>NC_135488.1:46944900-47662400 GCF_052094955.1 Ictidomys tridecemlineatus
ACAGTGAGGAAAGACTGAATAAGACACCACATTCTGGATAGGCTTCTACCTGTGGTAGTCAGCACCTCATCTGGACCAGGATTGCTAAAATAGATTCCACCTCCATAAAGCTTCCCCAATGAAAACAAGGTTTCCAAAATCTAGGAGAGGGCCAGCATCACTGCCACCCTCCTGCCATAAGGCATAGATGCCATCACACCTAGTGGGTTCCAGGCCCCCCGTAGTCCTCCCTTTTGACGTCTGTTACACACAAACCTCCCCTGGTCTGGAGCCTGCTCTCAACTGATGCTTGGGTTGAAAGTCTGTTTCTGAAATCACCTTTGTAGATTCTCGGTTTGGTAATTCCTTTTGACTGGCTTATTTTTTTACTAGGGATAAAACCAGAGGCACTTAAGCACTGAGACCATTCCCAGGCCTTTTTACTTGGGTACAGGGTCTCCCGAAGTTTCTGAGGCTGTTTGGAAATCCCCATCCCCCTGCACTGCCTCCCAAGTCCCTGAGATTCGCAGACACTGCCCCTTGCCCAGCTCCTTGCACCTCAGTCTTCCTCATGTGTGAGACAGAGCCAACTCAAATGAGGCGGTGTGTGAAAATGGGAAAACTCACTTACGTGCCCGACAGATGGTGGGTTCTACTGTGGACAGGCTGGGATGGTGGAGGCTAGGAGTGTCGGGCTCACAAGAAAGGAAAGAGCACTGGCATTGTGGACAGCTCAGCATTGTGGCCTCTGTTCTTCAGATGCCCTTCTTTGTTGCTGGAAGGAATAATAACCTGGCCATTCTGATATCTTCAGGAGATGGGCACCCAGGCACAGAGGATTTGGAATTGTTCCCAAAAGAACCCAAACAGGGTGTCCCCTGGCCTTGACTTCCTCTTCACTGAGTCCTGTTCCTAGTTGCTGCAATCCTGACATTCTTGAGTAGGCAGGACTTCTCATATCCTGGCCATGGATTGGGACCTGTGCTGCTTCCGTCCATAGCAATGCTCATCCAATCAGGACCCATGCTCTGCTCCTCTTCCTTTGAAGGCATCCTTATCAGTGAGCCATAAACCAAACTGATGATGGATTGAGCCTCTCTCTGCCTTGCCCTCATCGATATTACCTTTGCATTGCCAGACCAGGTCCAGGGGAGAACACGTTTAGGGAGGTCCAGCAGCCCCCTGGGGCCTCATTGAACACCTCCACATTGGACACGCCCATCACTGCACTTGGTTTCCTGCACCAGGCCCACCACACTCTGGCTATTTTAGGGCCAAGGCCCACTTTCTCTTGGCTGTGAGTTATCCTGAGCCCACTGTGGATCATGTCTCCCCACTGTCTGATTGTCCTACTTACTGTCATGCAGAGACATCATTCTCAGCAGCTCGAAGTTGTCCACATCCTCATGCTGCAACAAATTTTGGTCCAAGGCCCTGCGGATGAGGCTTGTCACCCTCTCCTGACATGTCACCTAGATCAGGGTGGGACAAATGTCATCAGAGAATGGCTTTTAGAGGAGCTGCCCAGAAGACTGTGGTCAAACATTCAGGAGAAATCTTAGCTACATATACAAGGGCACAATCTTGTTATCCTGCTACCTGAGTGTGGCCTCCATATACCCCCTGGGTTCTTGCAACGTGCTACTAGAACAATCCTGGTACAAATATCTGCCTGTACCTGCCATCTCCCCTCCCCCTGGGGAGCCACATTCCACTCAGGTCAAAGACCAAACTGCCTATGCACAGACACACTCTCATCTCACTGAGATGGCAGCAATGGGCCAGGGATCTGCGCACCAAGTGTGCTCTGGGATGCAGGCTGCCTTTGTGGGTAGAAGAGGCAGATGCACTGAAAATTTTGGTCCTGACTGCCACTACACAAAACAGACTCAGATACAAGAGTGTGCACTTGAGTGCTTCATGATAGCCTGGAGAGGCCCTGGGCTCTGGAAGCTCGGTGCGGGTCTGGTTGTAATGATGTACTTGACTCAGCACTGGCAGTCACTGAACATGTCTCCTCTGCAGCTGGACACCTGCAGCATTAGCGTGTCTACTGCACATCCATAGAAATCTGCCAAGAACCCCTTTAGCTCCGTATTTACATACATGCAAAGGCTGAAGTTCCGAAGCTTTGGCATGACCCCCCAGGTGATCCCGACCCCAAATTTCCACACCTAGTCATGCTAAGGAGGTTCTCTTCCCTGCCACCAGCAACACAACCCCTCCTACACATGTGACAAGTCACTGCCAGCTCCTCTGCTCCAACCTCACTCATTGAGAATACCAAGTTCTAGGCACTGCAGCCTGCACCCTGGACATATCTCTGCCTTCATCTGTCCACAGCACTTCCATCTGCACTTCTGGCCTGCCAAACCCACAATACACAGGCCCACTCACCGGTGAAGCTGGGTATGCTGAGGCTCTCCCCCCTCAGGTCAAGCCCTTAAGACTGACCTCTCTCTTCTTAATTTCCCACCACAGCCCCAGGGTTAGCTGTGTCTCCTGCCTTCCACTGTGTGGACACCCAGGAGGCAGCCCTGCTGTCGGGCTTACCAGGATGCGCTTTGTCTCCCTCAGGCTCTGTCCCTCTAGGAGGACGTGAACAAAGCGGCTGTCTTCCACCTGCTCGCTGGGGTGAAGCAGTGAGGAGCTGCTACTGGTGACTTTTCTCATGCAGCACTCATTGCTTTGGGTTGCCTGGGGTAATGGTCCTGCAGCCACCGCAGAGCTGCTGCTCACAGCTGCTGGGATCCTGGATGCCACTGCCACAGAAGGCTCCAAGAACTGTGGGGGATGACAACATCAGCAAAGCCCAGCACCTGCACCCCACCCAGCCTGGCATTGGCTCTGTGGGCATTCTACAACATCTATCCAGAACCTGAGGTTCTTGTCCCCATGGAGGATGTGGAGTGGCACCAGGAGTAAAGACTGAAGAAGGTGGCTGTTTACCTTCTTTGGCTTGACTTTAAACAACTTGCTGGCAGCTGTTTCCCGAAGAAGAAAGTTATAATCCACTCTGCCATCCAGGGCATAATATACGTTTCCATCTGCAGGGATCCTTAGCTCTGGAGAGGCAGGGGCAGAGGCGTGGTAGGTGACACTCTAGGAAGACACTACCCAACATCCCCCACAACTGAGAGCCTCTGCCAGCTCAGGTCTCACACACAGACCTGAGAGCCCCCGAATCCAGCTACTGTTCCACCAAAGACTCCCCACTGATTCCTCCCTGAGGACCCTCTATGCACAGGAGGTCCACTACAGGAACACCTTTCAAGGAAATAGCCCCTTGTGCCCCAGACCCTCTTAGTTCACGTTGGACCCAACAAAGAGAAACAGCTAGACTTTGTATCTGGATTGGTCCCCAAAGACTCACGTGTTCAAGGTTTTCTCCCCACTGCAGCAATGATCACAGGGGGGTTTGGGGAAAAGCACTTGATGGTGTGTGCCTCCACCTTGCCAGTGGATTCATCCAGGCATACAGGGCTACACTAATTGGAGGGGTATGGTTTGGAGGTGTGTTGAGCGTAGGTGGAGGATGTCCACAGCAGGGCTGTGCCATCCAGAGCAATATATTTCTCTTGAGTTCCCCACTTCTGCATTTCCTCCTCATGAGTATAATTCTCATTCACATTTTTAATCAATTTATTGTTATACTTCTTGTTCAGCTTGTGTTTCTCCTTGTTGTTCCTGTTTTTCTTCATCTTCTCCTCATGCTTCTTCTTAGTCATCTTGACCTTCTTATTCATGGTCTCCTCCTTCAACTTATTTTCATTTTTCTACTCCTGCTTCTCCTCCTCCTTGTCCTCCTTCTCCTCGTCCTCCTCATCCTTGTCCTCCTCCTCCTCCTCCTCCTCTTTCTTCTTCTTCTTCTTCTTCTTCTTCTTCTTCTTCTTCTTCTTCTTCTTCTTCTTCTTCTTCTTCTTCTTCTCTCTCTCTCTCTCTCTCTCTCTCTCTCTCTCTCTCTCTCTCTCTCTCTCTCTCTCTAAGAAGAGTTTACAGCTGTGAAGGGTTCTATTCTACCACACTCTTCTCTCTAGTAATGGCCTCTGGTCCTAAGTGGACTCAGTTTGCAATGTATAGAAAGATTGGAAGCCAGAAATGATTCTTAATTGAACTCATTTTCTCATGTACTCATCCTGGTCAGGAAAGGCCGCCAAAGTAGGCACCCTGTGGTTGTCTGTCTTCTTTGACACAAGACAAAGAAGCCTCTCTTCTTGGCCCCTTGTGGATAATAGCTTTGCAATACCTCCTCAGGCCAAGGAAAGAAAACATGTTAGGCAGGTCCACAGCCCCTGGGGAACATGAAGAACCTGCAGATTTATGCCCCATCATTACACTTTGTTTTGTGCACAAGTCCCACCATACTCTTCCTGGGCATTGGGCTAACGCACACTGTGTTTTGGCTCCCAGTTATCGTGAGCCCACTGTGACTCACTGCTCCCTACCCTCTGATGGCTCCACTTACTCTGATGGTTCGAGACAATTTGCAGAAGCTCGTAGTTTTCTGGATTCTCCTGCTGGAGCAAGTGTGCATCTAAGGCCCTGCGGATGATGACTGGAGCCCTGTCCTGGCAGGTCACCTGAGCAGAGTTGGAGAAAGCTCATCACAGAGAGAATTTGGGAGTAGCTACCCAGAGGACAGTGCTCAAGGACAATCAGAGACAAGTGAGCTCTCAACACAAGGGCACCATCTTGATACCCTGCTACCTGAGGCCTTCATGTGATCATGTGGGGTCTTCCTATGAGCCTCTAGTCCAATCTTGGTACAAGAGTTTGCTTCAACCTGCTATGCCCTACAGGGACAAGGGAATAAGGACCAAAAGGCTTTGTACAGACACACTCTAGTCCCATCAAGATGGGAGGAATGGTCCAGTGCACTTCCATATCCCTGCTCTGGTCTGGGATGCAGCTGCATTTTTGTGTGGACCAGGCACAAACCCTAGGTGCTTTGGTCCTGACAGCCAAGGCACAACACACACTAAGACTCTTTAATGATAGGCATGGAAGCTGCTGGGCTTGAGAGTGTCAGTGCTTGCTAGGGTGTCAGGAGGTTCGGACCCAGCAGGTGCAGTGGTTCAACATGGCTCCCCTGCAGCTGGACACCAGAGTCTCATGATGGATACTCCACACCCAGGAAAATTCTGCAGAGAGAGCCGCTAAATCTCTATTCACATACATGCAAACTAGAACACTAATGGGCCCCTCCAAGGCCCCCAGTTGTCTGTGACCCACACCTACCCACCCTAATCATTCTACAATGGCTCCCTTCCCTTCAACCAGCAACATATCCCCTCCCACACACAAGAAAATGACTGCCAACTCCTGTGCTTCAACCTCCACGGTTCAATATACTCCTCCTCAATACCAAGGTCAGTAGAGGATGGCCTGTACCCTCGATATTTCTCTGACCTCCTCTGACCCAGCACTCACTCCTGCACTTCTGACCTGCACACCCCAAAACTCGCACCCAGACCTGGCATGCTGCTGCACTCCCGCCTCTCTCTTGCTCACTTTCTGCTCTCCTTCCTGACCTTCCAGAAGCTCCAGTTCAAGAAGACAGGCCTAGTCCAAAGTGTTTGCTGTGGACTCGGTCTTCCCCACTGTGGGCTCCCAGGAGACTCCCCTGCTCGAAGACTCACCAGGATGCTCCTATACTGTGTTGTGTTTTCATTCTCCAGGTAGACGTGAATGAGGCACCTGCCTCTCATCCGCTTGTTATATTGGGGCCTTGGGGAGGACCGAGTAGAGACCCCTGATGTCCTGGACTCCGGCTCTGCCTCTTCCCTGGGAGAAGGCTCTGGCTCTGGGGTTGGCTGAGGAGCCATGACAGGAACTGAGCTTATAGCTAGAGGAGAAAAGATGCCAACATGACTGCCTTGCCCTGACCTTCCCACAGACAGACAATACCCCTGCTGCCAGGAAGAACTCAGGCCCTTAGCCCACACAGGACCTCTTTGCGGACTGGGGTCACTTCCTGAATGGACAAAGGCTTGTCCTAATTTCCAGCCCAACACCAGGCATACAGACTCCCTGCAGTGGGACAAGAGTCGGACCTTTCCTCATATACCCTTAGGTACTCACCACAGTCCGCCTGGCTCTCAGGCTTTGCCTGGCTTGATTTGCCATCTTCAATTGCGGCCAGGAGGTGGTGTGCTTGGTGTTCCAGGTTCAAGCCACCCAGCAGGAGCCACATGGATAGCAGCTGCTGCAGACTCAGAAAGCCTGGAGGCTGATGGGAAGCCTCGGAGTAGAGGTTCACCCAGGTGCCCAGGAAGGAAGGTGAGGCACTGTGGGGAGGAAGGTGTGGAGTCAGCAAAACCCTGGCCTTGCCTTCGCCACGGCCTCCAGAGAAAACCTCTGACCCTACACTGGGGAGAGCAGTCTTTCCTCAGCCTTCCCAAGTCAAATCACCTTGCAGGTCCCTATTCTGGAAACAGGAGCCCACCCTCTTGACCCCAAGCCCATTCCATGTTGAAGTTGGTCCAGGGGTCCACCATAGTCACTGAAGAGGACAACGTGCAGTTATGCCCCATGGAGTCAGGGATGCAGTCACATGTAGGATATGTACTCATGGCACCTGCGGTTTTAGGCTGACCCCCATGAAAAGGGACACAATGGCAGTCATTTGCACCCCATTTTTCACTGAATTATGAAACGTGACTGGAAACGTGTCTTCACACAGTGGGTGCTTTCTCCATGTTCATCAGTGAATGAGCCCAAGCTGCTGATTCCCACATATCTCTGGGTGTGGGAGCTGCCATGTCCAAAGCCCCTGTCCAGCTATGTCCCAGCTAGGACGGTCTGTCCCACTATGGAAATTAACATGTCTTTATTAACCCAAACGTGCTTTTCCCAAGGCCTGAGTTTTGAGACGCCTCTGGCACAGATCTACGTTCTTCACGAAGCCAACATCACACCAGAAAGACCACCTGGCCTCGCTGAGTCCACCTGGGAATGAGCTCAGTGCACACCATTGAGCTGTGGTGCCCAGTGTGTGAGGACTGCTCCACGGACCTCTGTGGATCAGCTGGAGTCAGGATGGTTTCTCTCCCTGAGAGGGGAGTTCACTCCCCTTACAAGGCTGTGGCAGGCACCTCCAGGACTTGTCCCATTCGGGGCTGACATTCCACTATGAGTGTGGTCCTCTATCTCATTAGGTATCACAAACCTTTGGGTCCCTGAGAGGTACATGGCAGCCCCAAGACCCAGGCATGAGGGGGCTACACACTTGGGCTTGGTGGTCTGGTGCTTACCTTGGGAACAAGAGATCCAGCACCTGCTGGGTGGGGATGAAATCCCAGGAGATTAACCCCATGTTGCTGCTGAAATGTAGGTTCCTCCCACCAATGTCAGGCAGGAGCTCATTCCTACGCTGGTCCTGCCTGTAAGGTTCAAGGCTCTGTACCCTGAAGGGCTCCTCCGTGTTCTGATCATTTTCACCCTGGGTTGGGACCAAGAATGGTGGGTTCAAAATGGAAATGGTGACAAACAGAAAAATGACTTGTGCCAATACACTAGAGTCAAAGCACAATGGGACAGTTCCCATCAGTACACACACACACACACACACACAAACACACACACACACACACACAGTCAGAATAGGAGTCCTGGGCCATTCATCAGGGATCAGACTAGAGGGCCTGCTGGGCTCACCTGCCCTGTGCTACTCACTGTTACTCTTGAGCTCCTCTGCGACAATCGCCAGAGGCTCTGGCGTCTAAGATGAAGCCTCACCCAGTGCATCCACAAAAGGGCTAGTTGGCCCCCCTGAGATTCCTGGGAGCCTGAGGCTCGGCATTGTTTGCAACCACAGGAGAACATCCTTCTCACTCCAGTTTCTCCAACCAAATGAGCTCGGATGGCTTGGTCAGTTAAGTGGGTGCCTGGATACCAGGGTTCCATGTTCTGTTTGATCCATTGTCAAGGCAATGATGTCATTTCCTGTGCCCATACCTGAGCCTCTTTTCACATAAGACCACTTTCAAAAGCCCTATGAGCTGCTGATTTCTCCTCCATGCCTACCCATATAAGGTGCGCATGTGTTCACCAACAACTACCCAAACATCCCCACCAGCATCTGCCCTGCTTGGTGCCACTAGAGTTCCAGCTTGCAGCCATCAAAAATGCATTCACAACCAGTCCTTCCCTCTCAGCAGCTTTTGGACCCTGGTCCCATCATTGTGCAACTCATGGTGTGCCCAGTCTTTTCTGGAAAGTAGGGTAGCATCTAATCTCTAGGGTTTATTGTGTCTATTGGCCCATAACACCCTCTATTCTCTCTGAAACCAGAGATGGGACTCACAGGTGGCTAAAGCACAAATGTAGAGATGGGACAATCACAAGAAGGGCAGAGACAAAGAATGCACCCCAACTCAATCAGGCCTGTGTCCCACACAGGGACGTGGCCAATGTCCGTCCCATCGTGGCTGCAGTTCCCTCTCTACACCATGGCGAGTTGGAGGGGACTGAGATTCAGAGGCTGCTCCCCTCTGCCATACAACTTCCCAAAGCTTCTCCTAAGATTTCAAAAGGGCCAAGTGTGTCTAGTGTTGGGGTCTCACAGAGACTCCGAGGTACCACAGCATCCTGCTGCCCAGAACCGGTTCACCCCTCACCTCAAGGGGGCTCAGCCTCTGGATTCATGGGAATTGAAGTGGGTACAGGTGATGGGATATCACCTCCAAGACTGAGTTATGCCAAGTCCATGACCCCTGTCTGCATCCCTGTCTCCAGCACCACTCCCCTCTCTCTCTTTCCTTCCCAGAGCAAACAAATCCATTTAGCAAGTGTGTCCTGTGATAAAGACATGACAGTCACCCATCCTCTCATTACAAAAACACTGAGGCTCAGCCAACATGGATCCTACCAGGAACACAGGCATAAACTCAGAGTCCGATCCTCCCAGCCGAGCCTCAGTGGAGCCTGGACTCCCAGCCTCCTGAGTCAAGGAAACAGAGGTGCCTAGCCAAGCCACCTTGGATGCAGCTGCACACAAACTGAACTCATCAATGCCCCTTGCTCTCAGTTGTGAGTAAGAGGGGAGGTGGTGTTTCACAACCCTGGACATCAAGTGCAGTCTCCAGGCTTTGGGGTGTGCCCTGGCCTCTCTCTATCTGCCCAGGCCCTCCAAACCACACTGGCCTTTTACCCAACCTCCTCCTAGGGCCAAACTCAATCCTGCCTCTCAATTTCTGCTGCCTTCCCCAACACACTGCTCCCCAAAATGAGCAGGGCTGGCTCTCTGTTATCATGCTGGTGTCAGCAGCAATGCCACCCCACTGACATCATTCTGAGTCCCAACCTAGGCACTCCAGCTGTCCTTGCCACATGTGGCCCTGTTTGGGCTCTGGCTCTTGCTCTTTTCTTTCATGTGCATGTGTTTTGAGGTTTTGAGTTTCTCCCACTGCAGAACTGCAGCTGTGGCAGGGTAGAGCTCATGAGGGTAACATTCTGAGCCACGTCCAATCCCATCAGGACTGTTAACTGGGGTGATGCTGGAACACAGTGCTGAGTGAACACATGGGAGGTGGTTGGACCCACCTTGCCTCTGAGTGGCTTCCTTTCAGGACAGAAATGTAGGGATGGGAGCCCCTGGCGTGGGATGCTTTGCACAAGGCGTGACCATGGGCTCTCTTTCCTGGCAAAAATGGCTCCACTCAGCATGGAGAGCACTGTCATTCCTGGTGGCTAACAACAGCCCTGGACCCCAGAAAGGAACCCACACTCAAGATTTACGTCTGAGTGTGCATGTCCTCGAGGAAATGAGGTCTCCTGATCCCAGGTGCAAAGGGGTAAGTCCTCTAACTCCAGGGGCCATGAAGGGACATCTGAGTTTCCCTTGTTATTCTTTCCCTCTCTGAACCCATGGTGTCCTCACACTAACCACAGTTAGGACCCTGGCCTCATTCCCCAATGAGGATCATTCGGCTCCATAAAGGACAGTCTCTAAGATGCTCAGTGGACCAACATCCTCTGCACAACCCATAACCCTATTCACCCAAGAGGCAAGAGGATTTCTATTCAGGAAAACCAGGAAAGGGAGAGCCTTTCTCAAGGACACAAGGACATTAGTGAGTGAGGGAGTGATTAATGGAGAACTATTTCCACCACCAACTTCCAGGAGCATATATGGCCCTTTGGGCACAGGTCCGTACCCTTTTTTTCCAATCAACTTTTTCAGAGAAGTGAGGCTGCCTTCTAGATGGCACCTCCACACTAAGGGGGTCTCCTACTTCTTCCACATGTACATATTGCAACGGGCCTCCCACTGTGCATCTGAGAACACTCTGTGGGCATTTGTAGTCTTTCAAGACCCCAGAAACCATGCGGGCACCCCAGCACCAGCAGAGCATTTGTGCACATCACAACAATCACCCCGGGTGAGAACTCTCCATTCCACTCTGTACTAGGCCCTGCCATCTGTACTGATCAGTCCGACCCCTCTCCTTCCTGTTTCTTGATTATACTACCATGGTGCCCACACATGGAGGCCAGGGTGCTTGTGGCCCACCCCAACTATTTGAGTTCCAGGAACAGTGGAATGTGTTTGGGAACTTCTGGATGACAGGAAGTCCCACCCTCCAGGTTTTCACCTTCAATGTAATGAGTGCAGAGGGAGCCAGGAGGGCTCTGTCAGGTAGAGAGAGGTGGGAGCTCATGGAGCCTCAACTAAGTGCCCGGGACTCTGGGTTCAGAGCTGGTGTTATGTGGAATTGTTGAGAGACGTGAAGAAAACCCAGCTCACTGTACGCAGAGACAGCAGATGCTCTCACGTGGTCAGGCTGCTGTGCTTCTCAGAGCCCCAAGATGTTCCACAGGTGTGGAGGTGGGGAACCCACGTGCCAGCCCAGGCTGCTCCTGAGCACCTGTACCTGGATCGAAGCACGTGACTCTGCATCAGAGTCATCACATCAATGTATCCCGGCCCCCCACCCCAAAAGTTCTCTCAGAGACACTGAGGTTCCACTGGCTCTGGACTTGCCCTTTTCTCTGGGATTCTGGGGGCCCATTAATTAGGAGGTCACAACAATTCTCAGCACACAGGCTGAGCCCACTGAGATCCCAGGAGTATCCAGGCATTGCTTCTATTTATAGTCCATCATGTCCCACGACACTGTGGACACGTATTGCACTCACCTAAAGAAACCACCAGGCCCAGGGCCTTCGTGCCACTGGCCTGCAGACACCTGGAGGAACAGGCAACCTATAGGCTGCGTGGAACCAAAGACCCTAGATCCTGGGATCTGAGCTGGACACACAGCTCATGTGCACACAGTCACCACTGTCACTGAGAGTGCAATTGAAACACCCGCAGAGTTAGCAGTGGACCTGATATGCCCACGAGTGGGGGTGAACTGCATCCCTTGAAAATGATCGTGTCCAGAGAAAGGCAAATTTTGTAGGATTTCACTTATCTCAGATTCTCAATTATCAGGTTCATAAAAAGATAAAGTACAATGTTCTTTTCCTGGGCCTCAAGGGCACTAGAATTCCGCATTGATGGCAAGAGTCTGTCCACGTGAGTTCTGGAGATGCACGGTGGTGACGCCTATACACCAACATGAACATGCTTAATGCCACTCAACTGTGTCCTCCAAAATGGTTTAATTACAAAACAGATGTTTGGTGTCAATTACCACAATGTAAACCCTTGGGAGACTGCTGATTGACTCATCTTAGAATAAGTCAATGAATAAAGGTCCTCAGGTGCGAAGCTACAAAATGTGGGATGAGCATGGATGAGGATGGGCGGGAATATCCTCCCCCTCTAACACAATTAGGGAAGGATGTGCTGCCCTCAAGTGGCTGGGGGGCTGGGATCCTGCCACAGAGGGGGATTCCAAACCTCACATCCCCTGACCCAGGCCAGAAGACCAGGTAGACTCCAAGGACCCTGGGGAGGCCCAATGGCAATAAAGGTCAAAAGGAACTAGGGATCTGCCTGGACCCTCAATCCCCTACTCTGAGCAGGGCTGCATGAGGAGGCCAGAGGCCATCCACAGCAATCTGCCTTTACAGGAAAACAGGTACTGCAGGCTGCCTCTGGCTCACTGAATCAGGGTGGTGTTTTCATAAAGCAAGACCACTTCCTCACATTTGACCAGCAGCTCATGCGCTGACAGCACAATGGCTGGCTTGACTCAGGCCCTGAGAAATGAAATAGAAAATTCATAGCAAACCCATCTTTAGCTCTTCACCATCATCAGGGGGTGTGATTCATTTCCATCAACAAAGATGTCTGAAATGGTGTCTAAACATGCTGGGGACTCACCTCCGTGTGGAACTTTTCAGGAAAAAGGGATCAAATCTCAAGAAGCAACTCTTCTCTCCTCTAGCCCATGGGCAATGCAAGGATCCTGCATGATACCAGAGGCTCACTTCTCTCTTCTCATGTCTTCTGGAAAGGATTCATTAATGCTTCCTTCAGGGTGAAGCAGAAGCCTGAATTCCCAGCTGCACAGAAGTGTTTGAGGGCAGTGTCTCCCTTAAAACCCAAGAAGAAAAACAGGTCATTAAACAGACACATGGATTGGAGTACATGATCAATGATCCCTCCTCCCTGAAGCCTTCCACATGCCCACCTTCCACATTCACAGAGCAATGCTTGGCCATTCTCAAGACCAGGAGACCATGATGCTCATCACCAGGAAGTCAATAGGAACATGAACAGAGCAGCATGGATTGCAGAAGGTGGCACACCAAGGATCTTCAGCTCTGCTGCTAGAACACAAGAACTTAACTTCAGTATTGACTCTCTGCCACCTGCCAAGTACGTTAATGTCAAGCACAACATGCAGATATGCAAGTAGTGGGTGACACGGTGCATCCATTCACAGAAGTGGGCAACATCTTCATTGGAACAAGGAAGTATCTTATCCTTACTCATAAAAATCATCACAAAGAATAAAATGGATGCAAGACTTCTCATTTCACTATCATGAAGCTGTTGGAATTCCCTATTAAATAATAAATATTAAAATAAAAAATATCTCAGACATGTGTCAACTATTCAATGGATGACATTTTAAAAACTAGGCCTTTACTTCATATTTATGTATGCTATAGCCCTGCCTAAGGCTCTTTGAGAAAGGAGCACATAGAATTGGATCTTTGAAAATCTCACATTTGCTGATAAATATTACCGACAATGTCAGGCATGGCGAAGTAAAAAGTGGGACTTTGGATACTCAAAGAATGCTATGTTGTGAGATTGGTGTCTCTGACTCATAGACAGCATGTGGTTTCTATGAAAGCTGGTGAGGGAGCAGGAGTAACGAAGCTCATGGAACAGGTGACCTCAGGGAATACTGACAGATAGGCCAAACTGGAGAACATGTTCCAGCTAACATTGGTATTTGGGCTCCTGAGCCCAGTCCTGTTTTAAAAAAAGTTGCAGACAGGCAGTGTTCATGTACAAAATGTCTACCATGTAAAAGTAGGTAATTTAAATGGCATCTAGGTACACATCTGATAGAATGGTCTGCCAACCTATGAATGCCATTCTAACAAATAAAAAGAAAAACACAGACATGAGACATGAAGATAAAACCTTGTCTTCACCAGGATGCCTAAAAATAGGTTTTATTTGCCTCATGCAAATATCTTTCAATAGAATTTCTGATTTCTGAATGAACCCATTCAATTTTATAATGCACAGATCATAAGGTTTTCTTTACAGAATATTCTCTTCTTCAACTTCTTAAAGCCTCACATAGAAAATGTCTCACAGGACATAGGAGGGGAATGACCCAAAGGATGAGAGAATGGCTGGAACCGTTCTCAAATGTGCCCATGTAGTCTAAAGTTTGAAGGCACCTAATTGTACTCTAAAACAATGATGAACCTATTTGATCCATTAATCAATAAATAGCACCGCTTTACCACTTGAACCAAATCACAGAAAAATGGAAACAGATGATCGAATTCCTCTTCTCCCATCACCTCCTGGCCCAGACTCTCCCCAGAGGTGGCTCTGGTCATCTGTTTGTGAGGGAGTCACCCGTGGTCCCCTATCTCTCAGAAAAGAAAATCACCTCAGCTACTGTCCCTAAAGCCAAGTGATGGCTGTGCTTTCCACACTGTGTGGATCTGGAGAGATACACAGTTGCCGCTGGACCAACCTATGTTCAGGGCTGTGTCTGTGTCCCACAGCTGAAACATGTGGTCCAGGGTCTTCTTTCCACCCACAGGTCCTAAGAACTTGCAGTCAGCACCTGCCTCCTTATTCACTGTGGCCACAGACTTCCTGCCAATGGCCATTGCATTGTACATGTCTTATAATTTAACACAGCATTGAAATGAACTTCCTTCTGGGAGCTTCCCAGGGCACGTCCCAAGACCTGAATTTCTGTGTTGTAGGGAGCATAGCATCGTGCATTTTTTAAATTTCATGGATAATGTTAAATGTGCCTCCAAAGTGTATGAAAAAAGCTTATCTTCCTATCCCCTCCCAGCACATATTATCAACATCCTTAATTTTTGTAATAAATAAATAAATAAAACACATCATTTGAGCCTGTGTTCATCTTCTTGCCAGCTGTGTTCCAGTGACCTCCTCCCGTGCATAGTGCTCATCTGTGTTTCTCCTCGTGCCTCCTGTTCTCCTGGGTTGCCATTTCCTCCCAATCGGTCCCTCTGTTTTGACAATGTTTGGAGCATATTTCTTTGGAGAGTAGTTTCTAATGTGGATGGTCAATTGAACCATCTTGACAGCTTTGGGTTTTGAGGATTGAAGCCAACCCTCCCCATTTCTAGGCCACAGCCTCTTCTCCTAGATTTCTACCAGTATTCCAGTAAATATTTCATTTGATTTGGTTGGTCTCTGTAGTCTGGGTTCAAGACTTAGGTCCTGCACTTGCTACCAGGGACATTGTGCTTTCTGGTTTGTTGTGTTGGCTTCTTGGGGACACTGTGAGGATCAGGTAGGCAAGGCAGGTAGAGTGGCTGGCCTAGAGCATGGCCCAGAGGGAGCATTTGATCAACATTATTTGTAAAATGACAGCTGTCAATTATCACAACCAACATGAAAGGCCATCATAATAATCATCATTATGAAAATATTGGTCACAATAATGTTTTCTACTTCTATGGTACAACTGTATTATACTCTCCATGAGTGAGGTCACAGGCCATGTGTCATTGTGTGCCTGCTTCTGTCACTTAGCCTGGAGGCCCCTGGCATAGTTTGCGCTTCAGGACTGGAAGCTCTTTTACGATACAGTTTTGAAGTGGCCATTGGTCGCCTGATGGTACTCCATGGGGTCATCTGAGCCTGGCTTGCATCTGGCTCCTGCAACCAACATCCTGTTTTGCTAGAAACTCCATCGACAGAGGCTTGGAACTCCTGTTGTCCACTCTCTGAAGTTCTTCCATTTCTTCTCAGATGGCTCCATCTCCAAACCTTTCAACCCCCTCCCCTGCTCCAGGGCTTTGAAGCGGTTTCTTTGGAAGCTTCTGCACAGGGTTAAGGACAAGCCATTCCTCACATGCTTCTTCAACAGGAGGAAGAGAGGGACCAGAGGGGCCACAGGGAGCAACCTCCTGCTCTGTTCCAGGCAGCCACTTCCAGGCTGGGGCTGCAGCCTGGGGATGTCAGGATGGCTCTGGCTAAGGGGGAAGCCCTCCCCAAGCCTGGGTCACAGCCTCCTGTGCCCCAGGGCAGCTGGTGAGCACTGGTGGAGGGTGGAGGGGAAGGCTTGCCCCCAGGAGTTGGGTCTGGACAGCATTCAGGTGGGAAGAGACCACTGGTCACCAAGGGGATGTGAAGCAGGGGTGACCCAGGGCAGCCATGAGATCTCCTCTAAAGACCACTGTGGTCCCAGCAGTACAAAGGGACTGAGTGACATTATTACTCTTCCCTGTTTTAAGGACAGAGGTGTGGAAGGGATTCCTGAGAGTCACAGAAAACATGGCTCACAGGTTTCAGTTTTCCATCAAGGAGGGACCTTGGCCACACTGGTGGCAATTCCCTGGACCCTTGATGAGCCCCCAGGCATCCTCCCAGTGAGTCCTCCCAGGCCCAGTCTCAGGGGCAGACAGCTGCTCTGACTGCTCTCCCTGGACCTGAGGATCACATGGGGTTTTGAAATCCTTTTTGTTGCCGCACTGGGCATTGAACCCAGGGCCTTGCACATGCTAGGCAAGTGCTCTACCGCGGACCTCACCCAGCCCTGAGGGTGACAGGTTTGGAGAGCATTTGCTGACTGAGTCTTGGTGAGGTGAATCCTCATAGCCCTGAAGTCAGCACGTTTCTCTACCAGCTGCGTTTGCAGGGTTAAGATCTTAGCCTGAATTTTGCCTTATTTCTCTCTCTCTCTCCCTTGGTATTTTGGTACAAGGGGTTGAACCACGGGGTGCTTTACCACTGAGCCACATCCCCAGCCTACTTGGAAGATGTATTGCTTTAACTTACTGTCTGGTTCTTCCATTGATTTTAAGAGGATATACTAAATCCTAACATTAGGACTGAAAGAGTTCTGAATAAAAACAAAAGCTCTCAAAGTGTTCACTCAATGATCCCAGTTTGCAAATCTCTCTACCTAAGACAAATGGCAATTCTTTTGCTACATCTGGTCTGCCAGAGGACACAAAAACAATTCTAACACTAGGCGAGATCTGAGATTTCACACAGCTAATACAGGCTGAGTGTCCCTAACCTAAAAGTCCCAAATCTGAAAATCTTTGAGTGCTAACATGATGCTTAAAGTTTCAGATTTTGGAGAATTTCTTTTTTTTTTTCTTTTTGGTACTGAAGATTTAACTTAGGGGTACTTGACCACTGAGCCACATCCCCAGCCCCATTTTGTATTTTATTTAGAGACAGAGTCTCACTAAGTTGCTAGTGCCTCTCTTATTGCTGAGGATGGCTTTGAACTTGTGAGTTTCCTGTCTCAGTCTCCAGATCCACTAGGATTACAGGTGTGCACCACTGTGCCTGGCAAACTTTGGAGAATTTGATTGCTTTTGGGGATTAAGAATGTAACAAATAAAGTCTATGTAAACATTCACAAATTCAAAAAACTCTTGAAATTTGAATCACTTCTGGTCCCAAGATAAGGGACACACAATCTCTATTACACACATAGATTCAGCCCAAACAGCACAGAAATGCTTTTACTATCTACAAATCAAATCATATATTATATAAACCTGAATGTTTTCAGAATCGTCTTCTAAGTCAAGTTCTCCAATATCTTTTTTAGCAATCCAATGTTTTAGGCAAATCAGAAAGCAATCTTTAGAAACTGAAAGTTTATGACTGATGAATTTCAATATTTTATTAAAATAGCAATTTAACCACAATTACCAAGAATACCTTAATTTTGTCCCCCCACCCCCAAATATGCAGCACAACACAGTAGTGATTTCAAATATCCTTGATCATGATAACCAACAGAAGATATCTCAAAGTCAAGTTTGCAACTAAAAACTAGACTGTGGAAAAATTCTGTATTAAAAAAGAAACATAAAGCTCTGAAACAGAATTCTTTTATCTGTCCAAAAATAAATGCCAGTGCACCACCCACCTGACAATACTGCTAGGTTTTTGTTTTCTTTATGCATAGTATAACATCTCATTTTATTTACTTTATAAATAAAATTAGGATTTTTTCATCTTATTTAATGTTCCTTTTCAGCTTCACAAAGAAACCAGTAAATAAAACTGTCAACGACAGTCACAACATACGCTCTTACAGCAAGATAAAAAACTTGAAAATATGCAGAGATGCATCTAGGCTATTTTACAAAAAGACAGATTCAAAAAGTGCAAGCAAAGTCTGCAGGTTTCGAGGGGAGCTTGTAGGCACGTCCACGTCTTTAAAGCAAGCTTCAGAATGAAATTCCAGTTTGTTCTTCATGACACCTGTTTAAGTCTTTTTTTAAAAAAACCAAAAAATACATCTCCTCAAGTGTAAAACAGGGAGTCTCGTGTCCTAAGAGCGAGGGCTCAGTGGTGGCGCGTCCGGCCCTTTTTTATTCTGGCAGGCTTTGGTTTGGGGATGTACTGATTATTTGCCTGGTACTCCAGTTCTTTACGGAAGTAGTGAATCGCTTTATTTAAACCTTCTTCCAATGGGACCTGTTGACAGAGAAAGTGAGAGAGGAGGTCACATTCACAGAAGGACTTGGTTGAGAATAACAGCAGCAGACTGTCTCAGAAATGCCGATGTGTGGCTGGCTAGGACACTCACAAAACCATTCACTGGTCATGGAAGCCATCAGACCCACCCTGGAAAAGCAAAGGTCCCTCCAAAGCCAGAGTGCACTGTGCAACTGAACATGTGATACTCTGCTGATGCACAGTAAGATCCAACCCCCATAAGACCCAGAACCACCTCTTGCTGGCGTGATATCTCTTCCAGTGTGAATTAGTCACAACAACTGTTTTAAAAATAATGTACACAGTCCATTTGTTCAGAAGAAATCTACAATGGAGTGGAGGGAGAATGCTTTGAGAAGACCATCTGCATTGACCCACAGACTGACCCACATCCTCCCATGTGACGTTGATCCTTTGCACTTTCTGGCAGATGGTCCACTTGTACCCACTCTGACTTGCCAATCTGAGAGGAACCATGACAACACCACATCATGTAAAGCAACCTTAATTTGTAGTGATGGTTTCACAAGTGGCTAAATATATCAAAACTTATCACATTTTAAAATGTGAGCCATTTGCTGGGTGCGCATTATACCACAGGCCTGGCTGAGATTCTAAAAGCACAGGAAACAAAAGCACAAAATAGACAAATAGGATTTCACCAGACAGCAAAGGAAACAATCAAAAGAGTGAAGACAATAATGCAGAATGAAGGACTACACTGGCAAACTACAACCTCTGACAAGGATACAAGAATACACAAGGAACTCAAAAAATTTTTTAAAAAAGAAAAATCTAAAAGATGGGTCATAGATCTAAACAGACATTTTCAAAACAAAATATAGAAATGGAGAACAGGTACACACAAAAAAATGTTCATCACTAATCATTAGGGAAATGCAAATCAAAACCACAAGGAGATACCACCTCACCCTAGAAGGGCTACTATACCTCTACCAGTTGCCCCCCACCCCACGAGGACAATTAAGCTGGAGATGTCTAATATCTAAATTAAGTTGGAGATGTTCCCTTAGGTCAGACTCACTCAAAATTTCTTCTGAAACAAAACTACTACAAAGAACAGAAGCTAATGATAAACTCATATTTGAAGAGTCAGAATATTGTACATCTAAACTACAGATAAGTAAAAATACTGACTGTACACACCTCACACAATGCGACATTTTCAAATGTAGTGTCGTAACTTAAAATAAAATTTTTCCTTAAAATATAGGTTCTACTAGACTAATGGCAAATTCCTTCAAAAACAAAGACCTGGCATGCTTGATGTGACTTGTTATGCCCAGCTGGGATTATCAGGTTTTGTTAAGTCAATTTTTATTTAGTTTCAAGTTTTTTTTTCATTCGTCAAATTTCTATGGCCTTCAACAGACAACTTAGATGTAGACATGACAGGATAAGGGTCACACTGAACTCTCACGTCCCTTCAGGGCTTAACATTCTAGGATTCTATTTATTCAGTTCACTAGGACATGCATTTTTAAAAGGTAAAATGAGGTCTGAGCTGCATCTGTCTCTGACTTTGCCTGATGGCGAGGAAGCCTCACCTGCTGGGCCATACCTAGGATGGCCCTACCTTTACCCAGCACAGAATGTGTGTCTGGCTGTGACAGCTGCTGGGACTGCTCCTGTGCACGAGGCCATGTGTCCTGCCCCTGCTCCACTGGCACATGTGCATTAAGCAAAAGGTGAATGGTCAGACACAGCAGAGAGTGCGTGGCCAGTCCTCTCAAAAGGTGTTCTCTGAAGGACAGAGACTTACAAGACAAGAATGAGTAGCTGCGCCCAGCTCTGGGGGAGGGCATTCATTGGCAAACCCAATCATCGGCAGTGGGAAGGAGCAGAAGGCAGCCGGGACCATGCATCATTAATTTTTAAAAATATTTTTTTTAGTTGTCAATGGCCTTTATTTTATTTATTTGTATGGGGTGCTGAGAATCAAACCCAGTGCCCCACATATGCTAGTTAAGCACTCCACACTGAGCTACATCCCAGCCCTGCATCACTATTTTTTAAACTCCTAAAATGATTCCAATGTGCAGGTGAGGGAGGGGGCCAGCCCCACTTGACAGCATCTTACAGGCCAAAGAAGGCTGTGACTCAGAGCACTATGATGGCACGGGGCTGACACAGACCGGCTCGCTCCTCTTCACACTATAACCCTGCCCATGCTGCATGGGACAAGCAGGGATCTTCAAGAGGCTGACCACACTGCCACTGTGCTCCGGAACATGGTCTTCATGATTGAGAACAAAGCCCACCAGGCCCAAGCCTCGTCCCCAGCTACGAAGGAGCACACGACACCATTTAACGGCCTGGAGAAACCCTCCGTCTGCGTGGAGGTAGAGCCCACCTCACTCCCGGGGGCCACCCACCTGTGAGGACTAGGACCCCAGAAGAGAGAAGCCCTCTGGAGCCACGTCCCCCCACACTCACCACGGGCTCCCAGCCCAGCATCAGCTTGGCTTTCTTGATGTCTGGTTTTCTTTTCTGTGGGTCATCTTGGGCTTCAGAGAGAAACTGTATCTCACTGCCACTCCCTGAGTTGAAAAGATAAGGCAAGAGAGAACCCAGTCCACTAAGGCGCTCTTCTATCACCCGCCTCTGAGTGAACCCTAACTGTAAACAGGGGTGCAGGCCATGTGAACATAGCTCCTGCTAGTCACCCAGCTGCACAGGGGGCGGTCCTTGGGAATCTAGGGCATAGGTGTGGCCGAGCTGACACGCCGCCGAGGCTTCCTTCTGGATCCAAAGAGCTTGGTGCCCAAGTTCCCTCCCAGGACAGCGAGGGCCTGGCTCAAGGAAGACCACCCACACGGGTCACAAATGCAGACACATTCCCTGGGGATGACCCCCAGGTTCATGAAAACCACAACTGTGGGGTGGGGCCAACTCTGAGGGCCACACTGGGGCGTCTGCACCCTCCCCTGGAATTAGGTGCTTTCACCTTAACCAGCAGAATGATGGGGGGATCACCATGGCCAGTACCAGGTCTATGGCTCACCAAGACCTGGTCACTGATGCTCTGGCCACAGCACGTCCCAAGCTGACACATAAGATGTCCAGCTACCTTGCTGGAGGGATGACATGGAGGACAGAAATGCCTTGGTCCAGCATCTGAGGTGGCCTAGACCCCAGGGACCGGAAGAGTAAAACCACAATAGTGACCATCCGCCAGACCTTCAGAAGTAATCCCTAGTGGAGGCTGGCCCCAGTGTAGAATCTCGAGCAAATGAAATGGTGGTTGACTTAAGCCAGTGTGGGTGGTGTGGTGTGATGCCCGGCCACACGCAGCAACAATGGGGAGATCCGGTGGCTCCTCAGGCTGTGGATCTGAGTCTCTCAAACTATCAACCATGTAGGACAACCTAACACAATCTCATGCAGAACACTGAAAACCAATCTCTTGCTCCTAACTCCATGTAGATCTCCAATTAAAACTGAATAAAACCAACCCCACCTCCTTTCTCTATTACTTCAAGAATTAGAAAACAAGTAGGTGCTCTTGATAAAAAGTTCTGCTTTGATCCAATTCAATTGGTTTATATTAATTATCCATTTTTCTAGTCAAGGTGTTATTAATGGATAGGGTAAGCACAGAAAACGTCACTTAAGAAGTGGTTTTTTCTACTTACCAACAAGGTTTTTAATTAACTGAGCAAATTCTAGGATTGTGTGTTCTTCTGGGTTCCCCTAAGGAAGAAATGGTTTCTGGTTATGAGCGTAATGAAGCAGTGACCCCCACTCCAACTCCTCCAAGTCACCCATATTTTCAGAAATGTCTGGTGGCTCACCACATCCCACAAGGTGCCAGCCTTGCTTGCCACCCTGAATAACTTCAACTTGCTATGACAACAATTGCTCAACCTTGCCAAGTGCTAACTGCACCCACCTTTACTGGCATCCTCCAGAATGTCCACGCACAAGAACAGTAAAGGGTATCTAATGAGGCTGCACGTCCACTGGTTGACTTTCTAGGGCAGACGCTTTTTTACCTAACATTCCTAAATGTTTGGTGCCACTTACTATGAAGCCAATATATTCCCCCTGGGTGTAACTATGTTAAACAACTGCGATGGTAAAGGACTCGCAAACCTGTGGGGAAAACAGTAACAGAAATGGATGCACTCACAGACAAGGGTTCTGGACAAGCCGGAAAAGCAGTCTGCTAGTTTGTAAAGGGAATTTATTTTGGGGGGGCTTCCAGGAAAACCATTTTCCCCTTTTCTTCTTTCCATCACACATTTTAATAGGTGCTCCCACTTCCCTCCCCAGTCTTGTACTCTTATTCTATCCCCACAGTAAAGGCTGGTAACTATATAACCCCAATACCCCTCATTTCCCATTTCTCAGGCTGGTCTGAAACCAGATGGTAAAAGGGGCAGGAAGGGACTTGGGCCTACTTATGAGGATAAAGAAAGGCTGAACTGGAAAACAGAGCAATGGGAATTTTGGAGAAAGTGGCTCTGTGTTTCTTGGGCTTTCTGGTAGACATGTGATTCAGATTTTTGAAAGACAGGTTTCTAAAATGAGGTGGGCATTTCTAAACGACCCTCCAACAAAACAAAACAAAACAAAACAAAACAGGAAAGAAGGAACATGGTACCTGGGTCTTTTTAAACAGCGTGTAATAAAAATAAAGGGGTGTGGATGACCCAGGTCTTTGCACAAGAATGTTAAGGAAACCTGTCTTCCTAAAATCTGAATCACGTCCGTCTCCAGCATAGCACTAGCACAGCAGTACTCACCAGGTTGACAGGGCTGCTGACGTTGCTGTTCATGAGAGCCACCAGGCCATTCACCAGATCACTGGAAAAGAAGGGGAGCTGGGTCAGGTGCTGCCTGCCAAGGTGCACAGCGCTGAGTGGCACGCATGAGCCCTCCCAGAAGAAAATTTACCACCTCTCAGAAAACAAAACCCAAATGGAAAACAATGCTAAAAGGAAATCCTGCAAATTAAGATGGTGTTTACAACATTAGCACATTCATGAATGGAATGACATCTATGGCATCTGGGATTTGCTCTCAGGGGGCAGATAGGGGTGGTTAAAACGTGATGGTAGCTGGGTGATGGGGCCAAGTTTGCCACATTTGTGTATTTCTGAAACCCTCTTAACAATTCAAAACCAAAAACACGTTAAAATAGGCACCCCTCCAAAAAAATGGAATCTGCAGTTTTCAATGGAAGCCTATGTTTAATGTGAACTCACATTTGTTAACCTATATGAAAGCATATGGTTACTTTATAAGAGAAGATACACCAAAATGAATGAACTCCAGTATGTCTCCCCATACTGGCAAATCACAGATAAAGCCAAACAATGCTGAGAATTGGAATCAACTGGAACATTGTTTTCTACCCGTCCCCCCACAACCTTCAACCTGCCCCCTCCCAAAACATCTCATATGAAACTGTCAGGGCATCTGGATGTTTCAAATGAACTGTGATTGGGCCATGAAGGTGAAGATAAGTAAGCAAATTTTCGCTTACCAAGGTTTGGTTCTTATTTTCAGAAGCTTTAAAGTGTGGCTCTGTTAAAAAAAAGTTACTTCGTAAAAATGACACCTCACTGCTAAACACAAGCACTTTCTTTAATGCCATTCATTAGCTATGTTTCTAAGAAGACTTTTAAAGTTCCATCCTGGTGGTTCAAACCAAGTCTGTTTTAAAACCTGTCCCTCCGCTTCCTCCATTATTACCAGCAAGAAGCAGGTCACTATGGGTCATGATCAACTCCCAAAAGAAAACCCCAGATCTTTTTTTTTTCTTTCCTTTTGTTTGGGGGATTTTTTGTGTGTGTGTGTGTATGTGAGAGATATTTAGTAAAAGTTATTTCTGTTTTTTTTTTCATTTTCAACAAATGGGTATTTTGTATGAATATGCTTAACATTCTATTCTCACAGATCAAGTGCAAATGCAAATCACTGTTGACCTTGGATGATTTTTCTTTTTGGAGAAACTGGCAAAAAGTCACTTCATCACTATGGCAGTGATCATTACATGGCAATTCATTCTCTTATGGCTTCCATCTGTGCATATTTGTAAAGAGACATTAAAAGCTGCCATTCAGTAGCATCTACAATAGGTTTTAATATTGAAACTGGGGTTGGGGAATCATACTAAGTTCCTCATTGGGAGAAGGGGGAGGGAGGGCCATGCACCTTTTATATAACAAGCTGGCAACTTTTAAGGTCAAAATCGCATAGATCACACTCATTTAACCTGAAGCTCTTTAAAAGTGTCATTTTGACAAAGTGACTTTTTAAAAAAATATACATGCCTTTGTTATGTGAATGAGGATATAAGTTGATCATGAAACTATCAGACATAGTCATGCCAAATGTCAATGTAGATGACCACCTAGACTGAATTCCTGCGATATTGTTGCACCAACTGTAGATTTGGGAACAGTTAAATTTAGTACAGCTAACTATGGATTCAGATGTACAGTTTTTACCATGAAGTAAAATATCTCACTTTTTAAAAAGTAACTTGTTAAAAATAGCAAAACTTTGGCAAGTTAATGATCTCGGCTGGCACTTGAATAACTACACTGTGTATGCTGGGAATTCTGTCCCCAAGTGTGGCAAAGTTCCCAAAACCTTGTCATCTGGGACAACACTAACCCGAGATGACACTGCAGTATTATGGAGAGGGTTTTCTAAGATGCTTTGCACCCACATTTCTAGGAAAACCAACCCTCTAAGATGGCAGGGAGATCGCCATGTGTGTGACGGAAGAGTGTCAGAGCCGAGTGGGAGAGTACGCAGTACGAGCACTGATTATTACAGTATTTGAATCACTACCCTCTTCAAAAAAGAGAACATCTGAAGCCACTTAAATGAATGTTGAAGTCACGTGGCCAGTAAGAAGCACGAGTGCTAACTGGTCTCCTCTTTATTACACTCCATCTGGTGTGGGTGGGCACTGGGGAAGTTTGGGGCCACTGATTAGGTCGTCCAAGATGAGTTTCTATAACTAAAAACATCAAGACCTCCCCAGGAGAGTGCATGACTGGGGGTGGCAAAGGAGGATGGGATGAAGATGTACCACTGTGAAAAGATGATACTCGATACACAGGAGTCTGATATGGTCCCGCTACAGAAATGTACCCAGATAATTTCCTCCCGAGTTAAGTGCTTTGAAATGGAACAGTCCTGAAGGAGGGGCAGCTCCATTTCCCATTAAACTGCACATGGACTGATGTGCTTGTGCTGGCTGGGATGGGGCCGCCCAGACCTGGACCCCACAGCCAGCCCCTCTCCACTCTAGTGCCCCATGGCACCAGGAACAGTATTTTTGGATTGACAGGCATTCTGGGGTATTTGCATTAAACAGCAAAAATACATGGTGTCCAAATATAGAACAGGGTTTTACAATGATTCAGGATACCAGAAACTTTTACAAAAATTATAATAGCTATACAATGGTGAATGATTCTTTGGACTATTAATGGCTTAACACAGTAACTCAGAATCCACACCACTTTCTACAGTTAGTCACCAACTGAACTGACCAACAAAAACCTAGATTATAAGGACTGGCCCCCCCCCCCAAAAAAAAGCTATCACGTGAAGCTATTAAAAAATTACTTCTATCTGCATTTAGTTTCACCATAAAATTTGAAGTTAGGACACTATTTACCACATATCTTTAATGAAGATCCCCACCTCCACCTTAGAAAGGTATGTTTAAAATGAGCCAGATTTTGGAATCTGCAGTTGAGCGAATAAGGTCCCCTCTCTTTTTTTTTTGGTATCAGGTACAGAACACAGGGAGGGTTAATCACTGAGCTATATTCCCAGCTCTTTCTATTTTTTATTTTGAGACAGGGTCTTGCTATGTTGCTTAGATCCCTGCTAAGTTGTGAAGCCTGGCTGTGAACTTGTGATCCTCCTGCCTCAGCCTCTCAAGTTGCTGGGATTACAGACATGTGCCACCATGCCCAGTAACGCCCTCTCTTAACTAAGCCTGCAGCCAAGTCATGTAAGCCACACCCAGCACTGGGCAACTTCACCTACACAACACTAGGTGGCAGTAAAAGATCAGCTGAGCAGCTATAGCATGAAGAGGAAAGTCAATCTTCAACAGAGAATGGCAAAAGTTTTCCCATCATGATTTTAAAATTAAATTTAATCAATATATACAGGGTCATTGAAGTAGTTAGCACATAGAATAGATACAGAATTGTCCACTCTGCATTCCCCCTCTTTCAAATCAGTGCTAAGAGCCATACCTGACATACTGGAATGCCCTTGTTTGAGATCCAGATCCATACACCTAGAAGGAAAGCAACAGTTAAGACTCCTGAGGAAAACCGCAATGGCACTGGAAAATGGGGATCCTTGGAATTCTGGGAACAACCTCAAAACGGATCCCCAAAGGCGGACAGTGACACTGTTCAGAGTCTTGAGCCACACTCACATTTTGTACTTCAATTATGCCCAATGGTGAGAAGGCAGCAGAAATAATTAATGCATGCATGTTTATGTGTAGAAAGTTTTTCCTCAAATTATGGGATCTGAAGGAACCTACTTCCCAGGGTCTCATGAGTTTCTGGGGACTGTGATCCCAGAGTCCACCTGAGTAACAGACGCAAACCCAAAGAATAAAATGGGCTCCATTGGGGTTCTTCACTCTGGCTGTCTATCAGAACAGCTGCTACTCCTCTGCTGCCCAGGTCCACAGACTCTGAGGTGAGGCAGGCATCTTTCAGTATGTCCATACTTAGCTCCCCACGTGATTCCAAAGTCAAGAGAGCCACCCAGGGGAATGGACGCGAGACCAAAGTGCCATCTTATTAATCCGCCTCTTTTCTCCTGAACTTAGAATCAATTAATAAGTACAGGAGGCTCCTATGGAAACCAAGCATGGTGGAAGGTGGTTAGAAGGTTGCCCATAAGGCCATGGGCTCCTCCTATCTCACTTGGCGTCTCCGTATCAAGGGTTCTCAGTCTTGGCTACACAGTAGTGTCCCCTGGTAGCCTTCTGCAATTAACAAAGCTTAAGCACCACTGGCAGACAGATTTAACAACTCTGGGTGGGACCGTGCATCATTACTTTTTAAGGTCCTAAAATGATGCCAATGTGCAGCCAAGGCTTAAAACCACTTAGTATGCACCAACCCCTGCCAGGAGAGATTATTAAAACATGGGTTTCTGGACTATATCCCCGAGTTTTTGACCCAGAAGATCTGGAGGAGAGCCAGATTAGAAATTCTAATAATTCTGCAAGTGATGGTGACACTCCTGGGCCTGGGACCATGCTTGGAGAACCCCTGCTCTAACTGAGCAGAGGACTATGATGACCATAAAAATTCAATCATACACTTTGCCCTGCTGCCTTTCATGTACAAGAAAGCAGCAAGGCAGAAGGAGTGGGATATCTCAACTGAGCAAGTTTTCGTTGTTTTATGTTTTGAATACTCTAAGTACCATAGTAGCAAAGTCCCTGTCAATGAAATGTAAACTCTGAGCAGATCTATGGAAACCTACTTGTCAAGGAGGGGATATAGGGGATATAGGAATTGAATGGGAGTTTGGACTAGGTATTGAGTAACAATCCCTCTTGTTTTAAGCCTATAATCCTTGCCCCCTTTCTTGGAAAAGTTGCAACCATTCCTCTTTTGGAGATGTGAAATTGAAGTTCAGTGTGTTGCAGTGCCTCAGGCTGCCTCACTGTGATGTTAGTGGTGGGCTGGTAGTGAAATGCGTGTCTTATACTCAGTCACTGCACCCTATATGATGGGTTTCAGTTTCTACTCTGGGAATGTCTTTTGGAGAGATTTCCAAAGTCTGACTAAAATTTTGTACTCCTAAACATGCTGGAACTGTTAAGAAAAGGAAATTTTGGGCTGGGGATGTGGCTCAAGCGGTAGCGCGCTCGCCTGGCATGCGTGCGGCCCGGGTTCAATCCTCAGCACCACATAACAACAGAGATGTTGTGTCCGCCGAGAACTAAAAAATAAATAAATATTAAAAATTCTCTCTCTCTCTCTCTCCCCCCTCTCTTTAAAAAAAAAAAAAGAAAAGGAAATTTTAAGAGACACTAGATAGTTTTACTTTGTGCATGTGCTTTAATTTAACATTAATGATGGCTAAGGAAGAAGCAACAGAAGGACATGAATCTTTGTAAATTGATGTATCTAAACTATGGGTTTACTCACAAGATTCCCAGTCTCACAAACAAACAAACAAAAATTCAATTATAATGGAAATGTGTCTAGATTGTTACAGAGATAATTTTTGTGTTGATTTTTACTTACTGAACAAGGAAAACCAAAAAAAGAAAAATGCAAATAGCAAATACACAATCCCATGGCCTTTACACATATGCCACTGTATTGCACAAAAACAATAGCAGTGGCTAACATACTGTACACTTACTATATGTCTGGCATCAGCTAAGACTATAGGGCCATTCTTTCCTTTCATCCTCATGCCAACCCTATGAGGTAATTACTTTATTATTCCATTTTACAAGTGGGGAAATCTACAACACAAACACACAGTACACAGGTTCTCTTTCCACGATGCATTTCTACACCACTATGCCATGTCTCACGTTCTTTGCCCTGCTAGCTATGAGTTGTCTGCTTCCCATCTGGCAGACCAGCTCTGATGCCACTCTCGGCAAGATTCATCTAAGCTCATTCCCCAGGAATGTCTACTCCACATGCCAGTTTCCCCCAACTGTGGGCTCACAATGCTTGGCATAGTGCAAATGCAGGATGAATACTTGCTAAACAATAACCTGTGAATTCTGTAGTTTACAAAGGTTGAGTTTTCTTTATTTGAAATACATGGGAACACACCTGTTTCAGGTTTCAATTTTTTCAGATTTTAGAACATCTGCATATACATCATAAGACATCTTAGGGATAGGACCCAAGTCTAAACACAAAATTCATTCACTTTTCATATACATCTTAGACACAGAGCCTAAAGGTAATTTTATGTGACACTTTTAGTGTGTCTGTCTTTTGATGGTGACCTAGTGCACAAGATCAGATGTTGACCTTTCCATCTGCAGTGCCGTGCTGGCACTCAAAAAGTTCTGGATTTTTAGACTGAGGATACTCAACCTGTACCATTACTGAGAATGAAGAGACTAAAACAGAAGGCTCTTTGAGAGGTTTCCTAATCTTATAGTCACAGAGAACAACAAGTCACCAGAGTTTCTATCTGCTTGCAAGCCTGACTCTCATACCCCACTACCCCTCCCCATCAATTTGGCCTGACCTCCCACCATATGGTTTTCTCTCACACAGGAGAAAGTCAGCAGCTCTGCAGACAGCCCCAGCCCCAGCAACCTCCCCCAGTCCTGCGTTCCAGAGCTCATCCCATCAGATTTGAGCAGGTGGGAAAAGGGCGAGGAACAGGTAGGGAAGAAAAGAAGGCCTCAATGTTCCCGAATGTCACGTTTTTTAAAGCAGGTTTAAAGGTTGTCCTCCTTATCTTAATACACATTTGCACTTGCTGATACCATCAGTTTCAGCTCTATTTAGGTTCTGTTCTAGGGTAGATGGCTCCCCAGTAAGAAAAGGCTGACAAGACTGAGAAACAGCAGCAGCAGACCTCAGTACAGGGACGTGAGGAAAAACGAGTGGGACTCTTGGAGGCAGATCCCGGCTCCCGACTGACACGCCCAGCTCCCTGGCCTCACTGACACTTCTGGTCTATTCGTCTGCAAGGGCAGAGGCCCTATCTTTCTTACTGATCTGGCACAAAGTGGGTGCAAAGCAAAGGCCAGCATATGAGTAACACAGGGGTCTGGTGCCATTAGGGAGCATCTGCACAGCCAAGGCCTCTGTGCACAGTGAGTGGGTGACTCAGTCTTCCGACTTCGTTTCATGGAACTGGGAGACAAGGAAAGAGTCAGTGCCACTCCTGGTACCTGAGGGACTAAGGGCTGTGTGTAGCTCAGAGGAGCATGGTGTCTTAGGAGTCCCCAAGAAGGGAGGGGCCAGGTGAGAGAGAACTGTCCGCTGGCCACATGCCACTGTTGTCTACCGCTGTGCCTTACAAGCTCAAGATACCAAAAGATTCTCTGCTAAACCCAACTCTAGTCAGGCTCCAAAACCTCTCCTAGGTCTGTCTGTCCACTTTTTCTAAGACCTAGTTTTAACAAGAGCCCAGCTCAGTCAGTTTAGCTAGAACCCCACCTCCACATCTGACTGCCTTCCACATCTGATCAGGTTCCTCATCCGCCATTTTCCCTCAGGAGAGGTCTGCCCACTCTGGCCTGTCTTCAGCAAGAATCGTATGAGACTGGTTTAGCCAGAATTCCCCTGACCCCCAGGGCTTCCTCTTATTAATTTTCCACCTACCAATCCCCAAACCGTTCCCTGCTACAAATTCCCACTTGCCCATGGTGTACTTGGAGCTGAGCTCAACCTGTCTCCATGGATACAAAATCCCATTGCCATGTTCCCCTATCTACCATCACAGTTGTGAATAAACTCAACAAGCTGCACTGAAGAAACGTTTCTTTACTAGATCCTATGGCTGCACTTTATGAATGAAGGTCCCATGTCAGGAGCCCTCAAAACACTACAGCATCAGTAAGGGGAATTACCACACCAACTCTGAATTGGGTCTTAGAAATACACCTGTCTAAAATTGTCCTCTGGAAAAACATTAAGCCTTTTAAATTGAAATAGAACTCGATTCAGACCCCAATTCTGCTGCATCTGGGATGACCTGGGTTAATTCATTTTAATGTAAACTGAAATAAATCAATGGAAAAACAGAAATCCAACTGTGTGTATGCTTTAATTGAATTGTGAGCCAAAGCCTCTTCAAAAATAAACTTAAACCTGAACCATACTCATTTATTTTCTTTTTTCTTTCTTTTTTTAATATTTATTTTTTAGTTTTAGATGGACACAATATCTTTATTTTTATGTGGTGCTGAGGATCAAACCCAGTGCCTCACGCCTGCTAGGTGAGTGCGATACCACTTGAGCCACATCCCGAGCCCCTCACTTATTTTCTATACCTAGACTGGACAACGTATCTTCTGAACGTCTATGTGACTTAAAATGCAGCTTTAATGTTCCCTGTACTAGTCTGTGCCCTCACTTCATTCTCATGGCAGGCATCTGACGTGACTGCCAGTAAGACCCTCGGGCGCGCCCCAAGGCAAAGAGGGCTGCTTGGGGTGCCTGGAAGACAAGTGCTTGCATTAAGCCAGCTCAGCAAGGGGAAGGGGAAGGACTGAGCTGGTGCGTCAACCTGAGGATGTCTTCTGTCTTACAAAGACTTGTTGGAACCATGGCAACAAGGGGACACAGATTATCTCCTTATTTCCTCTCCTCAGTGAAGCCTTCTCAAGAGCAGCTGAGGGTATGTGGGAGGCACTGGATTCAGTCCTTAGCACCACAGAAAAATAAATAAATAGGGCTGGGGTTGTAGCTCAGTGGTGGAGTGCTCGCCTTGCATGTGGAGGGTGCTGGGTTCGATCCTCAGCACCACATAAAAATAAAATAAAGGTATTGTGTCATCTACAACTGAAAAAAATATTCAAAAAAAAAGAAGAGCCTAAGTTGAAAAAGTTGAGTGTGTCCTCAGACAACTTCCACAGAGTCCTCTACAAGAGCCATAAATGACACCTCAATTGTACAGAGAAGACAGATTCTTCATGAGAAACAGAACTGTGTGTGACAAAGGAACACAAGCTCCCTTCTGAAAGGCCTCTCAGGACTCCTGCCTCTGCCCCCAGCAGGCGTCTAGAAGAGACAGGAGCCGGGGTACTTTGGATTAATGGCCCTCACCATGGCACCAGCCACCTTTCCCTTCCTGCCTCTGGCCCAGAAGCCTGCCGGACCTGAAGACGACACATGAATCATCACTCTCTGCCGACAACGTGTGCACTTGTGGGGCCAGCCAGGGGCCGGCTCCCCACCTAACACTGGGGCCCAGGTTGCCGCCAAGGAGGCCATAAATCAGGAAGTTGCTCCTGGGAAGACTGTTAATAGTTTACCATGCCAAAAAGGTGGCTCTGATCTGGTATAAGGAAGGGCTATTGAGCACAGAGGCTAAAAAGGCTCGAGGGCTGTCCCTAAGAGGTAGAATTCTCAACAGAGCAGAAGGGGGGAGGGGATCCTGTGGCACAGTCACCCCTTGGTATCTGTGGGGACCAGTCCCAGGACACTTCACAGAGAGCCAAATGCACGGATGCTCAAGTCCCTTATATAAAATAGTGTGGTACCAACACACAACCTCCCATGTCCTTTAAATCACCCCTGGATTAACTCTAGAACCTAAGACAATGTTAAAGCCTTATAAATTGTTGTGATACTATACTGTTTAGGGAACAATAACAGGAAAAATTGTCTGCACATATTTAACACAGACACAATTTTTTCCCAACATTTTCCATCCAAAGTTGGCTAAATCTGCTAATACAGAGACTGTGCAGCAGGAAAGGAACATGGAGTGACACAGTAAGTTTGGCCTACTAGTAACAATTACATTGGCTGGCTTCCAAAAAAGGTCACTGAACCACTTTCACTCATAACAGAAAGCAGTCACTATAAAACCAAGTATTAATTTGACCAATATTGATCTCATGCTGGCCTAAGTGCCAGGCCAGGGACACGGCTGCGAATTAAACAGAATTACTGGTTTCAAAGGAGTAACACTGTACTGACAGGGAGGAGGGGCTGGAAAATTTATACTGCAGTTGGAGACAAGTGCAATGAAACAACAGTTACTAGAAACCAAAATGGTGTCATTATGTAGAAAAAGCATTCCAGAAGGCTTCCCTAAAGCGACAGCAAATAGGTGGAACAGGCAGAAGAAACACACTCCTAGGATGTGTAAGACTGAGGAGCTGTGCACTCAACCTGGAGTGCAGAGCAAGGCGCTTTGAGGAAAGAGGACTGTGGACTACACCTGCTGTGAGGTGAAAGTCACTTGAGTTTCTGACATCTCTTTAAAAGGTTTGCTCTGGGAATGGGGGTAGAGTTCAGTGTCAGAGCACTTGCCTAGCATGCACAAGGTCCTGGGCTCCATCCAAGGTACCCTCCCCCAATCCACCCCCACCCCACCCCCCAGCTCACTGCTGAGCCAATAACACGCTGAACATGGAGAACAATACATCCGGATGGAATGTTGGCAGTGTAGATGAGGGCTGACCTCTGGGGCTACCCAGGGCCAGGCTAAGGATAGGCTACTGGGTCCCATGTGTGGTGTGGGAAGAAGAGACGTGTGTGAACATGGCACCTTCATCTTGGGGCACTGAGATGCCACTTACAAGAGGAGGAGGAGAAGAGAGTTGGCTCAGACCACTGGAACCTAGAGCTGAAGTCTGGACTCACCTCTGCCTTGAAATGTTTTCAGCAAAAGTCACCTACGTGATGCACCTGCCCGTGGGAGCCATTCTACGTTGTAACAGGCTAAGCCTTTTGTTCTACATTGGCCATGGAGTAGTTAACACATACAAAGACAAAACATGAAGAGGGATTCAGAAGGGTTACTGGGTTCGAAAACAGGGAGTAACCATTTGGCCAAGGAAGCCTGGGCACTTTAACCTCTGTGCTTCAGTCTCTTTACCTGGAAAATAGGTGTAATAAAGGGTACTAAGGTCACCTGGAGCTCAGAGATCTATTGTGAACATGAAATGAGTTAACAGGTATAAAGACCACAGAAAAATAAGCCAGTTTTATTGCTGGATTGACTGGGAATGGGTAGAAACATAAGTACATACAGACAGTCCCCGACTAGTGATGGTGTTACTTTATAATGGACTCACCTGTACACACTCCCTCTTGAGTGGAGGAGCACCTGGACCTGTGGTGGTCACATATAATCTCCAACTTATAATGGGTTTATCAGGATGTAGTGCCAGTGTAAATTGAGGAGCGTATACATAGTTATAATTTTTTCCCCTGGAATATAATCAGTAAGGAACCCACCTTCAGAATTTTCTGAGGAATAGGATACTTATCTCCTTTGGGTTCCCAAACTTTAAGCTGAAAAGGACTCTAGAAGACTCTAGATGTGAAGAGCAAAGAGATCAAGAGGGTCGACCAAAAAGAGGGTGGGAAAGACCGAAGAGGGAGGAGGAGAGCCAAGAGGTGTCAGCAAAGCCAAGAAACCCAACCGAACTTAAGAGAAGCCAGGTGATCCTCCCTAGGTAGGTAAGGGGGAGATGGACGAGGAATGAGCAAGCCCTCCAACACCCACAGGTGGCACCCGGGGCCACAAGGGTCAGCATTCTCACCCTCAAAGCTCACTGGAACCACTGACCCTAGTCCACTGGCTCCACTGAGCTCCAGGAGCCTGCAGGGAGGAGGAAGCTGGGCACCGGTCAGCCTTTCAAGGTGAGTTCCCAGACTGACCAAGACGCGGCTCACTTTCTTCCTACCCTGACCTGTGGGTGCTTCCTGGCCTCCTGAAGGTCACTGAGTTCAGCTACAACTCTGGTAATAGCCCTAGGTAAAAAAATGACAGGGATAAACAGGCCTGTTGGCATAGGAAGGTGAAGCAAAGATGTCGGCAGTGTGGAGACACTGAAATGGAAGGGCCTCACACTGTGTCCCTTATCTAGGTACTGCCTATTTTCCTTCCTTTCCCTTCACTAAGCACAGCAGAGAGATAAATGAATCCTAAATGGCAATGCTGGACATGCTCTTCCCTGAATCAAGACCCATTTGTCCTCAGCACTTTAGGCTGATTCCTGATCTGGGTTGCAAATGCCCCTGGGCCTATGAGGCCAGCACCTACCGTGAGTGGTTCCCCTTGGAGTGCCTGCAGGATGAAGTTGCTGACCACCCGCCCATCATTCATGTGCATGCGTGGGCCGAAGGTGTTGAAGATTCTTGCTACTCGCACTTCCACGCCTTCCTGGAACAGAGAGAAGAGGAAGTGAGGTGTTCTTCCCTTCCTAGTTTATATGTACATTTCCAGTGACCTACAGAGGTTCACCTATGACAAGGGTACGAGGTCTCTCCAACAAAAGGCAACTACCACCCACATTCTGGTAGAGAATCTATGAGACAGCACAAGGGGAATGTGTTCAGATAAATTTTTCTCTGGTAAACATCTATTTTCCAAATGGGATCATATAATATATTGTGCAGGTTTATCAGACATTAGAGATATAAAAGTCAATGAAAATTTGACAGCTGGTAAGAAAAAAACAACAACCAGAAAGTACTTTATCTTGGAGAAAGTCGGAAATAAAAATTTTTAAAGAGTTGCCTTGCAACTCAATCTCTGTTCTAGACAAAACTTAAAATACAACTTGGTGCTCCATAAAGGCTCAGCTGATGGCCTGGAAAGACACGTCCTAACACTGTTTAACATGTTTTTCTCTACTATTCATTTTCATGCCTGTTCATTTTCTTCTACACATTTTATTAAAAACTTCACCATTACACAAAACATGAATGACTTATACAATCCAGAAAAGCTTATTTTCAAATATGTCTTCAGGAAGGTGTTATTTTGTCAACTACCAAAGCCTTTCCCAAATGAACCTGTTTAATTATAAAATTTTGCAGAGTGCTTTGCCATGGATGAAAAGGTTAAATGTCCTTATAATAACCTGTTAGTGGTCTTTCACAGTGTGTGACTAGTTATGCTATGGACATGCACATTCTGGGAGTCTGAGGGCTGGTAGGAGGTGTGACCAGCTGGGGCTCTTCCAGCCTCACTGCTTCTTGCCAGGCCTCCCACTCACCTTTTCCCATTCACAGTAAAACTGGGAAAGAAACAGGATTTACTTCCCAGAGGTTCTATAAGACTGGAATAAGTCCCTGTACACCCTTAGCACAGGGCCAGAAGTAACGATGGTATATTTTAGTTGCTACTGCTGTCACTACAGTTGATCAAATCTTTTCATTTCTAATTCTACCACCTCAGATCTGACATGGGCTGAGAATCTAACAGACTCTTAGTTAATGGGGCTTATTTAACACAAAATGTATCCATATGCAGAGCAGGTTAAACAGGATGAACTGCAGAGTCTCCAGGGCCCACATGAGATATCCAGTCACTGCCTCTGCCCACAGAATCTTCATCTATCTTCCCAGCATACTGGACCAACACAGGAGCTTTCCACATGTGCTTTGATATGAAGAGGGTTGGGATACACAGATCTGTCACAAAGCCAGCTTCCAGAAATCACCATAGTGCTGATCTACAATGCTCTTAGGTGAGATACTCAGATTCTCAAGACCAAGATGTGAATTCTTATTCTCAGGAATAAATCAACACTTTTCTCTAGTGAACTAACTAGAGCATACAGTCACCCGCCTTATCCATTGTTTCACATTCTGTGGTTTCAGTTGCCTAAGTCTTCCAGAAAAATAAAATTGAAAATTCCAGAAATAAACAATTCATGTTTTAAATTGTATGTTATTCTGAGTAGCATGATGAAATTTCTCATGATCTCACTATGTCCTATCCAGAATGTGAATCATCTCCTTGTGCAGAGTATCCGTGTGGTATATTCTATTTCCTCATTAGTCACTTAGCTGCCCCTGTTATCAAATCAACTGTTGAGATATCACATGCTAGGGTTCAAGTAACCTTTATTTTACTTTAATAATATTCTTGAGGGGCTGGGGTTGTGGCTCAGTGGTAGAGTGCTCGCCTAGTGTGCGTGAAGCACTGGGTTTGATCCTCAGCACCACATAAAAACAAAATAAAGGTATTGCGTTCACCTACAACTAAAATTATACACACATACACACACTCTCTCTCTCAAAGCCTGAGAGTAGTATGCTGGCAACTGCAATAAGCAAAAGAAGAGTTGTAAAATGTGTCCTTTAAATAAAAAAATGAAAGTTCTACACTTGAAGAAAAAAAAAATCACATGCTGAGGCTGCTAACATTTATAGTAAGAATGAATCTTAGCTACCTGTGAAATTGTGAAGAAAGAAAAGAGAAATTTATGTTAGCTTTGCTGTTGGACCTCAAACTGCAAAAGTTATAGCCACAGTGCATGGTAAGTGCTTAGTTAAGATGGTAATACATTAAATTATAGGGTGCAGCATAATTCATGATTTCAGGTATCTAATGGGGGGTCTTGGAACATTTCCCCCATGGATAATGGGTGTAATATATGTAAGGAGTAGAAAAAGTAGAGCCAGAGATATTGTTTTCAAAAGAAAAGAACTAAAACTTGCATTTAACTGTTAAGATGAGGAAAGAAGAGGGGGGGGAAAAACATAAGTGGGTGAATATGGCTTTATTCTAGGAAAAAGACTGGAAAATCTAAGTAAATTTATAAACCAGTGTGCCTGTCCAAAGAAAGCTTAATGTGCTCTGCCAAGTTTGTAACAAATCAAATGCTTTTATCCTCTTGTTGTTCCCTTCCCTCAGGAACAACGTTCCAGAACATGGCCTCATTAAGAGCTGAGTTTGTAGACATTGCTTGGTCACATAAACAAGCTTGCCGTTCTGGTTTCTCCATTTGGAACTGTAGATGTGAGGCAACACATGACAGCAAGTTAAACGGGATGAGCTGCAGATTTCCCAGGGGCCCCTGTGGGCCCATGTAGTTGCTGGAGTCCCCTGGCTACAACCTCTGCCTGCAGCAGCCTCATCTATTTCCCAAGTTTTAGGAGTGAACACAGCAATTTCCATGAACTTGGGCTCTCAGGCATACTTACACCTTATCTTATTAGATTTGCTATATTTAAGTCTAAGCTCCTTAAGTAAAATAGATGAACCCAAGGCTGGCTCCAGTTAAGACTTGTTCCCTTTTTGGATTTTGGTGTCTTCTGGATTGTGTGTACTGACCTGTCTCTTTCCAGACAGCATCGGCAGACCTTTGCCTTGACACAGAGGAAACCCCCGTTCAACATGCACAGTCCTCTGGACACCATCCCCCATCCTCATGATGGGATTTCACAAAACTGCCAATTTGTTCTTAGTCACAGCTGTGTGTCACTTTGTGCTCTGTGGCTCTACCCCTGTGGTGAACTGTGAATCATTTACATCTGACTCCAAGCATCAAGAATGACAAGAGCAACTCCTGGGAGTTTGAGTTAGGTCAATATAAAATGAACAGAAACTTAGAAGAAGGTGATGTATAGAAATCCACATGGGGAGAACGATCTGAATGCACATGGCACATGTGAGCACATGGGGGCGTGACAGCAATCCTGCACTCTCACCCTGGCACTCACTAGCTGTACATTCCTGGGGAAGTCATTTCATTTTCTAAGGCTGAAGAGCCTAATCTTTGAAATATATCCACTCTGCCCATGTCACAGAGATTAAAAGAGAAGGCGAAACTGCTTTGAAAACACGTCCTTGCTATTATCTATCTCTCCATCATGGTTTAAAACCCAGTACTAATGTGTCTTGGTATCTGCAGAGGATTGGTTCCAGGATCCCTTAGACACCAAAATCTGAGGATGCGATGGTGCAGTATGAGCTAACAACCTAGGCACAGTCTCTTATATAATTTAACGCATCTCTAGATTACTAACAATAACTAGTACAATGTAAATGCAATATTAGTATCCCTTACCCTATACTGTGTAGGGAATAATGACAAGAAAAAAGTCTGTACAGGTACAATTTCCCCCCCAAATATTTTCAATTTGTGATTGGTTGAATCTCTGGAGAATGAACCCACAGATGAGGAGGGACGGCCATTTGCCCTTGAGCCCCAAGGATAAGGGGTACTACATTAACAACCAGAAGGTTATTAACATCCACTATGCAGTAGGCGAGCACTGCAAGGGCAGGCAAGAGCAAATTCCACCATCCAAAGTCTAGACAGGACAGCAGAATACGGAGGGCAGGCACCTAGTGGCAAGTTGCAGGGCCAGGAAACAAGGCTGATTTCGGGCAGGGAAGCTTAGAGTGTGAGGCTTACTGAGGGACACTGGACTTGATCTGGTTGATTTCTTTTCCCAATAAGCATAATGTACATACCAACTTGTTGATTTTTTTTTTAAAAATAAAGTATCCGAGGTCAAAAATAAAACAAAGACACCCTGAAGGCCACTGAACTAGGTGATTTCTTTTTGCTGTGCCGATCTATGATTTTATGAATGGTGGCCTGTTTTGCAGACCCAGTGCAGCTGGTGGGTGGACCATGATCTCCAAGGCAGACTCACAAGGGGCAATGAGCTCAAATGTACACTAAACCCTGACCACAGCTTACAGGGTAAGGCCTCATATTTGTAAACCACTGGGACGTCAAGCATGCAGAAGGTGCAATTTAATTCCTGACAAGTTTAAATTATTCATGGAGGATGCTATGCCCTTTCACCCCAATTTCCACTTCATTCCATTCCAAAAGAAACTCAAAGAGGCCTCTCTTTCTGTAAGGGATGTACAAAAGATTTTTCTGGGAAATCAAACTTTATTTTGAATACGTTAGAGGATATTTCATTCATTGAAAGAAACTCAGATGTGAATCCTCTAGAAATGGGGAAAGTTTATAAAGAGATCATCCATACCTCTATTCACTTGTTTATATATTTTCAGTCTTTATGTATTAGGTTTAGAGTAAGACACAGCTACATACCATAAAGCATCTTGAAAAAATGATAATTTACACCAAAGAGGGGATATGTCCTTATATATAAAAAATTTAAGTTATTAAAATAATGAAATAAAAATGCGTGAAGGGTACACCATTCCACCTGGCTCTTCATTTCCGATCTTTTTATCATTTCTGATCTTTTTATCCCCACTTGTCTGTAGAGAGCATAAGTCCTCACAACTAAAATATTAAAAGTCTTTCCTAAATCTTTTTATCTCAAAAGGCTGCCCATTTAGAACTGTGAACTGACAACTGTGGCTTCCTCTACTGCAGAGGAAGGAGAGGCCATTCCAAAGCAATGCCTCTGGGCAGGGCCACACACTGTGCACACGGCTCTGGGCCTTCGTGCCCTTGAGCCAGGAGCTGCCTTCCTGCTCAGCAATGCTTTCTGATCAGCAGCAACCGGACAGGACAGCCAGACAGGGGAAGGGGCACCCCCTGCAGGGGGTCTGCCAAGGACTTGAGTCCTACTTACGGTCCAGAGAGCTGGAGACAAGTCTTGGGACCCCCTCCCCTCTGTAAAATGAATTAACCACCCACCTCAAAGAAGGCTGTGGGAAATGAGGGAAGATGAAACAGACTCAGCACTAACAGAGGCCAAGTGCATGGCTGCTATTCTAGCCCTGGTTCCCTGCTCCTTAGCACCACCTTGCAGGTATGAAGGGCATCATTGAATAATGTCACTTCTAGAAAGTGGCACATTCAGATGGGTACAATATCATGGCACCTTGCAGAGCAGTGGGCTCAGTATGTAGGACCCACAGGAGTACATATGCTGAAATGAAGAAAATAAGAAGCAGCAGTCATCGCCCCAGAAAATATGTCACTCTGGAGTCAGGGCCTGAAGGAGGACAGTAACTTGCCCCAGACTAGGACACACCCAGTGGCCAACCCAGTAGGGGCAGCAGGTGCTCCCACCCACCTCAGCCGGATGCTAACATGACATCCCAAGCTAAAGATGGGTCTTTGTGCCTTGAATGTTTTACAGCCTTTTCACTGTTCACATGATAGTTTTTGGTTCATTTACTTTCCATTTTTAAATTTGTTTCTAGATGGGATTATGAGTACTATTATGGTATTATGAGGAAGAAAACTTCCTTCTGGTTTATCCTTGATTTCTTATGTTTCTACACCTTGCAAAGCCTCCTGCCACCGCAGGAACAGAAACGTGTCTCACTGTTCTTCCTACTTGGCACTGATTCAGAAAGAGGGAGCAAAACATTCGTAACCCAAAAATGAAGACAGGAGATGACAGAATAGGCCAATAATCCCAATTACTCAGGAGGCTGAGGCAGGAGAATCTCAAATGCAAGGCTGGCCTCAGTAAGTCAGTGAAACCCTGTTTCAAAATATAAAACCAGGGCTGGAGATGTAGCTCAGCAATAGAGCACTCCTGGGTTCAATCCTCAATACCAGCTCCTCTAACCGGGGGGAAAAATGGGGGCAGGGGACTGGGAGTTTACCATAGGCCCTTTTCACAGGCTTGTCAGAATTCAGGTGACATCACAGTGACTTCTACTCTTGGCCATGTTGTCCCTTCTCAAAGCTACAACCTCTACCTTTCTGCTTTGCAGCTACCACAACTGGTCAGGATTCTGGCCCACCCAGGGCAAGGCACATGGTCATTCTGTGGCTTAATGGCCCCCCAGGGAACAGGTGAGGGGTTCTAGGGACAGGCAGCTGCATTACACCCGCTCACAAGAAACTGTCACCAGGGGCAGGCTTTCCTCAGTATTATCTCTAGAATGACACAGACGGCAGCACTCCCCCGGGCAGATGTGCACCTTGGCCAGACATGCTAAGCACAGGGAGGAGCACTGACAAACTACAGGCTACTTGTCAGCCACGAGGACAACTCCCACCATCTCCTTCTCAGAAGGTGCCAGGAGGTAACGGAGGCTTTGCTCCCTCGTAGGAATTGCACTAGGAGGCTGGCTGGGGGCATGGCTCTTGCATACATCCCACGATTGTCTGTGGCACCTCCTGCGGGTGAGTATGTGCCTGGTAAATGCACAGAGGAGCCACTGTGCCAAACGAGCAAGAGAGGTTCTTTACAAGGACATCCCTGGCCGTGTGGGACACCTGACAGAGTACGTCAGGGATGCTCAGCCACAGAGGTGAGGGACCAGCTATCCACATGGGGAGCTTTAACAGGTACATCCCTCTACAGTTTTCAGGGCAATGCCATTCGTGCCACTAAACTGAGATGGTGCAAGCATAAACTGAAATGCTGACAGCTCAGATCTATCTAGAAGCCACCTTCCTGCATACATGACATACATGGATCCATGCTTCAGTGGTGTGTAACATGCAGAATCAGCTAGCGTCCAGGTGCCAAGAACAGGGCTTCAGCATATAGACCGTGCTCAACAAATGCTGGCTCCATTGTTATTAAATTCTATCATTATCATGTGTACACACTCACTGAATGTTTAAGGTCATTTTATTAATTATTTAATAAAAACTAAAAGTTTAACATTTCCCATCTACCTACCAGTTTTACTTACATAAAATTCACTAAGTAAAAAATACAACCAAACACTGGGCACAATGGCACACACCTATAAGACTTGGGAGGCTGAGGCAGGAGAATCACAAATGAGAGGCCAACCTGGGCAACTTTGAGAGATTTTGTTTCAAAACAATAAATAAAAAGGCCTAGGGATATAGCCAGTGGTAGAGTAACCTGGGTTCAATTCCTCATACCCCTTCTCCACCACAGCTGTAAGGCTGAAAGCAAAAGAAAAAAAGCCGAGAACATATTATTCCTGAAACATATTACTAGATTAAATGCATTTATGTGCCTTCATACCCTAGCCAGTTTTTATAGGGACACAGGTTGTTCTACATATTTAAAACACCTTAAATTTTGGGGTCTAGATGTTCTGGGCTCAGAAATGACAAAGGCACATTCTTTTAAAACTGGTAACATTTCTTAGAATAAATGGACAATACAAGGAAGGCAATGGCCCAAAGTGGGCTAGAAAGCATTATGTCTACTGCTGGTAGAGAAATAAAGCAGACAGGTCTAAATACTGAAACCAGCACAGGTTCTTTTAATGAACTTTTAATGGTATTTTATTGAAGTATGAGGAGCAAGAGAGACCCTGACAAGCCCTTCGTGCCACAAAAAGAGGCAGCGTGTTTCTTCTTGGCTTCAGCTACGCCATCTGTGCAACACCATGTAATGAAAGGCCATGACAGTCCCCATGTGGCATATGTCCACACTGCCCAGCCCCAGAGGGCCTCAGATAGGCAATAAGGAAGATTCCCTGAACACCGAGCACCCATATGCCACTCTCCTCTCTCTCAATGCCCGGGGCTTGCCTGCAGGCTGGACCCTGGGCCTGAGAATGCTGTTCCCACTGACACTGCATCTTTTAACAACCTGTCCTGGAACAACATTCCATGCCTGCAGGTATTTCCCTGTATGTTCCACTTAATAAAGGACATTATGCCAAGGATCTGAGAGAGCTGATCCATGAATATGGTCATACTCCCTTTGAAGATGCATGGAAGAGCCTGGGCTGTCGCCCGAGCCTGTGGGGACCCCTTTGCACAGCAGGTACAATGAACCCCAGGTCAGAGGTTAAGAACTGAGTGAACAATGGGCCATGTCTCCAAGTACACAGCAGCAGAGCCTCTCAGTCTGTGGGCAACTTCTGCTACGTCATGTGGACATTACGAGATATCCATGGCAGAAGCACTGAGAGCAACAATGAACAACGGGAAAGCAGGAAATGATAGCAAATATGAAGAACAATTCTTAGAGAAGTACAGGTTAAAGCAATAGTGAATCAATTTTTTTACTACTAAGAAAACCAAAAGAAAAACTAAAAAAGGAAAAAAGAAAGGCAATCCATCCATTTGGAGGCTTCAGGAAAAAAGAGGCACTCATGAGCTACTGGTAGGCAACTGGCAATAGAGAAGCATACTGTTCCAATGTATTCCAAACCCCAAGAATCCATCTCTGGGAAATTATTTTTAAAATAAGGAAACATGAAAAAATCTGTGCACAACACTGCTCATTAGTAATAGCGGGCCACTGGACTTCCCTCCACTTGCCCCAGGCATAATCAACGGCAGCATTCAATGCTTTCATGACACTTTACCTCTGCTATGCTGATGCTCTGTGTGCCTAGAACGTAAGCCCGGAACCTGGTTAAGTACCTGCTTCATGTAGGCGTAGCACATGGTCTCTGCGACACGTTTGCCTTCGTCGTAGCAGGCCCGAGGTCCTATTGGATTCACGTGGCCCCAGTAATCCTCACTTTGAGGGTGGACTTCAGGATCTATAGGTCAGGGGAAATGAGACTGTTTTCATCTTTCCTTCTCAACCAGTTCATCTGCACTAGGAATAGAGCATCTGTGAGGTACAAACATCTTCAAATGGAGAGAAACATCAAAGAGGGGAGGAAACAGTGTTCTATATACCATTCTCCTAAGTTGGAATTGGCATTCTTACTACTGATATAGTTCTGATAGCATTTAATTTTTTTTTGATATCAGGAATTTAACCCAGGGGTTCTTAACCACTGAGCTACATCCCCTACTCCCTTCTTTTTCGAGATGGGATCTCACTAAGTTGCTCAGGGCCTTGCTAAGTTGCTGAGGTTGGCTTTGACCTTGCGCTCCTCCTGCCCCAGTCTCTCAAGACACTGGGATTATAGGCATGTACCACTGTGCCTGGCTAATGATAGCATTTTATTTATTTAATTATTTCTTCTAAAAAATATTTTATTTTTTAGTTGTAGCTGGACACAACACCTTTATTTATTTATTTCTTTTTATGTGGTGCTGAGGATTGAACCCAGGGCCTCGCACATGCTAGGCGAGCGCTCTAACTACTGAGCCACAGCCCCAGACCTATTGATAGCATTTTAGAAGAAGAAAATAAAATATCAAAGTCTCTCAAATCTCCTTTCTCTTCCATAAATTGTCCTTAACTTTTAAGTTGTTACACAAGCTATCATGTGTATGTGTGTTAATGACAATATACTAATATATAATAGAAAGAAAATCAATAGAGTGGAGTATCAGGAAGGGTGGGGAAGGAAGGAGGGGAAGGAAAGGAAAGAAAAGGTACTGGGGAAGGAGATTGATCAAATTATGTGCATGTATAAATATGGCATAACGAATCCCACTATCATATATAATTATAATGTACCAATAAAGAGCAAACAAACAGCATCTCTGGAACATACAACTTTCACATTTGCTGTCACCAGAATAAATCTAAGACCCGTGATGAGACAAGCTGGATGCCCTCTGTTGGGTAAACACAGGGATACAGTGTCTATCAGCAAATGGAATTCCCAATTCCTGTTTCTCTAGTGTATAAATCAATCACACCTTAAGATCTACCAGAGAAATAGATAATATAAAGAAACCAAGTAACAAATTCCTTTTTAAGTACAAGTACATTTCTGGAATGTGAATTATGACCTAGTTTATCCAGTACATCAAGAACTTTATACTCTCTGAGTACAATCAGGGTAGAAAACCTATAAATCTTTGTTAAGAAATCTAGACAAAAAGATACGGGGACTCTGTGTTACTAATTTACATCTTGTTAATCTTGCTCCTGAAGTTTGACTTCAGGCTCTTCAGGATGGCCTTGAGTGCTAGGAAGGGTCCATGCACACATCTGGCAAAAACCTCTGATTCCTTACCACCCCTGCAGCCCCCACGAAGCCGCTGCGCAGCACAGAGTAAGGTCTCTCTGTCTGGGGCTGTGGCTTACTGTTCCCTTAAGAAAAGGTGGGGCTTTCACTGCACATTGGTAGAAAAGATTGATGCAAAGACTCCCAGAGAGGAAAAACAAAGACTTACATTCACAGACGACTGATACTAGAACCTTTTCCAGGGATTTTTGACAAGGGCTGGGCAAGCCAGACAACAAATTAGATGGTCATAAATTTCTGACAAAGGAGAAGAAAGAGAGGGTGGGCATACCCATTCAACCATGCACTGGCACGGTCTGGGCTGAAATGCCCAAGGCACCAAGATTCTGAAAAAGTCCCTCCACAACTTCACTTTGGAGAAAAACTGGGACAAACCACTTTGTTATTAGAAAAGTAAAGGCCTAGTCAGAAATGATTTCTAATTGCTTCCCACTTTATTGATATTTTGCAAGGTTAATGGACTAAGCAAATGCTCCACAAAACTTAAGTGGTTCATTTATCAAATGTCAGAGTAGAGCAACTGGCAAACTAATTGCAAGGATTACGTCCTAAAGTTAATTTAAGAACTAAAGGACACCAGCTCTTATCAAAAATGCAGATAATAAATGGGGCGGGTGAAGATAAAGGAAAAACACGTCACTCCACTTTTTGGACAGAAACATAGATGAGGCAGGACTTCAAAGATGATGATGTGCTACATTTTCATGGGGTTACAAAGATTATAACTGCATTAATTAGAATTTCTGTGCATTTTTTTCCCATTTGCTTCCCTTAGATTAAAAAAATTATCTTCCAATTTACCCTTTGGCTTCCTCATTTCTCTCATCCAGAACAATAATACAAAATGAGGGGGGAGCCAGGGTCTGGCTCCCACTGCATTGACTAAACAGTTCTCCCAAACCTTGCACCCAGGTAGTTTTGGGCTGAATAGAAGCCAAGGTGGATTGAAAACAAAATCCTCCTCCTACCACCAACATGAACTCCCAGGCATTGGTGGGCCTGGGAGGGATGATGAAGGCGATAGCTGTTAAATCAGGCTCTGGAGTTTTCTGGCACTATCCACTTACGGTTCTTCCAGAGACTGTTCTATAACAGGTAAGGCAGGCCAACCTGTGGGCTGCTGGTGGATCAGATGTGAAGCACACATTGCTCACAGTGAAGAATAACATGTGCCAGCTGAACAGGCCAAACAATCCCCATGGAATGCAATTTTGTTATACTTTAAGAACAGAATGGAAAAAACACTGGTGTGCAGCCAAAAACAGTGGAGTCTTATTGGCCAGGTGACACGATCCAGTCCTCCAAGAATATACAATAAGAGAGTTAATCTCACTCAGAGGACAAGCCTGGTGACCCCAGAGGCTGGGATGGAAAGCCCCGGGGCCATCACACACAGGAAAAGCTTGAGCAGGCCAGGCCTTCTCAGAACGACATCCTGGGCTTGATTCCTTCTTCACCCAGGACAGGAGGCAAACAGCACAAAGGTTTAGTGGAAGCAACTGTGGCGAGGGCTCCACCCACTCACCTCCATACACCTCCGAGGTGGAGGCCAGGAGCAGACGGGCGCCCACGCGTTTTGCCAATCCTGCAAAAAGAGAGTCATGATCAGAGAAACTGTCTGCTTTCATGGATAGGCACACTTTATGTGGCTAATTTAAGCATATTTTAATATAAAAGATATCTGATGATCCAACAAATTATCCACTCTGATGACATATGCCTTGGACCAAACAAAAGCAGTAAGAAAAATCAGATAGATTCTTAGAAAAACAGTATTAGTTGGATTCTTAGAGTTGTAAGGAAGACCAGATGCAGACTCTGTTGGTTTGCTAAGGTGTGATTTCAGGAATTATTTTGCTTAAAATATTGCCCCATATTTTCTGACCTCACCCTGGTAGGTAGAAGGCCAGGCTCTTTTCACCTAGTCTCCAAAACGGCCTCTGTGGCCCAGGAAGTACTGCCAGGAGGGAGCCAGCAGGCAAGGTGTGCAGGCAGGACCCAGGGGCAGTGTGGGGAGGCTGAAGGCTAAAGTGAGAGGGAGCCAGGGGTCTGAGTATCTGAGGATCTAGAGGAAAGCAGAGAGCCAGGAATATATAAGAATAAGAGAATATAGTTGCTAAAAAGGTGAGAATTTGGAGATGGATTCTGCCAACTCCACAATGTGCAGGAGGAAGGAAAAACGTTAAAAGTGAGGTTTGCATCAGATTGTATCCATAGGCTAACAACTCCATGGGCCCACGGAACCTGTAAGGTGGATCACCACAGAGTATTATGGCAGAGACAGAAGTAGCAGCTTCAATAAGGATCCTGAGGTCTTTTTATTTTTAAAGTTAACTTTTTGAGATATTTGTACAATTCGGCTGTATGAAATAACACAGAAAGAGCCCACATACTTCTTCAATGTAAAAACTTGCAACACGGAAGTATCAGATTCCACAATGTCATAGTGACATTGATGCAATGACCATCCTCACTGCTAGAGTCCTCCACTGATGTAACTGACTCAGAACATTCCATCTCTACAAGGGCCCCCACATTACCTTACCTCCTCTCTCCTTCCCACGCCTGTAACCCAAAATCCATTCTCTATTCCTGTAACTTTGTCATGTCAAATACGACACATAAATGGAATCATACAATATTACCTTTTAGAACTAAATTTCTTCACTGATCACATTTCCCTGGAAGTCTACCAAGTTATTGTATGTGTCAACAGTTCCTACCTATTTTGTCCTGAGGACTCTGCTAGAAAAAAAAAATGGGTATATAATCTAATCATTTATCCATTACCGAACATTTTAGTTGTATTCAGTTTTTCACGACATGACTAAAGCTGCTATGAACATTTACTACAGGTTTTTCATGTGGCATAAGTTTTTATTTCTCAGAGATAAATGCCCAAGATGACAATTACTGGGTATTATGGCAGCTACATACTAACTTACTTATCATATTTATTTTTTTAAACCAGGGGTGCTCTACCACTGAGCTACAGGGTCTCGTAATAAAAAATGGAGTGATTCTCTTGCCTTTGCTTCCAGAGTAGATGAACTTACACATGTGTGCCACTATGCCTTCCTGCTCTATTCAGTTTATATATATAATTTGTCAATGGACCTTTATTTTATTTATTGATACTGAGAATCAAACCCTGTGCCTCACACATTCTAGGCAAGTGCTCTGCCACTGAGCCACAATCTCAGCCCATCTATTCATTTTTTTTTTTTTTAAAAAACCCATCAAACTGTTCTCTAGAGTAACTGTACTATTTCATATTTCCACTACGGGGGAATAAACTAGCTTTTAGTTTTCTCTAAACTTTGGTAAAATATATACTTCACATATGCAATGTGTTGATGTAAGAGAAACTGAGCTTAAAGATTCTGAAACAGAGGCAACCGTCCAGGGTGAGGTCAGAGGAGCTAAGGTGTTTATGCTGAGACTGGACAAAGATCAAAGAGGTTCCATCAGATGGAGCCAACACAGGACCTGAGAGGGGGTGAAGCAGTGGAGGGAGGGGAGGGCCCTCCCCTGTAGTGTAGGTAAAGTACATGCATCTTGTCTCAGGTGCAAAATGTCTCGGTTCAGACTGCAAAGTTCCATGTGGAGTTCTCCCCAGTCTAGTGATGGTCTCCTTTGACTTTTGTCCATGTCTTCCTGGAAGATCCCCCATCCTTCCTGCAATACTTCCACACCCACCCTTACTCCTGACTCAAGCCCTAGCTCAGGAGTCCTTTTGCCTTGAACTCTAACAGCATCTTGTTGGGCCTTTCTCCTGGAACATTCCCCTTCCTCATCTGCATCACAATGCCTGTGCCTGCAGAGCATCCTCTCATGGGATGCCGAGGTCCTTGGCAGAAGAGCCTGGGTAAGTGTATCCAAATCCCCTCACAAGGTACAGTGCCCTGGGTATAGTAGCTGAATTCCCTAAATGGAAGATCAGATATCATATGCACAGGGGTTTTTTCCTCCACGGTGTCTGGTTATGGTATGATAGAGGGGCTGGGGGGCCAAAAGAGTGACTGGGAGATCGTGGTGGCAAGACCTGGGTACAGCACACCATGTTTCTAAGTAGGAAGATAGACATCCTTTCCTGCCTGGTGATCATGGCAGGGGACAATAACAGAGGGCAAATGTTCTTTCTAGGTTAGAAGAATAGATCATCTTACTTCACTCAGAACTTGACCCCTATGAAGGTTAATTTCATGTATCAACTAGATAGGTCAAAGGATATACCCCAACAAATATCTAGTTGAAGATTTTTTGGGGGGTGTGTCTGAGAAGGTATTTCTGGAAGAAATTAGCATTTAACCTATAGATTAAGTAAATGAGATGGGCATCATCTAATCCCTTTAGGGTCTAATGGAATAAAAAAGCAGAACACTGATCTGTCCTGAGCTCTCCATTCTCAGGCCTCTGAACCACCCTGTTCACTTCCCTGGGTCTCCGGCCTGCAGAGGGAAGGTGGGAGTTCTCAGCTTCTACAATCACAGGAGCCAATCCCTCATAAGTCCTGGTCTTCTACAATCACAGGAGCCAATCCCTCATAAGTCCTGGTCTTCTACAATCACAGGAGCCAATCCCTCATAAGTCCTGGTCTTCTACAATCACAGGAGCCAATCCCTCATAAGTCCTGGTCTTCTACAATCACAGGAGCCAATCCATCATAAGTCCTGGTCTTCTACAATCACAGGAGCCAATCCATCATAAGTCCTGGTCTTCTACAATCACAGGAGCCAATCCATCATAAGTCCTGGTCTTCTACAATCACAGGAGCCAATCCATCATAAGTCCTGGTCTTCCTTTTTTATTTTTATTTTTTAAATTGCCGTGCTAGGGATTTACCCAGGGCCCTGTGCATGTTGGGCAAGTGCTTATCACTGACCTGTGTCCTCAGACCCGAATAACACCCTTTCTACATATCTAATTATATTCCTACTCTGTTCTTCTTGAGTACCCTAACACAATCCTCCAAAATGTTCAGCCTTAGAGACTTAAAATCCAGTATCTGGCTGCCCTTGTAGACCTTTGTTTCCATGCTCCACTCAAATTAATATTTAGGACTGTCTTTCCTAAATCCATTTTTAGAACCTGCTTTAAATGTTCTTATAATTATATGCATTTTTCACTTGACATTTTAAAAAGTGGTTCCTTTCTTCCACTTTGCAAATAATCAAAACACCTACTTAAAAAAAAGTACCAAACTTAAGTATGCCTCTAATTTTAAATGTTAACAAGTACACATTACCCACAGCCATAATCTAAGGCACGCTGTTTGTGAATACACGTGACCATTTTTAATGTCACCAACCCTTTCATCTTCACTTCTAATGTGAATCCTAAGGTTAGCCTAGAGCAGGAGTTCAGTTTCCACAGCACCCACCTAGGGCAGCCTCTTGCCCCAATCTACCAGGAGTGCTGCTGAACCACCTCTTTGGGCAAGGCCACTCCACAAAATCTCGGGACCAGAGCCTTCCAGGACAAGATGTGCCATTAATCCTAGGCACTGGCCAACTGAAAGAGGAACACTGGTCACCTGTGGTCACTCCCAGGGGATTTAGCCTGAGGCATCAAATACCAGTGATTACAGCACAAAAAAGTTATGCTGAAATTTGTCCCCCATGACAAATTCTGATGACATACAGACTACATATTGTGAAACTGTCAAGTAACAGGGGCAAGGTGATGAAGAAGGTACATAAATACCAAGGTCAAACTAATTAACTTCCAATGATGAGGATCCCCATAGCCTGCTTTGTTTTTCATGGTTTTAGCTACCTGTGGTCAACCTCGATCTGAAAATATTAAATAGGAAATTTCAGAAATAAGCAATTCATTAGTTTTCAACTATGCACTGCTCTAAATAAAGAACAAACTCTTGTGCTGTGCCACTCTATTCTGCTCAGTATGTGAAACATCCTGTTTTCTGGTGTATCCACACTGTATTTGCCACCCACCTGTCAGCATTTCGGTGGCCATCTCAATGACCAACTGTTCTGATAAGGCAGTGTTTATGTTTAAGAAACTCTTACCTTATTTAATAATATTCCCAGGGCCTAAGAGTAGAGATGAATGAAATTTAGATATGCCAAAGAGAAGCAATAAAGCATTTCCTTTAAGAGAAAGGTGATAGTCCTTGAGTAAGAAAAAACTAATCATAAGCTAAAATTGCAAAAAAGGAAAAAAAAAAATCTTTGAGCTATTTTTGTAGTTGTATCTCTAACTGCAAAATTACAGCCATAAGTGTTCTGTTAAGAGAAAAGGTGTTTCAGGAATCCTCTGGTGGTCTTGGAATGTACCCACTGCAGACAAGGAAGGACAACTGTATCTATGCTTGGAATTGCCTAAAATATTCCCAGCAAAGGCAGCAAAATGAGAAAATGACCACTTACCCAACATGTTCAATGTCCCAATTGTATTGGTCTTCAGTGTCTTGATAGGGTTATACATATAATTTGGAGGGGAAGCTGGGGACGCCAGATGGTATATTTGGTCAACTGAAGGAGAAAAAGGGAAGCATGTTATTTCCAAGTAAAACACTTTAGAAAGTTTCAAACTTCTGTTGATTACACTGTGAAATAAAGGTGTTAGTGTATCTTTCACTGAAATTCTAGTTGTTAGCACATTACTCTTTGTAGAAACTAATTTACATTTGTAATTAGAATAACTTTGAACAAAAATAGAAAGTCTAGTTATCTGGAAAAAATCTCTGTGAAAGGCCAGTAAGTGGAGTCTGTCCTCCTCTGACTGAAGTCTGATGACGGAGTTGAAAATTTTCTGAGATTTGTGTCCCAGATACAGTAATGATATCAGAAGGAAGACTGATTTTTAGACACAGAATTAAGCATGTATATCTAAAATGAACGTTTTTAGCTTGTAGAGCAAATTTAATACAAAACTAGGGAAGAAAATTGCATCCTATACATGTAAAGCTAGACCCTGAGATGACAGGTGAAGAGGGTGGTTCTTAAGCTCTGTAAGGAAACATCCATCGCTCACAGAGAAGTTGAGGATGGGATCAGAAAGCCCAACTGCAGCAACCAATCATCCTTTGCACATGGGTTCATCCTGGAGGAGAGGCTTGCAGGGAATACCTCTACCCTGACACACCAGCTCCTCCCCATGGTTTCCGGCCCACCTCCTGACCAGGGGACCACTGTTCACTCCCATACCTGACCCTGGCTGAGTGCTGTAGATTGATGGTGTGCTGGAGGCTTGGCTCCCAGTATGGCAGTGTCGAGAAGGGGTGGATCCCTTAAGAGGTGGGGCCTCATAGAGGGTTCCACAGATTGTTCGCAGAAGAGATTAATGTGAACTAATGCTATCTCTCGAGTTCTAGCTCTTGTGGGCTATATTAATACTCAAGAGAGAGAACTGTTATAAAAGAGTGGGCCTGGCCACTCCCTACTCTCTTGCTTCCTGTCTGGCATGTGATTTCTTCTTCCTCTTCTCTCTCTCATCCTTGTATGTGCTACTGTTAATGCCATACTTTTGGACCTTCAGAACTGTTAGCTAAATAAACCTCTTTTTAGTATGCATTATCCTGCCTAAGGTATTGTTACAGTAACACAAAACATACTCGCAGAGCTACCAATGGGGCCATGCTTTGATAACACTCTGATATAGGAATCGCAAGTGGGTACACTCTGGAACTTTTTTGTGTGTTTGTATTGTGTGTGTGTGTGTGTGTATTTACACACACACGTATTTAAAGCAAAGTTCAAAAAATATCAACCTAATTTAAAAACAGAACTAACGCTTGATAAAACAATAATCTTTTTTTCAAGAGAACTAAGAAAACACAAAACATTTAAAAATGGTTGAGTGCCTGCCAATATGCAAATTCATTGAAAGGATGTGTCCAAATGACAAGAATATCTTATCATTCTCACTCCCACAAATCATTCTAACCTGATAAGTTGCTAAAAATAAAAAGCAAGCAAAAAAAAAAAATCTATTACATGAACTGGAAATAAACAAGTATTTTAGAATCGAGTCTCATAAAACTCCTTAACCCTGGGGCTCTTGTCTTCCAGCTTACAGAGAGGACCAGCATGTCCTGTGTGGTGCAGTTTGGATCTGGAATGTCCTCGGCTTAGCATTAGTGGAAGGAAATGCAACCGTAAGAGGTGGGAACTTGTGGGAGGTTTTAAGGTCACTGCAGGTGTGCCCTTGAACCTCCCCTCCGGCTTTTCGCTTTCCCTGTATGGGGTGAGAAGTTCTGTTCCACCAGGTACGCTTACCATGTGCTGCCTCACCACAAACCCCAAAGCCATAAGGCAAACTGAATATGGACAGAAATCTTTAAACCTTTCTTCTTTATAAGTTGATTATCTCAGGTATTTGTCACAGTAACAGAAAGGTGACTAACATACTGCATAGTTCCTGTGTATGTGCTTAAAGATTCTGGGGCTATAGGTGTAAGTGGCAGATGGTTAACCCAAGATATGGGCACTGAGACTTTCCCTAAAACATGTCCTCAATACTCACTGTCACTCTAGGGCAAGACCAGGTCATTAAAAACTGAATGTGTCAAACAGACGTCCAGAGCCAGAGCTGAGAGTGACCCCAGAGCACGTGGAGGTGGGCCAAGAACTGGATCTTGCTACACACCTCACAAGCCACTGGCCTTTCTGCTCTCACACAGAGAGTGTACGCCAGTGTGTGTGGGTTGTGATCTTACAGAGCAAGTCGTTCAGCACCGTCTTTACTCCTGTGGGACAACATCTGTAGGGAAAGACAGAAAACTGCACTAAAAATGAGGGGGAAAGAAAGCCTTGACAGGGCTGGGGTATGACAGTTCCGCAGCAAAGCACTCGACGACCACGTGCAAGGCTCTGGGTTTGATCCCAACACCACCACACAACACGCACTCACAAAATTAAACAAATACATTGCATCTTAAAAACAAAATGCCGTAAGAGCCCAGGATACTTCCTTGACATCAAACAGAACCATCAACCTGTACTTTCTCTCCCTCACGGCTCCAGGCAGGCTTCTTCTTCAAGGCTATCTCCGACATCAGTTTCTGGGAAGCCTCCGCAGCCCCATTAGAAAGGCCCCTCTTGCTGCCGGGGGCTATAAGGCTGGCTCACGACGGCTTCAGGCTACTTCAAGGGACGACACTTGTCTTGCGCAGTCTCAGTGAGCACCAAAATGCCTCTGGTCTCAGGGAAGGCAGGCTCCCTGGTGGCCTGCTGGTACGTGCAGACACAGATTCTGAGCCCACTGCAGGCCGACGAACATAAACGGTATCTGTCTGTAGATGGACCTGGAAACCCTCAGTGCAGGACAAAGAGCCCTTTGGGCCCAGGTACCATGGGAACAGTGCTCTGAGTTAGCTGAGTGAAGCCATAATTTGGAATTTTTTCATTCAAAAAGGGTATTCCATCCGTTCTCCCCCCACCCCATCACTTGACAGTTCCGCCAATCTCCTGTTCCTGAAAAGTTAAGGATGCCCCTAAAACTGTGTCATGATCTTATTTAAGTACAACACTGGTGCAGCCTCCCACGTAGAAACCTAAGAGCCCTGTGGAAAGCCAAGTCCTCTACAGCTCCTCTTCCCTGTGAGGAGGTATTTGGCCTGTAACACTGATGACAGCAACTCCAGTTCCTGTCCTAAAAAGGACACTGCACCAGTCTGCTGATTTAATTAATCTGGTAAGGAATCATGAAGGGCAGAGAAGAGGGAAACTTCAGAGTACAGATAAACACACAGGGATGAGAAGCCACATAATACAACCAGCTCTGGAATGTCAAGGGAAAGAGTCCCCCAAACATGTGAACCATGCAGCTCAAAGCAGATAACAAATGAGTGCGACATTCAAAAGCCTCTTCTGGGGGCTGGGGGCGTGCACCTGTGATTTCAATAGCTCGAGAGGTGGAGGCATGAGGATCTCGAGTTCAAAGCCAGCTTCAGCAATTTAGCAAGGCGCTCAGCAGCTCAGTGAGACCCTGTGTCTAATAAAATAGTGCTAGGGATGTGGCTCAGTGGTGGAGTGCCCGAGTTCAATCCCCAGTACCACAAAACAAAAACAAAAACAAAAACACCCCGGCTTCGAGTGGAAAGGCACTGAAGTGGGGAAAGAAAGGGATGTCCCCCTATTTGTTGGACATGTGGTGATTGCCATGTGACCCTGCCATGACCCTTCTCATTACCAGGTCATATGTGCCATGATTTCAGGTAGAAAAAAAAGGAGCCTCAAGAAATAAATAGCTCTAATTAATTATCAATAGCAGTCCCGCCAGAAGGGAAGAGGCAGGTGAGAGGGCAGCCACAGCCTGCTCGGCCCTCCCATGAATCCTGATGATGCAAAACCCCGTCTTTTGCCACAAATGAACTTTCTATATTCTTCAAATGGACTTTTCTAATGGTCATACCGGGGAAGAAAAGAACACAGCAGGAACAGAACAACTCCTGGGAGAACCCAAAACCACTTTTCAGAGAAATCAAGCATTAACTTCTAACAGAGGGAAATCCACATAAAAACAGACTGCACGTACACACGCCTCTGTTGACCACTTCTGCAGAACTTCATGGTACCTGGTGTCCACTTCTCCCACCATGCTCAACAGCACTGTGGAGTGCCAGTAAGGAATTTGTACCTCAAAACTGAAGACTATGGACAATGAAACAGCTAAAAAGGGTTAGCTCTTTCTGTGAATGCCTGTGATTATTCAGCATATAATGAAATCCTATCACAAAGATACACTTGCTACAGGATTTTCTTTCTACACTTCAAGTCAGAGGCCTGGCAGAAAAACAGTCAGGCCTCCATATCCACGGCACTACACCCACAGAGTCCATCAATCATGAGTCAAAAATATCCCCAAAAGTCTGTGTCTGTACTGAACATGTGTGGACTTTTTGTCTCATCACTGTTCACTAAGCAACACAGTATTAATAAGTGTTTACATAACATTTACTTTCTATTAGGTATTCCAGGTCATTTAGAAAGAAATTTAAGCACATAGAAGGATATGCATATATTCTGTGCAAAAACCACACCACTGTATATAAAAGACCTGAGCATCTGTGGATTTTGGTACCCTCAGGGGTCCTGGAACCAGTCCCCATTGGGTATGGAGGGATGACTGGACTGCTCAAGGAGAGGTCATTCTGCAACATGGCATCCCACAGCATGGCCCTAGCCCTTGTCCCCCCATTTATAAGGGAAAAAAGGATTTCAGAGGATGCAGAACTTCTAAAATTTCTTTCAGCATTTATGCTGAAATGAAGAGTGGGATTTTGCCTTGATTCTTGTCAAACAGTATTTACATAGTGAAAAGGCTGCACATGCCAGACATCTGGCTCAGCCCCAGTCCTGGGGTTGCCCATCAGTGCTACTGGCAAGATATGGAGGGTTCGCTTGCCTCAAGATGCCACCACAGTAAGGGAGACTTCCAGTGTCCTGAGCTGCTCTGGAGGAAGCCCCAGTGTTCCAGCACATAACTATGGACTGAATCCCCTTGGCAAACCCTATTTCCCTGCACATACCTTTCCTCAGTGGACACCAGGGTTGATAGCCCAATTTCTGCTATTTTCCCTCTGATTACACCTCTCCTTATGGCCTTTCACAGGAGTTCAGTATCTGGGTAACAGAACTCTGCACCTTGCTTTCCTCACCAGCACAGCGAGTACAACTACTGCCTACTTCATGCAGTACTGAGGGCACTGAATTTACTAAGCAGACTATGATCAGAACGCTGCTTCAAATACAGGATGTGTGCAGCGAGTGTTACCTGAGGTCAGATTCTTTTATTTTCCTGAACTTTCTTACTGCAATTTCCAGGTATCAGTCTCCCCAGGACACGATGGGCATTATTGCTTTTTCAGTTCTCTACAGGAATGCTGGTCAAGGTTCCTGTTCATGCAGTTAGTTGAAAAGCAAATCAGAACAGCTTTTCAGGAAAACACAGGTTCCACATATCTAGTGGAAGCCTGAACAAGGCTCCGACGAGGTATATTTAGATAATGATGAAAGGGACATACAAGTGTATACTGGTGGCTCTCTGAAGAATGGTTTATGATGGCCCCAAGTTGCAAAGAACCTAAAGACTCAATCACAAGAAATAATAAAATTGTTGTATATTTACACAATGGAGGCTTAATAAATAACATCGAGGGGAAAAAATGTATCTTTGTCAAGAGATCCAAAATAGCCACACAACAGAATGCTAAGCAGCTGACTATGAAAAGATCACCAGGGTACAGTATGAGGAGAAAACGAGGTGCAGGGCAGTATGTAACAGGCTGCTGTCTCTGTAAGGGAGATTATGAATACCTATTTGCATTAGCTAGGTCACACATACACACTTAAGATTCTCTCCCATCTCAATCTTTATCAAATGCTAAATGAAAAACCTAATCCTCTTATTTAGGTCAAAGTACTTTTTAATCTCTACTGAGACTTTTTCTTTGGCCCAAGTGTCACACACAAGTATGTCGTTCAGGTATTTTGTGGTTTTCCAGCCGTCTTTCTGCTATTGATTTCTAGTTTAATTTTCCTGTGGCTTGACAGTATACTCTATCTGGCTTCTATTCTTCCAGGTTTGTTGAGGTGTGTTCTGTGACCCAGAGAGTGGTCAGTTTGTAGCGTGTTCCTTGTGAGCTTGAGAAGCCGTGCTCAGCTGCTGCTGAATGAAGCAGGTGGGGAGAGCAGAGGCGATGGTGTGGAGGCTGCTGCAGGACAGGGAGGGAGCCATCAAGCCTGTGGAAGCACCCTGGGCCAAGGCTGGGAACCTTGGAAGGAGGAAGTGAAAAGCGGGCTTCAACTGCGAGGGGGAAACGTCTTGTGCCTCAAGATACATGTCAACTGAGGGGTCTAATACTCTGAGCACAGGACAAAACATTCCTCATTGATCAGGATCCCACTAGTGCAGGAGCATGCCTGTGTGTGTATGATGTGTTGTAGGCTAGATTTATGGGCAGCAGTGATGGAAATGGCCTACAGTGGCTTTGGGTCAAATCTTTCAGTTAAAGCACATACTTACTAACAAAAGTTTTACCATTTCTCAGTAGTACTAAAATTATCTAATCAACTGCTTCATGCTATTATAAATGTTATTGCCAAGAGTAGAACACAAAGAGTAATAATAAGAAAAATAGTTATCCTTTGGGGAGCAGTAGCTGTGGGCCAGGTGCAGTGCTGAGACCCTGGGGCTGTGTTTTACTACTGTCTCAACAAATTTAGAGGCTTAAAAACTACCCAGCTTTGAGGTCAGAGGTCAGCACAGTGTGCCTCAGTCAGTTCTCAGCTTTGCTCTCCTGGGGCTGTCTTCTTTTCTTCAGAGGGTGATTCAGGATAGGCCTCGAGGCTGTGGATGGAGGTCCGCCTGCCGGCCCAGAGTTGCTCTCAGTGCTGTGCCTCTCCCACACAAATCTCAGGGTTTCCATTCTGCTGGGACTCCCCAGGGCCTCTCTTCCACAGAATATATGTGCCTCTTCTCCTTATTCTGTTGCCCTCCCTGATAATCCAACATAGTCTCTATTTTTTTTTTTGAGAGAGAGAATTTTTAATATTTATTTTTTAGTTCTTGGCGGACACAACATCTTTGTTGGTATGTGGTGCTGAGGATCGAACCCGGGCCGCACGCACGCCAGGCGAGTGCACTACCGCCTGAGCCACATCCCCAGCCCATAGTCTCCATTTTGTAACAGGTGGTTCTTAAATGTTGGCCAGAGTCCCTTTACAGCGGTCTCCAGCTGGATCTCTGAGTGATTCCTGGAAGGAGCCTGGCAGAGCCCTGTCACATCAACACCCAGCTGACCCTGAGCACTTCATGAGTGAGTTCGGGGGCAGAAGGTGGAACGTCTGACCCATGTTATCCCAAATTTGGTTCACTCTACAGAAACCAAAGCCCAGTCCAAAAGTCAAACCAAAGCAGATTCAATAATTAAATAAATGTTTAAAACAAGGTAAAAACCAATCAACCAAAAAACCCCACCAAGGCTATTTTTAAAAGATCAAACGTTCACCTAATCTTGAAATGGTTACAACATAACAGAAAAAATAGCAAAGGGGAAATGAACAGATGAGAGTATATTAAAATTACAAAGTTTTGATGAAACAAAAAGGCCAAGAAGCCAGACTGGGGGAAGATGATAAATATAGCCAAATGGTTAACATATAATACTTAGTGCTACTAGTGTCAGAGTAAGATGGACACCCCTCAAAACGAAGAAGACATGGAAATATTTGGACAACTTTTTTTTTTTTTTTTTGGTAGTTGTAAATGGACAACCTGCCTTTATTTTATTTTTATGTGGTGTTGAGGATTGAACCCAGTGCCTCACATGTGCAAGGCAAGCGCTCTGCCACTGAGCTACAACCCCAGCCCAACAACTCGCTTTTTGATATTTACTGAGGAGCAACAAATGTATTTATAACAAAACCCTGCAGAATGTTGAATAAGATGCAATAAACTTTGGGGCAGTCCTCCTCAGTGATGACACTGGCTGCTCAAGACAGTTTGCTGGACATGGGAAATCTCACAGCGCGGCAACACCGGGGAAGGCAGAATGCGGCACCCTACATGCAGTGGGGTGGGGTGTGGGTGACTGTAGAAGCCCTGGAGTCACGGAACCAGGATGAATTCTGGGTCTGCCACTAATAACCCCATGGCTTTGGGCAGGTTCCAGTCCAAGTCCAGTCTTATGCCATTCAGCTCACAGGGTTGCCATCAGATGCAAACGAGAATACCTTAAGTCTGTGAGCTCAGAGCTCCCTCCAGCAAGACCTCGTGGTGGCTCACCTCAGCATACCTTAGAGGATTTCAGAGGAAGGAGGCCTTTCACAGTGCACCTAAGGCCCCTGAATTAGCTTCTTAAGGTTGCTTTAACTAGAGAACCACAAAAATTAAAACGTATTTGTGTACAGCTCTAGACATTGGAAGTCTGGCAACAAGCAGTGGTCAGGCCATCTTCCTCCAAAGGCTCCAGGTAAAGCCTTCCCTGCCTCTTCCACGCGCTCTTTGGCCTGGGGCTGCATAACTATGCTCTCTCATGCTTCACACCAGCTTCTCCTTTTCTCCCTGTGAGTCTGAGTTTTCTCCAATTCTTTTATAAGGACACTTGCCATTTGAAGTATGCTCTATTCAGGTAATCTACATTACATTCATAGGAAATCCTTAATGTATCAGTTTTCCACAGAGGGTATATTCACAGGTTCTGGAGGTTAATATGTGGATGAATCATTTTGAAGTCACTATATTACCTACTATTGGACCAAACCATAATCCCTTTAAAATGGCAAAGTTACTAAAGGGCTCTAAACACTAATAACTAAGATTTTATTATTAATTCAATATTTATGTTAGTCAGCTCTCTGCTATTATAATGAAAGGCCTGAGGCAACTAACTTATAAAGGGGAAAGGTTTATTTTGGCTCATAGTTCTGGAGGTTTCAGCTCAAAATCAAGTGACCCCATGATTTTGGGCCTCTGATAAGGGAACGCATCATGGCAGGAATTTGTGGTGAAGCAGAATCAATTATACCACAAGCCTGGAAGGAAAGGAAAAGAGAAAAGTTGGGGTCTCACCACACCCTTAAAAGGCATGTCCCCCAATATCCTAAGGATCCCCATAAGGCCCTAACAACTCCCAATAACACCACCCCAGGGACCAAGCTTTCAGTACACAGACTCTTGGGGGACATTCAAGATTCAAACTTATAGCAGTATTCTACATCACCAACTTTCTACAGGAAGCTAGAAGTGATGAGATGAAGTAGCTCAGGAATTTGACTTGTTAGGCAATAGGGAGGCTACCTTAGCTTACTCAGTCCGCTATAGCGAGGTACCATACACTGGTGGCTTATCCACAGAACTCTCTCTCTCACAGTCCCAGATCGGTCACTTCCTGGTTCACAGATGGCAGCTGCTCACTGTGTCCGCCCTTGGTACAAGGGCTGAGGGAGCTCTCTGGCTTTTTCTACAAGGACACTGATCCCAGGCACACGGACTCCCTGCTCATGACCTGATCATCTGCCAAAGAGGCCAGCTCCCAATGCCATCACCTGGGGTTTAGATCTCAACATATGAACCTGGGCGTATGCACTCAGACCACAACAGATGTGCATCACACAAACATTACTCACCAAATGCAAGAAGTTCAACACCAGAGGAGACAGACATTCACATGTGAAAACCCTTCTTTACCACAGGAACAAGGATGGTGCCTTGTGCACACTGAGACCATTTCAAAAACAAAATGTCACACCACATTCAACGTGGCCAAACCAGGCAGACCCACGGGGGTCTGGCTGCTCTGGGGAGGATGCTGTCCAACTGTCAATGATGCTCATGTGCAGTTTCCTCTCACCTTCTATGTAGAGGGGCTCCACCACATCATGGTTGATCAGCTCGAAGTTCTCATGGCCAATCCAGTGCTCCACATTTCTCTTTCTGCCTGTGAAGAAGTTGTCCACCACGGTCACCTCATGGCCATCCATCATGAGTTTGTCAGTTAGGTGGGAGCCCACGAACCCTGCACCTCCGGTGATCTGCATTGGGACACAGCGTGTGAGACACCCCGAGAAAGGCACAGGAGAATACTGTGATGGCTGACATCATGGGGGCACATCTTTGGTGCACTCCAACTTAAAATTCTTTAAGATGAGGGAAGAGGGGCTGGGGTTGTGGCTCACTGGCAGAGCGCTGGCCTCACACATATGAGGCACTGGGTTCGATCCTCAGCACCACATAAAAAATAAACAAAATGAAGTGATTGTGTTCAACTACAACTTAAAAAAGCAAAAAAAAAAAAAAAAAAAAAAAAAAAGAGGGAAGAGGAGGGAAAAGTTTTTAAGGCAGGATCTCTACACTCACTCCAAAACAAAGAAGTGACACTGTGAATTGCCAAGAAGCATAAAATGTTGAATTACCACTCAGTGAATGATACAGAAAAATCACAGTTACATGTTTCAAAATGTCTTCATAGGAATCTTTTTACATTAAATGTTTCTTGTTTTTACCACAGATGAGATGAATAACATCCCTTACAGTTGGCCCTCCATATCTGGGGTGCCACATCCACCCATCTAACTGGCCATGGACTGAAAATCTAGCTAGGCCTGTGATGGTTATGTCCACACTAGACATTTACAGACTTTTTGTTGTTGTCATTAATTCCTTAACAATACAGTACAACTATTTATATAGCTACTTCATCTCATCACTTCTAGCTTCCTGTAGAAAGTTGGTGATGTAGAATACTGCTATAAGTTTGAATCTTGAATGTCCCCCAAGAGTCTGTGGGCTTGGATAAGTAACGTAGAGTTGAGTTAAAGTATACAGAGGATGTAAATAGGTTCTATTGAAATACTAAGCTGTTTATATAAGTGACTTAAGTACTCAAGATTCCTTTATCCTCAGGGAGTCTAGAACCAATACCCCAGGGATAATAGGGACAAGTACATTTGGTTCCAATACTACAACTAAAAAAAATAATCAGCAAAATGTAAAAAAACAAAAAAAAAACAAAACAAAAAAAGAATTATATTTAAATTGGATTAAGCATGTCAAGAAAAATGTTATCTTTCAAACTGTTTGTGAGAACAGGTAATTGATGCCATTTGAGAACCAAAGAAAAAAGTGAAGTTTCCCTGTTGGGTTAATGTCTGAGGGAGAACATGATCACTGCACAGTGTCAACTAACAGCCCAAAGCAAAATGTCAGCCATTGTCAGCCATGAGGGATCAGGACAGGAGCTAAGCAACAATGTGTCCTAAACCCGAAACCATCTCAAATGTCAATTTTGTTTGAAAAAAGTTCTTGAAAATGAATAGGAAGATTTTATTCAAACTGAACTGTGTAACTGGAGGTGACCAAAGAGAAAAGGGCTTCCTCTCCCAGAGGGATAGGAGAAGTACGAGTAAAACCACCATCTGGGGAAATAGATTTGCAATTGAGCCACGTTCCTGTCATGTTCTGTCTAGATGCCATTTCATCATGATTCTAGTTCCCTCCTTACTTCAAGTTCAACTTACAAACCTAAGTTCCTAGGTCTATAGTGTAAAACTTCTATTTTCCAAGAATTTACCTGCTCAACTGAAATCTCACAATGTGATATTAGCCACAGGCGAGAGAAGGTAAAGCCAAGCAAAGAAAGAAGATGGGCAGGAAGGGAGAGTATTATGGTTTATATCTGGAAGGTCCCCCTGCATGATCCCCAATGCAGCATGGTTAAGAAGAGGGGCTTTCAGGCAGTGACTGGATCATGATAGCTCTGACCTTGCTAGTAGATGAATCCCTTAGCCAGTTTGGTCCACTGACTGACGAATGGTAGGCAAGACCTAGCTGAAGAAGTACGTCACGGTGTTCCCCAGAAGGGTTTTATCTTCATTCCAGCTCCTTTCTCTCTCTGCCTCCTGGCTTCCATGAGCTGAGCAACTTTCTTCTACCACGACTTTCTGTCACAATGTGTGGTCTCCCCTCAGGCCCAGAGAAATGGACTTGACCAATCATGGACTGAGAGCTCTGAAACTGTGGGCCAAAATAAGCTTTTCCTCTTTAAGTTGTTGCTGTCAGGTGTTTTGGTCACAGTGATCTAAAACTGACTAACACAAGGAGGCAGTGTTGGGCAGACTCCAAGGAGAACCAATTCCTAACCACTAACTAGGTCTTTCCATTTGTTCTGATGAAGATACTGACAAAATGGCTTAAGACAGAATGGTTGACAAAGAAGCTCTGATTGTCAATAGTTTTCAACTAGCCTGAGAGCATCATTTTCTGAACCCCCTTTGCTTTAGAGATAAGAAACTGATGATGCAGAGAAGTTTGATTTTTTTATTAAGATCCTCAGATGATCAAGGCATGGCAAAATAGACCTACACTCTTCTAGTTACAGGCTTTCTACAGTACCTGTCAATTTGTCTAGTTTGTGCTTTTCTCTTTTTTTTAACCTATAGCACCCTTGCTGCTATCGCTTGGATATGTTATGTCCCCCAAGGGTCCCTGTGGTAGAAACCTGTCCCCTGTGTGGGGATGCTGGGAAGATGGGACTTTTAGAGATAAAGTTCAGGCCACCAGGGATGCCCCTGGAATGTATTAATGTAGTTCTCATGGGATTCCAGTTAGTCCTCACAAGAGGGTCACCATAAAAGATCAGGCCTGGCCTCTGCCTACTCTCCTATAATTTCTTCTTCCCCACAGACAGCTGCCATGCTACCATCTACCAGGAGGTCCTCACCATGCGCCAAGGGATGGGGCAGTCGCACCTTGGATCTTCAGTGTACAACACGGAACGCTCAGTAGACCTTTTTTCTTTAGGAAGTACTGATCTTCAGGTACGTTACAGAAACACACTTACATTTTACTTATGTACCTGCATAATGATTATGAGAAAGGATTTTCTTGGAAAATATCCTATATTCAAATTTGATACACCATTACTGTTTAACTCATGGGATGAGATTTCATTTCATTTTAACTTTATTCTGTACCTCTTTACAATATCTCTCTAGTTTTTAAATCAGAAAAAAACAAAAAAAATTTTAACAAAAAACTTAACCCTTTTTAAAAAATTACACAATTACACACATACACACACATACTTATATATTTAATTGTTGATGAATCTTTGTTTTATTCACTTATTCACATGCAGTGCTGGGAATCAAACCCAGTGCCTCACACACGCGGGGGAAGTACTCTACCAGTGAGCCACAACCCCAGCCCCTTAACCCCTTTTAATGCAACTCTGTATAGTCATATGCAAGTGTTTCTGAAAGGAAGATATTCTGTGGCACCCTAACATTATCTCTGCATCCAAAATACCTGGCTGAGAGCCTGAGCTTGCAAAAACACAAATATAGTATATTACATTACATGATTCCTCTAATATTTCATAATATACAAAATCCTTGGAAGCACCTTAGTCTTGATTAAAATGCACTAGAATTCTGTATTGTTTTAAAGTAACTTCTAACATAAATACTTAAAATTTATGTAACAGATGAATAGTTATAGTTGTAATTTTTTAATCCCTTAGGGAAGTGTTTCAAATGAAAGCAAAACGCAAGACTTCTCACACGGAAATAGATTAGAACTTCGACAGCTTTGCATGACGCGGAATATATGAGCTCATCTCAATGTGCTTATTATACTTTTTGTCCTAGTGAGTGCTAATAGGCAATTAAAATTGTCCAGTTCAAGGTCAGCATTCTAACTCAGGCTGCTCAGCAAATCAGCAAAGAAAATTATATTTCCAAATAAATCTCTTCTTTGTGATAAGGCTTAAACAATTATGGAAAAGGTATATAAGTTTTTAACAACAATGCCAGACCTGGGCACCAATCAAAGGAGATGATATCTCATTAGACAGGACAGATCACTGGCACGTTCCAAACAGAAAAGGCCAAGAATAGTGGATTCTGGTCACCTCTGGTAATTTCATGGTGAGAGAGGCAGGAAAGATCAAAGTCTACTGCTCCTACCCAGAACCCTGATTGTAGAGTAGAGGTGTTATTTTACTCCCAGCTCTGGCTCAGGCATTGCTCCCTGAGGACAAAGTTAGTCAACAAAAATAGAGTATGCCAAAGTTATCCCCAGAGGAACTGACTTTATTTGAAAGAGAAAATGGTAAAGTTTAAGCATAAGGGTGTTTAAAAAAACCCAAACAAACAATGGAGATACGGCTAGTAGGATGAAGGTAGAAGTGGTTGCTCTGAGAATAAAAAGTCAAAGTCTTGGACAACTAGTTTAACATAGAGAACCAGAAAAAGAAATACTTAAGAGTCCTCTGTAATCAGAACAAACCCCAAAGACCGGTCTAAAAATCTACCACTTTAAAGGGGTCAGAATTTCATTAAATCAAATAGTAGCATAATTTATAACAGAGCACTTTTTTTTGGTTTTATTTATTTATTTGTTGTTCAAAACATTACATAGCTCTTGACATATAATATTTCATACATTTGATTCAAGTGGGTTATGAACTCCCATTTTTCCCCCGTATACAGTTTCAGAATCACATCGGTTACACATCCACATTTTAAAATACTGCCATACTAGTGTCTGTTGTATTCGGCTGTCTTTCCTATCCTCTACTATCCCTCCTCCCCTCCTAAACAGAGCACTTTTGAAAGAACAGTGCAATCTAGTCAGCAATCACTGGAACCTAACAGCTGAGTGTGATACCAAACAAGACAGTTTAATCAAGAAATTAGGGAAAGAGACTGTCAATGACAACCTGCTAGAGCCACCACCATCCCAGGAGGTGTGGACAAGGATACAGTCTCATGAGGAGCAAAAGGCAGAAATATCATGATGTTGAATAGCGAAACAGACTTCACTAAAATAGAACAGCAAAGACACTCAACAAAAAGAGCAAAGAAAAATAAAAACAAGTTGTGGAGAAGCAGGGGAATAGCACCCAGAAATGTAACCATATACTGCTTAAAATATCCAAATTTTTATAAGAAATTACCAAACAGATAAAGAAGCAGGAATGTGTGACTCACACACAGAGAAACCACCAGGCAAAAAAACTTGCCTGTGAGAGGGCCCAGATGTCAGATGTAACAAAGACTTCAAAGTGGCCATTGCAAATACGTGTAAAGAACTAATAGAAACCATGCTTAAAGAAGTGAGGATATAAAATGAAACACGTGAAAATTCTGGAGTTGAAAAGCAACAAGACTGAAAAGAAAAATTCAACAGAGGGATTCAATAGCTGATCAAAATTGCCAAAAGAATCAGCAAATTTAAGACAGATTGAGAGGACTTCTGTAACCCACAGAATAAATTAAAAAAAAAAAGAAAGAAAAAGAAAGGATATTAAATAGAACTTCAAACAAAAAGGGGATACTGTTAAGTGCACCAACATACATGCAAATGGAACATAAAAAAGGAGGAAGACAGGAACAGATAAAAATATTCACAGAAATAATTGATGAAATTTCCTGAGCTTTGATTGATGAACATTATCAGTCTAAATATTCAAGAAGCTCAACTTTAAGTAGGATAAAGCCAAACAAAAATAATTACACATACATAAATCATACCAAAAGTGTTGAAAATCAAATATAAAGACAAAAATTTGAAAGCAGTTATACCAAATTTACTACAAAATTCATTTGTTTCAGAGGGCTTCAGAACGTAACATTGGTTGAAAATTTGGCAACTGCAGATGTGATCAGATAAGGTCAAATGAGATTAGGGTGGAATCCTAACCCCACAAGAGAGGCACATAGGGATCTATGTGATGATGGAGGCAGAGATTGGAGTGCTGCCTCTCCACAAACCCAGGAATGTTACCTGAAGCTGGAGAAAGTCATGGAACAGAAGGATTCTTCCTTTATAGCCTTCAGAGAGGGTATGGCTTTGCTACCACCTTGTTTTAAGACTTTGAACTTCCAGAAATGTGAGAGATTAAATTTTCATTTTTTTCAAAGCCATAGAGTTGGTAATAATTGTTACAGCAGCCCTAGAAGTGAGTACGGCAAAAGAAAGACAGTGACGTATCAAAGTCACAAGGAATTCCCAATGTAGTTAATAGCTAACTTACTGCAAAAAACAATGGAGAATGCAGTAAACGACATATTTAAAGTGGGAAGGAGAAAAAAACTGATAGTAAAGAATTTTATATATAATCAAAAACAATTCTAAAAACAAAATGACATTGCCAGAGCAAACAAAAAGTGATAGAAATCATTGCTAGCAAACACACAAGAAATACTAACAAGTGATCTTCAGGTAAGACCATCTGGTAATGATCCCAGAAAGTAAGGGGAATCCACAGGAAAAGGAGAGGGAAGAAATGGACCAATAAGAGAATAAAATAATTATCCCAAACCATAAAATTGCATATCTTTCATCTTTGTTCTTAATTGATTTAAAAGCAATCATATTAATACAACAATGTGAATATATTTTTGCAACAAAAAAGAAACTTAATTGTTTATAAAACAAAACGACATTTACCATTGTACTATTAGTCCTACAACATATATGAATACATGTGACAATAGCAGCACAAACAGCCAAGTTGTCATATTGCAGCAAGAAATGAAACCAAAAGTTGATTCATTCTCAGGAAGAAATGGGGGAATTTAGTAACAAAAAAGGTTCACCTAACCAATTCTATAAAGCTACCCTGGTTCTCCTTTACTCTCAGCTTCTTTAAATTACATTAAGTGATAATTACATCAACACAGTATTGGTTTTATAATACTGGCAGACACAAGTAATATATGTAACAATAATACAAGAGTGGGAGGGTGTTACAGAACTATATAAGAGTAAATTTTCTATATGTCAGTGAAATTCAATTAGTAAAAATGAATTAGATATAAGATACATAAGTACTACAGAATCAGTAATAAAATTAATTTTAAAAGTTAAAAAAATCATTAAGATAACGCAGGTGTTATATAAGAATTTATTTAAAGCAAAAGAAAACAGTAACAGAGGAATATGAACAGAAGCATGAGGCATATAGAAAAGTTAAATGGCAGTTATAAATCCAACTATCTCAATAACATTAAATGTCAAAGGATTAAACAATCCACCAAAAGGCGGAGATGATAAGAATGCAAAAAAAAAATCCAATAATATAAATATTTAAATGAGGCACACTTCACATTTAAAGACAATGAGCTGAACACAAAAAGTTCTAAAACATAGTATACAATCAGGAAACAGAAAAAGTGGCTACAACAATGTCAGATAAATATGCTTTAAAATATTAAAATAGAGGCCTTTTATAATGACAAAAGGGTAATCAGGCAGATATAACACTTATAATCATTTATGTACCTAACAAGAATAACCCAAAATAATTGAAGAAAAAATGAAAAGAACTGAAGGAAGAAATAGAGAATTCAACAAGAATAATTAGAGACTTCAATCTGCCATGCTTATAACAGGACCATGCAGAAGATTAGCAAGGAAACTGAAGACTTAGAAAACACTATAAACCAGTTAGACATAAAACAGCTACATAATACTCCAACCAACACTGTCATAACACAGATTCTTTTTAAGAGAAATGAAATATTCTTCAGGTTAGACCACATCCCATTCTATAAAACAAGCATCAATATGTTTGAAAGGATTTGAAGCATACAAGCGTGTTCTCTGACTACAACAGAATGAAATCAAATTATCAGTATGCTATGGTTTAGATATGAGGTGTCTCCCAAAAGTTCAGGTGTGAGACAATGCAAAAATTTTCAGAGGTAAAATGATTAGATTATGAGAGGTGCAACCTAATCAGTGGGTTAGTTCGCTGATGGATTAACTGGGTGGTAATGGTAGGGCAGATAGAGTGTGGCTGGAGGAAGTAAGTCACTGGGGTTGTGCATTAGGGGTTTATATTTTGTCCCTGGTGAGCAGAGATCTCTGGTTGCTATGTTCTGTACTGCTTTCTTCCATCACACCCTTCCGCCATGATGTCCTACATCACAGATGTCCTACATCGCATGTCCTCCACAGCTCTGGAGTTGGCCAACCATTAACTGAATCTCTGAAACAGTGGGTCAAAATAAACTTTTCCTCCTCTATTTCGTTCTGGTCAGGTTTTTTTGGTCACAGCAACATAAAGTCGACTAAAACACAGAAAGCTGAGATAGTCACAAGTTTGTAGAAATTAAATAACACACTCCTGAATAGAAGAGATCAAAGAAGAAATCACAAGAAAAATTGGAAAATACTTTTGAGATGAATGACAATGAAGAAGAATATACCCAAACTTATGGCATGCAGCTACAGTGGTGTTTAAAGTCAGATTTATAGCTGCATGTGCCTATATTGAATAAAGAAGGATCTTAAATCAATAATCTAAACGTCTATCTTAAGATACTGGAAAAAGAAAAGCAAACTAACCCTTCAACAGAAGAAAGAAAAATTTGAACATAAATTCATAAAAACAGACTAGGAAAACCCAAGAAAACCAATAGATAGTTCCTTAAAAAAACAACAACAACAACAATAATAATATTGGCAAATTTTTAACTAGACTAAGGAATAAAGAGAAAATATTCAAACTATTTAAATCAGAAGTGAAAAGGGAAAATATTACCGAACTCAGAAATAAATTATAGTGAAGCAATAGTGTGACCAACTATTTGCCAACAAATTAGACAACTTAAGTAAAATGGAGAAACTCCTAGAAATATACAAGGTTATAAGGGCTGATTTAAGATACAGAAAATCTAAGACTGAATTAATAAATGAAAGGAAAAGAAAACCCACAAAAAATTACTAAGAAAGTCCAAGCCCAGAGGGCTTCTTTGGTTAATTTCAGTACACGACTAAAGAACAATCAAAACCAAGTCTTCACACACACATCAATCAATCAATCAATCAATCAATCAATAAAAGAGGGGAATACTTCCCAATCTATCTTGAGACCAGTATTACTTTATTAAAAAAAAAGAAGTCACAGACCAATTTTCCTTTTGAATATAGATTTACCATAACCAATTGAGATTTATTTCACATATGCAATATTGGTTGTCAACTGAGCAAATTAGGAGGTAACTTCCTCAACTTGACAAAGGGCATCCACAAAAAAGCCACACCTAACATGATATTTAACTGTGAAAGATTGAAAGGTTTCCCACCCTTCAGGATCAGAAACAAGGCAAGAACATCTGTTGTTTCCACACACAGTCAACATTGTACTGGAAGTTCTGGGCAAAGCAATTAGGCAAGGATATGAAATAAAAGATATTCATATTGAAAAGGCAAAAGTTAAACTGAGGCAGAAATTTGGGGATTAAAACCAAGTCTCAAAGAGACCCATAAATCCCACTGGAATAAAGAAGCACCCGTCAGCGTATAAGAAACACTGATGAAAACATGCCAAGCATGAGCAAAGCAGCCCTTTCCCTTCCACAGAACAGCACAACTGAGGCGAAGCTATGTAACCAATTTCACCTCTAGGTTAGCCTCTGGCCACCATCCCTCTATGAATATTAAAACCTCAGACCAACGCAAGGCCAGATAGTCTGCACCCTCTCTCTTGCCCTCCCAGGGTGTAATCCTTGTTTTCCTAAATAATTCTCTGCTTGTGCTTCTACCTGGTGTATCCTCAAGTCTTTTCTGTGACATTTGTCAAGAACCCTACTAATTCTGAGGTCCTTCTCTTTGGAACATTCTCCAGTGATAAATCTACTTATAATTGCAGGTAACATTATCTTGCATTTAGAAAACATGAAGAAATCCAATTAAAATTACTAAAGCCAACCAATGAATTTAACAAGATTGCAGGATACAGCAAAATAATCAACTGGTCTCAATACACTTTGCACATACAATAAAGCTAATAAAACAATTCCATCTAAAATAGCAACAAAAACAATTAAACACTTTAAATTTAACAAAAGGAGTATAGAACTTGTATTCAAAAATTTAAAAAATAATAAAATGTTGAAAGAAAGGAGACCTAAAACAATGGAAAGACTTAGAAAGCTTATGGGGCTGGGGTTGTGGCTCAGTGGTAGAGCATTCACTTCGCACGTGCGGGACCCTGGGTTTGATCCTCAGCACCACATACAAATAAATAAGTGAAATAAAGGTATGGTGTCTAACTACAAAAATAAATATTAAAAAAAAAGAATTACAAAGCTTACTATTAAGATGGCAATATTGTCCATAATGATCTGTAGGTTCAGTGGTTTTTAAAAAAATTCTCGGATACTTGTCTAGAGGAATTGACAAGCCAATCCTAAAATCATAAGGAATTGCAAGGAATCCCATTATGGTTTGGATATAAAATATTCCCCAAAAGCTCCTGTGTGAATGCAAAAATGTTGAGGTAAAATGACTGGATCGTGGGAGCTGTAACCTAATTAGTGCCTCCGAGTTTGAATGGATTAACTGGGTGGAAATTGTAGGCAGGTGGTCTGTAGCTGGGGCAGGTGGGTCCCTGGGGGCACACCACGAAGGGTTCATCTTCTACAGACCCTTCCTTTTTCTTTATCTCCTTCCTGGCCTCATGAATGGAACAGTGCTCCTCCACCTCACCCTTCTGCCATGATGTTCTGCCTTACTATGGGCCAGAGCAATGGAACTGGCTGATGATGGACTGAATCTCTGAAACCGTGAGCCAAAATATAGTCTTCCTCCTCTAAGTTGTTCTTGTCAGGCGTTTTGGTCATAGCTATGAAAATATGACTAATACAGATGCAAAATAGCCAAAACTATCTTGGAAAAAGAATGAAGTTAAAGGAATCATACTTCCTGACTTCAAAACTTACTGTAAACCTATGGTAATCAAGACGATGTGATACTGGCAAAGGACAGCCAAGTAAATCTATGGAGATGAGCCTCTAGAAGGAAATACTTACATTTATGATCAACTATTTTCAACAAGGGTGCCAGGACAATCTGATGGGCAGTTATGAATCTTTTCAACATACTATGTTAGGCAACTGGGCAGCCAGATGCAAAAGAATGAAGGAACCTCATGTAACTCCATATTCAGAAATTAACTCAAAACAGGATATAAACCTAAATTTAAGAACTAAATCTATAAAACTTTTAGTAGAAGACATAGTAAAGTTTTATGACTTTAGGGTAAACAATGACTTAAATATAACACCAAAGTAGAAGCAACAAAAGAAAAATGGACTTGGTTGACATTAAAAACTTTGGTGCTTTAAACAACACCATCAAGAAAGTGAAGACAGTTCATGGAGTGGGAGAAAATTTGTGTATTAAATACCTGATAAAAAATCTATATCTGGCTCGATTCTCAGCACCACACATAAACAAAAAAATTCATAAAGTTCTATCAAAAATCTATATCTGGATTATCTAATGCACTCTTATAAGTCAATAATAGAAAGGAAAATAATCCAATATAAAAGTATCTGAGAGGGGCTGGGATTGAGGCTCAGCGACAGAGTGCTCGCCTAGCACAGGTGGGACCCGGGTTCAATCCTCAGCACCACATAAAAATAAAGGCATTGTGTTGTGTCTATCTACACCTAAAAAAATAAAAAAATAAATAAAAGTATCTGAAAATAAATTTCTCCAAAGATAAGAAATGGCCAATGAGCACATGATAAGAAGCCAGCATCAGCCGGGCGCAGTGTCGCACATCTGTAATCCCAGTGGCTCAGGAGGCTGAGGCAGGAGGATCAAGAATTCAAAGCCAGGCTCAGCATTGGCCAGAAGCTAAACAACTCAGTGAGACCCTGTCTCTAAAAAAAAAATAGGGCTGGGGATCTGGCTCAGTGGTTAAATGTCCCTGAGTTCAATCTCCAGTACATGCCCCCTCCCCAAATGCAAATCCAAACCACAAACAGAAATCACTTCACACCTACAATCAAAAAACCAGACAACAATGTGGAAAAACCAGAATATCACACATTGCTGGTGGAAATGTGAAATGGTGCAGCTGTTTTGACAGTCTGGCAGTTTCTCAAAAGGTTAAACATAGAATCACCATTTGACTTATAATATGTACGTATAAATAACATGTTTTATTCACATAAAATACTGAGACAAGCTACAATATGAACAAAGCATGAAAACATTATGCTAAGTGAGAGATACCAGTCACAAAAGGATAAATATGACATTATTTCATCTATAATAAATCCAGAATTGGTAAATCTATAGGACAGAAAGGGCTTGAGCGTGGTGGGACTTGAGGGGACAACAAGTAACCATATAGCTGGCTTCAGGGTTTCTGGGGGTTCTAAGTTGGATACATGAAGGTTGCACAACTCTGGGATTATATGAAAAATTATGGAATTGTCCACTTTAAAAAGCAAATTATATCTTAATAAAGCTGTTAGTTAAAAAAGTGTAAAGGCATAATGTCTTCAGTTTTCTATAGGATAGTAAAATAGGGCTTCTTTACTGGTGAAATTTGTATTGGTGTTTGCTTGTTTATTTACTTATTTATTTTTATGTGGTGCTGAGGTGTTCTACCACTGAGCCCTGTTTTCATGTTTAACAAGAAGACTATTAGCCAAGGAAGCCATCACCGTATTTACCAAAGTGGTCTTTGAACCAGAAAAAGTTGAAAATGTCCGGAAGTTTCACACTTCCTCAAAAAGCTAAACATAAGATTATGTGATTCAGTAGTTCTACTCTTAAGTATACCCTAAAACTAAAAACCTATACTCACACAGATGTTTTGTTGTAGCATTGTTCATAACACCCTCCAAGCAGAAACAACTCTCAATGTCCAACAATTGAGACATGGATAAACAAATGAGGTCCATCCACAAAATGGAATATTCTTCAGCCATAAAAAGGAACTAAGTACTGCTTCATAAAACAGTATGGATGAGCCTGAGAACCATTATTATCAGTGAAAGAAACTAGTCACAAAAGACCACATATGTGATCACTTCATTTGTATGAAATGTTTATAAAAGGAAAATCCACAGAGACTAAGTAGCCCTCTGGGGGAGAGGTGAGAAAAAGTGCGTGCTCACCGGTACAGGGTTTCTTTTTGGAGTGATGAACATACTGTGGAATTTTATGTGGTGCTGTTGCAGCTATACAATCTACAAACCACTGAACTGGTACTTGAGAAGGTTGGATTTTGTGGCATATGAATTCTCTCTCCATTAAAAAAAAGCGTCTTGATATTACAAATATTAATCAGATGTGCAAACTTACCAAAATTCTTTTTCGATCCTTTTCTGATAAGAACTTTACTGGTGGGTATTTCTGGGTAAAGCTGTATAATATGAAGAGATTAAAAAGAAAAGTCAAATATCTCCTGCATTTTCTCCATTGACAATCAGAACAGACACCAGATTCTCAAGTTCTTGCAATTTGCTCCTACTCTCTTCACCACCATTAGGAGAGCCTGAGGCCCTAGCTAGCTTCAGTTAAAGAAATATCTCACCTGATCCAGGATAGAATCGAGCTAAAGACACCACATAAGTTTCTATCCCTGGGAGGTGAAAACTAAGAAGCTGCAAGCAGCCATGAAAGAAGAGGCAGCCCTACCTCTACCAGACCTGTAAAAACACAAAATATGGGAGCAAGAGGCATCTGGGGGAAGTCCATCGGAGTCTAGATGGAGGGTGGCTGCTGCATGAGGCCAGGCCCCAGGCGGGAGGTTGCCAAACAAGCTGAAAACAGGAGATATTAACAAAACTGGCTTCCGTGACAAGCAGTCTTAACTTCTCGCAGCCCCTTTCTGTCATCAACACTTCTTGGGGACAGGGTCCTTCTGCCGTAGGTCTGGGACCACACTGCAGGACTTGAGGGAGCTAGACAGATGACTATTCCTCTGTTTCTCATGTGGGGCTAGCAACGTAAAGCTCTGGTGGTCCAGGGCACCCCTCACACCAGATGCACTCTCCCTCACCTTCACTAAGCAAGAGCACCCTGGCATCCCACACTTAGTGGCATGGCATCAGGGAAAAGCACTCTTTCCTGCAGCAGCATTGTGCCGGGCCATAGCTCTCAGACTGCTGGAATCCATAATGTGCTCTGCCTCAGGCCTGGGTATTTACCTGCTGTGACAGTTTACCTCCCCCACCACCTGGTGATGGGGACAGAACCTGGGCCAGAACCTGCTAGGCAAGAAATCCACCAGGAGCTATCCTCCAGCTCAGAGGTTCATTCTCCACCTCCCCATGACTTTAGAGTAAGAGCCTGAGCAGAATGAGGTGGAGCTGCGCCCCGGCAAATGAAGCAGAAGGACAGAGAATTCCACTCAGTGAAAGCCAGTGGCAGAAGACTGCAGAGAGAACCTCTCCTCGGGACTGAGGATGCTCAAGCCTCTAAAATAAAGTGGTAAAATCTTTGCATTTTACTTGTGTACATCCTCCCATATTCTTAATTCATCTCTAGGTTACTTACAATGCCTTATACAATGTGAATGCTATGCAAACAGTCATTTCATGTCATTGTTTAGGAAATAACAAAAAGAAGAGTCCGTTCAGGTACACAGTATGGGCACATTTCTCTTTCTTTCTCTCTCTCTCTCTCTCTCTTTCTCTCTCCGCTCCCTCACTCACATACCCATCCACCCACCCACACCCATATTTATTGGTTTCTTTTTTTTGGTACTGGAGATTGAACCTAAGGGTGTTTTTTTTTTTTCTTTTACCATTGAGCACATCTCCAGCCCTTTTTTATTTTAAGTTTCTAGGGCCTCTCTAAGTTGTTGATGTTGGCTTTGAATCTGTAATCCTCCTGCCTCAGGATCCCAAGTTGCTGTGATTATAGGCGTGTGCCATCACACCCGGTTCCCTTGAAATATTTTGGTTCATGGTTGGTTGGTTGAATCTGATGCAGAACCTGAGGAAGGGAAGGACAACTACAGTCCCTATTTGAAAGCTTAAAATGAAACAGTATAATACTTATACCAGGAAGAAAATGTGTTTTCTTATAGGAAATGTACTTAAATAAAAGTGAAGCAGATATGAACACTGCACAATACACACATGTACCATTACATAATACCCCATAAATATATACAACTTTTATGTTCATTTTTCAAAAATCTGAGGGAGAAGCACAGTTATCCACCATGCAGTCAGTTAGTGTATGTAGGATGGACTAAAATATATTTCCAACACTGTGTGCTGAAACCTGTAATTTAATAAACAAAAAATAGTTTGGGTCTCCTGCTTTGGTTTTCTTCAGTATGCAGCAACTGTGTTCCAGAGCTTGAACACAGTACCAAGTCATTCAACTCTTAAAGACCAGTTTATATCCTTGTTTCTTCCTTGGAGAAATCACACACAAGAAGCAGTGACAGGATGGGAGAGCCGTCAGGGTCCTCCCCTGTACATCTGCCTTCTTGTAGGCGAGATGATCAGGGTGCAGCTGCTGGGTGCCCATGGCTGGGCCACTCTCTCAGCCAGTAACTCAGCACTCCCCAGCATCTGCTGCACTCAGTGCTGGACAGTGGGCAGCAGAGGGGCAGCGCCTGAATCGGGGCAGCGGGTAGAATCTCACCCAGTGTATTGGCTCATCTTTTAATTTAGAACCTTAGTGGAACACTGGTCCCATGCTAGGCATGGGGATACGGCAGTAAATACGGGAACAGGTCGGTCCCTAACCATACAAGGTCTGCATCCTTGAGTGTGGGAGACCAGCCGGCAAGAAGAGGCAGAAGTATGAAGCAAATGATGGGTCTTCTCTTACACCTGCCCAAATTAATCCTTTCATAATGGTTTTAGGCCATTTCAGATCAGAAGTGCTTTGTGTTATTTTCAGATCTTACTGCTTACTGGACAGCCTGCAAGAAGTACTCCTGCTTGGAATTTCAGTTAACATTACTAGCTACCTATTCAAAGAACATTTAAAGAGACAGAGATGAAATTAAACAAACAGCATGTGCAGGCATATCTGCAGGTTTAACATTCATGAATTCAATTATGGATCAAAAAATATTTTACAAGTGTATCTACTGAACATATATAGGCTTATTTTTTTTGTCATTAGTCTTTAAACAATACAGTATAACAACTACTTGCATGCCACTGACACTAAATAGGCATTATAAATTATCTAGAGAGGATTTAAAGTATAAACGAGGGCATTCTGTAAGTTCTATGCAAATACTGCACCATTTTATATAAGGCATCTGTGATTTTTAATATCCACAGGGAGGCCCTGGAACTAATCCCCTATGGACACCAAGGGACAAATGTATAATCAAATCATTAAGTGGGAATGTGATAAGGAACATGTATAACCCACTTACTCAGGCTTCTGCAATGGCACTGTCCTCCTATCTCTCTATAAATATAACTTCAACCTTGAAAAATATCCTTACTTCTTAGAGGCCACTCTGCTCGAAGTGACAAGCGTTTCAAGAAAACATTTCTAGATATATTCTTTTTTTTTTTAAATGAAGTCCCTATTCTTTTTTTTTTCATTTTTTTATTAGTTGCACATGACAATACAATGATCTTGACATAGCATACATTTGAATCAAATGGGTATAATTTCTCATTTTTCTGAGTGTACATATTCTTTTTGGTACTAGGGATTGAACCCAGGAGTGCTCTTACCATATCACAGCTCTTTTTAATTTTTATTTTGAGATAGGGCCTTGCTAAGTTACTGAGGGTAATGTCAAACTGTGATCCTCAGCCTCCTAAGTCACTGGGATTGCAGGCGTGCACCTCAGTGCCTGGCTCCAGAAGCATTCATGTACTGCCAGTATCGAGGTGGCCGTTTGATCCTTATTGCAGTCAGGAAAAATAAAACTAGACAGAAATCCATTAATAAGCACAAACCTTTTCAATCACATCTGCACTTGGCTTTTCAACTGAAACAAAACTCGGGCTTTTTCTTTTTTATCATTTGACTTGCTCACGAACTTGAAAAACAAAATCGTTTTAGATGAGAAACCAAAAAGCAGATCCAAGAGGCAAATGTTTACTCTCCGTCCCTAATTAGAGACAGTTCTCCCAGTGTGACAAGAATATATTACTGGCAAATCCTTAAGATTGAGTTTGGACTTATACTTCTTTTTCTGGTTCAAAGGCACAAAAAGCATCACAAAAATATCAAAAGAAATCATGGATTCTCAGATTTTAAGAGATGTTATCTGTAAACTATCAATAGCTTATTTTCCTCAAAAATAAATGAATGTTTTTGTCTCAAGAAAAAGACCAGTAGACAGACTTTTTCTTGAACCAAAAAAAAAATTTAGTGCAATATTTCTTACATTTTATTTAAAAAAAAAAATCTTCAATTAAAATCTCTCAAAGTAGCCAGGCATGGTGGTGTGTACCTGTAATCCCAGCAGCTTAGAAGGCTGAGGAAGGAGGATCAAAAGTTTGAGGCCAGCCTCAGCAACTTAGCAAGGCCCTAAACAACTTAGTGCGAATTTGTCTCAAAATTAAAAATAAATAAATAAAAAGGGCTGGGGATGTAGCTCAGTGGTTCAGCATGCCTGGATTCAATCCCCAGTACTGAAAAAAGAAAATACTTTGAAATTATGCAGACTTATTGAAGGGAGAATTTCTGGCTCCCATCCAATGAAATTGATACATGCAATAGAATTTCAGCACAAAATTTTGGAAAGGAAAATTTAAAGCCCAAATAATAAATAATTAACTGGGGACTAAGAAAAGATGAATTATTTGTTTCATACTTCATTCTGCTTCTGATTCATTCATTCTGCTTTACATTCCTAAGGGAATTTGTTAAAAAACACCTCTACCTCAGTAAGAGTTGAAAATAGTTTGCCTGACTGCTCAGGATAAGAGGATAAGAAGAAAATAACGAAAATGAATGAACACATTTGATGAAAATTCTTGATCCCTACTTCTCTTTGATCACTTAATGGAAACCAAAGAAAAACTACTCTTCACTTCTTCCTTTTTGTTCTGAGGTTGGTATAGGATGCTGACATGAATCACCAACTCATCCCAAGGAAAGAAAAAAATTATATAACTTTAATTAATTTTCCATTTTCTTTTTAAAATTTCTCAACTATCACATAATGCCTTCACATATGTACACCCAAGGAAAAAGCACCAGTGCTTAAGACTTCATCAACTGGAAATGCCGGTGATGGACAGAGGACACAGGCATAACAGCTTCACACATTCAAGAGGGAAAGCCCGAAGATTAAGGGATGAGAAGGATATTTTGCCAAAATCTAATTCAAATGAAATCTTTGCCATACTATTCAAGCTTTCTCTCCCAGCCACTTCACCTGGACTAAATTCTGCAAATCTCCTGATGTACTCTGGTGGCAAAAGCAGATACATGACTAAACCTGACAAATAACTGGCTCCGTGTCCAGTTTCTTAAGTGTGATCACCCGGTGCTTTGATGTACACTCTCCAGGTAGCTCTCTTGGGTTGGAACTGTTGGACTAATGAACACATGTCAGAAGCCATCTGACCACCTTGCAGAAATGCAAAGGAGGTGAAAGCTTATTTGGCTTCAACTTGTCATAAATCTACAGAATCCAGGAATTCACAGGGTTAGAGCAAGGACTTCAGCACACCCAGATCCTTTCTTCTTCTCATGTGCTGACTGCTGGAATATCACACTCAAATGGAAGCAAAACCAAAAAAGCTTTATGTTGTAATTTAGTTAAGTTGCTGTAGTTTATGCAAAGCAAAGTGATTTTAGAATTGTTAGCTTAGTATTTGTGGTTGCACATCAGGAAGACCTCTGGAAAAATAAATTTAAAATGAATTAAATAGATATAAATCTGTTAAGGTCTGTAAACAAGTCAAAATAACACCTGGTATTTTGCCAGGGGAATGTTAGAGTTCGTAAACAAGTCTGGATGGTGCCTGGCAAAATGCCAGAGGGAGTAGTTTGAGAAGTAACAAAAGCGAGCCATTAAGTGTGGAGACTCCTTATTGGTTGACTGATGTATCTAGAACAGCTAATTAAGATAAGCTGTGCAAAATGTATAAATAGCTCTGTTGTCCTACAATAAACGGCTCCTACTCCTGCTGTATCAACGCACACAAGTTATTCTCACCTTCACGGTCACCGCCCCCCCCCTTAGTCTGCAGCCAGACTGCGGCATAAATCTTTCTTAATGGAGAGTATCTGGGGCTTTCATTAGAAAAGGTCCTTAAAGACAAAAGGTGGAAAAAATAGTTTAAAAACTGCATTTAATTTTTGTGTGTGTATGTGGTGCTGGGGATCAAACCTAGGGCATTGTAATGCAAGGCAAGCACTCTACCAAGTAAGCTGTATACCTAGGCCTGCATTTAGATTTTAAAGTAAAAACTTATGTTCTTATGGAAACAGATTTCTCTTGAGGATGCCTAACATCTTTCTTATTATAAAAGTTTCATATATAAGTTCAACTGAGAAAAACTTGTATTTGATATTGACCTTTCCTGTCATGTAACTAAGATATAAGCATTTTCCTCAAGTCAAAACAAAAAGTGCTCTTACCTTTTCTCCAAATCTCTGATTTTCTCTCTGAGTGGTTCAACAATCTAGAAAAATCAACCAAAATCAGATTTAAAACAAAAGCAGTCTTCCACTATTCTCACTCCATTCTGATGATTCATACAAGCATGAAATAGTGCAAAATAGATTTTAATTCCATCTACAAATTCACTTCCAGTTTGAAATTAAAATAAACCACTCGAGTCACAATGCTAGAATCAAAAGATAAATCAAGAATGCCAGAGGGAGTGGTTTGAGAAGTAACAAAAGCCAGCCATTAAGTGTGATAAACTTAATCAAGCAGATAAACTCTGTGTTGGCACTAACTCCATAGGCCTTCATCTGAGCAAATCGACCTCTGTACTCACCTACCTTACTAGGAAGAATGTGAAAGGTGTTTCAGGTTCATAAAAACGAGCAGATCAACACTTTCCATCTTTTCAGGAACCAAAGAATCCCCCAAGTGTGGCCCCCACAATCCTAACATTTTGTTTTTGTGATTATATTTGTGTTATCAGCTCTTGCAAATAAATCGCAGACTGCGAGTCACCATCCACCAGGAGCTCAGGCAAAAAGAGCATTCCAACGGCTTCCCCAGGACACTGGCATCTGGCTTCAAATCCAAAGTGGACAACTCTCTAGCCCCTTCCACAGCCCATGCTGTAATAGTCCAGCAGTATCTCTATTTACTTACCTGTTATAGGCAATTGTCTTAAACTAGAAAGCATATGATCAAGTAGGGGTGCTTGCCTTCAGCTAGGTGGGTGTGTGATCACCAATCTGTGCATATGGATGCTGTTTTTATTTCTCAAGTCCTTGCACTTGGTTTGGGGTAGCTTTCCTCTGAGCATCTGCTCAGGGACTGGGTGTTGGCATTTGCCTCCACCTCTCACAGGTTATCACTTCCCTTCCTCTAAGAAAGGGTCATCTGAAGCCACATAAAAGTCTTAAATGTATTTTTCCTTCAGGGCAAAATTTGTTTTAATATGCCAGACCTTTATAAAAATGGGCAAATGGTGACAGAGACATTGTATCTTAAAGAAGTGAATGATTGTTTGAGAGATAATTTCAAAATCACTGAATGACATAAAGCTGCCAAAATAAAGAGCTCAGAATAAGCAAAGGAAGTGAAACTGACAAATATATTGTTAAGACAAAAGAAAATTTGGAAAAGAAACCAACCTCTTCAATCTTGCTTTCAATTTTTAATTCACCATTTTCCTGGATAGACCTGTTGAGCAGAAAGTTACAACACTGAAATCAGTTGAAAGAACTTGTGACTTCAAGATTTGTTTCTGCACAAATTGCCACAACAAACCCAAGGCTGCAGCCCTATCCTCCCTGACACAGTGATCTGTGCCGACTCCTTCCGACAGGGGGCGTGCCAAGGGAAAGTAGGACACCAGGAGGAGGAAATCTTAAGTACACATGCAAACATTCTCCGTTTTAACCAACTGGTTGTTTGTATCAAACCAAACTAATTCCATCTCTGCATTACAACATGGGATTTTAAATTAGAAGCATGAAGCCATGTCTATAAGAGTATATGCTTTTCTGCAGGGCTTTCTCAGGGATTTAACACAAAATGGAATTTCTCCAAGTAAAAACAAAGCTCCTTTAAATGGGATCTGAGCACCCCACCTAGCCACACACAGCAGCCTTTGTCAGGAAACACACAACTCAGAGGTAGGAATCAGACCAACATGGCCCCACCCACCTTGCAAAACCAACTCCACATGAAAAGCCTGCTGGGGGCCCAGTAACCTTCTACCCTTGTATCCTTGTGCAGCAGGACTGACCTTCTGGTGCCAGCTTCACCAACACAAACGTGTCATTCTTACATTTCTTAACACCATGGAATAACAAAGTGAAGCAATTTTTCTTTAAATGGAAATCTGTATTAATGGTGCCAAATTTGCTTCACAGTGAATACTCATTACTTTTTTGCTGACTTTTTAAAAAGGGCTATTTTTTAATTTTGTAGAGATAATTAACAAAAGGATTTTGCAAGTGTCCCTCCTGCTCTGTTAACTGGTACAAATAATGCATACTCAAGTCAGAGTGTTCCTCAAGCCTAACCCTGGGATTGACAGGTGGTCTCAGCATCCACATCTAGTGTCAGCTAAACATCCCTAATCTGAAGATTTAAAAGCATAAAATCCAAAATACTCCAAAATCTAAAATTATTTGAGAGCTGACAAGATAACATAACACAAGTGGGAAATTCTACACCTAACTTCATGTGATAGGTCACACACACAAAAAAATAACAACTAAGATCAGGTTTAAAATTAAAGAATAGTTTTCCATTGCCTTCATCCTATTCTATCGTGTACATATATGTGTGTGAATCTCTCTCTCTCTGTGTGTATGTGTGTGTATTCCAATGAAAAAAATTCAAAATCCAAATATTCTGGTCCCCAGTATTTTGGATAAGGGTTACAACAAGTTGTAGTTTGCTCTGGGACCAAAAGACTATCATTTCCCTGGAACAAATCCTTTCTCAAAGGCTTTGCCCCTGTGTCCATGCTCTTGCCACCCAGAAATACAGTTTATACTTCAGTAGTGCAAAAGTTAGGGTCACACCTATATTACCTACAGAAGAAGGGCCAGTGAAGAGGTGAAGAGAGGAGCTGACCATTGTTTACATGGAATTTCCCTGGGTAACATTCAAATCAGCTGTGTTCCTTGAAAATATCCACAGCAGAAAAGAAACAGCCCAAATGTGTAATTAGCAAAATACTCAGTTTCACTAAAATTATTCGACTAACCCATGAAAACAAAAGGATGTAGGTAACTACTAAAATGTGTCTATAAAACCCAACCACAATGCCCAAGTAATTAAAAACAATTACCTCATATTAACAAAGTTGCCCCAAACAGCTGTGAGAGAGAGAGAGAAAAAGTCAATATTTAAGTTTGCAACATTCTGGTATTCCAACTAACAAAATTTTAATTTAATTTTTTTTTTTTTACATGTGCTAGGCAAGCACTCTACCACTGAGCCACAACCCAAGCCCCAAAATTTTAATTTTTAACCACTGAGAATCTGGACTAAAGCTCATACAGACAATAAATGTACACTTTGTTTTCAGAAAAATTGAGTCCTGCAAAATAGAAAAAAACGATCCTATTCATCCCTGCTCCCAGGTTCACAGTTTTGGCATTTAGAGTTCAAAGGTGCATGTGTTTTGAATGACAGTCTGTCCAGTATGACTGGAAGAGTCAGTCACAAAAATTAAAGAACTGTGTGCCTCAACGAGAACCCAGCGTTCAATCCAAACTCTCCCTTTAAACATTAAGGAAAACAAACCACAGAAGCTAAATAATGGCCTGCAGTTGAGGCTGACCACCACTAGGTGGCCAACATTTCTCAGCACTTAATCCATCTCATTCAATGACTTCTCTGCAGGTCTCTGCCATTGGCTACAGACACCCCATGTCTTCAGACCCAACAGTGAAACCGGACCTTGGACGATTTTAAAACACAAAAAAAGATACTGTGTCCATCTAGAACTAACTAACTAAATAAATAAATAAATAAATAAAATTTAAAAAATAAATAAAATACGAAGGAGCATTCTGAATCTGAAAATACAAAACCTGAAATGTCCACAAATTATAACTTTTTGAGCCCTGATATGACACAAGTGGGAAATTGCATTACCATGAAATATTGTTTTATCCACAAAATCATGAGATACTACATAAAATTACCTTCAGGTTACATGTCTAGGGAACCATGAATTTCATGTTTGGAGCTGGGTCCCATTCCATTATGTATATGCAAATATCCAAAATAACATCCCTCAAAATCCCAAATATGAAACAGTGCTGGTCCTAATTATTTGAAATAAGGGATACTGAACCATACTAGACCATAAGAAATCATCTTAAATTAGTGAGCAGAACATTATTTCATAGACACTTTTTGCCATGAATACATACATGGTCTGTCTTAATACTTTTTTAAAAAAATATTTATTTTTTAGGTGTAGATGGACACAACACAATGCCTTTATTTTTATGTGGTGCTGAGGATCGAACCCGGGTCCCGCCCATGCAAGGCGAGCACTCTACCACTGAGCCACAATCCCAGCCCTGTCTTAATACTTTATATGCATTCCAATTTGGTCTCTGACCAGATACTGCATGCCTACAACGTACCTGGTACTCTTAGATGATTCCAGGTGCAGGAGCTGAATAGAGGGCAAATCCAAATGCCAGAGGGATGGGGAGTGTTTGCATCTGGGAAGGCCTTGAGACTAGTATCTAATAACCCTAGGCACTGTCACATTACCATCTCTGGTACTTAGTATGGGTTAGTAAATGTTTACTGAATAGAATTCAGTGTTCAAAGTCATCCCCAATAAGAAATTCCCATTGTCAAGAGGGGAATGCAATTGATTCCATAAAAGCACATCTTTCTTCAGAGGAGGAACTATTAATAGAAAACATAGCAATAAATAACTAAACAAGTGGTAAAGAAGAACTGGGAGAAAATTAAAAAGCTATACTAGATTTATTATTCATTAAAAAAGTATTTTTTGGATGATGTACTATTTTCAGGAAATAAGTATAGAAGCAGGAAAGTCATCTTCACAAAAATATAAACTTACCCACACAAAAAAAGGAATAAATCCCAAAGTCCTACAACTGGAACCTCCTATACAAATTACAGTAGAGTCATTCAAGGCAACCTGAAAGGGTAAGCATATGTGACGATATGGTAACCTGTGTAGGGGAAGGGGCTGATCCCTTTCCGGCCCATCACAGGGTCTCAGCCAACACTCTTATAACAGGTTCACAGAGAAAAGCAAAACATGCATATTTAACCACAGTTTTATAAGACATGAAAGCCTTCAAAATAGAGACCCAAAGACATAAAGGGAAATGTCTATTTTATGCTTCAGTTGAAGGAAGCAGAAACAACTCTGCAAAGATGTGACTGGACAAAGGGTGTGGCTAACAGTGATGATGCCAGGGAGTCCAGCAAGGCCTGTCTGGCCAGATTCTTCTTGGCCCCTCTGTGCGGGATTCCTTCTTCCTGGGAATGCAGCAGGACCCCTTCTGAAATGGAGGTCTGATGACCTACTATTAGACAAGGTAGATCAGAGACTCTCTTAGTGGCTAGTTCTGAGATAGAAAAGTCTGGGAAGGTGAGAGGACTATTTTTAGACTCTATGGCTGACTTTGGGGAAAAAGGACTCTAGTTTCTATGGCTTGTCCTGGAGAAGAGGAATTCTGGTTTCTATGACTTGGTTCTGTGGAAGCAAGAGATAGGAGGGCAGAGAGATCTTGGTTTTAAGTCTGCTTCTAAGGCCTTCCAATGTCCAGTATTCAAAACACTTGGCACAGCATACCAAAGCACTATACTTTGGGGTATCATTTTCTGAGCCTCTACACATATTAATGCTCTTATGACAGCATGAATATATATGATGAAAATATATGTATTCAGTATGTTAGTAAGTTTCCCATTATTCTAATAAAATGCCTGAGATAAACAACTTAAGAGGAGAAAAGGTTTATTCTGGTTCATAGTTTCAGTCCGTGGTCGCTTGACTCTGCTTCTTTGGGCCTGTGGTAAGGAAGGACACCGTGGCAGGAAGCACTTGGCAAAGCTGTTCACCTCATGGCCAACAGGAAGCCAAGGAGAGAGGAAAGGGGTGGGGTCCTAATATCCCCAATGACCAAGCATCCCTCCCCCAGGAATGAGGACTCACCTCCCAACAACATCACTGGCTGGCGACCGACCCTTTAACACAGCCTCACCTGCACTGTTAAAATACCCTGGAAAACAGAGATTCTCAAAAAACTGAGTTTAAATGCTGACATGAGAAATCGTTTGTTTCTTCTTGGATTTAGGAATTTGCCTTGCTTTTAAAAAAGGAGGGGAGAGATTTTTTGCTAATCTCCATGCACCTGTTACCCTGTTCTGTCTCCTCCTAGACCCCTGAGAACACCTAGGTCAGTGCTCACCTCAGGCACAAGGCACTGTCACCACCTGACAGAGCCCACAGAGATCACAGGGGAGGCACCTGTTGTCAACTCACAGGGACTTTTTCTTAAATAAATGGGTACATTTCAAATAAATGGACTCATTCTGGCTTTAGGATTAAGCTCCTTATCCAAACAGACTAGGAGAGGCCTTTTCTGGCTATGCTATGGCACTGTGTATACAAGGAAAAATCATTCTTTAATGTGCCTTCTGGGTGGGTGGCACCTTTTGATGACTTTTCAAATCATTCTATGGCTCTTTCAACCTTTGCTCAAATCAGTTTAAAATGTAGGTTTCTCAGACATCCTCAGTCCTATCACCACTTAGTCCCATTCAGAGAATCAAAAGCTGCCTCCCCTCCCAGACACCTATTCCCTGAGCCCTCTTTCCTGTCCCACTGGTCCTCTTAGCCCCGACTCTCCAGGAAGCAACGGAGGCCCCAGCTTTACCAACCTTTATAAATGGTAAATGAATAAGGCCTAGATCTGTTTCTGCAGCTCCCATCTGGAGGTACTCCCTCCTTCCTGGCTGTTCTTCCGCTCCTCCCCCATCAGACCTCACAGCAGCCCACTCTCTGCCCTCCCTAAGCCACTCGCCACTCTCAGCCCTCTTGGCTCTTCTGCAGATGATGTCTGGGCCAGAAGCAGCCACCACCAAGCACTGCCAAGCTCTTCGGAGCACTCCACCTCAGGAAAGCATCCTTACTCTCACCTCCTGCGTAGTGACACTCATGGCCCCTGTCACCACACTGCCCACTTTCCATTTGCTCTAACTGGTGGTTTGCAGGAGGTCCCTCTTCAAGATGAGGTATTTTCTCACTCACATTTGCAACACCAGGCACATGCCATTCAAGCACTAAAATTAGTTGTGTATGTCACAGAATTTTGTTCCTTTTCTTACAAATATTTATTTTCTGCTTATTATTGTGTACTTTCAAGAGTGTTATAACCAATTTGTTTTTACAATATTTTCATGTCAAGGGTTTTGGACCTCTTTTTAAATGATCAAAAGCTGTGCCTGCTTCTCACTGGAGGGCAGAAAGGAACTCGCACCCAGCACAGATAAGAGAAGAGAGACACACACAGGCAGGACAAAACCTCCTGACACAGTGCACTTGGTCTGAGGGAAGACACAGCAGTTTCCTGTACTTCCAGAGCCTGGCTCTGGTGGTTTTAAGTAGCTCATCACAGACTTTAAAAGTTAAACATGGTAAAAAATTAATCTTGCTTGTAGAACTTTGCAATCTGTTTGAGTTATTTTGACCCACCTTATAGTGTCTCAGAGGGACAGCTGAGAATTGCTAGGAAATATACTCCATAAATATAAATATCTGAACTAAGCTGAAATGAACTGAATCCATGACACATAATACCAGGAGTCAACATCATGAAAAGTAAGTACAGTCAAGGGTTGCACTGCAACACCGTGGTCAACGGCAGATAGCACATACCAAAGGTGGTCCTGTAAAATTATAATGGAGCTGAAAGGTTCTATCGCCCAGTGACATCAAGGCCATTGTAATGTTGTACTCTAGGCATTCCTGACCTTTTTTTGGTAATGCTGGTGTTAACACACCTACTGCACTGACAGACACATCTAAGTACAGCACATACAATTATGTACAGAACATATTTCACAGTGACAAACAACTAAGTTTCTGGTTTATTTATTACTATCGTATGTTTCTTACAATGGCAACAGCCTCATCCATCTCATGTTTACCAAGTCTCTTGACTGCTTCAAAAGGTTACATGGAGTGACTGAGTAACCCCATCCAGATTTCTATAAGTACATGCTATGATGGTCAAATAAAGACAAAAACCATCTAATGATACACTTCTCAGAACATGTCCCCATCATTAAGCAATATGTGGCTTTAAAAAAAGAGAGATAATTACTGACTGTTATTGATAAAGGGCTTAAATCCAAATTTCCTTGCATAGATTTCCAGATATTATAATTGATTTTAATTTTAATATAAATTTAAAAAATACTACACATGCAAATTAAGGCACATCGATTTTCACAATTCTTGACACCAGGGCTGAAGGTTAGTGGTAAGGCCCTTGCCACAGAAATACAAATAAAGAACCTGGTTTTCACAGTTCTTATTATGTTTGTATATAAACTTTGTGGTGTCCAGGAAAATTTGCTTCAAGAAAATCTTATACAATTTCATTGGGGCAAACACCTGAGTTATCTTTACATGTATAATTAGAAACGAGCATCCTTTTCCAACACAGGACAAAATTAAAATGCTAACATAACACCTTTGTAGTCTCTCTTAGTCTAACTTGGGTTTCTTAAATATTAATCAGCTATTGTGAGAAAAATCCCTTTAGAACATGATTTCTCAATTTGAAGTCTGTGGTCTACATGGATTTCTGAAAATTTTTCTAAAGCTGTGCCTGCTTCTCACTGGAGAGCAGAAAGGAACTTTGAGGAAGGGGAGAAAAACTTTTGAAAAAGTTGCAAAATCACGCGTTCACAGCTTTCAAAAGTCCTCTGATGAGTTCAAGACTCAAAACAAATTATAAACCACCAATTCAAAGTCACAAAAGCTTCAAATTTTAAGAGGTACATTTGTTTTAGAATGGGGATGAATCAGAGTTCTGGAATAAGGCCACTGAAGGCTCAGACTCCTCTCTGGGAATCCAGGTCTGGGGTAAGCCATTTCCCTTGCCCTGTTGAAGAACCTTCACAAGGCTGGACTGGACACAGTGACCGTTTCCATTTAACACCTGTCCATTTTAAAAGGCTGAAAGATGGGGGATGGAGTTGTAGCTCAGTGGTAGAGCACTTGCCTGGCACATATGAGGTACTGGTTCGATTCTCACCTATAAGTAAATAAATAAAATAAAGGTCCATCAACAACTTAAAAATAGAATATACCTATTTAAAAAAATGCTGTGAGATGTTTCAGGATGTTTTTGTTAGGCATTCTGGTCATTTTTTAAGCCAGAAAGTGTTATGTACTTTTACACTAAGTGTGGCTTAGGGAAACCGTGCTCTGGCTGAGGCATGTTCTCACACAACAACCCATCCCATAAACCAGCATGCTGGGCACTTAAGTCAACTGACTGATTTTTAGACAGCACAGACCACAGAGGGACTCCGTCCGTGAAGGCTCTGCCTTCTTTTCATGATCTTTCCTAACTTCCTCGCTCATCCTGACAGGGGACAGACAGATGCAAATGTGGAGCTTAAAAGAAGAATTCTATAAAAGGGATGTGCAATGCTCACCCTCCCACATGCACTCTTTTCCAAGGAGCAATTACTGTAGCCGTGTCTGGCATAAGTGGTTACGTAACATTCCTCAGCCAGCTACTGTTATCTCCAAGAGAAATGCAAGCCCAAAATAATGTTGATAAGGGGAACCCAAGTCACCCTGAAGGGGGAAACTTCTGTCTCCCTTTTCATACAACAAATTCTAAAACTCAGGGAGATAAGGACAATTCCTCCGAACCATAAAATCTGTGAGAATTTATGGTTTAGAATCCAATGAGAACCAGTCATCATGGACAAAGTGACCAAAGTTGTATGACAGTCTGATGTCATCCTCCTCAGTCAAAAGTCAAGAGGTGGACTTGGGCAGGACTCTCTGGAAACTTCTCTGGGATCCCCAATAAAACCAGAGTGCAGGACAGGCACACTGTCCCTTTCCTCTCTGAGGACCCACTCTCTCCCTGGAGAGTGTCCCCTTTCTCTTTTTCTATCCCTTCAATAAACTCATGCTTCTTACTCTGAGTGACGTGAATGAAATCTTTCTGAACTGATCATAAGAATCAGGGTTTGAAGGGAAAGGGAGGTCTCTGCCCTGGGTTCCCAGCATGCCCCAGCCCTGTAACAACCCACAAGCCACTGATTCAATAAACTCCGTGCCTGAAACTCCAGGAGGAAAACCCTGCCTCCTTCACATTTGGAAGGGGTGTGGAGGTGTGATGCTGTGAATGTCCTTCAGTGAAAGGGTGAGCAGCCACCACCAGCTGGAAGCAGGGGAACTTGCCAGGTTACTGGATGAACGGAGAGAGATGGCATTCCCCTCAAATAGAAAGTAACAGAGAGGGTGGTCAAGAGGCATAAATGCAGGTGTCCTTAAAAAGGCAGAAATTTATTTAATGAGCCCCTGCTGGGAGCCAAGATATGTGTGAAGTGGGACAGCCAAGGTTCCTAATCCAGGCTGCCCCTCAGCATTTAAAGGCTCTCCAGACTGATGCTGGCTCAGAATGGGACTGGAATGGAATAGTGGGGATCTGATCTCCAACTCAACCAGCAAAACCAAAGCTTCGCATGGTCTACCAGGCCCTGCCCAGGGTGTACTTACTTAGACCTACTGAACCAACCTCTGCAGAGGGCTCTGGCAGATCCAGTTTTTAAGTGCCCTGGGCGACACTCATCCCTAGCAATCTGGAAGCAGCCACTCCAACACCTCACTTACTGCCCACTTCCAGGCTCAAGCTGCTCAGCCCTTGTAATTACTCCCACTTGTTGAGCCTGCTCCCCTCACCCGGCCTCAGGGAATTTGTACTTCTCTCAACTGCCTCCTCTGCCTGTCTCTCGGCTCATCCAGGTCTCAACTCAGAAGTTATCTAGTCAAAAAAGGTCTTCTGGGGTTCTATCAGTGAGAACACCCCCACGGCCACCCACTCCACACCCCATCCCCATTCAGCCTGCTCTTTCTCTATACATCTGTACAGGCTGCATAAATGTTTGAGACTGGAAATGTACAGATTTTGGAATATGTGCAAATACTTAGAGAATGTGCAAATAATTGGAAATCTTGGGGATGGGACTCAAATCTATACATGAGATTCATTTATGTTTCAGATCTACCTTAGCAACCAACCTGAAGGTAATTTTACACAACATTTCAATAAGTTTGTGCATGAAACAAAACTTCTGCACGCTGAATCCTTAGGAAGCTAAGGTGCCACTATTTCAGTCACCCACAGAGGGAGGACAGGGTTGTGTGGCACCTCCATCATTTCTAAGTCTAAATACACAGGCTGCTGATGAGCAATCGTTTTCTTACACTTACAGACTTGACAGTAAAAACACAACACAGCATTCATACAGTGAAAAATAGTGGGTTCAGGATAACCAAGTGTCATGTTGGTACCAAGAAAGTTCAAGATTTTGGCACATTTCAGATTTCTCATTTTCAGATGGGATGCTCAACCTGTATATCTATTTATCTGTGATCTCAAGTTATTGCTAATTCCCTTTCCCCAATAAAATATTAAGCTCCAAAGTAGCAACGATCTTCTAACTTTCATATAGCACTATTTTCTAGAACACCAAGACAGATGAACATAATACATACTCATTAAACATTTGCTGAAAGAATAAATGAATGAATGAGTGAATAAATAGCTCCCTCAAATGATTAATAGCTGCACCAAGCAAGAGTCCAAACTCTTTTTTAAAATAAAGGGCTGGATAATAATATTTAAGGTTTTAAAAGCACACATGATCCCTATCTCAACTGCTTAACTCTGTCTCTGTAGGGTGACCACAGACACTGATAATTTTGGAAAATCATAGCAGTGTTCCCAGACCACATCAAGGACACAGAAATTTCAATTTCATGTAATTTCCAAGAGCCATGAGATATTATTCTTTTTAACATTTTTTAAACCACTTAAAAATTATTAAAACTTTCTCAGTTCCTAGGTCCCACAAAAACTAGCAGTGGTTGGACCTGGCCTGTGGTCCATAGGACTCTGTGTTCTTGAGGAGAAAACAGCTATCAGCCACCTACATAAAATACAGAGAAGTAATGGCTGCAGTCAGCAGACTCCTAGGAGCAGGGAGGAGGCAGGTCACTGAACTGTGAAGACCATGGGGGTTGGTGGTGGGGAGTAAACACACAGGTGGGTGGGAGGACTTCTAGGCTCAGGACCTGCTCCTGGAGAAAGAGGGTACAAGGGGAAATGGTAGGAGAGGCTTCAACATCAAGATGAGCCAGAATTTTCTCATGCGGCTTCCCTGGAGACTCTAATGAACCAAATATGGGCACCACCATGTTTTATTTTATTCCAAGAAAGCTGGGCTCCAGTTAGGAGGAGCAGGCACAAATGTTCAGAGTGTGATGAAGGCCAGTAAGATGCTCCAGCCTGTATCTCAGCATAGCTGGGAGCAGCAGAAACCAGGGAAGAGGTGGACTGAGGGGACAGAGGCTCAGGGGCGAGGACTCTGAAGTCAGGAGATGGAACAGGAGGGCAGAGTTGGAAAGGGCAGGGATCATGGTCTGGAATAAGACAAGCTCAGCGGGAGGCACCCTACAGGGATCCACAAAGTGTCAACAGGCACAGAGAAACCGAGGCCTGGAACCCAGAAGGGAATGTGACAGTGACTGCTACCTGCCGTCTGGGGGATCTGGTGACAACACCAAGGCGAGCATCTACAGTGCCAGCATCTCTGAGGCTCACCACACACCTGCTCCACACAGGGCTAGAGGTCTAACTACAAGGCCGTGTCACAGCTTTGTGCCATTTCACAGCCAGTGGCCGACAGATGTCCCGTGACTTGCTCAAGGCATGAGAGCCACGGACCCCCCACCCTCATGCCACCCTTCCATGAGTGAGGCCTCATCCCCAGTCCTGTGTGATCTGTTGAGGGCTCCAGAGCTGCCCCCACCTGCATGGAAGAAAAGTACCTTGTTCATTTCCACACTTGTCCTCTAAGCTAAGCCCCAACCTCTGATGCCACACGGCATGTGCTCAAACTAAAGTGGAGTGATACTAATCTTCTTAAAATCCTTAGGTGGGCAACAAAGCTATTCCAGATGGTAGACACTCGCATTTCAGGAGAACGAATACTGACTCTAACCTCCACTGCTCAGGGCAAGAACACTTTAATTAGAGAAATAGAAACCCTGTACCAACAGATGGTACCTTGAGCACATTTAAAGTGAGTAAGATCAGTAGACAACGTTCCAGAACAATGCTGCTGTGCACTGTGCTGCGGGACTGTTTACTGTTCCCCTTGAGCTCTCCAGAGGGTGTTTAACAGCACCACAGTGCCTCACCTACCTGTAACTTGGTCTATCTGCAAGTGTTCCTACAAAGCTCTGCAGTGTCATCTTGTTTTTTACAGAGGAGCCTCAAACATGGTGCTTTCAAAACCTGTTCAAAAATTAGCTGACACACTTTCCACGGGATGAGGTCTCTGTGTTGTCCCTTTGAATCCCGTGGGCTTGTGCTGCCTGGACCACAGGGAAGATCAGAGATGACATGGTGACTCTCAAAGCTGTCATAGAAAGCCAGGAGCTGTGGTTGCTGTCTCATTCGCTGGGACACTCTATCTTAGTGCCCTCGGTCAACATGGAAAAAGTCTGACCACACCAAATGTGGCCAGGTGCCAGATGGACACTCTAACAGCCAGTACTTAGCAAGTCTGTTCTTGGGGCAGTAAAGAGATCATGTACAGGTGATCCTCCGTCCTGGCTGGCTGATTCGTCCCAATGGAGGATCTAGACATCTGCAAACACAAAGAGCCACCCCACCTTCAAGCTTCTGACCCAATGAGCATAATACAACAGAGCAGATTTTAAACACGGAATTTAGAAGTGGTTGGTTCAGCAGTGAAACATAACCAGAACTGGAACAACAGAGCTGGGTCTTTAGTCCTCTTTTCAGATCCATCCTAAATCAAGCCACCCAAAGCATTCCCTACCAAGTGCACTGGCACCCCTCAAGACAGAGGCTTCGCTTTGCATGGAGGGAGTCAAATCTGTAGTGCTGGGGAAATGCTGACATGCCCCACCCCGGGCATGGCTGCTGCCCCATTGAACCAAAAACAGACCGTATATCTAGGAAAGATGCACCCTTCCTCACCTCCAGAGAACCTCAACGATGTGAGTACTCTGGGAAAAGAACATATTTGCCTTCATAAAGAGGCCAGGGTCCCAGTTCTAACCATTCTGTCTGTTACTCTGCACATTAAACATTAGAGAGAGTGGAAACTGCAATAAGGAAGCAACTTTAACACAACTGACCTTACAACCTCAAGACAGGCTGGCTTTAAGGTAAAACTTGAAAGCTCTAAATACTGAGTTCTGTCCTCACTGAGGAAAACTGTAAGAATAAATTTGAAGGAAGAATACTCTCTCAACTGAAAGCCTTATCTGTGTGGAGACCTCTTTTCATCTACAGGAGATACCATATAACCTAAACCTACCTAAACTCGGTGCAACCATTCAGATGAATGAGGTAGCTCTCTCACTGAAAGACTTCCTTCAAGCCTGGGGTTGCAGTTCTGTGGGAGAGCACCTGCCTAGCAAGTAGGAGGCTTGGGTTCCAATGCCCAGCACACCCACGTGCGCACACACACATACACACACACACACACACACACACAATCTCAATAACTCTTGCACCTCGCTGTCTAAACAAACTGTAAATGACTTAACCACTAAGTGTCCTGGTTCCCAAGTCACTCAACTCAACTTAGTACTTGGCAGCAACAACCCCATAGAAAGCAAGCTTCCTGTGTAACATGCATTAATAACAATTACATGACTAATTCTTGGAGCTGGAATGATTCATTCTGTCCATAAATCTTTACCTGAGAAAAATCATGTTTTTTTCTGCCATGGCACAGGACAACAATAAGTCTATAAACAAGTTTCATTCATACACACCACTCAAGGTTCTAGCTTATGGTATCACTATAGAAAAATATAAACAAATATTTTTTAAAAAATCTCCATCTGAATACCACAGGACAGCATCAAATCTGGGGAGGAAAAAAGAGTTAAAAAAAATCCCAAAACAAACAAACAAACAAAAACCCAGCCAGTTCCACTTCTCAAATCAGAAAAGCAAAGCTGTACTCTAATTCTGCAAAGAGCTACAGGTTAAGCAACTAAGAACTCTCCTTTCTACCCTCCCCTAGACTTCTCAAATTACCAATAGGTGCCTGATGTGGTAAAAGAAATGTTGCCACATTGTTTCTTTTGCTTTTTTTTTTTTTCCTACTTAAAACCAGATGTAAGGTCAACCTAGGGAAATGTAGCAATATTTCTCTAAACAATAGAAAATGAAACAGACCTCCTTGAAGCTACCAAGTGAATATATCTTCAGATTTTTGATGGAAATAGAATCATTAAAGAAAAAGCGAAGAAGGAAGAAGCTTCCCCCACCCAGCATCAGACAAGAAGGGCTGCAAGAAGAGTCATGACAGTTAAGTAGAGCTTCACCTTCCCCAGCAAAGCTCTAGTGGCATCAGAAACCTCATTTTTCAAGGTACATACCGAAATGCACCCTGTTCTTGTCCCCCTGAGCATTCACTTCCCAATGAGAGGGCAGCATGTGGGTGCATGCCAAGCCTGTGCAGAGGGACCCATTCAAGCACCAGCTGCCAAGTCAGTGACAGCCCTGCAGAAAACTGCTGCCCACGCAGGTCCTACTGCAAATGCGGCCTTCTCCTCCTCCACTGGCTTCTCCTGAATACAACTGCCAAGTCTAAGAATAACCATTGATGAATCTATTCTGAGGGGGCACAGGGCGTGCCAGTCAGGAGGAAAAAGTCAAGTCAGACCTCACATCACAACTTTGTATCACTAAGAGAGGAATGGGTTACCACCTACCCTGGAACCACAGCCAGAATGCGCCCATATGACCTGACATGTAAAGTTGTATTCATTTCATTTAAAAATAACACTATATTTTTGAATAAGATGGAAAAATGTAGATACATTAAAGATGAGAATAAAAGGTGAAGGAGAAATTTGCTTAAAAAACAGATTATGGCTTGGGACATAATTTTGTTGCCTACTACTGAAGTTTTCTTAGTAACTGATACTGAATCTTTAAGTAGAACACTCATGCAAAAGGTTGATGGAAATAAACATCACACAAAAAGGTACAAACTTACATGAAAGAAATTACAAAACCTTCCTGAGTATCAAAGAGAAAGATCTGCCTAAATAAAGAAATGCACTATTTTGGAGTTGAAAGACATTTTAATATATACAGATTATGACTACTGTGATTTTAAAAATCTTCTTTGCACTTCAATCTAGTCTTTCCACGCTGAGCAAGCACCTTAGTTTCCTATTTGCACATTATTTTGTAATTTTTAAAAATGGAGCTTTAAAATGTTTAATGATAGTTGAGGTCAGCCTTTTCATTTTGTATTCAAAAGTGGCAGAGAGGGAAAGAAAAAGGGGAGGGATCTAGGAGGTCTACCTTCTACCCACAGTGCTCAGGGGCATGACCTGAGACCATGGGCGTGACTGCTGGCAGGCATTCTGCACTCCAACTGAGATGGTGCTCTAGGCTTATTCTCCATGGTGGTGTGGTCATCCACATGGTCAGACCTTGTGACATGCTGTTCCTGAAGGTCAGCCTAATGTGTCCTGCCTGCCTATCGCCAGGTTCTCAGAGGACGAAGGGAGAGTCTACAAGTATGTAGAAATCAGAGAGTTAGAAAAAAGGGACAGAGTGAGACTAAGAGTAAGGGGGTAAGTGGAGAAGAGAAGGGGGTGTGAGTGGGGAGACTGAAGAGGTGAGTGGGTTACAGGTAACAGAGAGAATGGAGGGCACATAAGGGTAAGAGATACGAAGGAGGTGGGAGGGAGGTAGGCAGGTGCCTTGGGAGAGCTCTGGGGGAGTCAGTGACAGTGGGGCATGGCAGGGCAGTGCCAGGCATAAGCACGTGGGATAGTTGCATGAAGCTCTTGCAGACACAGTACACTGCAGCCTAAAAGACCAGCAGGGCTCAGTCAGAGGAATGTTCCCATCACCTAAACTGGGGAAACTGAGGTTTTGGGCTTTCAATCCAGACAAAATGGCAGACCTGTGACCACTACACCGTGTCACCATTAGCCACCTTAGTGCTATAGGGAAGGAGGGAGAAGGGAACAAGAGGCTACTGGACCACTCACCAGGAAAAGGACAAGGCAGGAAACATCTTCAATCTTGATCCACCAAAACCCAGTTTCCCCTTGGTATCTGCGGGGGATTAGTTCCCAACTGACACTCCTCCTCCATAGCAAAATCTCCAAGTATCAAGTCCCTTTTGTAAATTGGCTCAGTATTTGCACAGAACCTATTCACATTCTGCCGTTCTCTGGAACTTATCACACCTAGTACAATGTAAGTGCTAGGTAAACAGCATTTATTTATTCTTGTTTAGAAACTAATGACAAGAAAAAAGCCTGTGCATTTTCAGTACAGATATAATCATTTTAACATCTTCGATCCATGCCTGGTTGAACCCAAGGATACAGATGTCTATATTTCTTCCACCCCCCCACCACCTTGTAAGCACTCCACTGGGGACTGCCTCAAAGTAACATTTCTTTCAAGACATGTCTCATGAAAAGTTTATATGCCTACCTCATACCCATTAGGATGGCTACTATCATAACACAATAAAATAAAGATAACACATGTTGGCAAGGATTTGGACTGCTGGTGAAAGTAAAAGGGTGCAGGGAGGGCGAAGGCAGAGTCTACAAGTATGAATGCAAATCAGAGAGAAAAAAGGGACAGAGTGAGACTAAGAGTGAGGGGGTAAGTGGAGAAGAGAAGAGGTGTGAGTGGGGAGTGAGGAGACTGAAGAGGTGAGTGGGTTACAGGTAAGAGAGAGAATGGAGGGCACATAAGGGTAGAGAGATACAAAGGAGGTGGGAGGCAGGTGGGCAGGTGCTGTGTAAAACAGTATGACAGTTAATTCAGAAAATTAAACACAGAATTACCATGTGCTGCAGTAATTCCACTTCTGAGTTTGTACCCAACAGAACTGAGAGCAGGGTCTTGAAGAGGTATTTGTGCACCCATGCAGCATTATTCTCAATAGTGAAAGGTGGAAGTAACTCAAAAATCCATGGTCAGATGAGTGAGTAGAAACGCGGTATGTACATACAGTGGAACATTAGTTAGCCTTAAGAAGAAAATTCTGATACATACCACAACATGGAGGAACTCTGAAGACATTATGCTAAGTGAAATAAGCCAGCCACAAAAGGAACAAATATGCATAATTCCACTAATATTAATATGAGGTCCCTACAGTGGTGAATTCATAGAAAGTAAAATGGTTGCCTGGGCTAGGGGAGAGAAGTATCAGCAGCCCACCAGCTGGGGAAGGTAAAATAGTTCTGGAGATTGGTTGTAAAACAGTGTGAATGTACTTGGCACTACGGAACCATACATTTAAAAAGTGGTTAAAATAAAGACTGGGGTATAGGGTTAGTAATAAAGTACATGCTTAGCATGAGCAAGGTCCTGAGTTCGATTCCCAGTTTTAAAAAAGTTATTAAAATTGTAAATTTTATATTGTGTGCATTTTGCCACAATTAAAAGAAAAAGCCTAATCCATGCAACAAATGGGATAGGAACAGCCTTGGGGTTCCTTCAGGTCCCTCTATGCCATCACAAAATCACTGCAGTCAGACTGAGACCTGGGGCAGGGATTTAAATGTGCTGTGCCTCAGTCTTCCCAACTAAAAAATGCAGAAGGCACCCCCTGCAACTCCTCACTGCAGGACATCAAGGTGACTGCAGCAGGTCATTCCTCTGCCCAAGGACAGAGCAGCATTCATGATCTACAAGGGGGGGGGGGTTGGGGTTAGGGACACAGGCAAGGGAAGTCAATCTAAGGAGGACAGAAAAGGCCTGGAGCGGGTGGGGGAGTATCACTGCACTGAAAACTAGGGAGAGAAATTTCTGTCTTTTAGGTAATTAAGATGAATTCTAGTCAAATTCTAAACAACAGCAAAAGAAACTAAGAGGAAGAAAGATTCTGATTTGTCCCCTTAGGAGAATTGCTGAGAGTCCCACCATGAGGATCCTTTATCCACATCCCACAACATTTCCACAAGAACTACCACTGGCTCCCTGGATGAGATTATTCAGATTCTTTTATTTATTACACCTCTAATCTCCTGCTGCTGATATAACCCAGCTGCCTGTAGATACCTTTAAACAAATAAGTGAAAGCCAGGCACTACGTACTGCAGTATGTAGTCAACTTAGAACCAGCATGCTTTGTTTCCAACTTCTGAAACTGCTACAAAAACATTCAAAGACACCATGGATAACACTCTAAGATTTCACCACCCTGAAAATGATTTTCATTTTTTTAGCACATTTAGACTCCCTCTGAAAACAGACTACTTTGAAGAAGTTCAAATGTTTTTTTGTTTTTGTTGCTGCTTTACTTCAGTTATTTATCTTGGTTAGAACAACTCTAAATAAAGTTTAGTCAGGAAGTCAAAAGAAACTGACAGATTAATTTCACTCCTCACCCTTTTAAAGAATGGGCCCTGTCAGAACCACTCCCCTTCAGTGGCTGCCCCGTGCTTCCTGCCTGGGGTTCCTTCCTCTCACAGGGTACTTTATAAGACCCATGTGTCTTCTTTCCCCATGTGGCAGTCAGTCAGAGCTATCACGTCTTTACATAAATTCTTTCAGTTCTGCATAGTATTTTTTAAAAGTTTTTCTTGCTTGCAAGGCCTAAGAAAACCTAGAAGCCCCAGCAAGGCAGATGGCTCACCCCAAGTTACTGGGCAGCTCAATCACGACAAGTGAACCACCCTTTCCAGAAAAGAGCTAAACCTGAGCATTTTTTTCCTCAGGTGATACTACAAATCATCACATCTGCAATATATAAAGCAAGAAAAGACACTTGAAGGAGGCATGCATGTGGGTTCAATATGCAGGGAGAACTGGGGAACTGGCTTCACCGATGAATGAACACCTCTTCATGAAAGTCCTGCATCTTCACAATAGACATGCTCTCGACTTCTTGGTTTAGGCCTCTGTAACAAAATACTATAGACTGTGTGGCTGATACACAACCGAAGTTTATTTCTCCTAGCTCTGGAGGAGGGAAGTCCAAAAACAAGGCAGCAGCAGATCAGGTGTCCTATAGATGACACCTTCTTGCTTGGTCCTCACAGGATAGAAGGAGCAAGGAGCTCTTGGGGTACTAGTCCCATTCCTAGGGGCCCCACACTTTGACTTGACACCTCGCAATGCCCCATCTTCCTGATCCATCACCTCGAGGATGAGGATTTGAACATATGAATCTGGATGGGAACAAAAACCTTCAGACCACAGCACTGACCTCTACAGCAGCATCATATGCCAGAGCTAAAAGTCACCAGCATAGCTCAAACAGATCAATGTACAGAGGAAAGCATAATATTCAAGTCAAATGGGACACCCCCCAAGTGTACAATTCATTATATTTTGGCCTGCCCTAATTCTTAGGTATGTATGTTCATCAGACTTTCCTTTCTCACACCTACATTCTCACTGAATATTTATTCACCTCACTCAATCAAGCATTGAGTCAGACTTCACATTGTACTTCATAGGCCCCAAGGATTCCTGTTCTTTGCATCCTGCTGCCTGCCCTAGACTCCCCTTCACTGTCAACTCCATTGTCCAATCCCTATTGAGCCACAAAATGCCCACTCAATGCCAGCTGCCTCAAGAGTATCCCCTTCCTTCAAAGTTCAGGATCTCCTTTCTGTCACAGTATTTGGCAATTTACTTTGACCAGTTCTTACGAACTACATGGGGAAATAGGAAAATTGTTGAAAATGAAGATTCCAGGTCCTAAGTCCTGCTTCTACCACAGAACACTCCTTTTACCAAATGTGTGGGCTTTTCCCACACCCACAATCTGATTCAATTCTGATATCAACCATAGGGAGTGCAGGCTCAAGCTAAGGGCTCCATCCCATAGCACAGCCCCCACTATGGCCAACTACCAGTCCCAGGCTTCATGCACTTCTGACCAACCAGATGCAAATCAGGAATTCTCATCATTCTTGGGTTCAAAAATTTGCTAGAATAATTCACAGGATTTAAGAAAACACTTTATTTATAATTATTAGGTTTTTAAAATAAAGACTACAACTCTGGAGAAAACTCAATGGATGTCATGCCTAGGATGACGGGAGAGAAGCCCAGGAGGAGGCTGGAGGAAGGGTGCAGAGCTTTCAGGCCCTCTCTGGGCATGAATCTTCCAGCAGGTTCATCCAAACCGGAAGTTCCTCAAAACTTACTGTTCAGGTTTTAAGAGCTCAGTCTTCAGCACTACACACCCTTCCCTGGAGTTTGGTATTGAAGCTGATGTTCCAACCTTCTGATCATGTAATCACTGTAATGACCAACCCCATCCTGGGGCTGTCTAGAGCCTCAGGCCAAGGCACCTCATTTGCTTTAACATAGGAGTGATCAAAATGGGCACCTTTCATGAATACAGAAGACAACAAGACCAAACTTTTTTTTTCTAATATTTGACCACACCAGGCTTAAGAAAATCATTGCAATTGACATCACAATGAACACTTCACATCCCCAGTGTAAAGAGTTCTTAAAAATTAAGACCAAAGACTCAAAAGAAAAATGGACAAAAATATGAGCAGTTCAGAAAAGAAGATCTACTAATAACCCTTAAATATTTAAAAAGATGATTAAGTTCATTCACAGTAAGAAAAACACAAATCAAAACACAAGGGATACTATTTTTCACACATGTGAAAATGTAAAATTTGTCACCACATTTGGTTGGGGAGGGAGGAAAAAAGAGGATCTTAAACATGGTTGATGGGAGCCTGAGCAGAAGTCACTACCGTAACAGTATTTATCATAGCAAAATGTTTGGAAATACTTGAATGTCCTTTCTTAGAAGACTTGTCCAGTAAAATTCAGTCCACACTCACAGGATTTTGATCCAGGTGAGAAAAGAAGGAAGGCGATGTCTACAACTTCATACTCAGTTCTTTCCAGGACATAATGAGCAGGAAAAAAAAGAGATGCAAAATTGTCTATACAGCACACTATTTTCTTCTGGATAAAAGATGCACAGATACAGATTCATGCCTACATTTGCAAAGTAAAATATGGGTTGTTTAAAACAAAGAAAAGAAGCAGGGAGGCAAGAGACTGCAGTGAGAGACATCTGAGTATTAACTTTTGAACCAACGGTTTACATATTTTAAACAATGAGAAACAACAAAGCAAACTCTAAAACTGAACTCAAACAAAAACCAAAAATGAACCTAACTTGTATCAGGCATAGAAAGAACATTTCAGTTAACTTTGGGACACAATATCTAACTGCATCTCCTTAAAGCAATGTAGCCTAAGGACAAAAAGAATGACAAAGAAATCCTAAATTTTCTTAAGTTTGTTATTGACAGTGACATTGATGAAGTGATTCTGAAACTACAAGTGCTCCTCAACTTCTAGTGGTGTTACATCATGATAGATGATCATAAACTGAAAATGCATTTGATCCAACTTATTTCTGGCACATGCTAATCAGTCACATTGCATGCTGCAGGAGTCTAAGGGGCTGACTGGGAGCCGGGCTCTCTGCCACTGCCCAACCTCACAAAAAAAGGATGGAACTGCATATCAATAGCCTAGGAGAGATCCAAATTCAAAATTCCAAGCCTGGTTTCTACTGGAATTTGTAAAGATCTCATAGAGGGAGGATGAGGAGGCCATGTGAACTACACAGGGACAGGGACTGAAGTGATGTAGGCACAATGGAAGGATCACCTGGAGCCATAGAGAGCCTTACAGGGAGTACATGCAGTCCTGCCAGCTTTGACTGGACTCTGACTCTAGAACGGTGAGAACAAATATCTCTTGTTCTAAAGCCCCAGGTTTGGGATGAACCATGGCAACCACAAGAAACTAATATAGAAAGTGAGAGGAAAAGGAGGGAAAGAAAGTTCTTTCCAGAAGAATGACAGTAAACGTCAAAGGATTTGAAAATCACCAGTTGCAATGTCCGATATAAAAAGTGGTCCAGGCAAGGACTGTCAATGGATGTAGAAGGCACTAACTGGAGAAGATACACACATAGTCTGAAGAATCACCATGCCGACTAAGTACTGAGAAAATAGACCTTTAAAATGAAGCAATGTAGCTGGGCGTGGTGGTGCACACCTGTAATCCCTGCTATTAGGGACAATGAAGCAGAAGGACTTAAATTCAAGGTCAGCCAGGGCAACCTAGCAAGAGTCTGTGTCAAACTAAAAGAGGGCTAGGCTGGGGATATAGCTCAGTAGTAGTGAGCCCCGGCTTCAATTCCCAGTAAACACAAACACAAACACACACACACACACACACACACACACACACACACGGAAGCAACATGAAGGCCACCCCCTCCAGGGCCTCAAATTAAGCACTGTGAACAGTAGTTTTATAAAACAACACCACAACACTGCACGTCCCATGATGCAATGTTCATTATTATTAAAAATATTTAGCCAAATTTAATCACAAGGAAACAATCAGATAAATATAGAATGCAGGATATTTTTAGGACAACTGAATTGGGTTTGTTTTTGTTTTTTTAAGTAAATGTTCTGGAGGAAAAAAAATAATATTATAGCTGAAGAAACTTAAGATACATAGCAACCAAATGAAATGCAATATGTAAATCTCGACTGGACACTAGATTTGAAATGATAAATATGAAACAAAACACAGAAAGGCTACAAAAGATTTTTATGCTATAAATGGAGGAAATATGGACTATATTTTAGATGATATTATTTATGTTGATTTTTAGGGTGCTATAATGGTAATGAAGACTGCCTTTATTCTTCAGGTTCATATGTTAAAATCTTTAAAGTGTTATGACTCTAACTTTCAATCATTTCAACCAAAAAAGTACACATGAAATACATATATGAAAAGAGCGAGAGAGAAAAAGCAAATGTAGCAAATGTAAACAACTGGTGAATCTAGGTGGAGGGTGTCTGGGTTTTCACTAAATTCTTTTTCAAAAGAAAGGGCAGAGGGCTGGGGTTGTGGCTCAGTTGTTCGGCACTTGCCTACCAAGTATGAGGCACTGGGTTCGATCCTTAGCACCACAGAAAAATAAATAAAATAAACGTACGTGTACATCTACAACTAAAAAAAAAATAATAAAGTAAAATAAAGAAAGGGCAGAAAATAGGTATGAAATTTTCCAAACTCAAATGTTGAAGGATCAAAACATTTCCAAGTTTCACATGCAACCACTAGGCTGCTATGGAAGAGGTGTGAGGAGGGTTCCAGGAACCTGCAACCAACAAACCCAGGCTGATTCTCACACTCAGGTGAGACTGGACACGTCACTGATGCAGTTTGTTTTTAGCCATTTTCTCCCTAGAGTCTGCTGGCATCATGACAATGTCTCACTCACTGCTTATCTTCCACGGCAACCAGCCAGGAAATGTTTCTTGAGTGAATTTGTGACAGTGGCCTCTGGTCACGTGGGTGAGGGATATATATATATAAAGGACAAAATCATATAGTAACACACATCCCAACCACAAAGAAGTCTGCAATCTGTGTTCATAAACACAACGTTATATGATTTGGGGGTTTTATGTCTTTTCTTTTCAGCAGAATAACAGTGACAGGAAAGAAAGATACCCAACTAAGATGTCATTACAATAAAAACCCCATGATACACCAAAAAGTTCAAGAATTTTACTGGATGTCACAAGTCCAGCTTTCGAGAGCTGAAGGTGAAAAGATAATGGCTCCTTAACTCTACAGAATGTCACAACTTTCTTTTTCCTTTAATTTTTTTGTTATTGTTTAAGGAATAAATCTGTGAACAGGAAGAAGGAAAGCTAGCCCCCAAATGTTGCTGGAGGGTGGAAAGAACATGGATAAGGGCAAAGGAGAAGACAGGACCCAAGTGAGCAACGGGAACAGCTAATTCACACCCACAAAGGGGCAAGAACTGGTGTAGCCTGACACATCTGCATGAGATGAGAAGGCAGCTCAGACAAGGAGCATGACTTTCAAATAAATCTAAGAAGTAGGACAAACTTCCAGGTCTAGGTCCTGCCCTGACAGAAGACCAACACTTTCTGGATCCAGGAGCCCCAGTCCAATTGGGATAAGGAGGGTGCTGCACAGGCCTGCAGTCCTCTCCCCACTGAGCTTCAGGATGTGGACAGCCAGGCCGCCCCATCCAGCAGAGGCTGGGGAGAGTCTGGTCACGACACCCCAGGAGGAACTACAGCACTGAGATCGGAAGGCTTCAACAAGAAATGGCGAAGCTCACAGTCATCATCTCTATGGGCCTCCCCCTTTAAAACATGAAAGACAATCTGAGGATACTCAGGAAGGGAGAAAGCAACCTGGAGGAGAGAAACTATTCAGAAAAAAGTCAGCAAATAAAACTATCATTAGGAGAATACAACTATGAAGCAAGGACCACATTTTTTTTTTAAATTCAGAGAACAGAAGAGAATGATTCTAAGTGATAAACAATAGCAAAAAATAAAATTTAAAAAAACCTGGAAGAATACAAATAAATACAAAGATGAGGATGATTTAAGAAAGTAGAGCTACACTTTAAGATAATAAAACTTAGAAATAAAAACCTGGTCTAAGCAATTCTATATCAGAATATGGTAGTGCTGTAGTTTGCAGATCTGGAGAGTCCCCCAAAAGCCCTTGTGCTAAAGGTGTGGTCACTAGCCTATGGCACTACTGGAGTGGTAGAACTCTCAGGAGGTAGAATCTAGTGGAAGTAAGTAACTTTACTGGGACATGCCCTTGCAGCAGATATGGGGACCTCAGTCCCTTCCTGTCTCTTTGCTTTCTGGTCACAATGAGGTGAGCCTTTCCCATCATGCACATGATACACTATACCACTACAGGTCCAAAGCCACAGGGACAAGCAAACCACAGAATGAAGCCAGTGAAGCCATGAATCAAAACAAGCTTTTCCTCCTTGAAAGTTGATTTTCTCAGGTATTTTGTCACAGCAACAGAAAGCCAATCAATATAAGTAGTTCCAAAGAAGAAATGGGGGCAGGGAAGAAAATAACCAAATACTTTAAGAATAGTCTCAGTACTGAATATGTGTTTATCAATTGCAAGGGCTCAAAAATGTCTAGTATGCTAGATAAGATATACCCAGGCCTACCTTCACATTTCTCAACATTAGGAATGTATCAGTCAGGGCAGGCTTTGTTATGCTGCAGCAATCAGCTGCCAGGGAACCCTCAGAGGCTGAAAACAAGATTTATTCTTTAAATTTTTTTTTTTTTTTAGTTGTAGATGGACACAGTATCTTTATTTATTTAATTTTTTATATGATGCTGAGGATCAAACCCAGTGCTTCACTTGTGCTAGGCAAGCACTCTACCCCTGAGCCACAACCCTAGCCCACAAGATTTATTCTTTAGGTTATTTCAGTGGACTGAAGCAAAGGAGAAGCTATTCTCTTAACTGAGTACCATCACCTGAATACTGTTATTTACCAGACCAGAGGGAAAGAAAACCAAAATCAGCTACCTGCATCCACAGCACCATGAAGGGCCCAGAGGAGAGGTGAGGCAGGTGTGTTCAGCTTCTGGGCATAGCGACTACACGAGGCCCTGGAGCACGAAGGGTGAGGAAGGCAGTGCTATCAAAAGCAGGGGCCGTAGGCTGGAAATGGGTATCGAGTCCTGACTACCTGGAGCACACAGAGCCCACAATCTCCAAAAAGAAGGACTGACTCAAAAATCCTCAACAGTATTAGAAGCCAGAAAGTAATGCAACAATACCTTAAAATCCTGAAGGGACTTTTTTTCTGGAATTCTACATTATCAATCCATCAAGTACGATGGCAGAAAAGACACATGCATAAAGCTTCAAAACTTACCACCTTGGGTGGGGTTATGGCTCAGTGGTAGAGCGCTTGCCTAGTATGTGTGAGGCACTGGGTTTGATCTCAGCACCACATAAAAATAAATAAATAAAGGTATTTTACAACTAAAAAAAAAAAAGGAAGAAAAAAATGCCAAAATCTACCTCCTGATGCTAGTGATCAGCTCCTTCTAAAAGGTGTGCCAATGAAGGGATGTTCTGATGCTTAAAAATTATAAACCTCCTGGGCAAAGGCGTGGACAACTGGAAAAATATGTGGAGTTTGATCAGTTATAGTATGCAGAAAGTGAAGCATATTGAAAACAAGGCCAAAACAGCCAATTAGCTCTAGAGAGAGTAAAAAGAAATATACACCATGATTCACTGTGAATAGCATTTCACTGTGAATAGTCATACATAAATACTAAAGTTTGATCTCAATCATCTCCCAAAGAACAAAGTCACAGGTATGTTTTATCTATGACTGAAAAATCAGAAAGCCTGATTCAGCAAAACAATGATAAATATGAAAATAATCAAATAATGAGCTAGGTAGACTCGAAGGGCTTATTTCTGGGTAGGCGGAAACAGGAGCAGGGAGGTTGTTAAACCTAAACAAAGCCTGCCAAGGATATATGACTGCAAACCTTCTAGAGATTCATCTGACTTTTTAAACTACATATGTGTTTAAAATAAACAAACAAAAATCCCTAAAGATAACTTAAGCTGGATCTACACCTAGCAGCTTCCTAGTAGGTTGGTATAAATTTTGATTCAATCCATTCTGTAGTTACTGAAGTCTTCTGATGCATTAACGGCACTGCCTTAAATGCTATACAGGCTGAAATGAAGATGACTCAATCTCTGCCCTCAAGGATTAGGGATTTCATTGAGAAAAGAACATGTGCATGGAAAAGAATTCAAGTGAAATGTAAGTCGGCCTATGGTCTCTCTCACACACTCACCCACTAGCTGGTGCAGAAGTTATACGACAGCAAGAAGGGAGACTCTAGGTAACAGTGAGCAACAAAGGCTGGGAGAGAATTAAAAGGAGAAAGATTCACAGAACTTGAGCTTGAGGAACAGAGAGGAAGTTTCTAAAAGGCAGACTCGCAGTGAAGGTATGTATAATTAGGAGAATGTATACGCTTTTCTTCTTTTTTTAAACAGAGTTGAGATTTTATTCATAATAGGACAGCAATTAACAAGGAGAAACACAGAAATCACAGGAGTCATTGCAACCAGTCTACATCTTTAGAATCCTCAAACACTATCAAGCAGAGAAGCCCTGTAACATTTTTCCTTGGCAAAGCTGCTCTCATTTACCATCATCATTCATTATTAACATTGCCTCCATCCCAGTCTTAAAATCCTGGCTAAAATGACCACCCAATTCGTGAGCTGGACTGAGGCCTCCAGGTCTATCTACTCTGACCCTGATCTGCCTCAAAAACTTCATCACTGGGCTATAATTCCACACTCCAATGACACTACTCTTCTTTGCATTAGTACAATATTCCCTGCTCTTGGCTGCCACAGGACTCTGCACATAACTGTTTCTTCTGGAACATATACTTTCTATACTTTCTCATGAACACCTACAGATTTGTCATTGTCTGCTCACACCTCAATTCCCCAGGGAACCTTAAACTTCACATAGGAGGCAGCAATCTGTGTTTAAAAAACAAAACAAGAAAAACCAAACTCTAGGTGATTCTGATGCATAGTCAAAAACTCCTAATGCTATCATTCAGGAGTCCCTTCACAAGCTCTCATGCATTCCTTTCCTTCATTCACATCAGTTTGCAATTTTCCTTCATATAACTTTCCTTTCGATTATTGTCTGATTCATGCCCATTTCTTTCTTGGCAAATGGGGGTTCCCTATTCCATAGCAAGAGAATCACAAAGAAACTATTAAAAATGCAAAATTTTCAGGACACATCCTAGGCCTACTGAATCTGAATCTTTAGATATGAGACAGCAATCTGTGTTTAAAAAAAAAAAAAAACACAAAACAAGGGCTGGGTTTGTAGTTCAGTGGAAAAGTGCTTTCCTAACACGTGTGAGGCACTGGGTTCAATTCTTAGCACCATATATAAATAAAATAAAGGTTCATTGACAACTAAACTAAAAAATATTTATAAAAAAAAAAGCAACACCTTCTAGATGATTCTTCTGATTCTTCTGATTCATACTCAGAAAGTATGAGATCATTGCTGTTAAGCTACTGGGTCTAGATTCAGTGTTATCTTGGCAGACTGGATGTTTTTGCACTCCCTAGTGTACCCTGGTACCAAGTTCAGCAAGAGACAAGAATAAAGACTAGGTAAGATTTGCTGAACAAGTGAATGGTGAAAAATTTTCTATGGCTCCATAAATTCCCTGACTTATTAATTCTAAACTCTCAGGTCTAACTTTAAAAGTGAAGCACAAAATATTCCCCTCTGACCTCCAAATCAACATTGAAATCTGCAGTCCAATGGCCCCAGTGTCATTTGAGGGCTCAAACCTTTGCTCTCCATAGTCTGCATTTGTGTGATCATGTATTTCCTAATCTCTCTTGAACTTAATTTTCTCACCCCTATAATGGGAACAATCATAGTACTTACTTCCTTGGGTTGTTAAGATAATTGAGACAATGGTCCTAAGAATCATACCCGTGCATATACAGTTAAGCACTAAACAAACTTAGGTATTATTATTGTCATGTTATTGTATCACTAATAATAATTCAATCGTAAGTGGTCTCTTTCTCTTGGGTCTCAGATTTCTTTCTCAATACTGAGCATGCACACTTCAGGCTAGTTCTTACTTCCTTGCAAAACCACTCACATCTCATACCCATCCCTGAAACTTCTCCTAGCAACCAGGAGCCCTGCTTGAGTTTCCGGACCCCACCTCCCGGAGCAGATGGGCTGTAGCAGACAGGATGGGTCTCACACTTGCCTTCCTATCAGCTGAAGCCATTTTCCGGAGTACCCAGTCACTTGGGAATCAGATCTAAGTAACTCAACCAGTTAGCGAGTATTTTCATTTATGTAACTGTCTGGATGCTATGATTCAAACGGACCTCACGTTGGGAGCTATTTTTAGTCAAATTTCAGTACTTGGTAAAGTATTAATAGCAGCAAATTTTTCCCACCAAATAGATCTTTAAATAAATAAATAAATAAATAGCAGCTTCTGCTTCTCTTAAGCAGAGGACCCACCACCTGTCTGCAAATTGGTCCTCCTGTCCTCTCTCCAGGCAGTAGAATGCGAGTGAAGGCGGAAAGCAGAACCTCACAAGCCAAAACTGTGGGAACGCCCCGCCAGCTCTCTCGTGTGGGGCTCCCTGCTGGGCCAGGCTGAAGTCGCGCGGGGGGACACCTGGCAACCCGGTGCCTCTGCGCTGGGACACCTGGGCGCGGTCGCAGGGGCTGGCAACCCTTGGCTCCCCCGGAGTTAAATGCTGAGTAATTTTCCTGTGGAGCCAACAGTCGAGCGGGGACTCTGCCAATGGCCACAGTATTTTTATCCTACACGAACCCCCACCGCAGCGCGGCCGCGGGCGTCCCGAAGGGTGTCCCCGCGCGGCACCCTCTGGCGTCGCCGGCCGGGACCCTCACCGGCTCCCAGGGCGACGTGGACAGCAGTGCCGCCGCCGAGCCCCGTGCTACCCAGTGCGGGGCCGCGGGGCCGGCGGAGGACGGTGGCATCTCCGCCGCGCGGAGCCCGTGGTCACCGAGACCGGGGCCAAGGCCCTTCCACTCGGCCTCCGGGTCTCCTCGCCTGGGCCTGGGCGTCCAGGGGTCTGCGCCCAAGTTGGCCGGCTGCTCTGCTGCTCAAGTGCAAAAGGGTAGAGCCATAGCTCCCGGGGCAGGGAGGGACACCGATGCAGAGCCACCCGGGGCCCCACACCGCCCGCCGCCGGGCCGCAGCACCGGGTCCCCGCCGCGGAGCCGGGGAATGAATGGGGTCCTCAGGCCACCGCGCCGCGTACTCACAGGCGACGTAGGCGAGCAAGGCGACGCCCAGCAGCAGCTTCATGGTCCTGCGGTTGACGGCAGACACGAGGCGCACCAGCGCCTGGCTCCTCACCATCCCCAGGAGCCGCGCGGGTCCTGGACGCTGCCGCGCGGGGGCCGCCTGCTACACAATGCGCGGCGGCGGCCGCCGGGGAAGAACCGCCCCCTCGGCCCGCGCGGCCCCGCCCCCACGCCCCGGTTTCCTGTCCGCAGGACCCCGGCGCACGCGTCGCCCCGCCCCCGCCTCCGGCTCCACCCCCGCTGCCCCGCCCCTACGGCTCCTCTCCCCGCAGGCGCAGTGGCCGAGGCTCGCGCCCGGGTTTTCGAAGAACGTATCTGAGGGAGGGCGCGGCGCATGCGCATCTTGGCGTGTTTGCTCCCGGCTCCGGGGCAGGCTGGAGCCGAGGTGTGCAAGGCTCGCAGTCAGAAAGGTGTGTCTTCCGGACTCCAGGCTCGACCGCGGGCTCCGAGTTTGCGAACCAGCCCAGCGGGTGGCACGCCGTGGGCCCTGGAGGGTTGACAGGAAAGGAAACACGTATTTGGCGTGTCCTCGAAGTTCTTTGAATGCTTCTCGGGAAGTGGACTGAAGGGCTCTCTGGGCTGCTCTGCGAGCTTCTCGACTTGGGATCAGGGCAGCGGAAACGACGGGTTCCCTCCAGGAGGTTCCCTCCAGAGACCACAGCGCATTTTCTGTTATTGCAACCGGGATGTCCTTCTTTTAAAAACAAATGATCATTAAAAAGTCATGCTGATCACATAGATTTAGGATGAATCGGGAAGAGGGGAAAATGAGATATTTCCTCGTGTGAGTTTCATCCCCCCCTTTTTGTTGAGTTTGTCTGTTCCGTGTACTTATGGGGTGAATAGCTGTGCTGCAGGGATTTCATGAGGACCTGAAGTCATGTCTTTGATAAGCATTTATTGTGAGGGGGACCATAAACATGGTGAGTCAAAGGGTCCACTGTAATCAGAAGTTCATGGTCAGATTCACAGAGAGCTGGGTGGTAAAGAAGAAAAGACAGTTGCACAGGCCTGTGTGGCACCAAGCTCCCAAGGTAATGGGGAGCGGCTAATCTTTGACCACAGGGAGAAGTTTCTGCCAGATGACCGCTACAGCTCTGACCTCCTGCAACCTCCGGACCATTTTGCTCTACTCAGCCCTTGAATAACCTCCTTTGACTTTATTAGAAAACTCCAACAAAAATAAATAGCCCAACTAGCAATAAATCAAAGCAGTAATGTGGCCCGTCATTCAAACTGCCGAGCACAAATCCTGTCCTTCTGGGATTCTGATGCAACATTTCCCCTTTGGATCCCTCCCCATGAACTGTTGAGAATCACTGGATTGAGGAAAGAAGCTGAGCAAATTCCCATGAGGGCAGAACCACCCTGCTATTATCCATGCTGCCTCCTTGCAAGAAGCCCAGTTCCCTGTGTCTGAGGTGTCCAAGGAGGCTGCCAGGTGAAGAAACACTTGGCATGGGAGCCAGAGGCCTGGCTCCCAGGGTGATCAGGTCCCAGAGCAGACCTTTTTGGAACAAATTACTTTTTGTCTGTGAATCTTCCTTTCCTCATCACTGGACATCTGGGGTTTGTTAGATCTACGGTTTTTGAAAAGAGGAGTATCTAGAATAGGTAGTGGTCCTGATCACCTCCCATTCAATGATCTGGTGGGTTTTATATTAAAACAAAGGAGCAGAGATGGGAGAAAAGACTTTGTTGACACCTGTCCTGCCAGAAAAATTAGACTGAAGGTTCTAGCAAATTTTAAGCATATAGTTTGTAAGTGGGGTTTAATTTATAGGTATGTATTAGTTCAGGTAGACCAGAAACTGAAATACATTTTATTTCTGCACAAAACTCTTTAAATCCAACCTTCCTAGTTGAGTGTTTTTCATGCTGTCAGACACTATTACCAACTTCTGCCTCCTTGGATGAATCCTGTGGAAATCCCATTACGGGCTGCTACTAAAGTAGCTGCTGTTGTCATTGCCATCTGAAAGACTGTTGGTATCCCCAGGAACTCAGCCAGAGTTCAGGCATAAGCAGTAGTAAGTGTGGCCCCGGTAAGATCAGAAGGCCTGAGGAAAGAGCTGCCAAAGAGACCCTCCAAGCTCTCCTTGGCTTTAGACAGCACCCCATCGATACCCCTGAGCTTCCCTGTCTCATCCTAGCCCTCCACATTCTGGAACAGATTCTGGGTTCACATCCCTACCCCCACGTTGCCCTTGCTGTCAACCCCCTCCATTCTTCCCATGGATCTGTTAACAACAATATTTTAAAGCAATTACTAGTTAAAAGGCAGTGCTCTTCACACTCATGCTAATTAAAAAATAAATCATAATATGGCTCTTCTTCTGAAGTGTTAAAAATCAAAGGAAAAGAGAAAAACTAACATTCATTGAACTTCAACAATGTTCCAGGGACTATTACATCCGGAACTTTTGCAATTTATCACATTTAATTCTTGTGACTCTCTATGGGACAGAGTTTCTTTGTTGCCACTATCCTTTTTTAGATAGTAGCTGTTGAACCCATGCAAAGAAAAGACCACCAACTCCAATTTTAAGTCAAATTAAAGCAAGCCTGTATTGTGTACACAAGAGAGCTGGCCAGTGACTGTCTCACCGGAAGCCTGTCTAGAGAACAGGGACAGCTCACTGGGAAAAAAGTTTTTATAGCACAAAAAGTTACAAAGAGGGGTGTCTTGGGAACTTATAGCTATCAGGCTTCTGGCAAGCAAAATACAAAGGTAGATAGAAAGTTAATGATCTACGTAGCTTAACATTTCAAGGTAGGGAGTAAATTGAGATTCCAATATCAGAATTTATAAGGGACTGCTAAGGTTTTATGGAGGGTTGTTATCTGGTCAAGGAGAGCCAGGCATGGGTGAGTTCAGAGCATGGGCAGGAATTTCAAACAAAATTTTAAAACATCAAATTATGGTCAGACCAAATAGAAATCTTAGTATTTTATAGTAAAACAGAAATGAACTTTTCATGACTTTGTGATGAGATGAATCCCAATCTTAAGATGGAATTAGGCTGGGTTCATCAGTAGCATTCTTTGTTAAATTAAATTTTAAATTAATAAATAAAAATTGCATATACTCATGGAATACAGGATGAAATATAGAATGGCTAAAACAAGCAAATTAACATCTCTTGTACCCTGCATACTTAATTTTGTAATGAGAACATGTAAAGTCTACTCAACAATTTTCAACTTTACAGTATATTGTTACTAAGTAGAGTCACTGTGTTGTATAATGGATCTCTTGAATTTACTCCTCCTGTCTTAGTGAAATTTTCTATCCTTTGAATTCCCAGCCCCCAAATCCTGTACCCCTCAGCACCTGGTAATCACAATTTTCCTCTCTACTGGTATGGGTTCAACCTTTTTAGATTACTGAGTATCATGCAGTGTTTGTCCGTTTGTGCCTGGCTTATTTCACTCTTAGTATCTTCCATGTTTATCTACATTGTGCCAAATGGTGTGCTTTCTTTTAAAGAAATAATAGATTTTATTGTATGTAAACACCACAATTTCCTTACCTATTCATGTGTCACTGGATACTTGTGTTGCTTCTATCTTTTGACTACTGCAAATAATACTGCCAAGAGTATGGGTCTTGAAGACAAATTTATATAAATATCTCTTCAAGACCCTGCTTTTAATCCTTTGGGGCATATACCAAAATTGGAATTGCTGGATCATGTGATAGTTCTGTTTAATTTTTTGAGGAATCTCCACACTATTTTTCTTTTTTCTTTTTCTTTCTTTCTTTCTTTCTTTCTCTTTTAGAGAGAGAGAGAGAGAGAGAGAGAGAGAGAGAGAGAGAGAGAGAATTGTAATAATTACTTTTTAGTTTTCGGCGGACACAACATCTTTGTTGGTATGTAGTGCTGAGGATCGAACCCGGGCCGCCCGCATGCCAGGCGAGCGCGCTACCGCCTGAGCCACATCCCCAGCCCCCATACTATTTTTCTTAATGGCTGTTTTAATTTACTTTGCTGCTGCCTTTATTAGGTGGAGAAACTGAGCCTCTAAGCAACTGGTGAGTGTCTAGTTTGTTACCATTCACGTAGCTGGGATTTCAGGGCTGGGCTCTAAGCCACAGCTTTCCCTGTGTGAGGACCTTTCAATGAGAGAGGCATATTGCCAAAGTGACAGTCACAGACTTCTTTAAAGAGAAGGGGCCTTTTTCTGGTCGCTGGAATTTCCTTCTTTCCTTGTCTCCTCTCCTGATCTACCCTCTCCTGATTGTTGATCCATGGTGCTCCTGTTCCTATCCACGTATCTATTCTAGTTTTTCTGTTGGATCCCCTGCTTAGGAATACAGTATGGAAGTATCTGTCTGATTGGGTCTCCTGCTTGTATACACAAGCACTTTCATCACCCAAGAAGGTGACCTCATTGAAAGACTCTCTCCATGCTCCTTTGGTCTGGCCCTGCCCCCCGACTTCCTTACTGGCCACCTTGCCCTGGCTGCCTACACCCTTCTACATCTCCCTCAATGGTGGGATGTGTTGAGTGCTCACTCTGGGATAGAGCTGAATAAATGGCTAAGGAACTTTGCAAGAAGGAAACATGCTTCCAGGCTGTAGAATGTCACTTGTCATGCAGAGACCAGGTGGTACAGGCTCACAAGCACTTGCTGTTAGCAACATTCTTGTGAAAGTATTCATACTGTGAAAATGGGCAGTGTTTACTTTTAAAAAATATATATCACATGTTTGCTTCCAGGTGAGAACAGTGAGTGAGGGAAAGCTTTGCAGAGCAGGAGCTATTTGAGCTGAATTTGAAAGGATGTGTAGGATTCGGATGTATCATATTTGGGCATAGACATCCTCAGGAAATAGCCTGGGAAGGAAAGGCTCCATAAGGAATGATGGGCACCTTTGGGTAGAGGAACAGAGAACAAGAAGCAAAGGTATTAAAAAAAAAAAAGTTAAAAAGGTAAGATCCTGAAAGACCTTGTGTGTTAATTACCAACTAGGAATCATTCATGACCTGTCAAGGGTTACTTTGTTTGCTAACTATTCACCAGTATCTCTTGGCATCCACCTGCTCTTTTGTACCATGTTCTGAGCTCTGCTGAGGCTCAGGAGGTGCACACGGTGTCTTCTGGCTTCCTGTTAGGTTCTGCCAACAGGATGCTTTGGTGGAAGATCAGTGGGTAGAAGAGAGATGCTTCTGTCTGATGCTAGTGGCTGCAGGCCTTTGCTGGCATTTGCAGAAAGGGTGGGGTGATTCTGGACTCGCAGCCCCGTGGGAGGCAGCTTCCTCTCAGAGATCCACTCCCCATAATCAAGGCCTCTCTTCTGGGTTGATTAGAGCTGCCAGCTCACAAACCTTTGCAGCTTTAGGTTTCTGGAGATTGCTTCTTTCTGTTTTGCTCCCCCTAATACCTCCTCTTTCTTTTGGTTTTGTTGACCCTGTGAACATCTTTGGAACCAAATCCTTATATTAATTTTTCTATGTGAAGTACTTAGAATAATTTTCCTGACTAGACCTAATATATCTTCCTCTAGGGAATTTGATAAAGAAGGCTTGGGCCAGGGCTTCTCCCGAGTTGCTGTCATTAAAATTGATTTTTAAGAACAATTTTATATTTACATAAACATTGAAAAGATGGTACAGAGAGTTGCCATATACCCCGCTCTCTCTTTCCTCTATTATCAACATCTTGCATTTATGGGATTTTCATCACTTCCTATCCAGGGTTCACATTATCAACATGATCTGTGATTTTGATGTTGCCCTTGAAGTGACCTTGACCCAGTTTAGGTTTCTCCACTGCAGTCACTCTCCCTTCTTCCCTGCTGTGCTCTTTGGAGGGACACTCACTCTGCAACCCACGTCTGTAGGGTAGGGAGGGATGCTGTCCTCATGGGGGAGAAATGTGCATAAATTACTTGGAATTCTACCGCCCAGGGGTTTAGTTCTTCTCTCCCTTTATTAATTAGTCATTTGTGTCAATATGAACTCATGAATATTTATTTTATACTTTCAAGTTAATATATAGTAATATATTTATTATTCGGTTCAGATTGTTTCAGCTTTTCTTATTGGGAGTTTTTTCAGTTGGCTCCTTTTCCCTTTGAAAAACTGCTAATCATTGTGGGATTTTTTTTCTTTTTTCCTTTTCTTTGTTTTTGGGTATTCTTTTATTTTTTAGTACTATAAAATACTCCAAGCTTATCTTATATATTTTCTGCCCCAGTCCTGGAACCAGCCATTTCTCTAAGAATCCCTGGTTCCATTTTTCTGGAAAGTGCTATTAACAACCATGATCTGAAGTGAGGTGTGCTGGCACTACGGGGTGTCATTGCTTCTTGGCCTTGTTGGCTAATAGAGCAGAGTAATATCTATGTGTGTACAAACATACATCGATACACATCTCGATAGATATTTCTATAGGTAACCATTTGTATCTATACACAGGAATTCTTGCTGCTGTTTCTAATACAGTTCTATTGCCACAGGCATCATTCTGGCCTTCTCCTTGCATACCCACAACTTCTCATTTCAGTGGTGAGAAACCTGGCTCCTACCATCTGCCATCCATTTACCAGATTGTCCAGTTCTAGTACACATGCATACCAGTGTCACCTGAGTGTTTGGCTACATCACCACTTGGAATGGCATCTGTGCAGGTTTCCATCCCTCTTCCTACATACACACACAGACCTTTCCTCTCCTTTCTTCTCTGCTCCTCCCCCAACCTCCCATCCCATCCCAATCCTGAAATTCCTGTTTATTTCTGTGGGTCAGTTTGTCTCTCCTTGTTTAGTCCATTCCCAAGTAACTTATTGTTCTCACCTAACTTTCGAACTAAAGCGTCTTTCTAAGCATATCTAGCTTCCTCCCTAAAAAGTCCTTGCTTGTCAACCTTAAAATAGGGTCATAAGATTTATCAGGATAAGAGTCTGGTCTTCTATGATAGTGGGGTACGACTATCAATCACAGGTCCCAAACTCCCACTGTGCAGGCAAGTTGTTGGACAGGGCAAGGCAGGATAGGACAGGACCCTGGCATAGAAAGCTGGTCCAACAGGGCAGGTGGACAGGAGCAGGAATAAGCTCCTAGCCATGGTGGAAAGGGCATGGAAATAAATTGGAGAGTTATTTCAGAAGCAGAACACTAGAAGTTCTGGTTGATTGTAGAGATCAAAAGGGGCAAAGATTAATCAAATAGGATTCTCATATTTCATGCTGGGGCGACAGTTGGAGGTATTATTCAATGAACAATAAAGGTACTTTTCCTTTCTAGTGTTTGCATTTTAATGAGACTCCTGGACTAGAATCCAAAGTAGACAAATAAATTTCAAATGCATGCCATTTTCTTTAGAAACATAGAGGCTACCTGAAGCTCAGAGGTGGGAAAATCTCCATCATATAGATGGTGGGAAAGTGTTGTGATGTTGGTAATGCCTGCATGGTTGAGGCAAGGAGGGTCAGGACCGGAGGACTATGACTGTTTTTGGTATTTCTGATTTCATCTAAAGGTCTGTCTAATCCAGAAATTTTATGATGAATGTTTTAGTAAGCTTTTGCTTCACCGTGACAAAAATACCCAACAAGAACAACTTAGATGAGGAAAATTTATTGGGGGCTCATGGTTTTAGAGTCTCAGGCCATAGATGGCCAACTCCATGGCTCTAGGCCCAAGATGAGGCAGCACATCATGGAAAAAGGACCCAGTGGAGGGAAGGTACTCAACTCACGAGGGAGAAAACAAAGAGCAAGAAGTGGGGGGCTTGGGGCCACAGGAAGAACAATCTCTCCAGGCCATGTCCCCAGCGACACACCGCCTCCACCTACAGTTACCAGTCAGTCCATTCGAAAACTAGGATGGACTGATTAGGTGACAGCTCTCACAATCCAGTCCCTCTACCTCTGAACATTCCTGCAGAGCTTAGGGGACACCTCATTTCCAAACCATAACATTGAATTTTAAGTGCTGACAACTACCAACGGAAGAAATAATTTTGATCAAAAGTCTTCACATCGAATTTTGGAGGCAAATTTTGGCCATAGCTAATCTAAGGCCAGTCTTGTATTATGGACTAAAATAGTCAAAGGAGGGTTAAAACCCGTTAACATGAGTCCCCAAAACCAACTTGGGATGGTCATGGTGGCACATACCTATAATGTTAATGACTCAGGAGGCAAAGGCAGAAAGATCACAAGCTCAAGGCTAGACTTAGCAATTTGGTGAGCCTCTCAGCAGCTTAGCAAGACCCTGAGTCAAGGTTAAAAAGAGTTGGGGAAGTAGTTTATTGATAAAGCACCCTGGGCTTAACCCCAGTACAACACACACATAATAACAACAAAAAGCAAAAACAAAACAAAACAACAACAATAACAAAACCCATCTGAGCTTTGCTCAGAGCACTATGAAATAGATAGTAGTGTATTAATTAATTAATTGTGGATTAGGTATCAGCCACTACCAAGTCATACTTCTCAGAACTTATGACGTCTTAAGATATGGGAGCAAGTGCATACACACATAGGATCTTTAGAAGCAGGATTTTTGAAAGGCTTTATATGACATTTTGATAGGAAAGAAAAAATGGCTCTTCTATTCAATACACTCTACTTCCATCTGCAGGAAATTGTCATAGTAAATATCTATGTATGTTTCTATGATATTGTGCCTTTTGTCAATGCACAACCTATACCGCTGTATGTATATACAGCCAGAAGTGGGAATGGTGTGGAGTGAGAAGGTAAAAGAGAAGATAGAAAGAAAATGACTTCTCTGTATGCATTGGGAACTATGAAACTGTAACAGTTAGACTTATTCTGATTGGGGTTTCCCTACACAGTCCTGACGGACTTAGGCACTTCCTGACAGGCAATGATGCATACAAAAACCTACACAAAGTAGAGTCCTTTCTCTTGTCCTCTACTTCCATTTCACTGTCAAAAAAACACACAAAAAAACAGTCAAGGACAGTCAGCAGAAGGTAGGATGTGACTGAATTGAGTCAAAAAGGGAAAGAGGTAATCACCACAAAACTACCAAAACACGTAAAATGCCTGGAAAGACAAATCCACAGGCATTTTGAGAAGGTGATAATTTTAAAGGACAACGTTCATTTGGACATATGTGCAGAAGTCAGTTCCTTGATTGGCATACTTCATATGCAACATGACCATTAGTTTTAAATTAAAAATAAAAACCAAAGCCAGGATTCCATGATGGTCGGGAATCTCCATCATAAATGGGAGATGGGACAAAGCAATATACGGACATAAAACAGAGTAGGGAAGGAGACAGGGCAGAACGTTCACTGAAAATGGTTATCGTTTGGTTCATCGTAAAGACCCATGAGCTTGGTTTAATACACTGCTTTAAGGGGAAGCAAATGCATCAATGAGATAGCAGGTCAAGAAAATTCAGGGCCTTCTTCCTTCCCATGTGAAAAGCAGCTATTCCTGAATGCTGAGCTTGCTTGGGGAGAAATGTACAATGGAAAAGAAGAACTTCAGAAGAGCTATTCCTAAGTGAATTTATAAACATAAATAAAGGGATATTACCCAAGTGTCCATCAACTGTTGAATGGGTAAAGAAAATGTGGTATAAACATACAATGAATATTAACCAGCCTAAAAATTTGGCCCAGGCTACAACATGGATACCTTAAAAACATTATATAGAAGTGAAATAAAGCCTGTTACCAAAGGACAAGTACTGTATGATTCTACATGTATGAGCAATAAGCAGACATCAAGTTCATAGCAACAGAAAGTAGAATGGTGGTTGTAGGGAGCTGGGGGAAGGTGCATGGAGAATTAGTGTTTCATGAATATATAATTTCAATTTGGAATGATGAAAAAATTCTGATGGTGATGTGCACAACAATGTGAATGCATCTAATGCCACAGCTGAGAAACCTAACTGCACTGGGGATAGCCTGCCACATTCAAGTATTTTTTAAATCACCATATTTTGTGTCTTCTGTTGCCATGAAAAAGGATGTTCATAGTCATTTTGGCATGAGAAAACATTTTAGACTTCTTTACTAATTCAGACTAATGTTCATGTAACAAAGACCTATGCATTCCCCTACCAAGGGTGGCTAGCAGCCACACTGCAAGACAGGGAGAAAATGGAACAATGTTTAATACTTGAGGTCAGATGACTGCAGATTCCATCTCTGAGCTTGCAACTGATATGGCTCTGGACAAGTTACTTAGCCTCCCAGAGCCTACATCTATCTGCAGATGTGTTGAATAACACATGACTTTCAGAGAGCTAGGGATATTTTATGTAAAGTGGTGCAGGCCCTGTTGCCTAATGGACACTCGATAAACATTAATCATTATTACAGTCATTTGTGTTGGCTTTATTGGGGTTTTAATTCAGAATAACCTACTCTTAATAAATATATAGTGGCAAAGTGTGTCTTTTCAAACCTGTGAGATTAATGTTGGATTGAGAGCAATGACAGCTCTAACAATTAGTGGAATTGGTTGATTTCAGTAACCTCCTTCACAAGTAGTTCAGTTAACTCTGAACTGTCCTAAAAATTCTCTCCTTGTTTTTTTTTTCCTGTTTTCAGAAACAAAAACATCATATAGTAAATGCACTGTTAAGGCATGCTGACAACTGCCGTGGCTGGTAAAGAAGGAAATACTTGTTTTAATGTGTCACATCACTTGATAAGGACTGTCACAAACAGCAGGTACTGCAAAAATACCGGTTGTGATTTAGTAGTAGGTGCAAGAAGGATGTCATCGCTAAGAGAAATGTCACAGACTCTCCTCAGCCTTTAATCAGTTTTTCATCCGATTCTATAATGGAGCCCTCGGTGTGATGCTGCTAAGTTCCTCTTAGCATATGAGAAACACGGTCTCAGGAAACTGGCAGTTGATAAATTCAGTTGTTTTTTTAGGAAATTTGCAGTTGCAAATGACAAAATCAACCTGATTTGCCACTGAGAAAGAAGGGTGCCGGGACAATTAATAAAATCAAGGAAGGACAATAGAAACTGGGTAGTCAGGACTCAGACCTACCTAGACTGGGAGCACAATCACTCTCCCCACCTCCACACTCCCTCCCTCTTCTGCTCCCCATCCCTGCTCCCTCTCTCAGATACACATCTCTGCTTCTCTTTGGGCATTGGCATAATTCCCTCTCATGCTAGATAGAGAGGTATTTATCCCTCAAAGGAGGGAAACATGTCTCAGGGAGTCCCATGACTACCATTCAGGAGTCAACAAGCTAGTTTGTGGGACTCCTAGTCTTGTATGTCCTACAATCCAAGAATAGTTTTGCATTTTAAGTGATTAAAAAATCATACGGAGAATAATATTTTTGACATGAAAATTATATAGAGAGAGATTTCACACTTCTGTGCCCATCTGTCTTATGAGAACATAGCCACATTTGTGTATTTGGTTCCTTTCTTCGTACTACAAAGGTAGAGACGAGTAGTTGTGACAGACTATATGTAACACTCTGGTCATTTTGCCCTGTTGCCGAACACACTCAAATACCAGTGACACCATTGTAACTCAACAGTATTTCAGTTGCCACAGAGATCACAATGCCATGGCATTTTACTTTCTATTACCAGTGAATATTCTTTATATCACAGTAAAAAGATCAGTGGACTTTGGATGTCACACTTTTGAGAAATAGAAGAAATTTGTATTATTTTATTGGATTAGAGAGCAAACCATTGTTGTTCATTATTCAATGACACTGTAGCTGTGCTAAATGAATACGACATAGGTTGACATTATTAGATTAAGCAATCAGCAATATTCCCGGTTCACCAGGAAGGTGAAAAAAAATTAGAAAAATCATTTAAAACAAGAATGTTAAGCAGAAGTTCTTCACAAAAATGAAAATGAGACAGCAAAGTAAGTTTCCAAATGGCTTATTTTTAAGTTATTTATCCACAGTAATTAATAAAATCATATCTTATTACAATATCCAAAGACATGTCCAGAGATGATAAACTTACTGAAAATTTTTAGTCTTTTGGTAAGAATTGGCTTCCCTACACAGTGGGATGTTTGGAACAACAGCAAGTCACTTAAAAACAAGGCAAATGTGGTTTTCTTCAAGAGCCAATCCTTGAAGAATCATCAAAAGATACAGATACTGCTTAAGCTGTTGTAGTTTATGCAGAACATTAGTAGTGTTATTCAGTTTTTTGTCACTGTGACAAAATGCCTGAGAAAAACAGAGGAGGAAAGATTTACATTTGGTCCACAGTTCCTGAGATTTCAGTCCATGGTTGGCTGGCTCCGGACTATGGGATGGGTAAAGCAGTGTGTTATGTCTGAAGGGTGTGTCAGCAAAGCTGCTCACCTCACGGAAGCAAAGAAGCAGAGAGAGAGGAAGGAGCCAGGGAAAATATTTATTTCCCGAGGACACATCCCCAAGGATCCACTCTCTTCAGCTAGGGCCCTCCTCCTAAGGTTTCTGCCCGCCCTCCCACCATAATGCCACAAATTATGAATGGATTGATCCATTAGTCAGCTCAGCCCCCTCCTGATCCCGTCACCTTCTAAAAGCCCCACTTCTGAACATGGCTACCTTGGGGACCAAGCCTTCAACACACAAATCTTTGGGAGATATTCCAGATCCACACTGTAACAGTGGTAAAGTGGAAGTAATTGGATAATTAACCCCTTTAAATCATCTGCATGGAAGAACCATGAGAATGTTGTCAGCGGGGTTGGAAAAAAAACACTCTTTTGCTACATCCTGAAGCGGAATCTGCTAAGACAGTCTGACGGTGGTAAAAAAAAAATATCTGTGGAGGAGGAAAACAACTTGGTTTCAACAAATTTACAAAGCGTGTGAACGTACAAGGTGTTTAAAGCCTATGGCTCCTCACTGTATTATTTTTCAGCAGTTACAAGTGGAAAACAGTAGGTTCTGTGTCATGAACTACTCTTAGAAGAAGTGGACCTGGTCGACCCTGTGGGGCTAACCACAGCCAGTTCCCAGAGTTCTGTCAGGAGAAGCTGAGTTCCATGGGAACCCAGAAAGCAGTGCCTCAAAGACGGCCACTGTGACATGTTGAGAGGCCCGAGAACCTGCCTCCGAACCAAGGGTCCTCTGGCTTTATTTCTCCCCTTCCAGTCAGGGAGAGGTTTCCAGCAGAGTGTCCACATCTGCCTAGAGTCTGAATCTGCCAGGGAAGAGGCAATTATCTCTTGTCCTTTTGCTGAGCTTTCACTAACTGAACTTATACCATAGGAGGAAAAATTGAAGTCTGTTGGCACGGATGGACAGACTTTTGTCACATACCCTCGTCCTTTATTTCAGTTCCATAGTGTGTTCTGTTAACCAAAAAGACTTTGCCCCAGGTCATTGAATTTCCCTAAAAATCACTTACTCTTTACCTAACATATCCTACTCTCCCCCTCCTTTATAAAAATGGGGTATTTAAGCTTCTGAGTCATATTGAGCTGTGAACAATCCCACTCCTTTGGCTTTTCCTTTTTCCATGCTAAGAGTTTATATGTCTTTCTCCTATTTAATCTATCTTTGGCATTTTATCCCAGCAAGCATTCAGAGAGCAGAGTGGAAATTTCCCTTCACCCCTACAATATACCTGCTTGCCCCACCATACATCAATTTGAAGTGGCACCCCCTTTCTCCACAGAACAGTGTTAATTGGGCTTCTCCAGAAATCTTCACCATGGCTGATTTAGGACTGTCATCAAAAGAGTCTCTGCAAAAGAGTCCAATGTAGATAAACTTCCTATTTTCGTGTTGCCCTGTTTTACTTGGCCACTGGCCGAGAAGATACCAGCACTCCGGGTGCTGGACATCCCCTTACTAGTTTTCACAAACATATCCAGTATACTAGTTTTTAGAAATGTGCAAACAAGGCCTCTGGCCTTGAGCTGGGCTTCACAGAGATGTCTACATTTTTAAGATAAGTTACAAATGGGCTCCATGGTAACAGCTGGCATGGGGAGGAAAGAAAGGGGAGAAGAAGCTCCCCCCTTCTCAGGTGTTGTCCTTGAAGGGTTAACTTGCCCAAAACAGTGAAAGAAAAAGCTGCTTTTATGTGAACTTCTGCAGACTGTGAACTTCTGAGCCCCTCCCCTTACGTGCTGGGTATAAAACTCTGAAAATCCCTGAACTCGGGGTTCAGGGGATTGATCGATTACAGCAAAAGCTGTGCCCTCTGAACCTGGCTGCAGCCAAATAAAACTGTTTCCTACTGTCTTCGGTGCCTTGCCTCATTTGTTCCTACAACAACTTCAATGGATTACCAATGGGAACATTTGATTGCAATTTTTGGAGTTCAGGACTGACATTAAATTTCTGAACAAAAAGAACTTCACTTAAACCTATTAACAGACATTGAATAGCTTTGGAAATTAGCTTCTGCCACAGACTTGATAATGTTTCCTAATGAACTCTTCCAAAAATTGTAAGGTAAAACAAAACATCCACACAAAACTTAAGCTGTGGTAAAATCATTCAATAACAACGAATCCTTCACATGCATTTCACACTGTCATACTTAAAGTGAGAAAGGGTATATTTGTTTCTCCCACAAATTTGCAGCAGATACATTCTGTGAATTCAAGGTGCAGTTCTAACAGAGTTTATCAGAACTCAATACAAGTGAAAAAGAAATTTCCATATTTCAAAATATTCTTTACTGTGTGGATGAGGAGTTTCCACCTGACCTTCAGTGGAAATGATCACTCTGTGATGTAATGTCGTACTAAACAGCACATTTCAATACAAGAAGTCAATGGTATTCTACAAATGCCTCCCAAGCAATGAATATTCTAAGAAAATTCATATGCTCATGGATTTATATCCATATTTTGCTGTACCTGTCTGTGTGAAAAAACTTAGTTCCATCAGAACTCAGAAGACAATGCCTCAAAGACAGGCACTGTGTCATGTTAGAGGCCTGAGAACCTGCCTCAGAACCAAGGTTCTCCGACTTTATTTTCATTTCCAGTGACAAAATACGTAACATTTTATTACAAATCAGCATTAGTAGATGAACATTTGCAATTGATGTTGATCATTTGATTACAAAATAAGCAAAATCCTCCCCCCAATTCTATTGGTCTCATTAACAAACCTGTACTACAAAAGAGTATTCATCTTTTATATTTTGATCTTTGAATAAAAAGGTGTAGAAATATGTTTTCTCTCTTCAAGGTATCTTTATCATATTCTCAATTCTGCCCCTTGGCCAGCAAAATCTATGCATTTCCTACCTGATTCTTTAAAGAAAAAGTTTGCCAGCCCTTTCCCAAGAAGAAAGAGAACTTTAACCACTAATTCTACTTAGAAAAAATGAAAAATTAACCAAGTGAAGAACTGATCCTATTCATAAACCAATTACTGTGACGAATAGGATTAGGAACCATGATTGGATTGGCCTGGGCTACGCGCCATTCCTGCAGTCCAGGGGTGTGATGCTGAGATTGAACAGACCCCATCAATGAATGAAATTTTTTCATTTCACTCCTTTGGGAGAAGTTCTTTCAAAGAATTAGGGGAAATTATTGCTGGGAACATGTTATTAGCTTAATACTGTTGGAAAGGCAGATGAGAACTTTGTTATACATGATGTCAATGTCATGATAGCCTCCTTCCTGACATAGATGTTTTGGGGAAAGATATATATATATATACACATGTACACACACACGTGATTCTAATTTAAAATAATATTAGATTTTGATTTGGGAGCTATAGCTGAGATTATAAAAAGTGTCACAAATGTATGTCAAATATGAAATGGAAGGTAAAACACGTGAAATAAAGAATGAGAAGACCCAACATATGACTGAACGCATTTCAGAAAGGGAGAATGGAGAGAAATGGTCCAGAAGCAACATCTGAAGAAACCACATCTTGTAATTTTGGGGGGATGGAAACAAATCATGAGTCTCCTATGTGAACAATAACAAGAATTTGAGGCCACACCGAGATACTCCTGCCATAGAAAGGACGGAAAGAAGGTTTTAGATTTGGCCACTATTTCCATTCTGACAGACTTGTTTTCCAAAACAAGACTCCCATCATATAACTCTTGTTCTTAAAAACTTTAGGGGATTTATTGATATTTATTTATTGTTTGTTACATAAACATTTGACTTTATCAGGGTCCAAAGAACCCAGTAACTGAAAACGTTTAATCCAGAGAATACCAAGCACTTTTATATAGTGAACTTGTCATGCTGGTGAGTGCTTGATAAGAGCAGAAAGTCACTACTGCTCCTTGTGTGGAGGAACAAAGAGAGGAGCCAGTGCTAACCACCGCACAGGGCTGGCGTCACAGGTGGATCCTGGAGGACCAGGCTCCTGCCTCCTGGGGGCTGGAGATGCGGTAGAGGTGGCTACAGGTGGCGAGAGGGTTGTAGACACACCTGGTGTCTCTTTCTTATTGATTTGGGTCTCACACCTTGGCCCCCTCCCATGGACAAACCTCATTGTAGGCCAGCAGGATCTAGAGTTGGAAATGCAGACAGCTGCGGTGGGTGCTACTGAACAGAAGAGGGGAGTGATGGGCGGTGGATCTAAAGCAAAGAGGCCAAGTGTGAAACATCTGGGCGCTTTATCTGCCTTTCCTCACTACTTCTCTCATTAACCCAACACTAATCAAACAGAACCAATAATCTTAAGAGTCCCTCTCAGAAAGGACTTCCTTGATTCTCTGAGTTTAATTCTCTGTTCTTTTCTTTCCCCTTCGAAATCCCTCATTATCTACCATGTCTAGCTCAAATGCCACTTCTTCCATGAAAGTGTTCCTGACCCCCTGGCTAAAAGTCATGCCTTTCTGCTTTGAATTCTCTCAGTGTTTTATTTCTAGTTCTTCCAGTTGCATCCACAGAGAAGCTTGATTGTCATTATTACATCCATATGTTATCTCTCCTAGCAGACAGTATTGGTGTGCAGGAGGCCACCTTCCTTTTTATTTCTGATTTCTCATGCTGCCTTGATCATTGTAGGTATTCAGTGAAAAATTTTTTGGGTGGTAAATAATGCAAGTAAGAAACAGTCCTTGGTCCAATGTTACAAAATAGAAAACACAGAGACAAACCCACATAAATACAGTTATCTCATACTAGATGAAGGCACCAAAAACACACATTGGAGAAAAGATAGCCTCTTCAAAAAATGCTTTCCCCAAAAAATGCTGGGAAAACTGGAAATCCATATGCAGCAAAATGAAACTAAACCCCTATCTCTCACCATGCACAAAACTCTTCTCAAAGTGGATCAAGGACTTAGGAATTAGACCAGAGACCCTGTGCCTAATAGAGGAAAAAAGTAGGCCCAAATCTTCATCATGTTGGATTAGGCCCCCATTTCCTTAACAAGACTCCTAAAGTGCAAGAAATAAAATCAAGAATCAATAAATGGGATGGATTCAAACTAAAAAGCTTCTTCTCAGCAAAAGAAACAATCAATGAGGTGAAGAGAGAGCCTACATTTTGGGAGCAAATTTTTGCCACATGCACATCTGAAAGAGGACTCTTTTCCAGGATATATAAAAAGCTCAAAAAACTTAACACCCAAAACCCCAAACAACCCAGTCAATAAATGGGCTAAGGAGCTGAACAGACACTTCTCAGAAGAAGAAATACAATCGATCAACAAATATATGAAAAAATGCTCAACATCTCTAGTAATTAGAGAAATGCAAATCAAAACTACTCTAACATTTCATTTTACTCCAATCTGAAGGTCAATTGTCAAGAATACAAGCAACAAGAAGTGTTGGCCAGGATGTGGGGGGAAAAGGCACACTAATATATTGCTGGTGGGACTGCAAATTGGTGCAACCAATCTGGAAAGCAGCAGGAGATTCCTTAGAAAACTCTTAATGGGACCACCATTTGACCCAGCTATCCCACTCCTATTCTATACCCTAAAGACTTAAAAACAGCATACTATAGTAGTGCAGCCATTTCAATGTTTATAGCAGCACAATTCACAATTGCTAAACTGTGAAGCAACACAGATGTCCTTCAATAGATGAATGGATAAAGAAACTGTGGTATATATACACAATGGAATATTACTCAGCATTAAAAGCATTTGCAGGTAAATGGATGGAGTTGGAGAATATCATGCTAAGTGAAATAAGCCAATGTCAAAAAAAAAAAAACCCAAAACAGGGGCTGAATGTTTTCTCTGATAAGTGGATGCTAATCCATATGGAGGGGCATGGGATAAGTGGAAGAACTTTGGATGGGACAAAGGGGAGTGGAGGAGGGGGCAAAGAGGTAGGAAAAATGGTGGAATGAGAACATCATTATTCTAGGTATATGTATGATTGCACAAATGGTGTGACTCTACTTCATGCACAACCAGAGAAGTGAAAAATTTTGCTCCATTTGTGTACAATGAATCAAAGAGCTTTCTACTGTCATGTATAACTGATTAGAACTAGTAAATAAATAAGCAGAAAGAAACAGTTATTGGTATGGTTAAAATGACTCCACAAATCAAAAGAGCCAATTTGTGTAATAGAGAAAACTTAACCATGGAGACCCCCTGGTTATTTCATGAGAGAAGCTGTGACCTATTTTGTTCCTATAGCCAATGGCTCCAGCTCCCTGGGATTGCCTCCTGGTGTCTCTTCCACTCGGATGGTTACCCTATTCCTTGATCTGGCCTTTTCCACTTGCTTCAGTTAAAGGAACTGATGATGGTGTTGTTGATAATGATGATGGTGATCATGGTTTATAAAGATTTTATTTAGAATTATTTATTGTAGATGCTCAATTTTGGAGCTATGCTGTGACCTACACATGACTTTATTTGATCTTTCCTTCAATTATGCCAGAATAATGAAAATATCCAAGTTTTGCAGATAAGCAGGGTGAGGTGAGTTCTTTCACTTTTGTGAAAGTCAGGCAGCTGATAAGAAGCAGTGCTACAATCCAGCACATCCAATTTCAAAGCCATTGCTCTCAACCTCTTCCAAATACCATGGCTGGGTTCTAAAGCCAGAGATTTAGGACAAATTTTATATTGGCAGAATAACTTAAATCCCTCAAATTGTCCATTAAGGGGAACTTACTTGATTTGGGTGTGCAACCTGCTGAGTAACTCCTTTGTGCATTAACTTGAGAATTATCATTCTAGAGGGAGGATTTTCAGATTGGCAGCCCATCAAAATCCCATGGGGCAGGCATTAAAAAATAAAACAACAGCAACAAAAAAAAACTACACTCTAGAGATCTGATTGAGTTGGTCTTGGTTAGAGCCCAGAGATCACTTGATGATTATAATGTGCAATCAGGGCTAAGAACCATTGAAATTTTAGTCATTATTAGAAAAAAACAAATTTATCTCCCCACGAGTTGTCTAGCCTTTATGAATAAGAAATATGGAGTCTGATGTCTACTTGGCTTCAGATCAGAACAAATTACCTAGTTCCTCAGCTTCCTCTATCTTAATCATAGTTTATGGATTAAATGAGTTAATACATGTAAAATACTTAGAAAAGTTCTGGGTCCATTATAAATGCTCAATAATATTAGATATTATGCTAGTTCTTTGGACCAAAAATAGCTCTTAAGTGCCTAGCAATCACTAGGATTTATTCTATTAAATTATAAAATTTAACTTCTATAATGTAGTTTGATTGCTATTGCAATGATTAAACAAGACACTATGCCATATTTCCCTTAGGAAGGAAAGTGATTTTCTTCCCTGAAGTGTACTTTTTAAAAAGAGCCACCTTATAATTAAGTCATTACAAAATTCATACTGTGGAATGTTATCATAATTACATTATTTTGAACAACAATTTATCTGAAAGAACCTTAAGAAAGTCAGCTTTGGTTGCTTGTAGAGGTTACCTAAGAAGTCACTCATTAAAAAAAAAAAAAAGAAGGAGAGACATTTGTCAAAAGTTTAATAATTAATATGACATTGTGTCCTCAAGTTGTAACTATTGAAAACCATTTTACAGGAACTTTTAAAAGATCAATTTAGAAAGGAGTAATTATTCAAATTATGAAGATCACATGTAAGATGAATGAAAAACTCAACATCCCAGTTAATTATGGGAACGAATACTTTAGATTTGGCCTCATCTTTCCATTGGAAGTGTAATATAGTAATTCAAAATTAGCTATAATCTCACATTAGTACAGAATTGAAAATGATGCGCTCTAGAAAAATGTGTTAGAGGCTCATATTTGGGTTGAGGAATAATAAAGATACTTATGTCAAATGTTCACATGAAGAGTTAATATAAAACCAAGGAAACAAAAGAATGTAAAAATTAAGATTTCTTCATATGTTGGTGAATATGTTTTAGAAGTCATATTGTAGCTAAATCAATAAATTGAATATTAGAAATGGACATTTGATCAAATCTATATTTACATCCCTGAGAGTTTCTATACCCAAACTGTCTACAAAACAAACAAAAGATTCCAAATATCTTAGACTATTTTCTGTTGCTATAACAAAATACCTTAGACTGGATGATTTCTAAATAAAAGAGGTTTATTTGTCTTATGGCTCTAGACACTAGGAAGTCCAAGAGCATGCATGGCACGAGCATCTTGTGAGGGCCTTCTTGCTGCATCATAACATGGCAGAGGGCAGCACATGGTAAAATAGCAGAAATGCTAGTACAGGTGTTTTTCTCCTTATAAAATCACTAATACCATAATTTCAGCTTCCATGCTCATGACCTTGGCTCATACTGATTGTCTCCCCACACCTCCAAATGCCATTAAAATACGGAGATAAGTCTCCAGCATGTGAATTTGGAGGGACACATTCCAACCATAGCACTGAGCAGATATTGAAAGCACGGAGCTTAAGGATCTGATTCCTAGCAGGTGGCAATAAATGTTTTTTGCTTTGAGAAGAAATCTTGATTCATCAGGCCACATATACCCTGGCCTTTGGAAAGAGAGAATTGGACACCTGCTTCCTGCCTGTGGCTGCCCTTTGAGTAGTATTCTCATACTTGGGAGTAATGGTCAGTTATTGCTCATAGAAGCAGAGGGAGATGATCAGGTTTATAAGATAAACATATAGGTTAGATGTCTGTGTGTCTACCATATGGCACCCCTGCAGACGTCTGCAGGAAGAATTGGAGGAAAAAACAGAAAGTAGAGAGGCCTGTCTTGGATCTAAGATCAGGGACTGACATGGGAGGAGGATTGGGGATCACTAATTGCCTCTCTGTGCTCCTTCCTGTCTGACCACACATGAACCAGATTAATGGGTTATGCATCTTCCTCTAGCATCTTCTCACTGTGGCCTTGACAGCTGGTAAGAGGATGAATTAACAACCAGCATACGGTCGACCTTTGGTACCCTTGGGGAATGAGTTCCAGGACCTCTGTAGTCACCCAAATTCAAGGACGTTCCTTATAAAAACTAGTGTAGCCTGGGCATAGTTGTGCATACCTGTAATCCCTGTGACTCAGGAGATGAGGGCAGGAAGATTGTAAGTTTGAGTAGGTTTGAGGCCAATTCAGCACCTTAGCGAGACTTTGTCTCAAAAAAAAAAAAAAGGAGCTGGGGATGTAGTTCAGTGGTAATGTGTCCTTAGGTTCAATTCCCAGTTAAAAAAACAAAAGGTGTAGTATTTTCATAGAATCTACATCCTCCCATATACAGTATCCGTATAGAGTAAATGAATAGTAAATGAATTCTAGATTACTTACAATATCGAATATAATGTAAATATATGCAAATAGCTGCTATACTCTATTATTTAGGAAATTGTGACAAAATATTGTCTGTGTACGTTCAGTACCAATAAAATTTTTCCCCTGAATATCTTTTACCTGTGGTCTGTTGAATCCGTGGATGCAGAGCCTGGGGATAGAGACCACTATATTATCTTTGGGAAATTGTTGAAGAGGGGACTGTGTTGAGGAGTATATTCAGGGGTGCGACCCCTGACCTCTCCTCCCCGCTACTGCTCATGAATCCATTGTTGTGGGGCTGGGGCTGGGGCTGGGCGTGGATGGTGAAAGCAACCTGTTTCCCTGGAGACAGTGGAGAGAGAGCAAATGTCCAGAGGACTGCCTGGAGCCCAGAGCCTGTGGTGTAGCTGAGACCCGCACAAGCCCGACACGAACTCCAGGGGGTGGTCTCCGTCACAGGAATAAAGGAGATGCTGGTGACAGAGCCTGCGATCCTGGGCCGGAGAAGGCCAATTCTGTGAATGACCCTAGGTGGTATGAGAGAGCGTGCTGGGGTCTTGCCTCCATTTCCTGGTGGTGTTTGCTTTCATGGATAAGCCAAAGGGACTTGGAGGGGTGGACTCAGGGACCTGGAAAGTGACAGCAGACGTCACAGAGAAGCTTTTCTCATCAACACCTCCCCAGCCCAGCTCGCTGGGCTTCACCATAGCATCAGAACAGAGGGTTTCACTGGCAAAAGATCAAAACTCAGTTCAGGAGGAGATCTCTGTGGCGTGACTTGTAATTTTTGAAGTGTTAAGTTTTGAGCTTCTTCAGGACTGCAAGAGGAACGTACAAAGAAAGACCTGTGTGCTGAGCGACTATTTGTTAGTGAAGAGCACCAAACAAATAGAAATGTCCCGCGGTTTTTCCTTAAAGTGTTCTTTTGTGTCATGGGAAGCATGAACTATGATTTGTCTATCTAACTGGTAACAGTGCCTCCCCAGTAAAGTGAGATTTCTGATGAGTGGGTAATAAATTCTGGTTTTTAATGTGCACCCCAATTATAGTGGCGGCTGCTCAATAAATACTTATTGACCATCTGACTCCAGGGAAGTGCATTATACAGGCAGATCGCCATTTCAATTTGTTATTTTTGTGAAGCTTGCATTAGCCATTAAAGACCCTGATTTCTCTGGGTGTGTTGAGTAATTAACTTTCCATCAGTGGAGACAAAAGCAGCCGTCAGATGTGCAGCAGCGCCGTGCACAGTCTGCCTCTGAAGATCATTGTTATCACCAAATTGAGAGGCAGACTCCTTTTCTTTTAAATAGTCACCTTGATCTACTATCAATCTGCTCATTATTAGACGTCCAATTAATTTTTAAGCACTCTAATTACATGGCTACATAGTGACACCAGACAATTTTAAGAGTGAATACTCAAAAGACTTGCAAAAAAAGTATGAATGGCACATCTTTGGTACTCTCCTCTTCCTTTCCTGGGAAGGGAGGTGAAACCTATTTGAGATAGAAAGAAGGCTTTGTAGCCTTTTGGAAAAGATGGCTCATTAGCTAGGCACTTTAATTAGTACCTAAATGGCAAATCAGTATTATATATTTCCCTTCACGTGGGAGGACAGCCTTGTAAAATGTGCTTGGTCAAGCAGGTTTGCATAATATCCTGCTCGCCTCTCTCCTGTAGCCAAGGTACCAATTACATTCAGAATGGGCTACTGAAAATGTGCTCAGAATGTTGGCTCACCTAGAAATAATTTTGTTTTTGAAATTAAAAAGCGCTGAAAGCTCTATTTCAAAAAAGAAAAGCTGTTGGAAAATTTACTGTGCACAGTGCAATACTCTCCTCAGGATTAATTAGCCAGACTTTGGTTTTCTTTAGTGATGGTCTCATCGTTTTAAATCACGATGTGGCACTTTGATGGGCAGTCAGAAATCACACAGAGACTGCATCTGCATTGTCTTTCAGCTGTGTCACACATCACCTGGATTCATGTGTCACAGACACAGCGGGTGACCCTGGAGGGGGAAAAACCTTCTCTTTGGGAATGTCTCAGCCTATTGAGCAGGTTCAACTGGAAAAGCACAAAATCTTGGCAAGAAGAGATTAATTCAGTGGGAATGAGGCATATGAGAACTGGAGGCAGGTCATCCTGAGCCATCCTGGGGAAGTGACTAATCTGGAAGGGTCAAATATAAAAAGCTTTCCTTGGGAGGTGAGTTTTGAGTTTAAAAAATTGTAGGGCACGATCTGGCTGAAAGCATAAGGGAAGAAGGTGCTTTGATTTCCTAGGATTCCTATAAGATAACAACAACAGCAGCCCTGCATGCTAAAGGGCCAGGACAAAAGCAAATAATTCCAGACATTTTAATCAAAAACTGTTTACTCAAAAAACACTTCTCGTCTGGAAGTCACCACGGAAGTCCCTGAATACCTGGAGGAGTTCACTTGGCCTCCGTCTGTTTTCCCCTACGTGGCCGCCGACAATCCTGAGTGTGTCTTGTGGCTCTGGATGATACTATGTCCCTATTCATTTGTATTTTGAGGCTCAGAGGGGTGCTTTGACCCTAGATTTAATGTAAATGTCTTCTATGAGATTTTTGTTTTGATATTTAATAGCTACGTTTTTATGTGAATGCTATGGTTTGAATGTTTGTCTCCAATAAAATGCGCATTGAAGGTTGTCCCCAAAGCAGAAGTGTTGGGGGGTGGGTCCTAGTGGGGAGTGTTGGGTTCACTTCTGAAGATTTACTTAGAGTTAACCAAATAACCAACCAACCAACCAATCAACCAAACTATCTACCTATCTATAAAGAGTGGAAAAAATACAGAATTATTTTTAATTAAGTTTATGTGCTATATTGTGTCTTATTCTGTGAGTCCAAGGGATCCGGAATAAAATATTCACAAAGAAGAGTGTAGGTCTACCTCTAATGAAGACATAGCCGTGTTCTTCTCTGTAAACGGTAACCCTCTTAAGAAATTAAGTTGAAACATGTATTTCAACTTAATCCATTTTTGTATAAGGAATTTTATCAGACTAACTCTTCCAAATAAATAATAAATCTATCAGGACGTTTAGAGAGGAGTATTGAAGTATGTGATTTTCAATTAAAAAAAAATATATATACACTTTACATATATATATCATATTCCAGTTGTCATAAGATAATTTAGCCAGTTAAAAATATAGTTACATCTTGGTTCAGTTCCGTAGATATTGATCAGACTTTTATTACTTACTAAGATTTTTCTAAAGTCCAGCACTTTCATTAGTGAACTGTGTGTGTGTGTGTGTGTGTGTGTGTGTGTGTGTGTGTGTGTGTCTATGGGGGGTATACTGAGGATTAAACCCAGCGGCACTTTACCACTAAGCTACATATCCAGTCCTTTTGAATTTTCATTTTGAGAAAGTTTCTCTCTAAGTTGCCCAGGACGGCCTCAAACTTGTGATCCTCCTGTCTTAGTCTCCTGAGTTGCGGGGATTATAGGCATGTGCCACCACACCTAGCTTGTCTTCCCATGTTTTAACAATGAATCGGAATTCAGTGTTAAAAGCTCTTATGAAAGTTTCTGTTTCTTCCACTTTGTGTCTGGTTCCTGCAGCAGACACAACCACATTATGTCTTGATGGACTATCAGCACCTCCCACATCCTCTCATAAACACCATAGGCTCTAAGGTATGTGGGCATTGTTGTGAAAAAATTCCACCAATCAGCACCCAAACTTCTAGTTAGATGTGTAGACAACCCTGTCTTAAGCATATTTCATGAGAGCATAGAAACTGCAGAAATGCTTTTCTGGTGGTCTAAGGACCACATTCATAAACCAAACCCGTAAGAAGTCAACAAACACTTCAATTTTACCTAGTGCCGTGAACATTTCTTGAAACCAAATATATAGTTCCAAGTATGAGATGATACAATGAGTTTAGTATTCCTAACAGTAGTTGAAATTTGGGCTAATCTTATCTTACTCTTGCGTAGAAAAATCACAAAGGCAATTTCAGTCGGAGGCGAGGGTTAGGTCTGAGGCAAGAGGGTTACCGTTTACGGAGAAGAACACGGCTATGTCTTCCTTAGAGGTAGACTTACACTCTTCTTTGTGAATATTTTATTCCGGATCCCTTGGACTCACAGAATAAGACACAATATAGCAATCAGTTTCTAAGTATTCTTATTTGTTTATTGTATCTTTCCAACCTTTGTGATTGCTCTTACGCTGGCCTCATTGATTGAACTGTGACAGTCTATGTAACAAAACCTCAAATTATCTCTGTGTGTTAGTTTTCATTGCTGTAACCAAAACATGAGAACAACTTAGAGGAGGGAAAGTTTATTTTGGTTCATGGTTTCAGGTCTGTGTTGATCAACTCCACAGCTCTGGGCTCAAGGCGAGGCAGAACATCATGGTGGAAGGCAGCTCAGGACACCAGGGCCAGGGAGCAAAGAGAGCTCCACTCACCAGGGACCAAAGATAAACACCAACTCACACCTCCAGTGACCTGCTTCCTCTAACTACACCCTACCTGCCTGCAGTTAGTCCATTTAAGTCCACTCATTAGGTTATAACTCTCACAATCATTTCACCTCTCAACATTCTTTCATTGTGTCATGAATGAGCTTTTGAGAAACGCCACGAATCCAAACCACAACATCCCCTAAACCTTGAGCAGTCTCTAAGAGAAGCCTCTCCCATTGATATGTGTGTACCTGATTCTTAGTTCTGTAACTTTAGTTCTCTCTATTCCTGAGCACCCCTAAGTGGAGGCGTATGTCTATGAAGGCGCCCAGCACCCCATGCACGGTGTATAGCATGTGCTTAGGATGAGGATGAGCCACAGGAGGACTTTGCTGCATATCCCGACTCAGTTACGGAGAAGCAGATCCTACCAGGTGAGACCCTGAAACCCTCAGATTGCCTCGTTCAGTGCCTGGCACACGGCAGATACACAAGAAATCACTGCTAAAAGGACACAGCTGGATGGCCAGCTGTCCAGTGTAAAATGACCATCTCAGTGCTTCCAGTTTGGGTGGGCAGATCACCCTGGCTTGTTCTCTGTGAGCCACTGCACATCCATTATCGTCACATTTGTCAAGGTGTCTCTGTGCCCCAGGTATACAGCAGCCATATCTCCCATGTATAAGGCATGTTCAAAGTATTTTCATGGGTAGTGTTGAGGGCCAAGTGGTATTTCCCCCAAATTCATATGTTGAAGCTGTAATCTCCAATCCCTCAGATAGTAACTATATTAGGAGATAGGTCCTATAAAGAGGTAATTAAGTTAAAATTAGTCCATTATGGGCAGGAATTGATTCCATCAGACTAATGTCTTTTTTTAATAAACGGGGAATTTGGACACACAAGGAGATACTCGCTCATGCAGAGAAAAGACAGTGCAAGCACAGATGGCCTTCTGCATGCTGACGGGCCACGGGAGAAACCAAACCTACTGATACGTTGACCTTGGACTTCCAGCCTCCAGAACTGTAAGAAAATAAATGTCATATTTAAGTAACCCAGTATGTGGTACTTTGTTATGGCAGACCCAGAAAACTAATATAGATATTCTTGTATTTAATCCTTACAACAATCCTATGAGGCAAGTATTGTGGTCCCAGATGTACAAATAGAGAAATCTGCATTTGGGGTAAAATTGGGAGTTCATAACCCACTTCAATCTAATGTATGAAATATGATATGTCAAGAGCTTTGTAATGTTGTGAACAACCAATAAAAAAAAACAAATAGAGAAACTGAAATACAGAGAGGTTATGTAATCATATAGTTAATCAGAACTTGGACCCTTTTGCTCCAAATCCTCTGCATCTGAGCTCCCCCTATCCCCCCATGAATTTATCTTCTCATGGGGAAGGCCCAGGCCCATTGATAGAAGAAGAATGTACCCAAGTCTTATTTGATTGCAAACAGTCCTGGATCTATTATAAAGCAACACCATCACTATAGCATGACTCTAATAGAGCCCTGATTTTTGCTGCTATTTTCTTTGCTTTGAAAATCTAATAATATTTTAAGTTTTTAATTACCAGGGAGTTGATCAATGTTCAGTTCCTTAGGATACTACCAGAAATACGCCAAATGGAACCCCAAGCCCCAAATCGCTGGAGACCCCTGCTTTCACTTTGAATGTTACTGAACTCTTTAATAGACTTATTGATTTTAAAGCTGGAAGCTTCAAGATTTTCTGGACAATAGGAAACTAAGGCTTAGAGAAATTGAATGCATTTGTCAGAATATAGTTCTAAGATCCACAGGGTGCAGAGACTCAGCTCATAGACAATTAGTGGTAGGAAGCTGGGGGTGAAATACAGAGAGGTTATGTAATCATATAGTTAATGATGGCCAGGCAGGCACACTGACAGCCAGGGAGGGAGGAGCTCAGCTGACTACCATCCCAGCATTAGCCATGCCTCACATTTGGGGCTGTTTTATGCAGGGACAAGCAGCCCCACAATCCCTAGTCATTCCCAAGATGTTCCTGTGCTTACAGCTCCATTAAATAATTAATGTTTATGATGACCTTGGGCCATCAAGAGAAGTTAAATTATACTCTATTTCCTCTGATTCCTAATGCAGGGACTTACATAATACATTTCATTAACATTTATTGAGTGCCATGTGCCAGGGTCTGTGCTTCGTGCTTTACAGGGATTATCTCATTTTAGAAATATTTCCATGAAAAATGGCTTTAACTAAAAATATTTTGGTACTTAAGTTGGCTAAAAAATTCACTTATATGGAAAAACACATTCACTAAGGACTTTTTGACTAAATGATGACTTCTATGTTCTCTCTGTCCTCTCCCAAATTTGTGTATGTGTATGAATACATAAACATAGAAAGTCTTACACGTATATGTTCACGATAGATATGTTAAATGTATATGTGTGTATTATAAACTTTAGTCACCCTCATTCATGGAGAATACATTGTAAGACCCCCCCAAGAGGATGCCTAAAATTACACAGAGTCCTAAACCCTTATATATAATGTGTTTTTTCTTATACGTGCATGCTGCTGATAAAGTTCAGTATGTATATATATATATATATATATATATATATATAATATATATATATTGTATATATATATTTTATATATATATATATTAGGCAGAGATTAATAACAATGAGTAATAAAAGACAACAATATACTGTCATAAAAGTTGTATGAGGGTAGTCTCCCTCAAAATATCTCATTGTCCTACACTCAGCCTTCCTCTTCTTGGAATGATGGGAGATGATTCAATGCCTACATGATGAGATGAAGTGAGATGACAGGCGTTGGGACACAGCATTAGGTTGCTATATAAGGATTATTTGAATACAGGTACTGCAATACAGTAACAGCTGATCTGATAAACAAGATGGTTACTAAGCAACTAACAGGTTGGTAGTGTATACACCATGTAAACGCTGGATAAAGAGATGATTCACATGCTGGGTCGGATCAAGAGATGTGGCTCAAGATTTCATCTGAAGGTAGTTCTCTTGAGTCTGGCAGTTGATCTATGTCTCATATATCATTTAAAGGCTACTGGAGTCCCGTCTTCTTGGAATGGCCTGACTTAGCCCCTAGTTTCTCCTTCCTTGATCTCCTGCAGCCCTGACTTCCTGTCTGGTTGTTTTAGTTCCATCATGTTGGATCTGGTTTTGCTACTCATCTTTTCATGTGTATGGAGATAGCCACTGACATCAAAGCCTGTGTCCTTCCTTGAGCAACTGGTACTTAGTGCTCCTGTGATGCTTGCTGCTACTGAGGAGGATTACTTTTGTCACCATCTGTCATTCATCCATCCATCCTCTGAGAGCTTCGGTTTTCTCATCTTCACAACAGAGATTATACCACGTGCCTCATGGGGATCATTGTGGGCCTGAACTTGAATAACGTGTGGAAATAGATCTTTAACCTCAGCATTGCTATATAAGTGTTAGTTATTTAAATGCATTTTGAATAGACTCATTGTAGTAAGATGTGGCATGCACACAGCTTGTCAGGAACATACCTGTTGTGGACAATTATGGGGCAATCGGCCTAACCTGGGCCTTGAGCAGGGCCCACCTATTGCCACTGGATTTGCAGGATCAACTCTTGAGCCAGAGCTTTTAGGGTGTACTTACTTGATCTTCTGACACAAGCTGGGCTATCCGGATTTTTCTCTCTTAAATTTGTGACTGCCCTACAGAAATGCTAGGTTTTTCTCTACCGTAGAATAAACGTTTATGTCCCCCGAAATACATATGGTGAAACCTAATCCCCATTGTGATGTTATTAGACGAGGCCTTTGGAGATTATTACGTCACGAGCATGAGCCCTCGTGAATATGATGCTCCTCTTATAAAAGAGATCCCAGAGTATTCCTTCCCTGCTCCTTCTACCATAGGGACCCAGCAAGAAGATGACAACCATGAATCAGGAAATGGCCACCTACGGACCATATCTAACCTGCTGGCACCTTGATCAGGAACTTGCAGGCTCTAAAACTGTGAGAAATAAATTTACGGGGGTTTTTGAGGGCGAAGGGGAGGGTACCCAGAATTGAACCCAGGTTGCTTGACCACTGAGCAAAGTCCCCAGCCCTTTTTCTTTTTTTATGTTTTATTAAAGACAGGGTCTAACGAAGTTGCTTAGGGCCTTGATAATTTGTTGAGGCTGGCTCTGAACTCACAATCCTCCTGCATCAGCCTCCAGAGCCATCGTGTTTGCAGGTGTGCACCACCCTGCCCGGCTGTTTTTGTTGTTCTGAGACACTCTGTATGCAATACTCTGTTATAGCAGTCATTCTCTTAAATATTCTCTATTAGCCACTCAAAGTGGAAATAGATGTGATCTCTGAGCCATCTTTGGGACATTCAGTACCAAAATAGGGCTGGCAGTTTTAAGAGGGTGGGAATGCAGTGGACTTGGGTGAGTAGCCAGGATTGAACTTCCAGCCTCAAAGAGATGGAGCTAACTCCTCAACCCTGTTTCTGTCCCTGGCTCCAATCCTTCTGGAGGCCCAGGTGTTCATCCTGCTACCGGACTCCAGCAGACGTTTTCCTTCTGTTACCACATCTTGCCACAGTCACATATTTTTTCAACCAAAAGAGCATCCAGGAAGTCATAATGTTTGGTTCATCCATCCTCTCTCTATTTTCTAATCAAGCCAGATATTCTGAACTTGAACAACAAATTTTAGAACAGTAGCTTGAGACTATTTTATGAGACAAATGTCTTTTTATTACAAAGGCACCTAAAGGGATAAAAGGACTGTCGCACTGTGTGTTCCGCAGTTTCTTTCCTGAGTCTGAAGTGTCGAGGGAGTGTACTCCGCTTTTCAAATCATACTTGGGCATTTTATAAGCACTAGTCATTAGTGCTTATAAAACACAGCCATGCAAGCCTGTTCCAAGAAATGGGTGGGAACTGGGACGAGTCACACTCTGTTTTTTCCACCTCTAAATCTAAGATCTGCTTTTCGTTTTCACGTTCCTTGACCTTTCTGTAACTCTTGGCACTATTGTTTGCATTCATTCTTTCATTCATGAGGATACACTCATTTGGAAGGACAAATAGTCTTTTATATATAAATATTGATGGCTTTTCCTTTGCTGAACCCTTAAAGGAAGGTTTGCTTCAGCATTACTTCTTCTCCCTGTCCAATCCTCCCTGAATCTCTCTTAGGAGACGGGAACCAATTAGGGGGCTTTCACCCACTTGGGGTGCTTTTAAGAGACCCACTGTGGCCTACCAAGAGAATTCCAAACTGTTTCCTGGGGAACTCAGGGTCCTTCCAGCCTTTTGGAGTGAGGCTTTCGTGTCTTCCATTCACGTTTTCTGCTCTGCACACCCAATGCCCATCTTGCTAGCTGGGGGCCCCACATGGAGCCTGCCGGCTGCTGCCACCCCAGACTCCCACTTGTCCTCTCTTCTCCCCCTGGCCGGTGTCCTCCTTCTCCTGGGTCACTGGAGCACTCTGGAAGTCTTCCCCGTCCTCTACGGTGCTTGCACTCTGCTGTGGCACTTGCATCCGAGAGCCGCTCTCCCACCCCTTCCCTCTTTCCGTTGTTGATTCTTCCTTGGGGAGGGCAGCTCCTCCCGTTTCTACTCTTCTCTCACCTCCTGCTCCATGGCCGTAGGTGTTCAACAGGTAACTGCTGAATGTGGGAGCTGTCGGGTGTGGTGATGAGAGGATGGAGCCCCGAAACCAGACGACGGAGGTTTGGAAACCAGCTGCTGAGGCTTACGGTTGGAGTATGGTCCCCAAATGTTCATGTGCTGGGAGCTTGGTCCCCAGGGTGGCCATGTGGCAGATAAGGGAACCTTTTAGAGGTGGGGCCTAGTGGAAGGCGGTTAGGGCACTGGATGAATGTCTTTGGAAGGGATTAGTGCGGTTTCCAAGGAACCCCATGCAGTTCTTACCAGAGGGAGTTGTTTTAAAGTGAGACCAGGCCCTACATTTGGTTCCTTATGCACTTGACCATTTTCCTTTCTGCTTCTAAACCAGGTTGTGATGTAGCCATGGTGGCCTTAACCAGAGGCTGAACAGATGGGACACATTGGGAACAGAGAGGAAACAAGAGCCACATTCCTGCAGTCCACAAGGAACCTGCTCTCTGGGCATAGAACCCTGGTTATTTCCAGTGTGTGTGTGTGTGTGTGTGTGTGTGTGTGTGTGTGTGTGTGTGTATTGGGGGCTGGGAGCAGACATTAGCTTATTTAATCATCGTAACAACCCTCTGGCAGGTTTTTGGCCTGCCAGATTGTGAGTTAAATAAACCTGTTTACTTTTTAAAGTACCCATCCTCAAGTATTTTGTCATGACAATAACAACAACAAAAAAGAACTAAGATAATAGCTTATTATGTAGCCAGTGTGTAATTTTAAGGTTCTACAACTATGAGATGATAATAATAATAGTACTAATAGTCTAGGTTGTTGTGAGGATTCAATGAGATAATAGAAGGTGTAAGTATACAGTCTAAGACATAAACAAGGATCCATGTTTGTTCTTATTATCAATTAACCTAAATGCTTAGGGTGTCATTGCAGAGGGTTCACTGTCAAACTAAGTCCCCAAGTACTTGTACCCAGGGGAGTTTGAATAGAAGGAAGGTTTTATTTCTGTTACCTTGTAAGAGAGTTTGGGTGTTTACAGATTGATTTCAGCAGACATATGCATGGCTTTGTTTTTTCAGTCTTTTTTGATATTAGAAAAAGCTAATTCTTTGAGTCGGAGCCCATCTACGGTCACGGAGGTTCTTAAGCAGGGATGCACATTGGACCCCCTGGAGGGTTTGTGAAAGACAGACGGCTGTCCCAGCCCCTAGAGTGTCTCATGTGCAGCCCTTGAGAATCTGCATTTCTCACAGGTGTCCTGGTGTCTCTGAGAACCGCTGGATGTTCCCCAGCTCTAGGGCTTCCTCTGTAGTCTTTTGGGGTTGGGCGCCCTGGAAAACACGTTTCAAAATTTCAGTGAGAGGGAAGATCAGCTGAAAATAATGCTCTTTGATCTCCAGATGACTGAAGGGTCGGGTTGATAATCTGTAGGTTATTAACTTGTAAGTCTCTAAATACCTTTAAATTGTTCAAGTTGACTTCCCAGGTGGAAATACCTTGGTGTCACATTAGACAGATGCTGCCTTGGGAGGGCTCCGGTTACTCCCCTCATGTTGCTCTTCCTGGCTGGGCGTCCTCTTGGCATAGGTGTGGGCACCCTAGGGAGCAGGGCTCTGGCTTGGTTACCACTGACAGCTCCTCCTGTCAGGGGTAGAGGCACATTGGGAACAGAGAGGACACAAGAGCCACATTTCTGCAGTCCACAAGGAACCTGCTCTCTGGGGATAGAACCCTGGTTATTTCCAGTGTGTGTGTGTGTGTGTGTGTGTGTATTGGGGGCTGGGAGCAGACATTAGCTTATTTAATCATCGTAATAACCCTCTGCAAGAGCATTTGCTGTTAACTTCATTGTACAGATCAGGAAATGGGAGCTTGTTGGAAATGTTCAGTCCCCAAGATGGTGCAGTTACCAAGTGTCAAAGGTGAGTCACTAGCCTTGAACTGGATCTCCAAATAATGGGTGATGGTGCTTGAGAAGTAATAGTCTTGTCTTATCGCTGTCAAAGCTCTATATCAGACAGCTGGTGGTTTCATTAATTTATTCATGCATTTACTAAGCACCTACTATATGCAAATTATCATGGACAGCATTGTGGCCAAAAGGTTTTACCTTAAGACATCTTTTTTAGTCTTTTTCTTTAATGAAAAACATTCTCACATATTAACTAGTAAACTAGCCTATTAGTGTGAAAGCACAAAAACAAGGGGAAAATTTAGTACTTTCCCAGTAAAATATGTTCAACTTTTCAAACAGTACTATCCTTTTCAGTTTGATACAGTCAGAGCTTAGACACCTTATTGCAGCATAGACGTGTGCACTGTGATTATGCAGTTTCTTACAGACCTCGTTGATTCTCCTCTCCTATCTCCTTCTGAACCTGATTTTATTACTAGCTTTCATTTAATTTCATTGAGGATTCAAATCAGGAACATCATAACAGAATGGAAATATTGGCTAGCACCTTTATTTCATAAAGGAACAGACATTGGAATATGGAAGTGAAGGGCTGGAATAATGGCTGATCCTGGGTTTAATGCAGCACAATCCCCCCTCCACCAGGACATTTTATTACAAAGGTCACCTGGGGCCATAATTAAGGAATTGAATTAACAGCAGCTGTTATCAGGCAAGATGGTTTCAGATGCAAGTAATCACAGAATCAGTGACTTAACGCAAGGAACACTGAGTGTCACAATCCCTGGAAGTCCAGAGAAAGGGTGGAGCATAGCAGTGAGTCCCTGATGTTATTAGGTACCGGGTGTCTATGTCCTTTCTCTGTGCTCTGCTGAGACTGACCTCTGTCCTAGGGTTGCTTTCCAGCATGGCTTCAAGATGACAGCAGCTGGAAACAGGCAGCATCCTATGCAGGTAGGACAAGGTCTGGCTGGGAGGAGGGGCACCCTTTTCATGAACTTGAATGAGGAAACTCTTCCAGGAGGCTCCCTAGCCACTTCCCCTCCAGGCTTATTTGGTCACCCCTAAACCGATACCTGATATAGGGTTCCCAGCTTTGACTTGGGTAAACATCATTTAATGAGTGTGCGAGCAAACCTGGGGTTTTGCTACAAAGAAAGGGAGAAGTGGGCTGGGGCTGTAGCTCAGTGGTAGAGTGCTCACCCAGCAAGTGTGAGGTACCAGGTTCTATCCTCAGCACCATATAAAAGTAAATAAATGAAATAAAGGCATAGTGTCTGTCTACAACTAACATATATATGAAGAAAGGGTAAAGTGGCCATGGTAGGCAATAAATGCATTCACATCACGGTCATGAAATTTAGGTGGCCCAAAGAGGTATGTTGCAAAACGACATATATGGTAAATGATCCTGAGGATAAGCCTCTGGTGCATTTCTTACTTTGAATAAAAATGGTGAAGTGTTCTGCCTTCCCTTGCTTCATCAATCACTCTGGTAGGCATTTACATTGCCATTTACAATGCCAGCAGCCTTTCAGTGATTCATGTGAATAGATGCCACCAACTTGCTGGAATACATTTCTGTTCTAACGAAACAAAAATCATAAAAGGTGCTGATTAACAGGAACAGTGGCCACGATTTCAGTAGTTGTGTTAGAAGCATTTTCCCTCAGGTGGGCTTTCAACATGGGGGATGGTATGAACTCTGGATAAGATGCTCCCTCCCTCCACCGTGTCAATATCTATATGGTGAAAACGCACAGGTCCCGTCCCAGATCGCTTGTGGTCGGGTTGGCACTCACGCTCACACTCTCTGTATTGGGGACACTTTCCCCACGCAGGTGAGAATCAGTCAAAGAGGAAAACTTACAGATGTGGAAGGCAAAGCCTACCAGAGGTCATCGCTTTGGGGAAGTCGTTGGGGTCAGAGGAGGCAGGTGAGGATTTTCCTACAAATTCCAGCTGCATGGATGCAGCAGTTTGCAGCTGTTCTGGGAACGGCCACCATTGTGGGTGTGGGGGAACTCCAGCACCTGCTGCTGTTGGCTCGACGTTTGGCTCTCCTGGCATCCACTCCCCCAGCTCTTACAAAAGTCATGAAGCTCCTGATTTTGTTTTAAATGCTTTAGACCCTGGATGCCTAAGATGGCTACTGTTCTCCTCATTGAACCTGGGTAAGTCAGATCCTTTTGCTTCTATACCCAAACACACTTAACACTCACATACACACACACACACACACACACACACACACACACACTTGCGTTCTGTTAACTTCCTTCCTCAGAGTTAACCACTATTAGCAGTTCGATGGGTATTATTCCATTTACAAACACACAGATATCTCACTTATAAAATATTAAAGAAATCAGGTGTGATCCTACTTTGTGTACAACCAGAGAAGTGAAAAATTGTGCTCCATCTGTGCACAATGAATCAGAGAGCATTCTGCTGTCATGTATAACTGATTAGAGCAAATTAAAAATATTTTTTCTGTAAAAAAAGAAATCATATGAATTAGATCATTCAGTGTGTATCTTGGGTATACTTTCATGATTATAGGTATTGCCTTCGCTATTTTTAGCTTCCCATAATGTTCTGTTATGTGGCTGTAATACAATCTGTTGCCACATTGAAAAGCATGTAGTCTGTCTCTATATTTTGAGTGTGAGAAACATGCTCACCTGTCCACACCCAAAGAATGGACTAAGAGACACGAGGTGCAGCAAAAGTGAGACTTTTTACTGACAGTCTTGCCAGACCAGGTATCTGGGTGAGCAGGCACACCCACAGTGGTTACGATCAGCATTTTATTCCTGTGCAAGGTCCCTCCCCAGTTCCTCATGGGCTGTGTGCTATGGGGTGTATGGTGTTCCTGAATGTCACCTAGGTTTCAGAGCATCTTCCTGGGTTATTGGAAGAAGTGTACCTTTAGTTGTTCTTTTTTCTCTTGTGGTGGGAAAGCCTTCTTGGGGTGAGGGCACCAGGCTGACTCCTTCCCTTTCATGTCCTGTTTGTCAAGGGCTTGTGCCTTTTCACACTCTGCTGTTAACTGCTTGTGACTTTCCACTGTGCTGACCTCTCTAGCTGCTTTTCTTATATCCCAAGTAAGTTTACATTTAAGACTAAATATTGCATTTTGAAAATGTATCACTGGAATTTCTTTTTTCTTTTTATTTATATATGACAGCGCAATGCATCACAATTCTTATTACACATAGAGAGCACAATTTTTCATGTCTCCAGTTGTATATAATATCACTGGGATTTCTATTTGTCACACTCAGTGAACATCTTTGTGAGGTTATCTCTGTGTTGTGTTTGCGGCAAACGTCTCATAGGATACACCCTGCAGTTGTATGCATGCTTAATATTTTGATACATACTGCAGACTACCTTCCACAGGCTCTGGCGATTTTTATCTCATCGCCGTCGGATCATGATGACTAATTCCCCATTGGCTGTGGAAGAAGTCAAGATAAAGGATCATTTTATGGCTTCTTATGACTCTATACACTTTTCTAGTTTGTATTTTATGTCGCTTTTTCCCCTACAACCTTCAGAACACACGTGAAATCTAAGAGTCAAAGATATTTTGACCAAAAAAAGTTTCTGAGGAGTAAATTGAAAAAGAAAATCAGGTCTTGAGTTTCCAGTCTTGAGTACTCACATTTATCCTTTTAATTCAGCATTTGTAACTCTCTTCCTGAAATTCTTTCAAGAAGGAATATATAAATAATTATTAGGGGCTTATATTAGGTTGAGCGACATAAAATTAGTTTTTGAGAATTAAAGATGGCCCAATATGTACGATTTTATATGGTTCATCCAAAGGTCAAAGTACAGGGAACACTGTATACATCCATTTAACAAACATCTGTTGATGGAACTATTATGTATCCATTATGCACAAGGAACTATGTTGGATTCAAAGATAATATTGAGGATGACATAAATATAGTATTACATTTAAGGAATTCACAATAATGAGTGATTCTTTGGGTCTCTGTGGTTTGAGATTTGAGTTCTTCCTTTTTTCCCCACAGAATCACAGCACTTTGAGGCAGACACTCAATCTGTCACTTCTTTGGTGTTGTTTAGTAGGATGCTTTACACAGAGTAAGTCACAAACATAACTTTTATAAAAGTCCTTTTCCAGCTTATGTTCTGGTAGAAGACAGATGATAGAAAAATATATATCTCTCCTTGTTAGGAAGAGCTTCCACCACTCCATGGGTGCTGGAAGTAGACAACAGGCTTTTTAGGTTAGATTGAGGCAGTTCATCATTCATAGCCCAGCTCACAGCAGGTACATAAACATAGTTTACTAATTCTCCTTCCTGCAAGCCCTATGGGGTGAGGTCATGGGTATAGAAGGATGATACACATGCAGGGGGTCACACCTTGGGTAGTGGGGGTCAAACCACTTAGTCCCCCTCCTGGGAGGGAGTGGCAGTGACAGAATAGTCATGTTGTGACTATTCCACTACTTCCACTACCATAGGTGCTGACATAGTCGAGTTGTGACTGTTAGTCATGCTTAGACTTGACCTGCTTAGATGAGCACCTTTCACAAAATTATCATCAGATTCAACACAGCCAAAGAAAGAATCAGAGGACTTGAAGATAAATAGAAACTGCAGAGATTGGAGTGCAAGTGGGAAACAGAGTAAAAGAACAGGACAGAGGATCTAAGAGCTGTGGGACAATATCTGGTCTCATGTGTATTTATTGGAATTCCAGGAGGAGAAATGGAAGAAAGGGGCAAAGAAATATTTAATAAAAAAGCAATTACAGAGATTTTTCAAAATTAATGATTGATAAACAATCACATTGTCAAAAACTGAGAACACTAAGCAAGATAAATAGAACAGAAAACTAAATCAAACAGGAACCAACCAACCAACACAACAATAAAACCAACAATTAATCCATCAAAGAAACCTATATATCTAGGTTCATCATATTTAAATTTCTGACAAGACAAAGAAAAGGTTCTGAAGAGAAGCAGAGAAAAAAAGATACGTTAACATAGTAAACTTCTTGTTAGACATTATGGGAGCCACAAGACATCTTAACATGCTTAAACGGAAAAAAAAAACCAAGTATCAACCCAGATTAGTGCATAAAAAGAAAATATCTTTTGAAATCAAGGAGAATGAAGACGATCAGGCAAAAATTGAGAACACATTGTCAGCAGATTTACACTGTAAGAATATTAAAGTGGGCTGGGGATGTGGCTCAAGCGGTGGCACGCTTGCTTGGCATGCGTGCAGCCCGGGTTCGATCCTCAGCACCACATACCAACAAAGATGTTGTGTTTGGCCGCCGAGAACTAAAATAAATAAATATTTTTAAAAAAAGAATATTAAAGCAAGAAGAAATGGGATACCAGACAGAAACTTGGATCCACACAATAAGATAAAGGATACAGGAAATGGAATAAATAAAGGTAAAATATTTTTTTCTCACTTTTACTATCTCTAAAAGAAAATCAGCTGTGTAGAGTAAAACAGAAGCAAAATATAGGACAACAATAGCACAAAAGAGTTGGGAAGTATTGTGTTAAGGTCTTCACATGACATGCAAAGACATGGAATATGATTGAGGGTAGACTGATTAATTAAAGATGTAGATTATAGGCTCTAGGGAAATCGCTAATGTTTTTTTAAAAAAATAGTTATGCTTGTTCATCTTGGCTACAAACATGCTGTCCAGACCAAGGAAGACTTGAAACCTGTGGGGCCACATGAACCTTAGCTGCATGGACAAGCTCCAGAATCACTGGGAGACCAGGGCAGAGCTGGAGCCTCACCACAGGATCGACTTCAGCAAATATCACCCAGTTCCTTTGGGAAAGTTGGCATAAGGCCTTACCACTTCAAGAGGAACCACAGCCTCTGCCCTACAGTAAACTTTGATAAATTGTGGCCTTTGGTCAGGGAGCAGACCTTAGTGAATACTGCCAAAAGTGAGACTGGGAGCTGCTTGTATCATTGATGGAGTGCAACCAGACTACTAGAAAGTCCTGGGGAGAGGAAAAATCCCCAGATAGACTCATTATGAAGGTCTGATTCTTCAGCCCAGGAGCTGAAGAAAGATTAAGGTCTATGTTGTGGGCCTGTATTTGGCGATGTGAAGCCACATGTAAGAAGGTTCATTAAATGCTAACAAATGATTTTCAAAGAAAAAAACCAGGTATGAATAATAAGACAATAGTAACAGTAAATGACTAATAAGATGCTCAATTTGCAACCAGAAACAACAAATTTTAATCCAAGCATATCAATACTCACAATAAATGTGAATGCTGCAAACATATCAATTAAAAGGCAGTGAGTATCAAGTTGGTTGGAAAATCAAGTCTGAAGTTTTATACTGCTTACAAGAGATTCACTCAAATATAAAGGTAAGTGGGGTTAAAAATAAAAGGTTGAAAATATACATGGTGTGAATATTCAATAGAATGCTGGGGCAGCTATACTAATTATCAGACAAAATGGACTTTGGAATTTCTCAAGAATACTTGGTAATACTAAGGCATATATACTGAACAATAGAGCTACAAAATACATGAAACAAAAACTGGTAGAACTGAAAGGAAAACAGGCAAATCCATAACATGAATAGGGACGTCAAGACTCCTTTCTCGGTAACAGGGAGAACAAGTAGGCAGAAAGTGGGGTAGGGATAATGATGACCTAACCCACACTCAACTAACTTGACCTGGTTGTCTTTTCGAGAGCATTCAATCAATGGCAAAGAAATTAAAGTAGTCAAATGGCTTGTGACAAAGATAAAAAGGGTGATTCTAAGGAGAAATCATATTGGAACAATTGGATAACCATATGCAAAAATGAAACCGTTGGTTTGTCTTCCTATCCTTTCAACAATGCCACAGTGTCCTGATTACTTAAGCTTTGGAGTAAATCTTGAAATCATGTGAGTCCTCTGAATTTCTTTTTTGTTCCACAAAAATTGTTTTGGCTATCTTGATTCCTTTGCTTTTCTTTGTAAATTTTAGAATCCTCTTATCAGTATCTATAAAATAGCCTTCTGGGAGACTGATTGGGTTGGTGTGGAACCTGTAAACCAATTGAGGAAGAAGTGACTTTTTAATAATATGGAATCTTAAAGTGGTTGATAGTGCTATTCAGATTTTCTCTACCTTTACTGCTTTTTGTTTTTCTATTTTTGTGTCAATTACTCTAACTGATGTCTTAATCCCATTTAGGAGAGCTTCATCACCATGACCAAAGGCCGTGGCACTACTTCCCAGTACCATTAGTGTGGGCATTAAAATTTCAGCATGTGAATTCCAAGGGGGACACAAACAGTCAGACCACAGTAATTATTTGGGGTAAATTACAAGAACTCTGATACAGTACACTTTAATCCCTCCTCTTTAATGTTTCTGTGCTCATATACAAATATTATGATTTTACTAATACAGTGTTTTCCATTTGGCTTTACACATACATCTCTTAAGGTGATTAATAAAGGAAAAATATGTAGTGCCTTATTTTTAATCACAAAAAAGCTAATATGGAATCTTCCAATCTGTGAACAATATACTCTTTTGGAAAGTACTAGTAGCCTCTGTAGTTGTCTGTTACTTAAAAGTCAGATAAGGGTTATAGCCCTCTCCTTTTTAACCTCACTACCCTGTTTATGCTATTATGCCAGCAAGTCTCAGAAAAAAAGTGATCAAAGATTATCTTGTAGGCTTAAAAACATACTAATCTGGTCTTCAAGTCTATCCTGGTAGTTTGAGATTTTTAACACATTGAACATTGCAACCTTCTCTCTTGGTTTAAGATGAAGATGACTGAAAGGTTGTGGTAATTTAGGGTTATCTGCTAACCAACCATCTCTCTAAGTATGTGTCTGATTATAGAACAGATCCACATACTCTGTCTCCCAATACATACAGATGACTTTGATTTTTAGATTTGCAGAATTCTAAAGTTGAGTTGTGGCATCTCTGTGAGAATGCTTCTCACTGAGAACATACCACCTGCAAGGTGGTCCTGGGGTCTAGTTTCTGTTCCTAAAGTCAATCAATATTTGTCACGAGGCCATACCTCATGACAGATCCAAGATGGTGGAATCGAGGAGGTACTCTTTCTAGCTGCTCTGTGGCATGAAAACAAGAAAGCAGGCAGGCAGCTTCTCCACAAGGTCTCCTCAACTAGGCGGAATACAACATCTCAGAGTGTAAGAGAGAATCCCTGTGCAGCGGCTTTTTCCAGAAACCACCGGCGCTGCGGCCATCCATGCAGAAATCATGCCTCTGCTTTCCAGTAAGACTCCAGACCCAAAGCCCGCAGTTCTAGTGCACATGTGGCTCTCAGGTACCGGAGCAGAATCACCTAATCAGCACCTCTGCAGAACTCCAGACTGCGCTCCGCTCCATGCAGGCCACCCCCCTGCTGTACAGCCACAGCACAAGGCCATCCCAGCTCCCCCACCTCACCAGACACCCCAGCCCTGGAAGCAGACCGGTTCCATCTGGGAAAACCCATCAGCACGGATCTCTGTCTGAACAGGTACCTGGTTTCCAACTTCCCCTCCTCCCAGCCTTCCCAGCTGCAAAAACCCGGCACAGTGACTACCCAACACAAAAACAGCTCTCAGTTGAACAGGAGCCATTGGGACCAGGGCACCACCACCCTGGTGGGAGCCTGAGGGCAAGAGGTCTTGAACTTGGGACCTGATGAGCAAGAGAGGGGAGGTGTCTAAAGCCTGGAGCAAAACAGAGAGACCAGGATGGGGTAGCTCCGGGCTGGAGAGGGAGGCAGTGGGCGGGGCTCAAGTCTTCTCACCCGGGTCACCTACACCACCCTGAGGCAGAGACTCAAGCTTAAAACAGATAACTCCAACTACTGGAAGAGAAGAGAAGCAGGAAGGAAACAGAAGTCTAAAAGTCTTTTTTTCTTCTTCTTCTTTCTCCTCTATCCTTCTATCCTCTGGCCCTCACAACCCTGACATATATAAATCCAAGAACTCTGCATGAAACAGAACTTTGAGAACTGAGTCACCTGAATAATATAATAGAGAGCAATTGCATAAGCCACCCCCTTTTTTCCATTTTCTTCTCTCTTTTTTCTATTTATTTCTCTTTTTTCTTCTCTTTCTTCTTCTTTCACCCTCCAAATTTTACTCTTTTTACATCCTGTAATTTTCTAATTACATGTGTGTGTTTGTTTTTGTGTACTCTACTGTCCTCCCACATACATGTCTACCCTAAATTACTTCCTGTGTATTCTCCTGCTACTAACCCTCTTCATTAGAGTTCTCCTTCAAATTTCCTAAGTTATATTAACCCCATACCCTCACACCTTTCTCCTTTAGCATATCGTCCTATGCCCCACCCCCAGTTCACTGTCTGCTGCCATAAACTGTAAACCATTTATGAAACTACTGATTATATTTTAAATAATAATTGAACCCAACATTTCTGGACATTGAGACTAAACTATAAATGTCTTAATAACAATGATTTGTACATAGGTGAGGTATTGTTGATATTGGGATCTGTTAACATTGTCCTTCCCCACAAAGGAGAGACCTTGGAACCATACAAGAGCTCCACAAATCTATAGGGTTAAAACAATAACACACCAGTCCCATAGAGCTGGAAAGAAAGAAACTTGAGCAACATGAAAAGACAAGGGAAGGAAGTGCCACAAACAAATCAAGACAACACATCATTAGAAGAATTGACAGCTACAGCAGAAAAATTACAGAGAAAGGTTTCAGGATAATGTTCTATGATCTCAAAGAAGACCTAAGAGAACAAACACAGGCAGTGAAAGATCAAAAAGATTGTGCACCATGATCAAGTGTGATTCATCCTAGGGATGCAAGGTTGGTTCAACATATGGAAATCAATAAATGTAATTCATCAATCACATCAATAGACTTAAAGATAAGAATCATATGATCATCTCAATAGATGCAGAAAAAGCATTTGACAAAATACAGCATCCCTTTATGTTCAAAACACTAGAAAAATTAGGGATAACAGGAACATATCTCAACATTGTAAATGTTATCTATGCTAAACCTGAGGCCAGCATCATTCTAAATGGCCAATATTGAAGGCATTCCCTCTAAAAACTGGAACAAGACAGGGAAACCCTCTTTCACCACTTCTATTCAACATAGTTCTTGAAACACTGGCCAGAGCAATTAGATGAAAGAAATCAAAGGGATACATAGAGGAAAGGAAGAACTTAAATTAGGATTGCTGAAGATATGATTCTATACCTAGAAGACCTCAAAAACTCTACCAGAAAACTTCTAGAACTAGTAAATGAATTCAGCAAAGTAGCAGGATATAAAATCAACACCTATAAATTAAAGGCATTTCTGTACATCAGTGACAAATTCTCTGAGAAGGAAATGAGGAAAACTACCCCATTCACAATATCCTCAACAACAATAACAACAACAACAAAAGATACTTGGGAATCAACTTAATGAAAGAGGTGAAAGATCTATACAATGAGAACTACAGAACCCTAAAGAGAGAAATCAAAGAAGACCTTAGAAGATGGAAAGATCTAGGTTGCTCTTGCATAGGCAGAATAAATATTATCAAAATGACCATACTACCAAAAGTACTATACAGATTTAATGCAATTCCAATCAAAATCCCAATGGCATCCCTCATAGAAATAGAAAAAAGCAATTGTAAAATTCATCTGGAAAAATAAGAGACCCAGAATAGCTAAGCAATCCTTAGCAGGAAGAGTGAAGCAGGTGGTATCACTATACCAGACCTTAAACTATACTACTGAGCAATAGTAACAGTATGGTATTGGCACCAAAATAGGCTGGTAGATCAATGGTACACACTAGAGGACACAGAGACAAACCCACAATATTACAATTATCTTATATTAGACAATGGTGCCAAAAACATGCATTGGAGAAAAACTTCAACAAATGGTGCTGGGAAAACTGGAAATCCATATGCAACAAAATGAAATTAAACCCTTATCTCTCACCATGCACAAAGCTTTAACTCAAAATGGATCAAGGACCTAGGAACTAAACCAGAGATTCTGCATCTAATAGAAGAAAAAGTAGACCCTAATCTCCATCATGTAGGATTAGGCCCCAACTTCCTTAATAAGACTCCTACAGTGCAAGAATTAAAACCAAGAATCAATAAATGGGATGGTTTCAAACTAAAAAGTTTCTTCTCAGCAAAAGAAACAATCTGTGAGGTGATCAGAGAGCCTACATCCTGGGAGCAAATCTTCACCCCTCACACATCAGATAGAGCACTAATCTCTAAGGTATATAAAGAACTCAAAAAGCTAAACAATGAAAAAACAAATAACCCAATCAACAAATGCGCCAAGGACCTGAACAGACACTTCTCAGAAGATGATATACAATCAATCAACAATATATGAAAAAATGTTCATCATCTCTAGCAATTAGAGAAGTGCAAATCAAAACTACTCTAAGATATCATCTCACTCCAGTCAGAATGGCAGCTATTATAAAGTCAAACAACAATAAATGTTGGCGAGGATGTGGGGGAAAAGGCACACTCATATATTGCTGGTGGGACTGAAAATTGGTATAGCCAATAAGGAAAGCAGTATGGAGATTCCTTGGAAATCTGGGAATGGAACCACCATCTGACCCAGCTATCCCACTCTTCGGTCTATACCCAAAGGACTTAAAAATAGAATACTACAGGGACACAGCCACATCAATGTTTACTAGCAGCACAATTCACAATAGCTAAAACTGTGGAGCCAACCTAGATGCCCTTCAGTGGATGAATGGATTAAAAAATGTGGCATATATACACAATGGAATTTTACTCGGCATTAAAAAAGAACAAAATCATGGCATTTGCAGGTAAATGGATGATGTTGGAGAAGATAATGCTAAGTGAAGTTAGCCAATCCCCAAAACACAAATACCGAATGTTTTCTCTGATATAAGGAGTCTAACTCATAGTGGGGTAGGGAGGGAGAGCATGGGAGGATTAGATGAATTCTAGATAGGGCAGAGGGGTGGGAGGGGAAGGAATGGAGAGGAGGATTAGCAAGGATGGTGGAATGTGATGGACACTATTATACAAAGTACATGTATGAAGACTTGAATTGAGTGTCAACATACTTTATATACAGAGATATGAAAAATTGTGATATATATGTGTATTAAACATTGTAATACAAAAACAAAAAAGTACATATATAAAGGCATGAATTAGTATGAACATACTTTATGAAAAATTGTGCTCTATATGTGTAATAAGAATTGTAATGCATTCCAGTACTGTCGTGTATTTAAAAAAATGAAATCAATAAAAGTTAAAAACAATAAAAAGAAGAGGAAATGACAAAAAATGAATGCTTATAGCAGTTGAATTAATGATACCGGCACTGCTTGCTAACCAAATAAATCAAATCACTTGAAAAGAGCTCTTAATGATGGATGGATTATTTTTAAAAATAACTTCCAACAATCAAAAACATTAACATGCATGGAGTTTACTTTTTATCTGGAAGCCTATAATTTAGTCATCAACAGGTAATTGTTAGTAGTGATGACATGATTATAATGTGTGTTAATTTGTTTGGTTAATCACTAAGCCATCCTGTAATCTACATGCATTTTTAAGGGCAAAACAATTCATCTTAAAATTGGTCACTAGTATAACATTCCATTGAATTCTTAATGACACATATAATTAGGCAAGGGATAACATTCTTAATCCCTAAATCCGTAAGTAGTGAAAGAAGAGTTTTGGCTTGGAAGGCTTCTTTAGTTTCCCCTGGAAAAAGGCATCCAAGTAAGGTACCCTGTTTTTGAATGGGTTTGCAGTTTCTGCTATTGGACGTATTAGTGTTTGATGGGTGTGTTTTGGGGGGATCTCTTGATTTTTTTATATTCTGGTTCATTCCTCATGTAACAACGATATTCTTGGAAATATTTAACAATAACCAATTTTGGGAAGATATTTAGATTTAAAAACCCTTCAGAGTGAAAGCTGTAGGACAGTGGTTCTCAACTAGGGACAGCTTTGCTCCTCAGGGGACATTTGGCAATTTGATCACCATGACTCAGGGGTGGATGCTGCTTCGTGCTCTATAATGCACAAGACAAAGAATGACCTGGTCCAACATGTCAATAGTGCTGCCACTAAGAAATACGAAAGTGGCTGCAGGCTCTGTGCTGTTCTTGATGACTGCAATGACTTCTTGGACAAACTCTGACACAGAAACCAGAGCATAAATGTGCAGGCACTGATATGTGGAACTGTCCATTCCACTGGCCTCTCCGGTTCTTCAAGGCAAACTATGTTCAAAGATCTGTAATACAGTTTCAGCAAAACTCAATTGTTAGGGGTGCCCCTGCCCCTTTTAACTTGTTCTAAAAGATCAAAATATTGATGTATTTGTGGTGTGTGTGTGTGTGTGTGTGTGTGTGTGTGTGTCTTTCTAAAGCCAAGAGGAAGTACTTCCTTTGGGATTTCCAGAAAATTTCCTTCCCTCCTTTTAAAAAAAAAATTCTCATCAAGTTTCAATGTTTGTCATTGTCCATTATATACAGATACAAAAAAAGAAAGCAGGCCGAATGTTGGTAAAATTGTTTCCAAATGGAGAAATGCTTAACCACATTGGGCTTCCCAAGGAAGTAATACTTACATGTGCTTCCGGGAAGTGAACAAAGTGAAGGCATGTAAAACGGTGCACTGTGCAATGAACTGCAGTTTCTAATTGGCTAAGCCTCTTTTTATTTAGGAGGAAGAAGTGAAGAAGGACCCTGTCATGCCCAAGATGAAGCCAATCTTGAGTTAAGCAAGGAGAGAGGTGACTAGATGTTTCCATTCACTGTGAATTGCCTCAGTTGCCTTAATCCCCTCTGGTGCCTTCTAAACGCCCCATCAGAGAGATGGCAATCAACAAGAAAACATTCCAAGGCACTTTGGGCTCACTGGAGGAAGGGTTTGGAGAAGGAAGCTGTATCATTATCCACATTCGACTTAATGTACTCATAAAACAGGAACACGCTAAACAGAGTGCTGTGTGATGACTTCATCTTTTCCCAAGCTGATAGCTATTAGTAGCTAATATAGCTCCTTATGGAGGGCTTGTCACATAGCTCATGTTACCAGCCTGGTGGCTTTGTCTGGGTCCTTTTTTTTAAACCTTGAAGAGAAAAGACAGGCAGATGCATTTTAAAAATTTTTTCAACAAGTCCTCAATGAAAGCAAGTTTTCAATACAACATATTTCATCTGCTTTTTAAGATTTGTCTCATTAGTAATATCAACACAGATGTCATCGACATGTCAAGATGAGAGCACAAAAACAGATATAAACTTGGAATAGAATTTGCCACTGAGGGCTGGGGATGTGGCTCAAGCGGTAGCGCGCTCACCTGGCATGCGTGGGGCGCTGGGTTCGATCCTCAGCACCACATAAAAATAAAAAAATAAAGATGTTGTGTCCGCTGAGAACTAAAAAATAAACATTGAAAAATTCTCTCTTTCTCTCTCTAAGGAAAAAAAAAAGAATTTGCCACTGAAATTGTTCAACATTTCATATTAGTTAGCTCTTAACATATTAGTTATTATTTTTTAAATACCTTCTTATAGATGAAAGTGATCAAAACAGATTTTTAGGTTGAAACACAGGTTAAATTCAACAAAGATTCTCAAAGATGGGAAAAGTACATATTGATAAGAGATAAGACCAAATAAATAAAAATTTATATAGGAGATTTTTATAGCTGGTGATGCATGTGTAAGAATGTAGTCATGGCATTGCTGGGATTCTCTTTTGAATAAAAAGAGAAAAGAAACTGCACAGATCATGTCCAAAGACTATGGAGAATCTGGTAACAAAAATAATGATGGTAGCAAAGTTAAAACCTATGGTCTCTAGCAGGTGGGTATCGTATCGAGAACCTAGCAGGTGAATGAGGACAAAGCAAGTGATGTTCTGCAGTGGTCTGCGTTGGGGGTCAGGGTCATAGAAGTGGTTCGGGGAAGGCATTTAAGGGCCCAGGGCCAAGAACAAAGTCAGAGGAGAGCACTGCCTTCTTCAGGAACATGGTATTCATCTCATGGTTTGCAGAATCGACACGGGAAACTTTGTCAGTGCACCCTGATGACTGTGATCCTAGCCAAGTTCAGGGTGAAATTTCCTTTGGGACTTAGATTAGATATTGAAGATATATATCATCATTTGATATAATTCTTCCCTTTTTTTCTATCTAGGAACTACATGTCAGGTCTCTGGCCTTCTGGCACTGAATCAAACATTTTTTCATTTACACATATAGAAAATGAATCCAAGTTTTACTCAACAGTGAGCTGGAGGGTCAAAGCACAGGCTTCCAGTGCAGGAAGGTCTTCTTGTGGATTTTGAATTTGCCATTTGATAGTTGTGTGTCCTTAAGCAAATTAAACCAACATTCCCAAGTTTTACTAGTTTTCTCAATTTCCTTACAATATTATTGTCAGGATTAGTGAATATGGTTTTTAGTGTGATTAACAGGGAATCTGGAATATGTAAAGGCTTAGAAAGTTAGAAGATGTTAGCTCTTATTAATTTGAACATATTGATCATCTATCAGCTTGACAGTATTAAACACCTTTTAAAGTATCTAAACCCACCCAGGACTCCAAGAATGACTTTGCACCGGGAAAGAATTTAGGAAGTATATGAGTCACAGAAACTTTTTGTTTTCTTTCTTTTTGGTGTTAGGGGGTGAAACATATAAGGACAGGCCTTATGTGTGCTAGGCAAGTGCTCTGCTGCTGAGCTACAACCCCAACCCACAGAATGGTTTTAAGAAAGTTCACCACCATGTTCACAGGCACTTCAGTGTTGGCTGAATTGAGTCCACATGCTTATTTAGACTAGGTAGCCAAGGGAACACCAGGGTTTTAAACAAACACAGTTAGCATTATAAATGCCATTAATGTTGCAGATCAAAACCACCAGACTCTCAAATTCATTTTATGTGCAAAAGGAAGATTCAAGAGCACAGGCCTAATTCTCCCTAAAGCACTTGGTATTTATGATCTCACTTCCTGTCAGGATGTTCAGTTGAATCAGACATCACCATCAGACCTTACAGAGGCAGGAACTGTCAAAGGAACATTACGATGCACCTTCTAGGATGCTGAGTGGGGTAGGGGTAAGAGCAGTCCCTATGGGTAAGTACTTCCTCGTCATTCATAATTTAGGCAGATAAAGAGCTTTGTTACTACCAGAAAGTGTCTCATACCATCGGACTGTTTTCCTACCCAGGAGAATTGATATTAAATCATCTCCCTAGGCCTTTCCTTAATTTACAACCTGGAACTATATAGCTATGACTTCTATGTGGTCAATCCTATAAGTCTCTAAGGTTCAATAAAGATGGCACTTAGCCTAGAAAAGTTCTCTTGATTTCCTCTACGTCTGAATCTTGAAGAGCAATTTTAAAACGATTCCCAGCATCCACTCAAACTGAATTCAGCAGAGAACAGAAAACGGACTTTCTAGAGCTTGAGATAGAGGTCAAAGAGAAATTGCTTCCCTGTAGTAGAAGCAAATGGAAGGTCAGGACTGAACCAATCTGAATTAAGAATAAAAATGATGGAAATAAGTCGTTTAGAGACACGAACAGTAGAAAGGAAGGTAGGAAAACAGCATAAGAAAGGATGGATTAGAAGGCTGGTCTAGGAGAAAATATAATTCAGTAACCCAAGGTGGGTTATCCAAAAATGCTTTAAGTTATTGAAGAATCTAATAATGAATTCAATGAAATAAGAAGTAAAAAAATGAAATCTAACCAGAGATTAAGAAAGGAGAATAACTGCAGAGCCAAGAGAGCCAGGATAACATCATTACAAATATAAATAAGTTGAAATTATTAGAAAACTCAAAGTAATTAGTGAAAACATGACAGCAGGAGAAGACAAACTAAGATGAGGATGAGAGAGAGAGAGAGAGAGAGAGAGAGAGAGAGAGAGAGAGAGAGAGAGAGAGAGAGAAAGAGAGAGAGAGAGAAACTTACCAGGGCTTTATAAGGGAAAGTTTCTCTGAAATAATAAAACAGATTCTGCAGTTAAAGAAATATACATTACATGCCATGAAAAAATTAATGCAGAGCCATGAATATAAAGGTATACTTATTTAACTTCTAGTATGAAGAAAGATTATTTCAGGCACCTAAGCAGAAAAATCACGGCCCTTCAAGAGCAAAGAAATCCCAAGAGAGTCTCAGATGTATACAGAGACAATGTAACCAAAAGACAATGTAACCAAGTCCTCAAATTCTGAGGAAAATAAATTATGACCCAAGAATATTATACAAAGGAAACTATTGTTCATGTGTACAAGGATTAGGTAGAAGTAAAATAATTCTAGGAGTGTAGCCCACAAAAGCACCATTTGGGGATAAAACCTTTTCTTGAAGTATGATAAAAAGCAAAGATTATGAATCTTAAGCATCCTTTGAATTTTTTTTTTTTTGCAAAATGAGTATGCCTGTGTAGCGTATCCAGACCAAGATGTAGAATAATGACATGGTTCCTAACATCTTATTATATATCCTAGTCATTAGCACCTTCCCAAAGTTAACCATTATTCTGCTTTCAACACTCTGAATTCATTTTGCCTGACTTTGAACTTTATTTAAATGAAACATATAGTGCTCACTTTTTGTGTGTGTGTGTGTGTGTGGCTTCTTTTTGATCAGCATAACTTCTGTGCAATTTATCCATGTTGCTTGAAACAGCAGTTTGTTAAGTAATTTTTTTATTGCATTCTGGATATTTTGAATATTATAAGATGAAACTTCAGGTCCTACTAGAATCTTTTAAAGAATGTTAACTTTTTTTCTGGTAGGCAGCTAGTCATCATGACTACCCCACTCCCTGCATTGTCCTGACCCCTTTCTGGGAGGTGTGGCCCTAATGTTGATTTAGAATTGCAAACCCTTGCAGTAGTATCTTCCCTGTCTGCGTGGGTCTCGGAAGGTGGTGAGAACTGCAGAACTCATAGCACATAAAGGCTCCATCCCAGCCTCCACATAGAGACAATCAAACTTTAGCGTAGCTTCTAGCAGCATAAGACTGTGTCCCTATGATGACCGCTTAGAAAGCTCCACACCCCCTGGAGAATCTGCTGCTTGTTCCAGCTGACACTTGACTATAGAGTTTCCTGTCCTCTCTTTCTGCAAGCATTTACCAGAAAGGGCTCACAACTGTGAATGATATCTCCTACAACTCAAAAATGTTTTTCTCAAGAACCTGAAGGCATCCCGTGGAAATGTAACCATCAGAGAAGGCCAAGCTCTCCATCTCCCACTCCCTCGTGGGAGGACAGAACACTAACTGATCATTGCCAGCACACAGACAGGGCGGCCTCGTTGCACTTACGCTGACCGCCCTTTGTAATTGTCCACTTCCCTGAGTCCATTGAGGCTGCACTCACCTGCTTTCCTCTCCTTTGTGCTTCCTTTAAAACACTCGGCCTGCTCTACACAGACTGACCAGCACTCTGCTCTCTTCTACTATCATTCCTTCCTGAAAAAAAAAAAAAATCCTCTTTTACTGCTTTAGCTACAGTCCAGTATGTTTACTGTTAACAGCGCTCCGGGCCGCAGCCCAGCTGTCAAAACCTGTGCTGTCAGTCATGTCCAGGGTCACTTGCGTAGATCTCCAGGGTTTGGTCACCAGTTTCTTCCTCTCCAGGTGTTCTGACTCCCAGGGGGCCCTCTCCTCCAACTCTGGGTCTAAGTCTGATGCTTTTCAACTCCTCTGTGCTGCTGTGCAGCTACAGGACAAAGCAGGGAGACAAGGAGCCTGGGGGAGCCGCCACCACTATGGCACTGTAACATCCCCACTGAGGCTCACAAAGGGGAGACCTGACTATGAGAAGAACTCTGTCCTGCATGAGTTCCCCTTTCCAGTCTTCCTTCTAGAGAGTAGATTTTCCTGTGGGTACTTGAACTTCTGTTTAGTAATATATAGCAGTTTCAGGTAGGATATTGTTAAACTGGATAAAGTTTGTCCTAAACCTGTCTTTGTACTTAGGTGATAAAGTTTAGCCCCAAATGGCCTCATAAATACTGAACTGTATCCTAACTTGATGTGTAAACACATTGTAACCTAAAACTATAACCTTGTAACCAAGAGGCTGAGTCTTGGTAGATCACATCTGTAGGGCTTCAGCCAATCACAAGCTGCCAACAGATTAGGCCACGCCCATATTAGGCAAATGTCAACAGCAGCCAATCAGGTTGCTTCTTTTCTCTGGCTATTAATATGACCTGCACCTATGGTGTGATGAGGGTATTCTGAACTGTCTTTGGTCTGTGGTTCTTAATCCTAGAACATATATTTTCTTTCTTTCTATTTTTTGGCTTTAAATTTTGACATTATATTTCTTGCTTGCTGCGTGTCTACCATGGGTTGGCAAAGAGGCTTTGTTCACCATTTTCACTCAGGGACTTAGGCAAACAGAAGCAACATCTCAACATGCTTCTATATTTATAGGATGGGCAAAAGGTAGATCAGGAAAACCTTATCCTGGTTCATTGAAACAGAACATTTTTCTTGCTCAAGTAAAGGTCATTAAATTTAACTGATCTTACTTTTACTTTTAGGAAAATACAGGAATTGAGAAAAATCAAACTAAACCAAAACAATGACACAGAGACCCCATGGTGGGATGACTATTCCTTGATGTTTGATTCTTTACTCTGTTCATTTGTCTGTAGTTTTCAGAAACCTCTGAGAGTTGCTTTATGTCTTACAAGCAAGTTTTGTGGTTGTGATCATTATAATCAGTAAAGCATAATCCCTCCACTTTTACCAGAACCAGAACCTCCTTTTTACACATACCTTTAAATATTGGGGTCAAACAGGAAAAATTTCTGCTCTTAAAAATACCATATATATTATTAGTGTTCCTAAAATGATGTAATGTTTGCATGTTGTGGATATATTTTGGTTTAATCAATTTCCTGATATTTAGATGCCTTAAATTTTCATTAGTATGAATAATGCTTCTGTGAACATCTGTTAGTATGTCTAATTTCTTTCTTTCTTTTTTTTTACAGTATCTCAATTTATTTACCTAACTTTTTTTATTTGTTCTTTTCAGTTATACATGACAGTAGACTGTGTTTTGATATATTACACATACATGGGAGTATTACTTCCCATTCTTGTGGTTTTACATGATGTGGAGTCACATTGCTCAGGTATTCATATATGAACATAAGAAAGTAATGTCTCATTCATTCTACTGTCTTTCCTATTCCAACCCCCCACCCCTTCACTGTCTAATTTATTTCTGAAGCCAGCACAATTAAATGGTAGGAATAGATATAAGGCCCAGAGTGACCTATTACTTTGGATTAATCTTTACAAAACCCCACAGAATATTTATTTTTGTTCCTGCTTACAGACAAGGCAGGTCTAAAGAGGAACAGTCTTTTCCCCCAAGTTAACAGTGAGGATGTGATGGAGCTGAGATTTCAAGCTGGAGGTGCTTGTCAAATGAATGAGTGAAGTTGGATGTAGATGACTTTGAAGCAGAGACATCTGGGTTTCATTTATATTTGTGATGCTTACTGTATTAAGCAGCATTTTTAATAGACACAGAACCTCATTCTCATTCTCTCATGTAACTACCTGCCCACCTACCTACCTACTTGGTAGAATTGGCTCATGCAATTGTGGGAAATGGCAATATAAAGCAGGCCAGTGCCTTGAAATTCAGGTAAGAGTTAATCTTGTGGTCTGGAGTCTAAATCCACAAGGCAGGCCAACAGGCTGGGAACTCAGGTCAGGTTATAAATACCATTCCCAGCAAAGTCTAGACTAGTGCTTGACCAACAGCAGGTCACTGTAGCCTAGCCAAGTTGAAATTGACCATCACACTGATTGCATGACTCTGGGAGTCATCAGTTCAGCCTTTGCGTCTCAGAATCCCCATCTCTAAAATGAGAAATGACGTTTCATTAGATTGAAGGAATATTTAATATTAAATCCTGTTTGGTACAGAATGAATGCTCATTCAACATAATTCCCATCTCAGAACACATTTTTAAAAAAGCAAACAACCCTTAATCATAATAACCTCTAATGTTGTTGATTGAGAGGAAGCAGCTAGCACTGTTTGGTGCTCAAGTATTTAAGCATTCTCTAGCTAAGATGTGCATTCATGAGTGAGCATGATTTTTTATTTTTATTTTTTGTATCTTCAAAGAAGTAGGTTTGCACTGTATTTTTTTAACCAGAGATTGAATTCAGGGGGGTTTAACGATGGAGCTGTATCCCCAACCCTTTGTATTTTGAGACAGGGTCTCACAAAATTGTTTGGGGCCTCATTAAGTTGCTGAGACTGGCTTTGAACTCTTGATCCTCCTGCCTCAGCCTCCAGAGACACTAGGATTATAGGCATGTGCCTCTGTCCCTGGCTGCACTAATTTTGATTTAAAAATTCTATCTTGTGTTTCTATATGTTCACCAGTTTTTTAAAAAATTGTGATTTCAAAATAATTTCCTATTCATAGAAGAGCCACAAATGTAATATAGAGATAAATGAGAAGGTTAACATTCCATCACTTTTGCCTTATGATTCTTTCTCCACGTATAGATAATCACATTGATTTTTTTCTTTCCATTTTGAGAGTGGATGACACACACAAGGCCCTGTATTCTTTTTTACTTCAGTGTATATTTCCTAGTAAAGATATTCTCTTTCATGACTATCAAGGGAAAAGAGCTATCTCTGGAGAAGGGTCTGAGGAGTTCCCAGGGAGCAGGAGAAACTCAAGACCAGTGGCGTCTTGGCATGCGTGATGAAAAAGAACTTCAGCACACCCAGACAAAGGCCCAGACAGAGATTCATTTAGGAAGCAGGTCCACATTCAGGGGAGAATGAGGGCTACTTTGAGAGTGAGAAGCCACCTTGGGCTAGGGGTCCAATATTTATAGAGGGGCAGTAGTTAGGGGCCAGACTGGAGGTGGAGCCAGGGTGGAGCTGCTCAGTTGTCCTGTTTTCCCTGTGTGGTTCCTTCGCTTTACAAGCGGGGCAGGGGGTGGGGTGGCAAGGGCATGTCACTCAAGAGTCAAAATTGTTCTTGAGTGCTTGATGCACCTCGGTGGTTCACAGACAACTCCTTTGAGACTCAGGATGTCCTCTCTCTGTCTTTATCCTAAATCCCCAGATATGAGCCCTCAACTTAAAGAACTGTGATATGAGCCCTCAACTTAAAGAGGAGGAAAACAAGGTACAAAAGTTTGCCTTTCCTAGAATCTACCACCCCTCTAAGGGGGGCAGAAATTTGCTCCCTTTTTCCCAAATGTACACAAAATAGAGACGTATGAGGGTCCCCCCTACCCATGTGCACTTCACCATATTCCATAATTCTCAGCATATGCTGAGCTTATCTCTATTCTTCCTTTCTCCTTCTCCATGCTGGACTATTTTCATGCAAATTCCATGTGTCTTATCAGTTCATGCACAAACACTTCAGAATGTCCAACAGGAGGATTCATTAAAATGACACACAAAAAAACCTGTAACCCCTAATGCTATGATCATGCCTAAAAACAATTACTCTCTGCTATCCAAAGCCCAAATTTCCCCCAATTGTCTCACAAATGTCATTTAGACTTTTTGAATCAAGACCCAAGGAAAATCCACACCCTACAGTTGGTTAATAATATTCTTCTTATTTCTTCCTTGTCTTTTGTTGTTGTTGAAGAAATTGTTGAACTGTCTTATAGACACAACTGGACGATGGTAGATGAACAGTGGGCTTTATGACTTTAAACAAATAAAGAGAACTATGGTAAGGGGAAGATTAAAAGATTAAGCTACTTGTTGTTCACATTCTAATCCTGCATATGTACCCTACAGAAATGTTCACATATATCCAAGAATATTTATTTCAACATTGTTTAAAATCGCCTAAAATGTGGAAACAACCTAATGTCTCAGTGGAAGAAGAGGTAATAAATTGTGGTGCGATCATCTAATGTAACATTGCAATTCAGTGAAAATAATGAACTCGAGCTAGAAATATAAAATATAAATACATTTCTATTATATGTTGAATTAAAAAGAGAATATTGCAAAGGAATACTATAAATTGTATATTGGTACATAGAAATGCACTTGGGGGTAAAGACAAGCAATGATTGATAGCAATTTCCAAACCCTGACACTGGCACCCTGGAGGAGGGACTGGGTGGGAGAGGAACACATTTGGGTAGAAGCAGAATGAGGAATTTCTACTGTATCTGAATTGTTTTGTACATCTAGTAGGATTGCAATAATTAGGAGTATCAAAGAATGCTGTGTCATAGAGTCAAGCTTGATCTCCAGTGATTAAAGTCTACCTCATTATTTGTTACTAAAACACATAGCAGCTCACCTGCACGTAGAACCTCCCACCCTTAGCTATTTTCTTGCCTCCTTCCTACTGTTCTGATTTCTTTCACAACCTTTCATCCTTGCCTATAGCTCATGATGCATCTGAAAAATTATATGCATTATCTATGCACTTCTCAGCTCATCCATCTTCCTATCTCTTTAGCTAATCTATTTATCCATTTTTCTCTCTGTCGTCTATCCACCCAACCATCTATCACCTCCCTGTGTCTGTACAAGGAGAAACACTGAATTTTTCTACTAACTGGAGGTTTGAATTCAACCCCTCTTTCTGTTAGAACTAATTCTAAAATGCTTTCCTGGGAAAAGCTCTCCCAAAAAGGAGAGGTGGGGGGGAGGCATAATTCCCTGGGGACTTGCAGAGCGCATCAGCTCTGGTTACTTGTGGTGCCTCAGATCTGCGTGGCCTGTGAGATCTGTTCCAAGCCGGAGAAGCTGCCAGAGGTCCGCGAGTGATCCCTTTTCTGATGCTGAAGGTGAGTCATGGACTGTCTTTGCCTGTGCTGCTATTTGTTGCTGATTGGTGTTTTCTCAAAGAGCTTGACCGCAGTGTTTTCCTTTCAGGCTTCAGTCCACCTTCCGCCCTCTGACTGCAGAGTAGCTCTTTCTTTCTCTTACATCTCTCACCTTATGTTCAGAGTGAGATGGAAGACAGATATAGGGGAAATTGGAGAAAAAAATTAATACTACACATGTGCAGCACTCTTCCCCCCATTTCCCAGCTACATGTTTTCATCTCGCTGTTTGTTTATTTATTTATGTATTTATGTACGTACCGGGGATTGAACCCAGGGCGCTTGACCCCTGAGCCACATCCCCAGCCCTTTTCACACTTTATTTTGAGATGAGGTCTTGCTAACTTGCTTAGGGCCTCGCTAAGTTGCTGAGGCTGGCTTTGAACTTGCAATAGTCCTGCCTCAGCCTCCCAAATCACTGGGATCACAGGTGTGTGCCACTGTGCCCAGCTTAATCTTGCTATCTCTTTAAGGCTTATTAAAGGCAATTATCTAGGGGGAGTGAATTAACACTCCTATTTTAAAGAGTGAACAAAATGTTTAATTAAAAATTATTTTTTTTGGTTGTAGATAGACACAACATATTTATTTATTTATACGTGGTGCCGAGGATTGAATTCAGTGCCTCATGCATGGGAGGCAAGCACTCTACCACTGAGCTACAACCCCAGCCTCCAATTGTTTAATTTTTCCCTATATTCAAACAAACAATATGAGCAGGGTAATTTGGTGACTTGGCTGCTTAGATAAAATATTTGCACAGGCTGCATATATCTGGGGCACAAGATCTGGAGATTAAATGTGCAGGTTAGGATATCACTGCTGCCAGACCCAAAACAAGAAATGTCAAATAGTGACCTTTATTTCAGAAACTTTACAAAAAATTTTTCCTAGAGCAGGCTAATAAACATGCTAGCCATCTCCATACTGGAGAGGAAAGGATCTGGGACCCGAGGTTTCCCAGGGCCACATATCATGTCTCACTCTCAGGTCCCAACAGAGCCTCCACCTCCTTCAGCAGTGTTCACCGAGTGCCAGGGATCAACAGCGAGAAACACTGGGAGAGCTCCAGGGTAGAGGAAACTCACAGCATTTACCAGGACAGCAGCCTCTTTCTTGTCTTCAGCTAGCCAGGGAAGGGGGTCTAAGCTTTGTGTCTTGCTTCAAATCAAGACAACATTGGTTCAATTCATATTGATTAGGGCTGGGGCTGTATCTCAGTAGTAGAGAGCTTGCCTAGCATATGTAAGTCCCTGCTCTCCATCCCCTGCAGTGCAAAAATAAAGAAGGAGACGCAGAAGGAGAAAAGTAGGATCTATCTATCTCTATGTAATATAGATTAAGCATCAAAGCTACCGTTTTCAGTATCTACATCTTGATACTATGTCACAAACCCACAATAATTATAACAGGTCAGACTGGCAAAAACAATAGCCACATTACTGGAATAGTACAGAAAATCCTGAAGTAGCCACAAATGCTTAAGGAAATTTAATATATGATAGTTTCAGAGCAGCAGTAGAGGACTTTGTTAAATAGATCGTTGAGACAAATGAAAATAATATATAACTCTTTTGACAACCCATTCCGAATGACGTAGAACTTTAAATGTAAAAAATAAATGACTGTCAGCACAGGAGAACACTTTTAAAAATAAGAATATGAAGAGAACAGTGAGAGGTGGAAGCTCCTTATGAAACCAAGACATCATAAAAAGTAAATGTTAAAAATGTGATTACATGAAAACATTTGTATAAAAAAATGCAAAAAATAAAAGATTTTTACAAGTCAGAGAAAGAAATGCTTATAATTGAGTATCATGCGTGGAATATGGAACTGAGTGATCTGGAACTGGTGTCAGTCCTGATTCTATGGAATACAGGTGTTGTGATTTAGATATGAGGAGTGCCCCCAAAAGCTCAAGTGTGAGACGATGCAAGAAGGTTTAGAGGCGAAGTGATTGAGTTGTGAGAGCCTTTACCTAATCGATGTGTTAATCTACTTGAATGGGTTGCTGGGTGGTGGCCATGGCAGGTGGGATGTGCCTGGAGGAGGTAGGTCATTGGGGGTGTGACTTTGGGGTATATATTTTGTCCTTGGTGAGCCAAGCTCTGTCTGCTTCCTGGTGGCCATGTCCTGAGCTGCTTTCTTCTACCACGCCCTTCCGCCATGATGTTCTACCCCATCACAGGCACAGACAATGGAGTCGGCCATTTGAGGACTGAGACTTCTGTGATCCCCCAAAGAAACTTTTCCTCCTCTAAATTGTTCTTGTCAGATCTTTTGGTCCCAGCAGTGAAAAAGCTAAATAAAACAAAAAGCCGCTCTACTCAAGTTTGTACTTTCTTTGAGCTATTGGTACCAGTTACTGACAATACCTTTCTACTGGACTGCAGGTTTGAGGACAAACTTGATTCAGTCCCTCTCTGTTTTTCAACTTGTACCTCTAATGTCCTCCAGAGACTGTCTGCTGAATAGCATGTAGTACCAGATTTAATGGACTTGCATCTCTCTTCTCTCTTCTCACTTACCGTCTCAAGTCTCTCAACTTGGGTGTTATTCTTTCTTCTAAGTTCAACTCAAAATTCACTGTTTGTGAGGTATCCCTGGCCCATTTCACTTTAAAGGCATGAGTACAAATTTCTATCAACTCTCAACCTCAAGCCTGCATTTCTCTGATAATTCACACCCACACATTCTCCTTCCTCGGACTTGTGTTTTTCAGCCAATAATCTCATCTGTCTCATCACAGAGAAAACAGAAACAAGGAGAGGCAACTTGTTCTTTCCACCTCGAGTCTGCTAAAATCCCTGCATTCGGATGAGCGCTGCCAGTAGACAGCTGCCTGTGGTGTCTACTTTGGTAATGACCCCTTTCCTTTCGTGAAAAATGCCATTTAAGTTTCTGCTAGTTTATCATCCAAATAGTCAAGTGTACTGTAATAACTGTGAAAAACAAAACAAAACAAACACACAAACAAAAAGTAAAAGCAAAACTCTCTGGACCCACAACCCCCTTGAACTCTGGACCCACTTCTCTGCTTACCCTTAGGGCAACACCACACAGCAATAGCAGTCTCTGCCCCCGGGCTCCCGTTTCCCTCTGGTTCTCTGCTAGCACACTGCAGTCAGGCTGTGACACTCCAGCCTACCCTCTTCTCAAGTCTGAGCTGAGCTCTCAGGCCATCTCCTACCTCACCCCAGTGGTGCTGGACCCTGTAACTCAGGGGCTTCCTTCTTGTCATTCTTTTCCCTTGGCATCGTGGACACCGTGCTTTCCTGGTGTCCCTCATCTTTTCTTTTCTAAGGGCCTTGGCTGATTCCTCCTCTTATCCATGACTTCTCTATAGTGTAGTGTCCCGGGCTTTTCTGACCTTACGCTGTCCTGTGGACATATAGAACAGCATGTGCATTCTGATGAGGCTCCCGCGTTTATCTCCAGCCCTGACTCTGTCCCTCTGCCTCACCTCCACTGCCCAGGTCCAGATGCACATTCAGAGAGACCCTAAGTTTATTTATGATCTTTCAACTTTATCATGGGAAAATGGTACATATTTAATAGAAACCAAACTAAATTTGAGTTTAGATCTTTGCCTCCACTAGCAATCTACACTCCTCTCTGGCAATGCTGGGCAGTAGTGAGGTGGGTACAGAGCATTTTCTACTTATAATGTTTGCAACCTGCATTTTTTTTAAAAAAAATTTTTTAGTTGTCAATGGACATATATTTTATTTATTGATATGCAGTGCTGAGAATCGAACATAGTGCCTCTGCACATGCTAGGCAAGTACTCTGCCACTGAGCCACAATCCTAGCCCTGCAACTTGCATTTTTTTTAAAGCATCTGTATTTAGTTTTCCACAGCTCCAGTATGTTATAAACAGCATCAGTTAGATTATGTGATGAAATCATTCACACCTGCAATAGCTTCACGGTATACCCAGAGTTAAATAAACTCTTGCCCTCCCACTCTCTGCTCTAGCCACACAAGCTTTTTTTTTTTTTTTTTAAGTTTCTCCAACAAATCAGACTTTATCAGGTCTCAAGATATTTACATTTTCTTCATAGGTATGCACTCCCTCACTTTATTAGCTTATTATCTCCTGCATTACCTGCCCAAGGAGCTTCCTAGCTACCCATACTAAAATTCCACGTCCCTCCACCCCTTTGAAAACAATTCTTTCCTCTCATGCTTGTTTTCTCTGCTGCATCTAAACCTGTTATTATATGATATGTCTATGTGCTGCCGCAGAAAGCACATTTGGTAAATCAAGGATCTTATCTTGTTCATCTCTGACTCCTTGCACCCAGAACAGAGTCTGGTGCTTAGCAGATCCTCGGGATATTTATGAAGTGAATGTGTAAAGGTTTCAGACATTAGTGATCTCTCCTTTCCCTAGAGAGCTGCTGTATTTTTAAAATATACATGCATTGAATTATTTTCTACACTTTTATCTCTATTTAGTTCTGCCCACTCAAAGACAGCACAAGACAGGACTAATCTCTTCATGCTCTTCCCTGGAACAGTGCACTGTAATAGGAAGCATTAAACGTGGGTATATTTATGTGGCTGTGATTTAAGCTTCCCTTCTGATGTAAGTATTTTTAAAGGCAGTTTTATTCAATAAAAGCCAAGTTTAGGTCTAAAGGAACCCAAATCTAGCCCTGATTGATAAATGGAATATTATTCTTGTGACATCCACTGTGTGAGAGGGCTCTCCCAAGAGATGAAGTGAAGAGCGCTGTAAAGACGAACAGCAGTATGCTGGGCTCCGGCTCCCTCTGGTCATGATGGGTTAGTCATTCTTAAAAGGGGTATATGAACCCCTTTCAATAGACTAGGAAATGAAAAGCATTTTGACAATAATGCTAAGCAATTATTTGCCTTTTTGCAAAAGCAATGATGGGTATTTTAGTCTGTTTTCTGTTGCTATAAAAAATACCTAAGATGGGGTAATTTATAAAGAAGAAAAGTTTCATTTTAGTTCATGGTTCTGGAAGTCCAAGAGCATGGTGCCAGCTTCTGGTGAGGACTACCTGCTGCTCCAGCCAGGGTGGAAAAGACAGAAGTGCCAACAGGTGTTTTCAGAAAAGGTCACATTCTAAGAGAAAAAGAGAAAGTTGAGGAAACCCAACTTGCTTTACAACGACCCACACTGTGGCCATGAACTGACTCTAAAGGGAGCTACATCACACCCTTAGTGAGGGTGGAACCCGTGGCCCAATTCTTCTTAAAGATCCCACCACTTTTCCACATCCTTACATCGGAGACTAAGTCCCAGCGTAAGTGTGGGTGGGAACCATAGCTGTAGGTAAAACTGCTGATGCGTTAGGACTTGTTAGCGTATTGGCACTCTGCTGTGCTGCAAGTCATGGGGAAGAGCCTTTGCATGATTGACTTACAAGCTGATTCTCTTCATAGGAAATCATTTTTACTTGAAAGAACTGACCAACTATGGTTATTCAAAATAGAGTATCAGAAAGACATTTTCTCAAAAATAAAGTTAGGCCTGTCATTTCAAGAAAAACAAGTGGCAGTATTTGCTGCCAATAATAACATCCAAAGTCTTCAGTGAAAATTGGAAGTTTGGAAAACTTGAAGAGCTCTCCAGTTCTCACATGGTTTTCTGATGAGATCAGTGGTGATATTAGCGAATGGGAATTTTTTTTTTTGATATTGTAAAATGAAATGAATCAACGTTTGGAATATCTGCATAACTCAGTGAACCAACATTTTCCAAATGACCAATGCCTGATGCTACAAAATCATTCATGGGTGAAAGATGTGTTCAAAATACATGACAGTACATAGATTCCGATGTCACAGAATACAAAAAGTCCATCCGTATAGGTTCGGATTCCTCACTCCAATGCACATTTGAAAAATTACTTGCTGAGTTTTGGTGTACTATCAAAGAGAATACCCACAATCCTTTCCTAGGGCATAAAGTGATCCTGCATTTTCTAACAACATATTTTGTCATCCCGCATTGAATTCATCAATACCAATCAAGTAGTATATTGCAACAGATTGACTGCAGCAGCAGACATGACAGCTCGGCCATTAAAGAGATTTACAACAAATAAAAACAACGTTATTCTTCTCACTGCCTATTTAAATTTAAAAAATGTAGTTATGTTCATAAGATTTGTACCATTTATATTAACATGTGATGGGCTTATTATTTTTAAAATTGATAATACCTGCTTTAAAGATCTCTCAGTTTTGATTTCCCAATAGGGTAAGATTTTGAAAGATATATTCCACATAAAATCTCCTTGGAGGCCTCCATATTTTTTTCTGGAGCAGGGAGTACTGGGGATTGAACTCAGGAGCACTCGACCACCAAGCCACATCCCCAGCCGTCTTTTGTGTTTTTTATTTAGAGACAGAGTCTCACTGGGTTGCTTAGTGCCTCACTTTTGCTGAGGCTGGCTTTGAATTCATGATCCTCCTGCCTCAGCCTCCCAAGTCTGGTACTGCAGGCATGTGCCACTATTCCCGGATAGAGACCTCAATAATTTTAAGAGTGGAAAGGGTTTCTAAGATGAAGACATTTGAGAACTGCTGTCGTGGATGCAGTGATGGTGGGAACAGGAAGTGTCTGTGTCCCCTTTCTTGGGGGGGTGGTGATTTCGAGGAGACATGCCAATTCAGTGACAGTCATTATGGACAGGAACAAATTTACCTTGGAGAGTTGTACGAGTTTTAATTGGTCCAAGAAAGTCTTGAAGTTATGAGTGGAACTTTCAGTCACCAACACAGTTGAAATGTGCCTTCACGGGTGTCTCTCTGCAGAACTGGTTTTCCATGCGCTTCTCTTCTGATTATTAAATGCCCTTGCTGTTTTGTGCTTCACATACAGTGTATCTTACTCCAAGTCTCTCTTTGCTACGGTTGAAGTGTCTCCTGCCCCTCCACCCCCAAAGCTCACATGATGGAACTTAAACTCCCCCCTGCAGAGTGTTGGGAGATGGAGCTTAGTGAGAGGCATGTGGGTCCTGGGTGTGAAGTCTGTATGAAGGAACTAATCTCTTTCTTGAAGGAATAGCTATTATGAGAGTTTGGTCCCTTTTTTTTTTTTCTCTTTTGCACATACACATACACTTCCCCTTTCACTTTCTGCCACGAATTGAAACACCAAGAGGACTTTACCAGAAGTTCAGCAAATGCTGGCTCCATGCTCTTGGACTTCCTAGTCTCTAGAACCATAAGCTACATAATCCTCTATTCTTTTTTTAAAAATTTATATATATATTTTTAGTTGTTGATAAACCTTCATTTCTATTCATTTATCTATATGTGGTGCTGAGAATCAAACCCAGTGCCTCACATATGCTAGGCAAGTGCTCTAGCACTGAGCCATAAACCCAGTCCACCTCTATTCTTCATAAATTACATGGTCTCTGGTAATTTGTTATAGCAACAGAGAACAGTCTAAGACACATTTGTTGGATGATTGTGGGGTTTTCTGGTGCCTTTTTGTTTTCTCTCCCCCTTTGAATGTCAGCTTCTGCCTGATAGACACCAAGCCTGCTTGACCAGATCCAGGCACGGTCACTCCCAGCACCCATTCTGGCCCTCAGTGGACCATCAGGGTGTGTCTGTTGAATAAATAAATAAATAAATAAAGATACGTAATGCCATTTATGATGAAGATGAAAATTCTCAGTGGGTTACTCAACTCCTTCTGTTTTTGCTGGTTCCTTCCTCTTGGGGCCAGCTGCTTTGGGCATTTTAGTATTCCACCAGCCAAGAAACAGCTGAGAATTGATGATCAAGCCCTGGTCTTGGAGTTAGAAGACTGGGCGTCTGCTCCAGGCTCTGCCTGTGACCGGCTGCATGCTTTCAGGACCGTGAGAGCTTCCCCTTTGCACTAGGTACAGACAATTCGATGAACAAATGTTCCTTGGATATAGAACAGTCAGACGGACAAATATTCTGTCCTCTTGCTTATCTGAAATGCTAAAGCACAAGAGTCATGCATTTGCCCTGGTAAGGGCTTTTATTTCCAAGTTGAGTCAGGATGAATTTAAAACTCCATTCACTGTGGCCTGCATTCTCTAAGCAATACATTATATTTGTGAAGAAGCAAAACATGATACATAGAGGGACAGAGAAACTCTTACAACACATCTAACCTTGACTTCAACCAACAAGATTTATATATTCATTCCACAAATTTTCACTTGTCCATGTGCCAGGATTGGTGTGGGGTCTGCAGTGGTCACGGGATGTCAGACTACACCGTTCTCTGCCTTTTCTGGGGGTCCAGTTTCTTTGTTTTTAAAATGGTTAAGTTAGGAAATATGTTCTTTAAGATCTTTTCAAGCTTGAATGATCTGTGATTTTAATTAGCTAAAGAAATAGCTCCTTGCTTCTCCTTTATGTATCTATTAAAATTTTAGGTCATTGAATTTAAAGATTCTTTGAGATTTAACCAGATTCAAGCCCTGCAAAAATTTACACTTCCTCCAGAGATTAATAATGAGATTCTTCACTGATAAAGGGGAGAAGAGAAAATACCCTGGGAAATTTGAACATCTATGTCTATGCATGACTCTTTCTCTTAGCATTAAGTCTCCTCTGAATAGGACACATCAAATCCTCTCTGCTAATCCCAGTAACTCACATGTATTTTAACATTTGGCTTCATTGGAGGTACTGATTGATTTTTCATGCCCGAGTCCCTCCACGCCATGATGTGACTGCTAAAAGTTATTAATGTCATAAATTCAATTATTATTTTTTACAAGGTTCTGCTGTTCTGTGAGCAACCATGATGCTGTGGACTGGGCTGCTCATTATTTCTGATGGAGAAGCAGGGAAAGTTATCTGTGTTCTTTAGGGTTCTTCCCTCCCCTTTCCTCTTTGATGTTCTACCCTTCTAGGAACAAGTTCTGCCCTTCTTAGCCTAGTGATAAAATCCAAGGTCAACTCTTTTCGAAATAGCGTATGGATTCAGGAAGTAGCATAAGACAGCAAAGGGCTTCTGATTTGATACGTCCCAAGAAAGAATTCAGTTTCAAAAGATAGGCTCAGCACCATCTTTAAAAGCAAAAGAAGTGTTTCATCCAAGGAAAGTTGTTTCCCAGGGATCAACTCAAGTCGGTTAGCTTTCAAGGTCTCGGGAGGGAAGAGAACACTATAGACGTGAAGTGCATCACTCAGTGCTTTGAAAGAAAGAGACAGACCCAGAGGCCAACAGATGTCAAGGGAAATTTTCTCGGCTTTGAAAAGAGAAAAATGTTCTCTGAACTAATACTGATACTCTGGAGGCCCCAGTTTCCTCACTTCAATGCCAACATTTTTTCCCCTGTGTTCACTGTCTTTCCTAACTCTCAATTTCAGATTTCTAGTGAAGGATATGGACAGTCTCTTATCTGTCTTTGTGTTCCCTCTTCACAGTGCAGCCTGCAGTACTGAGAAAGCTCAGAAAACACTTTGCATGAACGCCTGGCTCTGACTACTAATATGGTGGCCCTTGTCATGCCTCAAAAAAATGCTGGTCTTTTTAAGAGTGGGATTTAGACATATTTCTACTCCTCCTGGTAATTTTCAGGCATGAACGAAGGAGCAAAAGCTACACATCACTGAACTATGAGAGAAAAATTGAGCTGGCTTGAAAAGCGAGTCCTCAAGCTCTGGAGCTTCCTGATAATAGAGAAACTGTCTTTTATGGAAATATTTCCCCATTAGTCAAAGATTTCTTAATGACCTGTGATGGTGTGTCCCTCCCTCCCGGGAGCCTTTCTAGGTTCCGGGGATATACAACTGAGTGAAGGCATGGTCCTTTCCCACAAAGTGTGGATGATAAGCTAGGGTTGCGTGATTTTAAAGAAAGGAAGGAAGAAATGAATGAATGAATTCCCCATGAGATTTGTATTTTAGATAAACTAAGAATACGTTTTTATTATCTTTATAGTACAGATGTTCCCTAATTTGTAATTATTTGATGGCTTTATGATGGTGTGAAATTAATACGTATTCAAAAGAAAACCATACTTTGAATTTTGATCTTTTCCTGAGTTGATCATTTGCTGTACAATACTTTCTTGAAATTCTGGGCAGTGACAAAGAGCCCCAGCTCCCACTGAGAGATTGATGACCCTGTCACACAGCATCCTCATCCAGCAATTAGTCCAGTACTTCACACATCCCTTAGGTCCGGGGGGCTTCCGGCTTGTACCTGCTCTGTTTTTTTAGTACAGCACTGTACTAATGAATTGCATGACATATACAACACTTTAATGACAAAATGGGTTTGTTAGATGATTTTGCCCAACTGTAGACTAATATAAATGTTCTGAACATGTTTATTTTATTTTTGAAGCCATTCTTTATTGAGGTATACATACACTAAAATTTACCCATTTAAAATAATTTTTTTTAGTTGTAGATAGACACATTGCCTTTATTTTATTTATTCTTATGGGGTGCTGAGGATCGAACCCCATGCCTCATACATGCTAGGTAGGTGCTCTATCATTAAGCCACAATCACAGCCCCTAAAATGTACCCATTTTAAGTACATGGTTCAATGAGTTTTGACAAAGTTGTAGCATTGTGTTCAAGATGATACTTAGTTTATCTGTAATTCAAATTTAACTGGGAATCCTGTTTATATATTTCCACCACCCATAAAAGTTCACCATGTGTATTTACAGTTAATCCTTTCTTTGCATCCCAGATATAGGTTTACTTATCATTATAGTTTTGGGTTCTAGGAAAACATACAGTAGGTAGACTATTATGACTGCTTTTTATTGGTATATTACATTTATATACAATAGTGAGATTTGTTGTTTCATATTTTCACATGCATACAATAAATATAATTTGGTCAGTTTAATTCCCCAGTACCTATGTTTTCCCTCTTCTCCTCCCTCCCTCCCTTTGGTCCCCTTTATGTATTTTACTCGTCTCCTTTGTATTTTGATAAGATCTCCCTCATTCCACTTTCCCCTCATTTTTATCTCTAGCTTCCACATATGAGAGAAAAACATATGACCCTTCATTTTCTAAATATGGCTTATTTTTCTTAACATAATGCTCTCAAGCTCCATACATTTTCCTGCAAATGACACAATTTAGTTCTCTATGGCTGCATAAATCCCGTTGTGTAAATATACCACAGTTTCACAATTTCCATTCACCCATTGATGGACACCGAGGCTGATTCCATAATTTGTTCTGAGCACATTTTGATAGGTTAGATGAAGCTATAGTGTGCTGTAGTTTGGATGCATTCAATGTATTTCTGACTTAAAGTATTTTTAACTCAATCACGGGTTTATCAGGATAGAATTCCATCATAAATCAAGGAACATCTGTTTAAATATATGCTATGCAATATATGTGGCATACTTGTAATTGAGAATAATTATTCTTAGTTTATCTGTAATTCAAATTTAACTAGAAATTTTTTATTTTATTACTATTCTACAGTGGAACCCACCATATTGGTTCTGTGCACAGAATGTTCTCTAAGTTCAAGGGAGAGAGAAGTTCACTCTGCTGAATGAGCCAGGGAAATTTTCTCAGTGACATTCAAATAGTATGTATTAACTCATTCCTCTTATAATAGCTGCCACTATTTTTCCATTCCTCACAGAGCGATACTGAGGGTTGGAGGTTAAGTAACCTTTCCAAGGACACTTAACTAGTAAATGGCTGTGCTGGAATTTGAACTCAAGCCATCCAAGCTCTGAGCCCATACTTTATCTCTGTGATATACTTACGTCGATGCTGCATTGCAATAATCTGTTTATGTGAGCTGCTGTTCTAAGCATTTTCATGTATCTCAGTTTGAGGCTTTTATAGAAGAACTGAGGAATTCAATAAAGAGGCTGAGCTTGGCTCCAAGCCATGAAATTTATGTATTCATTCAACATACAGTTATTGAGCACTGTGCTTCATAACAATATTATGAGATTTGGTATGATCTTTCCTGGGTATAAATTGGGACACAAAGGTTACATAAATCACCTTTAATAAAAAATCTTTCATCGGAGCCAGACCTAGATCTCCTAGAACAGGGTCCCACAGCCCATGACAGAATCCAGTTCTGCATGGTGAGTGCTTATTTTGCATTTAATAAAGTGAGGGTGAATGAAAGTAAATTCAGACTATGACATGAAGATATTATTCATGTAGATTGTTAGAATTTTTGGGGACTTTAAAAATAAAAATGACTTTCCTTTGGGAGAAAGTGTATGTGGTGTAGGGACCTTACAGATTGGTCATCAGAACCCTCTCGGTGCCCTGTTAACATTGGCTGGGTGGCCCCAATCCCTGAGTTTCTGTGCAGGAGGACTAGGGTGGCCTCGAGAACTTGAATTTGTAACCAGTTCCCTGCTGGGGCAGATACTACAGCTCCAAGGACCAAATGTGGAGGATGACAGGTGTGGTGAAGTGGAGCAATGGCATCAGAAAGCCCCAGTCTGAGTACAGCAGCTAGTGTGTGAACTTACCGAGTGGTCAACCTACAGAGCCGAAGAGAGTCTATTTCTTCATCTATAAAACTGGATTTTTGGAGCTCTTCTGAGGATTTAATGGCATAAAGTAAAAATATTTATTTTTCTTAACTTTTCCCTGTGGAGATAACCCAGTTGTCCTATTGCAGATGCACACAGATGGGGGAATGCCCGTCTGGGGTTTCATAGTAACAAGGTGATAGAGAATCATGGCATTAAACGGAGTCCTGGGCATTGATTTCAGGTTTTGGCCCAAAGAGCCAGAACATGTGTTCTGCCCCCTTCACTTATTTCAGGACTTCCCGATCGCCTCCCATAGGCATTTCTGCAGTGAATGGAAACCGGTCCTCCATCAGCGCACACTCGTGGGCAAGTATTATGGTGTTAGGAGAAAGACTTGTCTTTGAAGTCTTTGAAGACTAGAATCAAAAAGACAGGGCTTTTGAGTAAAATTTCACTCCTTCTTCTTAAAGGAAGAAGTTTTCTTCATTCCTCTCTAGAAATGTAGGGTGTGCAACTCCCCAGAGCCCAGATTCTTCATTTTTCAAATGAGAAGGTAGACCAATGATGCTATTGTTCATGTTTTTGATTGTCTCCTTTGCTGTGAAGAAGGTTTTCAGTTTGATACCATCCCATTTATGGATTCTCGCTTTTACTTCTTGAACTTGGGGAGTCTTGCTGAGGAATTCAGTTCATAAGTCGACATGATGGAGACTTGGGGCCTACTTTTTCCCAGTAGGTGCAGAGTCTCTGTGATTTGAGTTTTCCTCCCTCTTTGTTAGCTTGGCTAAGGGTTTATCAATATTATTGATGTTTTTCAAAGAACCAACTTTTTGTTTTGTTGAGTTCTTGGATTTTTTTCTTTTGTTTCAATATCATTGATGTCAGCTCTGATTTTAATGATTTTCTGTCTTCTACTGCTTTGGGTATTGATTTACTTTTCTTTTTCTAGGGCTTTGAGATGTAATGTTAGGTCACTTATTTGTTGATTTTATATTCTCTTAATGAATGAACTCAATGCAATGAACTGTTGTATCACTGTCTTCATGTGTACCCAAGCTTTTGATATGTTGTATTGCTATTCTCATTTACCTTTAAGTATTTTTTTATTTCATACCTGAGTTCTTCTGCTATCGATTCATCATTCAATAGCATATTATTTAGTCTCCAGGTATTAGAGTAGCTTCTATTTTTATTTTATCATTAATTTCTAATTTCATTCCATTATGATCTGATAGGATGCAAGGTATTATCTTCATTTTTTTGGTATTTTCTAAGGATTGCTTTGTGGCCTAAGATGTGGTCTATTTTAAAGAAGGATCCATGTGCTTCTGAGAAGAAAGTGTATTCAGTCATTGATGGGTGAAATAGTCTATACATGTCTGTTAAGTCTAAAATATTAATTGTGTTTTTTAGTTCTATAGCTTCTTTATTTAGTTTTTGTCTGGAGGAGCTATCCAGTGGTGGGAGAGCTGTGTTAAAGTCACCCAATATTATTGTGTTGTGTTCTTGAAATTGAGAAGCATTCATTTGATGTACATAGATGCTTCATTGTTTGGGATATAAATATTTATGATTGCTATGTCTTGTTGATGTATAATTCCCTTAAGCAGTATGAAATGTCCCTCTTTGTCTCTTCTGATTAATTTAGGCTTGAAGTCCACTTTTTCTGATATGAGAAAAGAAACCCCTGCTTGTTTACGAGATTTATGTGAATGATATGTTTTTTCCCATCCTTTTACCTTCAGTCTGTGGATGTCTTTGTCTATGAGATCAGTCTCTTGGAGATTGCACATTATTAGGTCTTTTTTAAAAATCCAATCTGGCAATCTATGTCTTTTGATTGATGAATTTAGGTCATTTACATTCAATGTTATTATTGAGAGATGATTTCTATTCCCTGTCATTTTGATTTATTTCTGGTTTTTAATATGAATTAGTTTCTCCATCGATTCACTGTTCTTTTAGTGTGTTTCTGCCCTTTGCTGGTTTTCACTTTTATTTTTCATTTCTTCATGAAATACCTTATTGAGTATGTTTTGTAGTACAGGCTTTCTACTTATGAATTTTTTATAACTTTTGTTTATCAAGAAAGGTTTTTATTTCATCATCAGTTCTGAAGCTTAATTTTGCTGGGTACAGATTCTTGGCTTGCATCCATTTTCTTTCAGAGCTTGATATCTTATTCTAAGACCTCATGGCGTTGAGGATCTGGGCAGAGAGATCAGCTGAGATCTGTATTTGTTTCCCTAAAAATGTTACCTTTTTTTTTTTTTCTGACAGCTTTTAAAATTCTATCCTTATTCTGTTTGTTGGATATTTTCATAATAATATGCCTTGGTATGGGTCTGTTGTAATTTTGAATATTTGGGGTCCTGTAAGCCTCCTGTATTTGATTTTCCATTTCATTCTTTTTTTAAAATTCTTTTAAAAATTTTGTTTTTTAGTTGTAGATGGACACATATCTTTATTTTATTTATTTATTTTTATGCGATGCTGAGGATCAAACCCAATGCCTCATGCATACAAGGTAAGCACTCTACCACTGAGTTACAACCCCAGCCTATTTCGTTTTTTAGGTTAGGAAAATTTTCTGATATTATTTCATTGAAAAGATTGTGCATTTCTTTCATTTGTATGTCCAAGACTTCATCTATCCCAATAAATCTTAAATTTGGTCTTTTCAGGTTATCTCTTATTTCTTGGAAGTTCTGTTCAAGGTTTCTTCACATCTTTTCTCTACCCTCAATTTTGTTTTCAATATTATATATTTTGTCTTCATTGCCTGAAACTGTCTTCCAAGTGATCTAGTCTGTTGGTGATAGTTTCAGTTGCATTTTTAATTTGTTTTATTGATTCTTTTATTTTGAGGATTTCTGCTTGGTTTTTTTTTTTTAGAATCTCTCTTTGTTGAAGTGATTTTTCACTTCCTGTATTTTCTTTCTGATTTTATTCCTTATTCCATTCTTTAACGTGTATCTCGTGTATCTCTTCTACAACATCATAAAGTTGAAAAATTGTAAGTCAAACCAAAGTTGGAGATAAGCTGGTACTCTTGTTACTTATTAGTGCAAGATCAACAGTTTCTGGGAAATAGATCTGAGTATGATAACTTTAATTCTCATCTTAATACGTATTCTAAACAATAAAAATACCACTTATTAGTAAAATATGTTTGTCAAGGAATGGAGACTACTCATTGCTCTCTAGCATGGTAGGTAGTGATGGCTGAACTATTAAATGGGATAGCAAGTCCATTGAAGCACTCTACTCATTATTTACTTCAATGGACCTACTTTTATTTCTCATAATGTGCTCTGGAACAGTTGGGACACAAGTCAAAATGTATCTAAAAATACTCATGTGAAAAAATGAATCATACACCAGCTGGTTGCTATGTTTTTGTTGACAGGAACCTGATGACATAGATCGCAGCTCTATTTTCTAAATAATGATGTGCTTTTTTTTTTCCAGTATAATGTTACCAGATAGCAACTTTAAAGTATGAACCTTTGATTATTTTTAGTAGTATTATAGGTTTACCTTTACCCATTTGTCCTCTCCTTTCTTGTCTGAAGGAGGATGGCCCAAATCTTGCACGTATGACACAGGTCCTTGTGTTATACACTGATTCTGTGGCCTAAACCAGCCATCAAACCTTTTTCCCACTGAGCTAACAGGCTCAGCTCATGGAAAACCAAATGCTTTCCCATCCCTAGCAAGAATTGAAATGTTAAAGATCAATTGTTTAGGATGGATGATGTGAAGGTCAATTTCAAATTGTTTAAACTGTTGTTAAGGAACAGATACCTTAACTCAAGGCTTAGGAGCCTGAATAGCTTTGGGAGCACTTAATGTTTTCTTAACAGAATGAAGGGGAGTCAATAAGCTTAATTTATACTCTGGTGAATGAAACACTCTAATCTTCAAGTGGCATCCCCCCAACACTGGTTTAAAGGGAGACAAATCATGCTATATGTGGTTTTTCTTTAACTACTATAAACAAGGTAATGATCAGCAGTGGTTCCAAATGTATATTAAATATAAAAATTCTTAATGTTTTTTAATTTCAAGACTTTCTGAATCATGTAGACAAGTGTTTAATAAAAGACAAGTAGTCTTGGGCTGGGTTGTGGCTCAGGGGTAGAGCGCTAGCCTGGCATGTGCAAGGCCCTGGCTCGATCCTCAGCACCACATATAAATAAAGGTATTATGTGCAACTACAGCTAAAAAATAAATAAATATTAAAAAAAGAGAAGGAGTCTTGAGAACTGTGCCGATACAGTAGCCAATTGTCACATGGAAGTGACTACTGAGCATTTGTCGTGTGGCTGGTCTGCATTGAGATGGTTTTACCTATAAAATGCACAATGGGTTTAAATTGGATGAATAAAAATAATTTAAAGCATCTCAAGTACTTATTTTTATTATGAATAAAATGCTGAAGCTATATTGGACACACATTATATACAAAATATTAAAATTAATATGACCTTTTTCTTTTTAGTTTTTAAATTGGCTACTAGAAATTTTTTTTTTTTATTTTTTGGCCAGTGCAGTGGATTGAACCTAGGGCTTCATGCATGATAGCCACCCACTCTATTACTGAGCTATACTCAGCAAATATAAATTAGCTTACGTTATAAAATCAGCGCTCCACATTGTGGATTACACCAACTATGAACAGAAAATATTCAGAAATAAAGTTGCATGTGTTCTTGTTGAGAGCCACAGTGGAGTCGGGATGGCGCCTGGCATTTGCCAGAAGGAGTGGTTGAGAGGTGACGCCAGTGAGCCATTAAGAGGATGGTAATTAAGTTAAGCTGTGTATAATTGCTGTGACTGGATGATGCTGGATTAAAACAGGCTGTGTATTCAGTTGTATATAGACCCTTGCTTTCCAGCAATAGGGAGGCTCCTGCTGCCTCAGGCGCCCGCTACTTTTGAGTTCTTGTGGAGTTCCCGGGAGTTCTCCCGGAGCCCGGTTGGGAGCTGGGAGAGTTCCCGGGGAGTGCCGGGGTGGAGTTCGGGCAATAAAGGAGTTCCTGTTAGAACCTACAAGTGCCTCATGGCGGCATGTACTGAACATGTACAACTCATTTTCTTGTTATTATTCCCTAAACAATGCAGCATAATACAATTTGCAGAGCTCTTACATTGCATGAAGTATTAAAAGTACTCTGGAGATGATTTAAAGCACATAGGAGGATGTGAATAAGTTATGTGCAAATTCTACATCATTTTGTGCAAGGTACTTGAGCATCCATAGATTTTGGTATCTTTGGGGAGTGGGGTCCTGAACTAATTCCCTGTGGATACTGAGGCACAAACGTGTTTCTATATACAGTGCTGCTTTAGAGGCTTAAAAATTAGAGAGCATTTCAGAATGTAAAACTAAATCTCTCGGGCTGGGGTTGTGGCTCAGTGATAGAGTGCTTGCCTAAGCAAGTGTGAGACACTGGGTTCAATTCTCAGCACCACATATAAATAAATAAAATAAAGGCACATTGACAACTAAAATATTTTTTAAAAAATTAAATCTCTCTATTTTTATTTAAAAATAAAATACTGCTAAGCAGAAAGAATGCAGTCTGGCTGACACCTTGACTGAGACCCGCCTGGACTACTGACATCCAGAAATATCAGATAATACATTTGTGCTGTTTTAAGCCACAAGTTTTGTAAAACATTGTGATAGCAGCCATAGGAAACTAAGATAAACAGAGAAGGGCACCGAGACTCTGCCAAGTTAAGAAACTTGACCAAATTTCAAGTGTGCAAGGAGTGTCCTTGAGGTTCACACTTAGAGCTCCTAATTCCAAGTGTAGAAATATGTGCCCCATGGGAAGGAGTGACAAAGAGCATGCTGAGGGACCTCAGTAAGCTAAGATCACAGTCATCCCCCTTGCTGCACAGCTCCCTGAGAGTGAAAGCAATCAATTATCAGATCAGTAATAAGCTTTTGATGTTTAAGACCATACCTCCGTTGAAAGTGTTTTTATTATTATTATTGTTGTTATTGTTGTTGTTATTATTATTATTATTTTGGTACTGGGGATTGAACCAAGGGGCACATAACCACTAAGCCATATACTCAGACCTTTTTTAAAAAATTTGTTATCAGGAGACAGGGTCTCGCTAAGTAGCTTAGGGCCTCGCTAAATTGATAAGCTGGCTTTGGACTTATGATCCTCCTGCCTCAGCCTTCTGATGAAAGTGCGTTTGTAATAAGAGGCTTGGGAAAGGGATCATTCCCTTGGTGGGTAGGAGGAGGGTAAGTTTTGAAACAATGTTGCAATGACTTAATGTTGAGTGATTTCGTCACTCATGACTGAGCTCAGAAATGACGGCTCCATGGGGCAATATGTTTGGAGAAGTGTCCCATTCCAGGTTGCCAGAACCCATTGCATTGCAGGCATCATTAAGCAGAACTCAGATGGCAGAGTAAGTGGCTCTCCCACACAGGCAGCATCTTTAAACTTCATCACTTAGAATGCTGCAGTAATGGAACACGGTCCAGCTCGATTTCTGTGATAGCTCTGGACATTTGTAGGAAACAGACCAGGTCCCGAAGTCGGAGAGCCTGCTGAGCATTGGAGACCAGGGGTCATATCGGAAGCCCAGGGCGCTTCCCTTCTTCCCGGTTCTCTCCCTCCCACCCCTCATTTTCCTTTCTGCCTCTGGTCTTCCTTCTCTGCCTCTCTTCTTCTCTTCTTCTCTTCACATTCTGCTCAGGCCATCTCTGTTCCATGGTCAGTCCTTTCCTAATGTCACAGGAAATCTCTGCTTGCCTCTGTGACGAGTTTAGCTTATCCAGAACTCACTGGGTTCCAGTTTCCATCAAATCTTCCCCTTTCTTGTACTCCCCTACTCAGAGGAACTTCCCGGCAGTCATTCAAGTCAGACCGGGAACATCCAGGACCCCTTCTTCACTCTTTTCTGTGCCCGTGCACATCTGCCACCAGCTCTGCCCATTCCGGACCCTTCTCCATGGGGCCGTTTTTTACAGCCTGTGCAGAGCCTTCAGCTCTGCTGTGCAGGCCTAGCTGTAATTCGGGACTTTCTGTCCAGCCTTGCTTTTCTTCTGCTTCTCTCCCGTCCTGCTTTCTAGCTTTGAAGACGTGTGTTCCTGTCTAGGGGTGCTGAGTTCATTGTCCCCATTCAGCAAAGAATCGAAGAACAAGACACAGAGAACAAGCAAGCGATGGCTTATTGCAAAAGCAACACAGAGAGACTTCTGTACAGAGAAGGGGCCTCAGAGCGGGGAATCCAGTGGGGGGAGTTTGGCTTTTCATCAAATGGGGAGTTGACCTCATCGAGGACCCTCTCTGTGCTCCTTCGCTCTGGCTCTGCCCCCCACCTCCTCACGTGCCATCTCGCCCTGGCTGCCTAAGCCCTTCTCTATCTCCCTCGCTTGTTTGTGGTTACTGGGTTGTTTCTTACTTTAGAGTCCTTGCTCATTCATGCTTGTACTTTTTTCAAGAATGACTTTGCTTCGTGATAGGGCCTGGCAAGAAGGGTCAGCTGATATTTGGGGATGGAGGTGCCAGGGATGGAACCCAGGACCTTGCGCATGCTAAGCCTCACTCTACCATTGAGCTACATAACCCCAGCCAACCGGTCTGTAAGATTCATCCCAAGCTTTGTGTTTCCTAGTCCTGCCTCATAGCACTCCAAATGGTGGAACTGAGGACTCTTCTGTTTGGCTTTGTGTCTGCAGGCCTCTCCCATCGACCCTGCTAGCTGAAGCCTGTAGCTCCTCCATGCCCATCCCTCTCTGTGCAGTCTCCCCTGCACTGACAGACAGGCTGTCTCTCCTTACAGCAGGATCCTGTCTTCTCCTCGCATCTCTGGGGATTATGATGCACCTTCACGTGAGAGATGAGTGAAGTCATCCGAAGCACATGATCCAGAGATTTATCACCAAGGAACGGGTGATGCAGACACAAGTGATTTGAATACTTGTCTCCTATCATCAAACGTCTCTAGGAATATGACAGTACATGAATACATGCATATTTAAAAAAAACAGAGAAACACTGCTTTCTTTAAGATGAGTCACTTCAAATTGTCTCCAATGGCAAAACAAAGTTAGAGAGAAGGTGACAGGAACTGGTTTATAATTATTTTTCATTCAACAACAACAAAAAAATTCATAGAAAGATATTTCCTTCTTATTCAAGTTGAAAATTATTGTTATGGAAGTGGGCAAACATGCACAAAAGAAAAGAGTGTAATGAACCCTTGTGTACTAACCATTTTGCTTCAACAATGACCTGCGGTTTGCTGACTTTAATTCATTTATCTTCAAGGATTTTTTGTTGGTTTGTTTGCTGAACTATTTTAAAGCAAGTCCCAGCTGTTATATCATTTTCCCCGTAAATACTTTGGAAAATATTGTGAATAAATATGAACTATTTTCTAAATATACTCACATTGGTCACACCCAACACAATTGACAACATTTCCTTGATATCTCGGAACACATGGTCCATTTTTAATCTTTCCTAATTGTCTCAAAAATATCTGTTTAGAGTTGGCTATTTGGTAGGTATTTTTTTTTAAAGTTCGTTTTAAAAACATTCACTTTTGAGATAAATTCACTTGCAGAAACACTACAGGAATAATACTAAGAACTTTTTGTATTCCTTTCCCACCTTCATTCATAAATCGCTGAACATTTTGCTGCATTTGCTTTATTATTTCTTATGTTTTTGCTATTTTATGAACCATTCGAGGATAATTTGTCCCTTTACCTCTGAATATTTTGGTATGTTTCTAAAGAATGGATAACAAATCATAGTCTAGCTATCAACATTACAAAAATTTTTAACACATTTAAAAAAATATTTTTTAGTTGTTGATAGACTTTTAAATTTTACTTATTTATATGCGGTGCTGAGAATTGAACACAGTGCCTCACACATGCCAGGCAAGTGCACTACCGCTGAGCCCCAGCCCCAGCCCCAACATTACAAACTTAACACCGTACAATACCACAATTTAATTCATAGCACATGTTCAAATTCTATCACATGTACCAATAATGTCCTTTACAGGTATTATTTTTGTCAGTCCAAATCCTAATTCAGAATTATGCTTTGCATTCTGTTGTGATGTCTCTTTTGAATTTTCTTTTATCTGGGAGCGTCTTCATTTCTGTTTCTCTTGACTGTGGCGTTGTTTTAGAGTACAGAGTAGTTATTTGGTAAAATATTCCATGACTTGAGCTTGTTTGACATACTCACATTATTTGATTCAGGTTGTGTCTTTGGGGCAGGAATGCTGTGACCTTCTCGAATTATCTGTTTGTCAATTTATTTTTTATTTCGGCATGTTACTTTTTCCCTTGGTACGTATTGAGGGGATTTGTTGTGACATATTTGCACACAACATACAACATAATTTGGCCAGTATCACTCCAGGACTCTCCTCCCCTGCCCCTTGGTTTCTCTACTGACCTCCCTTTGACTTTTAGCAGACCCAACCCCACCTTTGTTTTTCTTTTTCCTCTCTAGCTTCCGTGTATGAGAGGAAAACACAGGACTATCACCTTCTGAGTTTGACTTATTTCACTTAACGTGATGGTCTCTAGTTCCATCCCTTTTCTTGCAAATGCCATAATTTCATTCTTCTCGATGGATGAAGGAAACTTCATTGTGTATATGCACCACATTTGCTTTGTCACTCTCAGAGTATCTTATTGGGAAGCACCAGTTTGTCCTAGGACTGGTGACATTCCATCTGATCCCTTGATGAACATGTTTTTTTTTTTTTTTTCCACCATAAAGTTCCTATTTTTTCAACTTTGGAATTTGCAAGAAATTTCCGGGAAGATACTTGGAGACTGTGCCAATATGTTTCCTCATTAAGCTTTCATCTACTGCTTTTAGCATTCATTGATGATCTTCTAACTATATTATTCCTTCTATGCTTTTTAGCTGGCTTTCTGTTGCGAGGATAAACTTTTTTCCTCTGTTTCTCTCAATTTGCACTCATTGATTCTTGTATTTCTCAGTAGATTATAATTTGTCTCACTATTCATTCTGCTGTTCTACTTTTTCCTACTCTGAGCATTGAAACTCTCTTTCGGCTGGCCTTGTGTCTTGTACCATACCCCCTCCTATTTTGAACGCTGTCTTACTTTCTGGAACAAGATATTCTAGGATCATCTTGCATTCCCTATGTTTTAGCCTTGCATTTGGCCATTTCTCTAAGGAGCTGTCATGGAAAACTTGATTTTAACAACAATATCTGTAATAACAGATGGTACATCTAACTTTTTCAAGCTGATATTATTTAAAAATTAAGCAAGGATTCCACTTCACAGCCAGACAAAAACAGTCTGAATTGAGTTAAAAAATATACATCCTTCAGATTAATAGTATTTGTTAATTGATAATACATAAAATATAAGCATTTAAAAAACTCCAGTGTGAATGTATGAATATGTAAAAAAAATCATTACTATGTACAACTATAATGCACCAATAAAAAAAATGTGGGTGAAAAAATCCTCTGGATATAGGCTTAGTAGTTTTTATAATATAAATAATCCTGTGTGACCTTCACAGCCTCTGAAATCTCGCCTCACATGTATTATTCAGCTTTTTGTTACTATAACAAAATGCCTGAGGTAGGATACTTATGAAGGAAAGAAGTTCATTTAGCTTATTGTTCTGGAGGTTCAAGAGTTCAAGGGCATGCCATCTGTATTGGCTCAGTTTTAGTGAGGATCCTTATCACCATGGCAGATGGCAGTGGCAGGAGTTTGGGTAAGAGTAAATAATTATATTTCTAGATAAAAATCAAGAGAGAAATTCATGGATTGGTCTTGCTCAATTCACTTTCCCGAGAGCTACCTTAATCTTCTCCAAGGGCAGTAGCACCCTCAACCACCTGTGGAATTTCCACTAGGCCCCACCACTCAAAAGTTCCATCAGCTCCCACCTCACGATGCTGAGGCTCCAGCCTGCAACATATGGCCCCTTGGGGGACAAACCGCATCCACACTACAGCAAGGCACCGGATAGAAGGGATTCACCAGTTCTGCTGAAAGAGCTGTTGTCCTCTGAGGACTGACTCAAGGCAGAGCAGCATAACTGCCCCTTAAAATGAACACAGGGCATCAACAGTGCCTCACTCTTGCCTTTGTAAGCTGTCACAGATCTTTCCCTCAATAGAAGACAAACCTCTGTTGATTGGGTCATTTCAGAGCACAGTGCTTCTCCACAGAGCTCTTCACGAAGAGCGTAGATGTCAGTTCCCACGCAACAAAAATGTAAAGCTGGGGACCAGCCCAGGAATCTGCATTTTAACAGGCTCCCTGATATACATATATATATGTGCATATATTCATATGTATGACACACAATATATATTTTTGTATATATAATAATCTGTATATGTATGTTCTAATATATATACATATATATCTCAGAAACTAATGCTCTGAAAAGAAGAAAGTAAGCTTTATAGCTGTTTATTGATTAAATAAGTTATAAAGGCAAAAATTCAGGTATTCAATTTTTATATGAATGGAAATCATAAATACACGTTTTAGCACATGGACGTGGTGTAAAAAATGAAACTGGAACACAAATTTAGGTCATGCAGTTCTTAGGGCTTGCGATCCTAGGTGCCTTGAAGATTCACTCGAGTGTGACAGGAACACTGTTCAGACCTCAGGTCCCTAAAGCTTAACTGTCCCGGGTTCTAAGTCTTTGGGGATTCTCTGGAGCTCACTCATGCTGAGGGGTTATGTTTCATCACGTTTCGGTCAACCCACACCTTACTTATTACCTACACGGACGTTTAAGTAATGGGAAAATCAGTGAGAAATTTTTAAAAAGTGGGGAGTGAAAAAAACCAAAGCTCAGTATTTGGAAAACGAGGCCAGAGAAAGGCGAGTCTTCTACCTGCTCCAAGCCTGGCCAGCTATTTCCAGCGGCTTGTTGTGGTTTAACTAGGACGAGGCACCAGCGGTGGCTTCCTCCCTCCAGGTAGCAATAAAATCATAGCGTGCAGGCGGAACAGCGCCAGCTCTCCCTCGGGGTACTTTCCTAGGGCTGAGCTCTAATAGGTGTGAATGGCTGTCACCCAAATCACCAAGGCTTTTGGGGAAAGTTTGCATCTCAGGACTTTTTGCACATTAAAAAAAAATGCACTGCTTTCTGAACTTTTAGGTGCTCGTGTGAGTTGATCTGAGGATAGATGAGCTCATCTAACATGGGCGATTTGTTTAGTAGTTGGTGTAAAGTTTTGGGTCCAGAAAAAGTGACCATTTTTATCCAGGAGGCACTTTCCCTTTGCCAGACCTGCAGGGCTTCCCCTTCGTTCTTAGCTCTCCCCTGGAAGCAGTGAGCTCATCTGTTGTCCTCCTTTCCACCCGAGAAATTAGAGTTCTACTTTTCTCTGAGGCTGGCATTTCTATTTCGAGTCTGGTTTACACACCGCCAGCAGATGGCCCCTCTGTGGGTGTATGGTGTGCATAGAGGGCTTAGCACTTCCCCAAGCCCCTGCACTCCCTGCACATCAGCTGCCTCTCTCAATACAAACAGCATGTGGCCAGCATCATCGCAGGAGTCGACCTTGACTCTGTCAAGTTCAGAGTGTCTGTTTCTGTGTATCCCTTTCCACGTGAACTGGAGGTGCCCACGTCAGAGGAGATGGGTGATTTCCTTTTGAACCTGGCTTGTCTCATTGTGCATGTATGGCGGTGACTTCAGGTCAAATAATGCCCTTTTTAATTGGCTTTTTAAAAATGAGGTAAATTTACATATCATAAAATTCACCATCTGAACCACTTGAAAGTGTACAATTCAGTGAATCCCAGTGTATTCAGTGCTGGGCATTCATCACCACGGTGTGATTTTCAAACACTCCCAGTTGTTTTGCTTAGATTCTGTTACTTAGCTCACTTACGAATACTGTAAGCATGGGGTTGAGGCTAGGGGTGTCCTTACCTTCAAACAAAGGGGTTCATCTCCTTGTTCTACCAGGAGAGAATCACCGGGAACCTGCCTGCACAGAGGGCCAGACGTTTCCTGGAAAATAATTCAGCTGACTGAAAAGTGGGATAGAAAAGGAGGAGCGGAGAGGGCCTGCTGGTCCCAGGGGCTCAGCTGTTGCCGGTTTGTGTGGAGAGAGCTGTTGAGCACAGCCTGAGCACACCTGACCTGTCCCCTCAGCCCCAGCAGCTCATCCAGGTCCTTCCTCCTGAGAAGTGGAAGGGAAAGAAAGAGAGGTGGGCCCAGGGCAAAACTAAGAGCACCTTCACTGGGGTCTTGGACAAGGGCAGGACTCTGGAGTCCACCTGGGAGAGGACATAAAACAGAGGCACCTCCTCCATCTTGGGTGTCCTCCATCCTCCATGGGTGCCAGCCCGGGAATAGGAACAGAGGCAGGAAATGGCTGTGTTGTCCCTGGTGGAGTCCTCACGGGGCCTGACACTGAGCAGAGGCCAAGTGACACTGGGGCAGACAGAGAACAGAGAGCTCTTCTGCCTGAAGTCCACCTCTGTTGTTCTTAGTGAGCAGAACAGTCCTTGGTGGGAACCAGCAAAGGTTAGAGGAGCTGCTGTTTGAGAACATGAATGGTGTAGCCACATTTCTGAGAGAAGAAAGGAGGGAGGAAAACAGGGTCGCAGCAGCCATGGATCACCACCTGGATTCCTACTCCAAGCAGAGCAAGACAGCTTTGCCGTGGGTGTGGACATACATTGCAGGCTGCAGAATTCGCTTTACTATCTCCTGCAGACACAGAGAGGAGGACCTAAGTACTCCCTTACCATAGGGTTTGGACCCCATAAACTTCAATTTGCATGAGTTCTGTGAGCCTGTGGGAACAGGGTGCATGGGGTCCCCCGACACTGAGTGCTGTATTCTGTAGAGTTGAGCACATGGTCCAGCAGGTGGACTCCCTCTGTACTGATCCCTATGCACCCCTTCCAGGTTTGTAACTTAGGCAAAGTTCACTTCTCCTTATTTGCAAAGTGGAGATTCATAGGAGTTGTGAGGATCAAAGAAGTTGGTAGATGTGGGCACGTGGATGAATGTGTGCTCACAAAGTTCTAAAGCCCAAGGTGATGGTATTAGGGAGGGAGGCCTTTGGTAGGTAATTAGTAGCTTACGAGGGTGGAGCCCTCCTGACTGGGATTAGAGTCTTTACCAGAAGAGACTGAAAAGCTTCCTGTCACTCTCTTTCTGACAAGTGAGACTATAACTGAGGAAGGTCAACTGCAAATCTGCAAATCTATAAATCAGGAAGTAGACCCTCCCCAGATACCAGATCCACACTGGGATCTTGATCCTGGACTTCCATTTAAAAAAAATTTTTTTTGTACCAGGGATTGAACTCAGGGGTACTCGAGTACCCAGCCCTATTTTGTATTTTATTTAGAGACAGGACCTCACTGAGTTGCTTAGCGCCTCACTGTTGCTGAGGCTGGCTTTGAACTGGTGATTCTCCTGTGTCACAAGCTGCTGGGATTGCATGTGTGCACCACTGTGCCTGACCCTGGACTTCCACTTTTGAGACCTGTGAGAAGTGATCAGGAAAGCCACCCAGTCTATGGTGTTCTGTTACTTCAGCCTGGACTAAGACAAACACTGATACACAGGGCCGACTGTCACCACTGTTGTCATCCACTGTGGCTACCCTTGAACACAGGCTGGTCATCCAGAGCGAGGAGGTGAGGCTGGGTCGGGAGAAATATCCTAGGCCCAGGGATCCTGACTAAGGAACCAGGGAAAGGCTCCGTCAGTGCTCTTGTTTCTCAAACCAGATTTTTCCGGGCACTTGGGGATTTGTGAGATAGGAATCGAGAAGAGAGAAGATTAGGAAGGAAAGTGCTCATAGAGAGACTCTTGCTGGAGCTGGAGGAAGCAGAGTGAGGCTGCGGAGGGGATGCTCCTACCTCCCCCTTGGTGGAATGGCGTGGAGTCTCCCAGCCTCCAGCGGGGCCCTCCAGGGTTAGGGACCATCCACGGGAGGGGAAAGTGTACCGGGAGTCACTCTGCTGCCACCTGATGGGGGAGAAGATAAGTTTCATCCTTGGGCAGAAGAGACTGCAGTCTCTGCAGAGAGAGATGGGGAGAGACTCCTGGGATCTCGTACAATGCAGAGGCAGCAGGGATCTGGAACTTGGTGTGATACAGTCTGGATAACCTGATCTGATCCCTCAGGCTGGGGAAGCCACGAGAACCCCACATTACTAATCTACTCACCGGGTCCTTTGTTTCCCCTGAGTCAGGGGCAGAGTAAGGCTGATGTCACCAAAAGGGTAAGTGGCAGGCTGTGAAGACGATGGGGCACCAGGGTCTGGTATTGTTCCCTTACAGCAGAGAGAGGTGGAGGCATTGTGCCTCTGTCAGCCATTCGTAATTAATCCTCTAAGCAATTACTTGTCAAGGACTCCTAGGGTTAACAAGACCCACTACATAACATAAATGCAAGCCCTAGCTTTCCTCATTAGCAACAATTACAGCAAAACATGAGTGATAATTTACTCTGCAGGTCTGGATACCCACAGAAAGCTTTGATTAACTGGAAAGGTGGTGCTTCAGCACATGCAGAGTAGGGAAATGGCATTATCATTCATGTGATAAATTATTCAAGAAGCCAGTTCTCATTAAGTACTACTTTGTTGATTCCCAGTTTCATGTTCGTGGCTTTGAAAGGACATTTACTGATTGAAAGCTTAATTTGGGGAAAATGCAAACTTGCTATTATGTTCTCCTATGATGTGGGAAAGTGTGAGCCCAAACATCATCCTTTTTCTGGGCTCCTCTGTTCTACCCATCCAACCCAAGATGGTATACATGCATATGTCGAGCCCTTAACCCCCAATGTGATGGTGTTTAGAGGTCCAGCCCGTAGTGGGGTTAGGTTTATAGGAGGTCATAAGAACTAGAGTCCTAATGATGGGATTGTGCCTGGACCAGAACAGGAGGAGACCAGAGCTCTCTCTGTTCTCAGCCTCCTGGAGAACACAGTGAGAAGATGCTTGCTGTGAACCAGGAGTGGCCCTCCTCAGACACAGGGTCTGCTGGCACCTCCCTCTTGGACATTCAGCCTCCAGAACTGTGACAATAAATGTCATTTAAGCTGCCCAGCCCGTGGGACTCTTGTTACAGTAGCCCAGGCAGATGTTGGGAATCTCCCTCCACCCTCAAGTCTGGAGGGGAGGTTGACAAGGGCTGAGCACATGTTTTCCTGGAAGCTTAGAGAGCATCACCCACTTGGTCTTGCTCTTTTGAAGGTCTGACTGTGTGAGTGACAGGAGCCTGAGCCCCACCTGTTCTCACAGCATGCTCAGTTCTGCCTGTGTATCTCTTTGACTGTAGCAGCCACTGGGCATCACCAATCATTTCACTGATTTCACCAGGCAAAGTGGCTACAAGTCCCACAGCAAAGAAAAAGGTGTCACTCTGGAGGGTGCATATGAAGGGCCACGTGTCCTCTGCCTCTCAGAGGTCGTGCCATACCCTGCCTAAGTCGATATGACACCTTCTCTCCTGGTGTGCCTATCATTTCTGGAAATCCTAAGCCCCAATTTGATAGAAACACTTGTAGATTTATAGCTTGTGTCTTGGTGGGGGTTCTTTTTTTTTCTTTTATTTTTTTTATTGTTGGTTGTTCAAAACATTACACAGTTCTTAATACATCATATTTCACAGTTTGATTCAAGTGGGTTATGAACTCCCATTTTTACCCCGTATACAGATTGCTGTATCACATCAGTTACCCTTCCATTGATTGACATATTGCCTTTCTAGTGTCTGATGTATTCTGCTGTCTATCCTATTCTCCACTATCCCCCCCTTCCCTCCCCTCCCTTCCCCTCCCCTCCCCTCCCCTTTTCTCTCTCTACCCCCTCTACTGTAAATCATTCCTTCCACTTGTATTATCTTGTTTTACCCCTCCTTTCCTCTTATATGTAATTTTTTATAACCCTGAGGATCACCTTCCATTTCCATGCCATTTCCCTTCTCACTCCCTTTCCCTTCCACCTCTCATCCCTGTTTAATGTTAATCTTCTTCTCAAGCTCTTTGTCCCTACCCTGTCCTTGGTTACTCCCCTTATATATCAAAGGAGTCATTTGGCATTTGTTTTTTAAAGATTGGCTAGCTTCACTTAGCATAATCTGCTCTAATGCCATCCATTTCCCTCCAAATTCTATGATTTTGTCATTTTTTAATGCAGAGTAATACTCCATTGTGTATAAATGCCACATTTTTTTTATCCATTCATCTATTGAAGGGCATCTAGGTTGGTTCCACAATCTTGCTATCGTGAATTGTGCTGCTATGAACATCGATGCAGCAGTGTCCCTGTAGCATGCTCTTATTAGGTCTTTAGGGAATAGACTGAGAAGGGGAATAGCTGGGTCGAATGGTGGTTCCATTCCCAGCTTTCCAAGAAATCTCCATACTGCTTTCCAAATTGGCTGCACCAATTTGCAGTTGCTGGGGGTTCTTAATGTGTTTATACCTCATGGCTTATTGTGAGTGATGCTGTCGAATATATTAATGGGAAGATAAATGTAAATACTGCTATATGGATGCTTGTGAATGGCAATGCTTTCCTTCTTTCTTTTTGGTACCAGGAATTGAACCCAAGGACATTTAACCATTGAGCCGCATCCCTAGCCCTCTTTATTTACTTTTTATTTTGAAACAGGGTCTCACTAGGTTGCTTATAGTCTTGCTAAGTTGCTCAGGCTGGCTTTGAACCTGTGATCCTCCTGCCTCAGTCTCCCAAGCTGCTGAGATCACAGGCGTGTGCCACTGTGCCTGGAAACTTCTCTGACACCATTATTATCCTGCCTACCGGTACTTCTTAATGAAATCCAGAGTTCTTCCATAAGCCTTTGCTTTTGGGGGGGCTTTGGGCGCTGTTTTTGTTGTGGGTTTTTTTTTTTAGTATCTGTATGCTAGAGCTGGGAACCTCAACGTACAATATGTGTATATATTTACAAAAACATAAAAATTTAAGAAATGGCTCGCCAGAACCTTAGAATGCCCATTCTGAATGGTCCGTCTCTGCCGGGTCTTTTCAAAGCTCTTTGTTCAGAGTGTTCGTCTCCTGGCTTCTGCCCTCTTGGTCTTTAGCTCACCTCGTGCTCTCCCACACGCTGATGCTACAAGTCTAGGAGCCTTTGGCGCCCCCTCTGCCTGCAGACCCCGTTGCAGTCTGCTAAAGCCTTAGGAGTTGCTCAGTCTCCAAGGCCTGGGTTTCTCCCCTCTGTGGGCTTGACTGGCTCTGCGCCTGCCATGGGAAAAGTCTGTTGACTCAGCGGCCTGTGCTGTGTCCTGTCCAAGGCCTCCCCTGCTTTGGGGTCCGGCTGGGAAGATCATCTGAATACTGTTAGGTGGGGACACTAATTGTCCCCCAAAGGCCCAGGGGTCTCAGGATTGGCCCCCAGCCTGTGGTGCTGCTGGGGAGAGGTGGAACTGCTGGGAGCTGGGGCCTCGTGGGAGGAAGGTGGGCATCACTGGCATGTTCTCAAGGGGGCTTTGGGGACCCTTTGCTTCCTGGCTGCCATGAGGTGGACGGGCCTCCTTTTCCCTGCACTCGGTACCATGATCTTCTGACTCCCCCCAGACCCAAAGACAACAGGGCCAGGCAGCCATGGACCCCTGAATCTGTGAGCTAAAATAAATCTTTCTTCCTCTTCAGTTGTTTACTTCAGGCATTTTATCACAGCAATGGAAAGTTGATGAACACGAACATTAAAAACCAGATTTCAATCTCACTGGGCTGAGTGTCCCCCACCCCAAAGACCCCCCTCCTTGTACCTGCCCCTTCCCAAGTCCTCAGGGGATTTACAGGCAAGGCTTATACGGAACTAGGCACTCAAAATGCCTATGACTATTTTTTTTTAAATAACAGTATGTTTTGTTTTCATCTCTTTTAAGGAGATTGTAACATTTTATCATAGCCTGAGTTTCTCAAATCTCTGGGCTGTGTGAATGAGATTCTCTTCATCCTGTTTCACTTGGAGCAGTGTCTTATGTGTAGTAGGTACATAGTAAACATTTGAGCTACAGGGTTTCCTTGACTTGGGTTTCTTTAGGAAGTGAAAATTTTATTTATATATATATTCATATTTATATGTATATGTTTATATTATATATATATCCGGGTCAGAGAAAATAAAAGAATATTAATCATGGCAACTTTGACAGGACTTTATTTAGGAATTATAAAGCATTCTGTCAGTGAATTCCATGGTAGATAGGGCATAAGATGAGAAGATCCGATTGTAGGAGCAAGAACGACAACAATAATACCATTTAGGAGTCCAAGTTCTCATTGGATGAAAGAGTAGTAGGTTTGGAGCATGGGAGGAGAGTTCTCTTTCTTTAATTAACCAACCCATGCATTTCTTGTCAGATAGTTACATGTCAACCAATGTATTGATTTATTAGAGGAATAATAAATAATACCAGAAGGAACATCATTTTCTCCAAAAGTCGAGAAGGTAAAATAATTAATTCATCTTTTACTTCCTCCCACCCTCCATCCATCATCCATCCATTCATTCCATATAGGACTCCTCAGGATGACTGCAAATCATTGTATTTTTAATAGTCATCATATATCGATATGACTTTAGCACTGTAATTTAATTCCTGGAAGAATCTTTCTCAAAGGTTTTCCAAGGTGTTTCTGAACAGTATCCAGCATGAAGTCCATCTCTTTGAGTGCCTTGTGGAAAGCCATGCTACTGCCAGTGGTCACTGCCGAGTAACTTCCGGGTATTCTGCTGCTGACCAGCATTGCCAGATCTAGTGCCTCAGGAGAAGGAGCAAGTCCTGCCCTTTGACTTAATTCCCCACAACATAGAAAACCAGGCAATGTCTGTCGGGACCATGAAAGTTCAAGTATCACGTATGAGAATCAAATCGCAGAGAGTACCTTCCTGGTAGATGTGGCTGACGAGGAGCTTCCCAGACTCACTGCCAGCCTGGTGCCAAGGGCAGGGTGGACTCCACCTTGTAGCAGAGACCACGCTTTGAATGCCATGCCAGGTGTCTAAGATGTAGCTCCTGCCAGACACCTAGACAGGAAATCCTCCCTGCCTCCCCTCTTGGGCTGAAGCATACTTTCTGTGTCATTCTGTTCCGATTCACATTCAGCTCCTCAGAGTGTGTGACAGCAGGGATGTTCCCTCCCTCATTGATAGGAAAGTGAGGAACTGGGGATGAAAGTCAGAGACCAGGCAGAGATGCACATGAAAGTCGATTTGTCAGAGCTGACAACTAAAGGCACATCTCTCCATAGAGAGGGGCAACCCAGGCTTGGGTTCCATGACTTTTATGGGGATTAGAGCTGGGTGGGTCCTAATGCTGCGGTGGAGGGAAAGGTGCACCTTTCTCAGAAATGCCCTTGGGTGGGAAAGTGAAATTTTTCTTAAAGTGGCGACTGTCACTGATGATGACCATCCAGATGCGAAACAGGGACCTTACACTCATGAAAAGACACTACCACCTGCTAGGATATGGTTTCAGGCTATGGCCCCAGTTAGACAATTAAATCACTTCAGAATGGCATATGCCAACTTCAGCATGGGCTCAGAACATTTTGACTCCAAAATATCCTCCCCCTCCCGCCATTATATGCTACTCTCAGTTAATTATAGGTCTTCCTTGCCTTCACATTCACACTCCTTATTTTTTAAAAAAGCTTACATGTTCAATACTTGTTAAAGTTCTTCCGAGTTTTGACAGGATTAGATGGGACCCCTCAAAATTAAATCTGTTTTTCTCAATTAAAAAAAATCGATGGAACAAAGGATCTAGCAGATAGAAACCAAAACAAGGCATTCACTACAGCCAAGGCCAAGGTTAGAGAATGTGCATAACCATGGGATTCCTATGGCCCTCTACCGGCCAGTCCTAAGGCCATCTCAGGTCTCCCTAGGTGGGTACTTCCCTAAATCACTGAGGTGGGAAAGGATCAGGGAGACAAGGGGCTAGTGACTCTCAGAAGTTAAAGGGGGACATGGTATTGCACATGAGCTATTTTTCCAATCCCTAAATGGATAAATGTCAGAAAAGAAATGAAAGAGAACCTGGAGGTGGGATTGGAGTTTTGCCCATGTACATTGGGTGACCAATCTCCTGGCTTGCCCAGGAAATAGGGTATATATTAGTCAGCTTTTTATTACTATAACAAAATACTTGAGTTAGGTAACTAGAAAGAAAAAAAAAAGTTTATTTAGTATTACCATTTTGAAGGTTTGAAGGCATGATGTTGGTACCAGGCCAGTTCTGGTGATGACTTTGCAGCTGGTGGCATCCTGCCATGGCACATGGCATCACAAGGCAAGATAGGGAGGGCTTGTGTCTATGCCTGTGTGTCTGGTCTCTGTCCCTCTCCTCATAAGACCACAAGAGTCAGTCATGGGGTCTCATAACTGACGGCCTTCACCAAACCTCATCACTTTCCAAAGACCCCACCTCTAACACCATTGTTGGATTAACTCTGTACCCTCTTGATAACATTAGCAAGTCATTGGGGACTAAGCTCCTGCACGATTTGGGGGGCACAAACTATTTTCCAACCACTACAGAGAAAGTGCTCAGGCTACAGAACATTCAGCTCTGCAATGGCACTGTCTGAGGCAAGTGGGGGCACGTTGGTCACCTGGTAGTGGAGTCCCCCCCACATGATGGGAAACATCGGAAATGGGGAGGGGCATCCCTGCCCCAACTTCCTTTATATACGAATTCTCTAACAGTGGTTCTCCAGGTCCCCTGAGTGGTATAGCGCCTGCAGGGCAGGAGGCACCTGTGTGTGTTGTGAAAACATGATGGTGGGCACGCACCAGAGGGTCTGGGTGGGACCAGGGGCCTGTATTTCTGACATGTTCCCAGGAGACACGGCAGCTTACTATTGGTGCTCCCACATATTGAAAGAAACACGTTGATTCCACCAGCCACATTCAGGGACACCATGGGTAGCTCTTCAGCCTGTCCCCCATCTTCATGAGGCTGACTCCCAACCCTTGCTTGTTTCTGCTTCTTGATGGGCTGGTGAGCAGGGTTCACTTTTCCCCTCGCAGTTTATTTACTTTTTCGGTGGTGCTGAGGATCAAACCCAGTGCCTCACACGTGCAAGGCAGGCCCTACACCACTCAGCTGCAGTCTCATTAGGAAGAGGAATATGTCCATAGATACTAGGCTTAGGCCTATGCCATAGAAATTTTGTTTACAAAGATTAAAAGGGTATGGTTGTTGGTTGGTACCCTGGGGAGCTCAGAAAGAGGAACAAATATTTTAAAAAACCAATCAGAGTCTGTAATGATTATCTGTGATGATTGCTTTGGCGTTGAAGAACAGGTAGGAGTGAGTAAAGGGAGAAAAAATGAAGGGCGCTCCTGACTGCCATGCAAGAAACCATATTTGCACAGATTTTTAAAGACTTCAGTGGACTAGATGTGATGAAGCTGCGGAGGGAGTGGGAAAGAGTTTGAGAAAGTGACGCCACACTTTCAGATCCTCTCAGGAGCTGGACAGGACCTGAGGATGCAGGGCAGGATTTGCTTTGTGGGCTCAACAGGGGGCAGGAGGCATCAGTGTCAGGACCCTAAGTGGGAGGAAGAAGTCTCTTAGGCACTGATGTCAGCTACAGGTGGGAGAGGACAGGGACAAGGAAGTTTCTGCCATTCTTGCTTTATCCTCAAAGGAAAACTGGTTGTGTTGCCTGCAGCACAGTTTGGAGATGAGAATGCAGAGTGATTGATAAATTGTCCTTTGCTACACTGGAGTGCAGAGAAGAGACCAGGACTGGACAGAAAGACAAACAACTTCCTGCAAAAACAAACAACCACCCCCACCCCCAAAACAAACAAACAAACAAACAAACAAACCCAACCCTTGGGTACATTACTTATCACACCAGCTAAGGTTCGTCTTGTGGAATTTGCAGTGTTAAGCAGCCTTCCTCCCCACACACACATTAATAATATTATTAGGTACAACTGATAAGGCTTTTTGATTTCATGATTCTTTTTTTTTCTTTTTCCTGTTCCGGTAAAAACCTATTTGCTTTCCAACATGCCATTCCCTTCCAAATGGAGAAAATCTGAGGGAACATATTTCAGTTAAATTTCATCCTTCTGTTTTTCACTCTTCTTGCCATAATTGTGATCATTTCTGTCGCACTGTGTGAATGTGACTGGCCCAACTCCAAACCGGAAAGATTGTCTATTTAGCCCCATCTCCTTTGGGTACAACCTTTTCCTAATTCAGCTCAAAATTTCCCCCGCGTCCTCCAAACCAAGGCTCTCTCCTCACAAGTGACCCTGTTTGCATTCTAAGTAGCACTTCCTTCCTCTCTCCCTTACTTCCTTGTGATCTCTTTCCTTCACTCCTCTGTCTCCCCCTCCTCTCTTTCTCTGTTTTGCTTCTCTTTCTCCTTTCCTTTCTTCTTCTCCTCCTTCTCCTTCTTCTTCCAGTACTGGGAATTGAACCCAGGAATTGAACTCTACCATTGAGCTACATCCCTTTTATTTAATAAAAAGCTAATCCTTTTTATTTTTCATTATTTGAGACATGGTCTTACTAAGTACTGAGGCTGGACTTGAACTTGCAATCCTCCTGCCTCAGCCTCCTCTGTTGCTGGGTTACAGGCTTATACCACCATACTCACCTCCTTTTCTGGTTCTTACTCATGGTTTCTGTGTCTTTGTGTCCTACATTTGTATATTATTAATTGAATTTTCAAACCTATTTTTAGAAATAATTTGAGACTCAGGATAAAGAAACCATTCTTTTTTTTTCCTATTGGGAGTCATTCTTTTTTTTTAATTGGTTTTATTTTTTTTAAATACATGACAACAGAATGCATCACAATTCTTATTACACATATAGAACAATTTTTCATATCTCTGTATATAAAATATGTTCACATCAATTCATGTCTTCAAGAAACCATTCTTTATGGGGAATTTACATCTCTTTCCAGCAGGCTCTGAGAGCATTACTTGTCCACTGCTGAGAGCCATTGCCAAGTAAGAATGACGCATGGCATGACCCACGTCATTTGCAGTGACATTGCATGAAAGGTGACCTTGCTCAAGGACCAGGGCGGATCCAGGTTTAGGGTGTATCCTGCTGGGAATAGGGAGTATCCTGATCTTTGGGTTTAGGGCGATTCTAGATTTAAGGTGTACCCTGCTGGGAATAGGGCGTATCCTGCTGCCTCAGGCCTGCCCACTCCTTGAGTTCCTGTTGAGTTCTCACAGAATTCAGAGAGTATTTTGGAATACAGAGCCCAGTGGAAGCATGGATTTTGCCCAGAACATGCTTGTAGAGTGCCGGTGTGAGTTCGGGAATAAAGAATTGCTGTTTGAATCTACAAGGCTGTGAGTGGCTCATGATTTTGTGCCCAGCCAGACTGCGGCAGTCCACCTTAAACCAAGTCCAAGGCTGAGGTTCCTGGTATGATTCAAATGCAGGCTGGCATTCAGAATGGGGGTTGGTCTGATTCTGGTTGATAGCATCCTGGGGTACACCATTTTGAGGCTATTTATTTTAGAGCTTCCTTTTATATAGTTCTAGGTGATGGTTTCTGTCCATTTCATTTCTCAGGGCTGTCTATGCAAAACATTCAAACTTTCTGAAATCTTAAAGGTTAATAGAAATATAGTTGTAAATGTGTAAGAATACTGTGCTTGTGTGCTCTTATGAAGAATCTAGGAGAGGAAGAGCTGTGAAGGTGTAGTAGTCAGGGTTCTCTAGAGGAACAGAAATCAACAGGAAGTATAATGATAAAAAGGGAATTTATCAGGTTAGTGTTGCGATGGGCAAAAGTGCAACTTTCCCAGTCAAGGGGGAGAAATAAAGAATGTCTATGCGCTTCTGCCCTTTTCAATGTTTTATTTACTCAAATCACTCAATACAATCTCACTGTATAGGTTTTTGATCAAGGAAATTACAACTCTTAATGCTGAGCACTTCAATAAAAAAATCAATTAAAAGCAAACAATTCTAAGTTAACTCTGAGCACTGCAAACACACTTAATTATGACAGACTTATTACGGACAATCCCTCTGCATGCTAAGCTCAAGTGCCAGATCTAAAATCTTGAGTCTTAGGCCTTAAGTCCAGCAAATGCACACTCACTCGGACTGCAGTGACCAAGTCAGGAACTCATGGAGGGATTTTCCTGGTGTAGAGTTGATAGCTGGCTGAAGAGGCAGTCAAAAGGAGGGGTCCCCATTCTCACCAGGGTCAAAAGGCTGCTATAGAGTTTGAGAGCCATGAGGATGATGCAGAGGATCAGGCCGATGATGAGAAGAGTTGGATGTCAGTCCAGGTCCTCATCAGGCCCTCCAGCATGTGCGTCTGTGTCAGCTGGCCCAAATGTCTGTTCATTTATACTAAATTTTGGGGCTTCTGCTCGTCCTCTTGGTCCCTATCAGCTGTTACCAGGTTTCTTAGTGACGTCTTACATTTTAGAGTCAGGTTTGTTGATTTCCACCCTGATCTTAACATCTCTGACTCTTACTCAGGGCAAAAGCAAATGACATGTGACTTCACCCTGACTCTTGTTAGGGTTATGGAAACTGACTTGTTTTTATCAGACTACGCCTGATTCATATTGGAGGGCTGTGTAGGCTGTGCCTGGTGGGACTGCAGGTTTATTTTAAAATGGAGTTGCTTAGGCTAAGGCCGTCCTTACAGTTAGGCTAAGGCTGTCCTTACAGTTGGCTTAGGCCACCAGAAGTTGAATAGTCCACAATGGCCGTCTGCAGGCTGGAGAAAGAACCAGTAGCTGTGCAGTCCAAGAGGCCAAAGCCCCTGAACAAGGGGGATCAATGGTTCCTAGTCCAAGACTGAATGCTTCTAGAGAATCACTGGCAGAGTCCATGTTGGAAGAGTGAAGAAAAGGGAGTCTGTTATCTTCAGAGATTACAGCAACAACCGAGAACCCATTCAAGAAGACTGGAGCTTGCATCTGCTGCTGCTTTCTTGTTCTTCCAATTTTTATTCCATCCAAGCTATCATCCTATTGGACGGTGCTACCCACGCTTAGGGAGGGTCTCCATTTCAGTTGTGGATCATTCCTGGACACACCCTCATTGACACTCCATAAGCCTTTAATATCTTTGATATCTCTTCATCCAATCAAGTTGACAATTCAAATTAACCATTACAGAAGGCAAGAGGTGCCTGGACTGATGGTGGACACCCACTTGTGGAGCCACACGTGGCTGAGGGAGGCACTAACATCTTTAAAAGGACTACCCTGCCCATCCTCGTTAGGCCAGAGATGCAGACAAGAGCTGCTGCCATGGAAATGAGCTCACTGATTATAACAGGAATGATGGGCTTCCAGAGGAGCTGGGGTCAAATAACCACATGCCATCAGCCACAGCAAGGTGGGCCTCACTGCTTTAGCAGATACTATGCTAGGGTGGTAATCAGCACACTTTAACCTTTGGTGCTGAAACATCTGGGCAGTCTACTAAGGTCATACTTGATCTGTGTAACTAAGACTATACAATTTCACTGTATAGGTTCTTGATCAAGGAAATTACGACTCTTAATGCTAGGCACTTCAATAAACATCATCAATTAAAAGCAAACAATTCCAAGTTGACTCTAAGCACTGCAAACACACTTAATTATGACAGACTTATTACAGACAATCCCTCTGCATGCTAAGCTCAAGTGCCAGATCTAAAATCTTGAGTCTTAGGCCTTAAAATGCACACTCAGAGTTTTCCCAAAATCTGACTTGTATTACTAATAAGGACAGGCCTGAATTGTTCACAGTGCACAGACCTAAGTTCCTGAGTGAATGAAGGAAATCCAAGTACCTTTGAAGAAGGTCCTCTGGTAATAAGACAAGTACAAATTGTAGATCTTTCTTCTGTATTTTCAAAAAGAAACCTTTAGTCATTTTCCAAATGGAAGAGAAATAAGCAGAAATTTCTGGAAGAGCTGAATGCTGGAGTGGTGTCAACAGAATCAGAACACTATATCTTCAACTTACTTATTCCTACAACTTGGGCCAGTGCCATACCCATACCCTCCAAATGATGGTGGATACTCATTGTACGCCCAACTCGATGGCTTTATAGTTAAGATAATACACAATCCATTATGGGAAGTTCAGGTTACATGGCTGACGGATTGCCCAGTGGTTAGCCTCTAGCTGTTGACCGGTGACGAGTCCTTGCTTCCCCAATGTTGAAGAATAACACCAGAGAAGCACGCCAAGGCAAGGTCAGAGTAGAGATTAGAAGTTTATTAAAGGACAGCAGAAAAGACTTCTCCCGGAGGAAGAAGGGGACCCAAGAGGTGGAATCCGTGAAAGTGCGGTTGTCTCCCCTTTTTATAGTTCTTTCAGTGATGGAATGTAGGTGGGACACAGGTGGGCCAAAGAAGTAATCTGGGCGGGAAGGACTTCATTATCACTTCTTTGGGATGGACTTTGGGCCTAGGGCTTTTCTTGGGACTTCATTAACATTCCATGAGTGGTCCTGCGTTTCTGGAGTTCATTCCCAGCATGGCCTCCATTTTAGATTTCACTCCATATTAGACCTGATTTACCTAACTACACTGACTACCTAACTTTAAATCTGGCTTCATCAGCAAAACAAGTGATATGCTCAAAAGACAACGATTACACTCCAAAGGAAGGTATGTATGGCTTTGTTCAAAACCCTGTCACTACCACCATGTGACCTCATACAGCACCGTCATCATGTTATCAGTGTGGTGGTGACCACATGATATTCTGTGGGATAGCCCATTGACCAAGGGAGAACCAAGTCACCATACCTCTACGTTGAAGAAGACAGCTTTAGTGTTCCCTGCATATTGAGATTCAAGGGAGTAGCAGACAATTTCTGGATTAATTATTGCATACCACACGAGGGGCCATGCTGATTTACACATGTGAATTAGTCACATGACTCAGTGGCTTCCTCTGAAGTAGGATTGAGGCCCACTGGTCAGAACAAGGTTTCTTAGGAGGGTCCTGCAGTAAAGAGAATTTCCAATGTGCCTTTCACCCCTCCTTTATTTCCTGAGTATAGAGATGGAAGAGGCAACCCAGCTGGAGTAGAATCCCCACATTAGCTACTGACGGAGACAGTGGGGGCTAGCATAGTGGTAAGGGTCTAGTGAAAGGGTAAAGTTTCTAAGCTGGAAGGCTTGAATTAAAATGTAAAAGATCAGTATTATTAAGTTCCTCGGTTACACACAGATTCCTGAGATAGTTAAGACAACACCCTACTGGCCATTTAGCCTAGGGCCCTGTGCAGTTTGTCACAGGGCCCGAACCAATCAGTTTGAATGTGTACCCCGCTTAGGGATGACCAATCACCCCTGCCCGAGCTGTTCCCGCCAATGAATGTGCCAATCACGTCTCAGAGTTGTTGTTCAATTTTCCCGCGCCTCATGATGATTTGTTCTGATGTATGCAAAGCCCCCCACCCTCTCCAGAAAGTGTACTTAAGCTCTGCTTGACCTCTGCTCTGGGCTCTGGGCTGCTCTCTCTTCCTGAGTGAGCCTTGAGCCCCAGCATGCTGGTTCAATAAATCCCCTTTGCCAATTGCATGAAGCCGGTCTCTTGTGTAGTCTCTCCCTCCGACCCCCGGACCCCCCTTACACTAGGACAAGTCACTGACATGCCCCATCCCCACCCAAACTGTAGACCAAAAACGTTGCTGGGAGGGGCACATACATCAAGGAAGATTTGATGTCTTGGGAGGTTCAGGGGCAGTGACTTCTCTTACAAGTGCACTGACCATGGCAGTTTTGTCTGGGCAGAGGATATGTGGATCTTGGAAAATGATAGTGAATTATCAGAAGCCTAATCCTACTTCAGGAGCATCTGAGCCAATGGGCTTATTTTATCTGAAAAAAAAAAAAATCAGCCTGGCTTCTAGAATGGTGTGCAGTTACTAATTGGAAACTGTCTCTTCCTCCTTTTTCTTCCTTCCTGTCTTCTTGGCTCCTCTTCCTTCTCTCACTTCCTTCTCACTCTTGCATTCCAACAGCTGGGGAACACTAATGAAGCCAGATTTAAAGTTAGGTAGTCAGTGTAGTTAGGTAAATCGGGTCTAATATCCAGTGAAATCTAAAATGGAGGCCATGCTGGGAATGACTCAGGGAAAACAGGACAACTCATGGAATGTTAATGAAGTTCCGAAAAGGCCCTAGGCCAAAGTCCACCTAGAAGTATTAATGAATAGCCCCCAGCAGATTTGAAGATAGCCCATCACAAAGAAGTGATAATGAAGTCCTTCCTGCTCAGACTACTTCTTTGGCCCACCTGTGTCCCACCCCTCGGGCCCTCCAACCTACATTCCATCACTGAAAGAACTATAAAAAGGGGAAACAACCGCACTTCCACGGATTCCACCTCCTGGGTCCCCTTCTTCCTCCGGGAGAAGTCTTTTCTTCTGTCCTTTAATAAACTTCTAATCTCTTCTCTGACCTTGCCTCAGCGTGCTTCTTTGGTGTTATTCTTCAACATCGGGGAGCAAGAACTCATCACCGGTCAACAGCTGGGGAACACTAACAGCTGTTCTCTTTAGTCTGCGGTGACTTGGTTCTCTCACTACCCTGCAGAAGACCACGATGGTCCACCACGCTGATGGCCTCACGATGTGCTGTATGAGGTTATGTGATGGTAGTGACGGGATTTTGAAGAAAGTCACACCTTCCTTTGAAATGTAACGAGTTTCTTTTGACAGTATCTCCTCTTTGCTGACCAAGAGTGACTTTGGGGCATCATTTGACCGTTTACCCTAAACCTCTTACCGTGGATTGGATATTATTGTGACACAGGGCTGTGTGAGCTCTGGGGTGTCCTTGTCTCACCCCCCTGAAGAATGAAGTATGCAGATGACAGGGGGTGAGAATTCAGGAGCAGATTTATTAGAAGCTAGCAAGGAAAGCTGTCCTAACATGGGGGGAATCCCGAAGAGGGTATCATTGGTGGCTTTTTTCTAGGGATTTTTATAGTGTCATGATGGGGAACGAACTTTACATTGGAAGTCTCTCCTGATTGTTTTCTTTTTCTGACTCAATTGAAAGTGTACATTTTAAATTTCTTATTTCTATAATGGAATGGTCTAATGTGTTAACCTGACTTGTTAACACATTAGACCATTCCATTATTTCTAAACAAACCTCTGGGTTTGACTAATGTTGGGGTAGTCAAGGAAGCTGGGGCAACACAGAATGTACGGGCATCCAAGCACGAGGGGGCCTTCCACTGAGGAAGACCAAAGCATAACCACAAGTTTTAGGCTAGGGTTTTAATCTGGAGTGGGAGGTCCCATTCTCCAAGGTTCCTGTTTCTGTCTGCCTATCTCCTGCCTCAATATCGGAACCATAAGCCATCAAGTTGGGTATACAACTGTATGCAGCATAATTTGGAGGTGGCATGGATATGGGATTGTTGCAAGTGTCCGTAGGAATAAATAAGCTGAACATGTGGCTCACACTCCCGTATACTCACCCCCAGGTACCATCTCATTCCTAATCCCAACTCAGTCTCGATGGGGATTTCTCTGTGATTGGTCTGGTCAAGGAATAAAACTCTGAACATGGTTTACAAATGGGGCTGTAGACACCTTGCTCCAGTGAGAACTCGTCCACCATGCAGTTATATCTTTACTTCAGGTGCAGCATCAGAGGAGAGCAGAGATGATTCCTCTCACTAAGCTGAGTTTCAAGTGGTAAAAGTGTCTACTTTCCCAGAAGGAAATATGGCCTGAGGAGAAATTCACACTCATCCATGGATCATGAGTTGTTCTTTGACAAGACAGACAAAGATTTGAAAAGAACAAAACCAGAGAACAAGGGCCGAAAAGATCTGGGGTGGAGAATGTGTGGGTAGGTCTGTCATGAGCCTGGAATGTGAGAATATTTGTGGTCCTTGTAATTTTTCACAAGAGAGTTCCCATTTCTCAGGAGGTTCCTTATAATCAAGTAGACACATGATGTGCCCTGTTGATATCAGTTGGTTTCTCTCTTCAGCCACTCTCATGGTTTTCCAGTGAGCAATGGAGGACAAAGTGAACCAAAGACTGAAATGTGTACATTTTAAATTGCTGGTTACAACAGCATGAGCCGCCCTCCGGTAAGGCTGACATCTACCACAAGACGCTACTGGCCAATGTGATACAGTGCTGTGCCCTGGGGTGAGACTGTAAGCCACTTAGAGGTAATGAGGGTAGGTTTTCCCATTTCCATTGTGGAGTGATTCATGCTTACTGCAACAGACATGAATGCTGGATACGGTGCTTCTGTTATGCCAAGAGGCAACTCACTGAATGCCTTATTCATGGTAGTGCTATGCCACCAAGCATTAATTCTGACCAATTAATTAATTAATTGGTCAATTAATTCATACTCTCTTTCTTGCAAGGCTCAGAGGATTCACTGATATTCAAAAGGAAAATTCATCATTCATGTAATATTGACCTTTTAAAATGGCAAAATAAGCTACTGAAGACTCAGTTATGGCACCAGTTGGGAGCCAACATCTTGAGAGTTTAGAGTGATGGCTCCTGGACACAGTCCCCCAGGATGTACTATGTACTCTTAGTAGTCTATAGACAGTGTTGTTTCTCCATAGCCCAAGTCCAAGCATCCAGGAACCAATGGTAGCCATGGAAGTGGAGCCTCTCTCTGCTCTACCTAACAATATGCTTGCATAATTTTTGCTTCCTATGCTCATAATTTTGGTCTCCAATAGTAGGTTGTTATTTTCAATGGAAAAATACTTACTATAAGGGACATGGCAATGGGCTATTGGAAGGAAGTCAAGATTGCCACCTGGCTCTGCGTGTTACTGGGTGAACAATTTTAAAAGAGTGTTTCCATGCTGGCCAGGGTGGTTGATCACGATTACCAAGGCAGAGCTGTCTCTGCCATTACCCAGTGCAGGCATGGGTGAGTGTTTCTGGAACTCAAGGATTCTCACTGTGCCTTTTAATTTTAGCCCTCAGAGTTAACAAGGAACTGTAGCAATGCCATTTAAGTGGAACCACTAAGTGTGCCTGCTTTTAGGGAACGAAGGGTCAGAGCACCCCAGAGATGGACAAGTTTTACCAGCTGGGACAGCAAGTACAACTGGAATGGGTGGTGGGGGAAGAAGGTCATGGATATGTCCATGGTCTTGCTGATGTTGAAGCCTGTAGCAGCTACCAGAAGTTCAGTCCCTCCTTATTGTATTACGTGTGCATTTTGGTATTGCAACTCAATGACACCCCTCTGATGGAAGATTCCAGAATCAGAGGAGACCTTGGAAGGCACAGCCTTGAATAGTCATAGAAATCTGGGGGAGGGCTTTGAAATTTCACAGGCTTTGAAATGAGCTATTTTTTTTTAAAAAAAAGATTTTATTTTGGTTGTAGATGGACACATACCTTTATTTATTTATTTATTTTTACATGGTGCTGAGAATTGAACCCAGTGCCTCACACATGCTTGGCAAGTGCTCTACCACTAAGCCACAACCCCAGCCCCTGAAATGAGCTATTTTAACTTAAATTTGAGGAACTGGAAAATTCTGCCTAGTACAAAAGGGTTGAACAACAGAATTTAAACTATTGCTCAAACCAGGGGGATTTTGGGGAGATACCCAAAAAGTGATTTAGTTCGTGATATATATTCAAATATAGTAACATTGCCTTCAAAACCCGAAGAGATAACTCTTAAGTTTTGGGGTCTTCTTCTTAATGATTGGAAGAGAACAAGGTAGAGTAACTTGCTCTTCCTTTGGAGGAAAAAAATCTAGTCGACTCCCAAACTCTGGAGCATCAGACGCTGACGGGCAGGCACCTCTCCTTTGTCATGTCTGTATCACTCCTCTAGTGCACAGTGTCGAAGGTCCATTCAGAACCTGCCACTTCCTGCTCTCAGGGTCCTCACGAGCAGGTCCTGCAGGTGCTGTGCGGTGTCCTGCAGGCTGGCCCCAGGGCAGTGCAGGCCTCTGAGGTCAAGTTAGGGTTGGGGCTGGGGGATGGGAGACACAATTCACTGCTAGACAGCCCCACCTACTTGCCCAGGTGGTGACTGCTACCACCCTGCTTCCTCTTCTCTTCAACAGGATTCTAAAGCCCATTCAGTTGCTGACCCTCCTCCAAGCATTCCAGTCCCCTGAGAACAGCCTGCACAGATCTGGCACGTCCCTCACCCGTCTCTTCCTTACAGACTAGCAGGGAGCACTGCCCCAGGGAGCCAGAGTGTGGGTGTGTGGGTAGAACAAACCAGTCAAGCCCAGCCCAGCATTCCTGCCCCACCCCCAGGTCTTTGATTTCCCTTTTTCCGTTTGAGCAAGGAATGCGTGAACTTTGCCCCGGGGGCCAGCTTTTAGGCCAGGTCTGTGTTGGCCTTCAGCAACTCTCAGATCTGCAGCTGGCGAAGGGTGCTCTAGAAGAAACACCCTGTTCAGTGCAGGCAGCCATGACATTCACTGGGTGGAATCTAAAATCATGTTTTATCTTGTTTGGTTGAGTACTCTCAAAATCCACTTCCACAAATATTCTCCAGAGTCTAAAAGCCCATTTCTGCATCTCCTTTTAGACATTCTGTCCCTGGAATCTGAGACTTGAAAAGAAGCTTGTATCAAAGTTAGCATTACTTTAGGAAAGAGTGGAATCGCGAATTCCCAACTCTTGTAAACGCCCTCCTTTGTGGGTGACCTGCCTGAGGAGCGAGGGTTCCTGGCATCTGAAAACCATGTCTGTTTCGTTACTGCATACCTGAGAACAGGGACCTGAGTTCAGGTCAGCCCAGCAAAGTGAGAGGTGGCAGGATGAGCAAGTGGCATGCTAAAATCATGAAAAGCTGAAAAGGATGCATCGAATTTTCTCTTTGCTCATCAGAAATATGATCAGCCCATCACTTCTCTCTACCTAGTCTAGGGTAACGCTATTCTTTTTTTTTTTTCCTCACATCTTCATACATGTATTTTGAGGGGAGGGGCTGGGGAGATAGGAAGGGTAGTAGAATGAAACAGACATTATTACTGCTGTGGGTATATATGTGAATGCCTGACCAATGTGATTCTGCCACCTGTACACTCAGAAAAATGAGATATTATATCCCATCTGATTCAAATGTATGATATGTCAAGGTCATTGTACTGTCATGTGTAACTAATTAAAACAAATTAAAAAACAGAAAAATGATCAGTTTTGAGGATAAATTGCCTCTGACTGAAGGCTGCTTAATAGAATTCTGTTCATTGTAACAAACAAGCAAACAAACAACAACAACAACAAATGAGGGGAAGCATGTTAGGTTGTTGTCCACTGCTTACAACTACAGGAGAGGGGAGAGGGACTTAATCTGACTGCTGATTGGTGAGTTTGACAGCAGAAGGGAAAAGGCCCCATTGTAGCCCAGGGGGGAGGGGGACTCCAGGCTTGGGGGGGGGGGGCGCCCAGAACTAGCAGGTTTGATAACTCATTTAGCAAACAGCAGGGGGACAGCCACCTGGAGGCACTGCTGACCTCTAGGGCTGGGGGTTCACTATTTGAAGACACCCGGAGGATATGGAGCACTTGGTGAGAATATGCATTCTTAAAGCCCAGAAGCTTATCTGAGGTATAGTGTTGAAAGGTACTTGTCACTGCATTTCTCTATATGCTTAACAAAACACTGTTGAAATCTTAAGAATTGTTTGGTAATCTTGTTCCCAGAAAGAGCTGTCCCCAACTGCCAAACTACAAAATGTAACTTCTCTCGCTGCCCTCTCCAGGGAAAGTGTATAAGCTCTGCTCAAGCTGTTCTCAGGGCTCTATCTCTCTTTGCTATAGAGAGCTTGGGCCCCAGCATGCTGGTCTCCAAATTAACCCACCCTTCTGCTGTTGCATAAGACAGTCTCTTGTGGTCTCTTCCTCCGACGTTTCGCCGGACCCTTACAGTGTCCTAATAGTGCCTTCCAGAAAAGTACATTCCTTCCTTCTCTCCTCCTTCCCTCTGTGCTGCTTCCTCACAGGGCACTGGTGTTTCTCTAGGACGGTCACCTAGGGGCTATGTCAGACATTATAGCACACCTATATTTAGAATTCAGGTTCTTCAGGCCACTGACACAGATTTGACTCAGACCGGGGTCACAGACTCATTTTTTTTCCCCTGCCAAAGGCCAGTGATGTCATCACCCCCAGAGGAAAGACTGATATTAAAAATACAGAGTTGAGCCTAAACACAAAGATTCTCTTTCAAAGAAAGTCTTTGTGTGGAAAATTGAAAGTGCTTAACTGGGTGATGAATGAGTTCCTACTTATGTTTACTTTAAAAAATTAGAACATCAAGACAAGTTTATAAAATAGAGGGAACATCACCCATCCTTTCATGACTGTTACACAATTTAAAGAATTCTTATGCTCCTTTGTTGCCAGACATAAATATACTTTTTAACCTAGTTGCTTAAAGCTAGTCTGCTTTTCTCCACTCAGCAGGGGAGATGGGTCTTTTCCCTGTTATTATCTGATTGCCATCATGATCTAACTTTCTATGGCTTAGAAGAGATTAGTGCATTAGATTTCAGGTAATGGTTTAGGCAGAGTTCAAATGCAAGAGCTCCCAAACCTTTCTACAAGTGAATCTAGAGTCTTACTGTGATGTGACTTTGCTCAATAGAACATATTCAATGTTGTTTTAGAGAACAAGACAACAAGAGGAAAAGGTGAAATACATAAGAAATATTGGGAACAGACAGTGAGTGAGTGAGCTAGTAGCAGTCCATGAGATCGAGGTGAATCTCAAAGGGCACATTAGGTTTAGAAATGGATGAGCAACTGGCTTGTGAATCATAATCAGAATTCATAATGCATGAGATGTAGATGGTACATTAGTAATTGGCAAGATGCATTCAAGGCAGCTTAAATAAAATATATGATGGCACAAACAAGCCATAGATGAAAAGGGACGGAGAGGCAAAGGCAATGGTCACCCCTTTTCTAGGCTCACAGCTCTGTCACCCTTTATGAATCCAGAATATGCCAAAAATGTGGGTGTCCAGCAGGCTTACTGGTGAGCTGCAGCTACAGCCAGGCTGGTGTCTCTCTCAAAACAGCAAGTCGCTGCTATTCTCCAGTAGGACAAGTATGTGCTATTGACTCCAGGTACTTTCCATCCGGGATCCCTGATCAGATAGCATCAGTGGGGATGCAGGACAGGGAGGGACGGGCCACATGAATATTGCACAATCCTCAAGGTCTCGGGTCCTCAGCCTGCACACTGTCCTGCTAGTTAGCCTAGCCCATCTCTCGCCCATTGTTCCTCATCTAATAACACATCTAATAACATGTGCTCAGCACAGAGACATCAGACAACTTCATACTTTGGAAATAACTTTCACTTCCCTAATTTTCCTAGTAGAAATCAGACATTGCAGGGTTTATATTTCCTTGTATGGCTGCAAGCTGGAACTTCAACAGAGAGGCAGAAAATAACTATTCGATGCCAGGAAGACATAACATTTTAAAAACAGCTTATCTCACTTAATTTTATTTTTAAGTATGCACAGAAATCCCCAAATGAGGACGAGAAAAAGATGTGCCTGGCACATTGGCACAGATTTCTCATTTGAATTCATATATGCTTAAAATTTCTTTTTTACATTTCAGCACGTCGTTCTTGAAGTGCCTTTCAGCTCTCAAAATACCAGATTTTAGCTTTTTACAGAAGGCCCGGGGAAATGACAAGAAGTAATAAGAGCGTGGCTGTCCTTGCTGAAGTGCTGGTGGATTTCTAGAAGGCCCTGCAGAGGATTTCTGTTGCTGCCACCTCTAATTAGCACTGCTGGGATTAAATTTAGCAGGTTCTGAAGATAAAGCAAGTGGGGAGGAAAAACAAGCAGTGACAAAGCAGAGTCAGCCTGGGACAGCTGTCACGCTTGCCTGGTTGCTAAGTTAGCTTCAGGCACCACAGTTGGAAATTAACAGGGTAAATGAATGTAAAAGACGGGAAATCTCCTTTTTCTGATCTGCACCAAGGGCTGATGGATCCACGGCCTCAGAGGAGTGATTGCAGAGGTCTGCAGACCTTTCAGGTCTCAAAGCATTTGTGACATGACTGAGTGACCCAAATAGCACTTCTGGATCCAGCAAGGTATAAATCACCACTGGGACTTCCAGCTTCCTCATAGTGGCTCCTAACTAACAGCATAATCCAGTTTCTAAAAACAATTGCTAGGGTGATTTATCAATCAGGAAAACATGGTAGACAGGGTCAGCCCAGGGCGCTCAGAGACTGGGGTAAGTTTGAGCAGCAAAGTGAAATTTGAGATGAAGCTTTCAGTCTCCGTAAAGCACAGAGGAAACATTCGTGCTGTTGCTTTTTGCTTTAAAAGGTGTGCAAATGTTCCGCTTTTCCCTTCTCTTTTCTTTTTCCTGGACATTGGTCAGAAGTAGCTTTCTAGACTGGTTTCACAGGTTCTTTTGCATCTACCTGCTGTGGGGATTAAAATTTATGCATGAACTAATAACAGTGATGTGTGAATCAGAGTGGTGATAGATAATTCATAAAGTGCTTTTTACAGGAGCAAATTTCACTTTCCAGAGCTCAGCTAGGTAGCTGGTAGGAATTCTTGTATATAAATAACATTCCTACTCCGACCCCCAAATTTCACTTGCATATTATCTCTCTGGACATGACTGACTTCTATCCAGTTTTTCCTGGTCTCAACCATATATTTTCAAAATGCCAGCTTTCTGTGTAAACCGGGAGGTTCCATCTCTATTCCATCCCCCAACTTTCCCGAGCAGCCCCAGGGGCCCTGTCTGTTCTCTCTGCTATCAGATTGGGATCTCTGCTTTCTGAACTGACCTGACACCAGTCAGTAGTACCCTCCCAGTTTGTGCCTGCACATGCATGACCTGGTGGAGCGTGAAGAATTCAGACCTGGGTCCCCCAGAGCTTGATGCGAACGCAACTTCAGGCTCTGCACTATCACTGCAGACAAGAGCTCATGTCTGATTCTGATTCCATAGTGTGGCTTCCCTAGTTCAAGCCCCAGAGGAGCTGTGATCATGAGACCGGAGAGAGCCTTGTTAAGCTTAGAAGAGTGTCTGGTGCCTCTGGAGCTACCTGGGACTCCCTCATGTGCTGGGTCCTCCTGCACATCACAGCATGCAGCTCAGGGCAGTTTCATTATAAAATTTTGTTAAATAGATGGATAAATAAATAAGTTCGATGGAAAAGTATATATTGGTCTCAAAGGCAAACATTACTAAAATTTGAACAACCTACTTTATGGAATTGAAAGATGGACCGTTTCTGTGTCAGATACAATGTGATACTTCGGCATCCGTGGCCATCTCATGCATGCACACAGCTCTTACCGCTCTCTCATCTTTTATTTTGGAGACCAAAAAAAAAAAAAAAGGGCGGTGGGGGAGAATTATTGTGTAGTTGGGAGAACCGCATGGTCCTTGGCTTTTAGATATCAGTTATCAGTTGCTTCTTATCGTCTTAGGTCAATCTGTAGGATATTTCCAAAAAACTTGAAAAATACTTTAAAGATGAACCATATCTTATTTATTTTGTATATCTAGTGCTTAGCTCAATGCATCATGCTTGAAAATATGTGTTGACTTGAATTCCAATTTCTCAGTAGATGCAAGGCTTGGGAACCAGGACATATTTGACAAAATAAGAATAGGCTCTGACACTTCATATATCTCTTCAGCTCTGCCACACAGAAGAAAATAAATAAAGAGTATATCCTCATACTGCTGAACATCCTGGTGCACTCAATTACCATCCAGCCTCTAAATCTCCTTTCAGTCTCCTAGGGCTTCCTGATTTTTTAAAGTCTATTTCTTGGTGAATGTAAGTGAATTTGGTTTATTGTTTTATTTGTTTATTTTGAGAATTAATTTGGGGTGAATATTATATACTTGATGTTATAAACCGAAGAGACTATATTAATAATTTTATGCTTCAAAGGAAATTTAATTTGCTACCCGGAATGCTCTCCTAACGATGAAAAGAAAAATGACAGCTTTAATTATCAAAGGAAAAAACTGTGCACAGAAAGAAGGGTCTGAGTAGACTTCTCAAATTAAAAAAAAAAGTTCAAGTACTACTGTTTCTTAATCATGCAATCTGAAGTTAAGTGTGGAAATCATTCTTTTATTAGAACCTGCCTTTGTGAGAAATTCATATTTTCAGTATTTTATTTGAAAAGCTTTTTAACATTTCTTCCCTAAGAGAAATGATAATTAGTCCTAGGAGACCAGCTCATTACTGTCAGTCTCTAAACGGATAGAGATGGGAGTCATATTGAAGTTAACTGGCAGTACCCACTCTTATCATTTAACAGCTCTTTCCTGGTGGCAGGGTGATAGTGGGTGAGCAAAAAAGGCAAACCTCTATTCTCATGCAGCTCACAATCTTGAGAGATGAAGAAAAACAACAAACAAACAAACAAAAAAGCGTACAGCAAAGCTCCTATCACTGCCTTTTGTAATAAGTTTTCAAAGTGACAACCAGTAGGTGTCCTGAGAGTCTGTGAAGTTGGGGGAACAGGGGTGACCTCTTAGGAAGCATCTCCATGGTCTGTGGGTGGAGAGAAGGAGGAGGAGTCCAAGTCTGCGTTCAAGGCTACTCCTTACCTGTTCTGACAGTCCTGCCCACGGCTGCCCTTCATTCTGACTCCAGCCAGCATCTCAGAACTTCCGGCTCTCCCTGAGCTTTGTCTTGACATCTCCCTCTCCCTCTCCACTTGCCACCATAGCTGCTTACTTCTCACCTAACCTCTGAAGCCACGTCTCAAGTCCCACCTCTTGTGGGGATCCCCGCTGTACTTCAGCCCTGGCAGAATTCAGGCCCTTCATCTCTGTTGTCCTCACAGGATTCCTTTCATTCCTCGGCTGTAATTGTCACCATCCGTGTTTCGTGGTCGCCCAACTGTGAGCTCACTGGGGCCGATAACTGCGTCTGACTCCTCTGGCTGTCTTCACACCTGTAAGAATGGCTGCCCGCTTACGAGGCTCTCAAAGGTACCTGTCCAATGAATCCATGAACAGAGATTGAAATATCTTTTTATGTGAGAGAAAAATAACCTTTGTCACTATATATACTGGATTTCCATATAGTAGGGAACTCCTCTGGTTTTTAAGTCTGTTGATTCTATTATTTTTTTCTATTTAACAAATACATGCCCACTGAAGACAATTTTGGATAGAATATAAAGATGTAAAGAAGCCCTCCACTTCAGACCGTGCGCCATGGCTCAAGCCTATAATCTGAGCAGCTCAGGAAGCTGAGGCAGGAGGATTGCAAGTTCAAAGTCAGCCTCAGTGACTCACTGAGGACCTACCCTGTCTCAAAAAAAAAAAGACAGGGGATGTGCTTTAGTAGTTAAAGGCCCCTAGGTTAAATCCCTGGTACAAAACAAAACAAAACAAAACAAAAAAGCCTTCCACTCTAAATAATATATATTTGGAATATGTAAAATAGATTGCAAAATTAAATATGTAGGTCTATGCATTATATATAAAAGTATATGCAAATATTCAAGTACATGCATTATTTCTATATGTTTGTCTATCTACCTCCCTATCATCCATTCATCCATTATCTTTCTCTGGAGCTCAGTGTGCAGGGCAATGTCATGATGGTTGCTTCTGAGCTCATCACTTGCATCTTCTTCTGTGTTCAACGTTGGGAGAGTTTTGCCTCACCCTATTTACTTTCCCAGCTTACCAGCATGCCTTAACTTCCTGCTGTGATGAGACACCCTCGCTCAGGGTAGGTTAGACTCTGCTGCTCTCATGTTTCCACAGCAGAACTATAGAGAGTCAGCATTGCTTGGTGAAGCCTGGCAGGAGCTAGAGGTCTGCATTATTGTCATTTTTGTTTGTTTTGGTGTGCCGCCGTGGAACCCAGGGCTTCCTATGCTAGGCAAGCCCTCTACCCCTGAGCCACACGCCTAGCCCCGTTGTCACTTGTGTCAGATTATGACTGCTACCAGCTTTGTAGATGGTTAACATTGTGAAGGAACGAAAGTTCTCTCTTAAGAAGTAGCTTCAGTGGGTAAATCATAGCTTCAGTAGGGCAAGAATCAAAGATTCCTTTGGCTGGGGATGTAACTCAGTGGTAGAGTTCTCGTGTCGCAGGTGCATGGGCCCTGGGTTCTATCCCTAGTATTGAATGAATGAATGAATAAAATTAAAGATCCCTCTTAGAACCAGGAAGAGCAATTTTTGTGTTTCTCTTTATATGCTGACTTTTCTTCTGGAACACAGCCTTTCTTTCTTTCTATCTATCCTTTTTTTATTTTTGATACTAGAGATTGAACCCAGGGGTGCTTAACCACTGAACCACACTTCCAGCCCCCACCCCTTTAAAAATTTATTCATTTTAATTCGATATATATGACAGCAGAATACATTATGATTCATTGTACACAGTCGTTGCACAACTTTTCATTTCTCTGGTTGTACAAGATATAGCATCACAGTCTTACAGTCTTACACGTACATAGGGTAGTAATGTCCATCTCATTCCACTATCTTTCCTGCCCCCATGTACCCTCCCCACCCTCCCTCACCTTTGCTCAACCAAAGTTCCTCCATTTTCTCCATGCCCCCTCCCTCCCCATTATGGATCAGCATCCACTTATCAGAGAGAACATTTGGCCTTTGGTCTCCCAGCCTCTTTTTAAAAATTGTTTTTTATTTTGAGACAGGGTTTCTTTAAGTTGCTTAGAGTTTCTTTAAGTTGCTTATGGCTTCACTTAGATGCTGAGACTGGCTTTGAACTGGCAATTCTCCTGTCTCAGCCTCCAGAACCACTGGGATTACAGGAATGTGCCACCACACCCAGCATAGCTTTTGTATTTGAAAAAAAAAAAATGTCTGAGGCCTGTCAATTACTGTTTCGTCTGTATTCTGGATTCCAGTTGGCCTGGAAGATGGAGAATCTAGTGAAATTACTCCTATGAAGCGGAGCAAGGTCTGTGTTGGTTGGACTGTCCATACTTGAGGCTTGTCTTTCAGTTTCACTGTCCCTGAATTTGGATAAACTTCTGCAGACTGGTACTTGCACACTGGAAGTGTCGAGATGCACATTGCTTGCCCATCTCTTCAATCTGACTGCTGTAGAATGTTCTTTCTCCACCCATCAACAGCCTATTTTCCTTTAAGCCCAAGTTCCTGTGAAGCATTTCAGATTTTCTAGTGAGCGCCTGGCTGGTAGCTCCTTCTGCCTAATCAGCTGTGATGACTTTGTGGTTTACTCTTGCTGCCTTACTGATTTGTTTCCAGGATTTGTCAGAGAACCCTTGAACAGGGGCTCAGTTCAACTAAATACATTTCAGGTTGCCATCCCCAAACCACATAAGAGCTGTAACAAAACTTCCAATACGTTTAAATTATTTTTAATGGATTTGGAATGTGGGTAGGAGATGCAGAAATAAATGTCGTATTGATTCAATGAACCTTGCTATTTTCTGCACAGTTGTGCTGGTTATAGCTACAGCTCTGACCACTACTAATGGGTGGTTAGAGTGCTTCCTCATTAGGGGATAGCCTTTCAACTGAGGGAGACTTGCACACTGAACAGGGAGGTCAAGAGTGTGCCGAGTGTGAATAACCCACAGAAGTAGGGCTCATTGCCATTCTTATTTAAAAGGTGATGGTTAATGATTTCAGTGGTCCATTCAAGATCTCTAGTGTGTACGTCACTCACCGGGCATTGCCGTGTTGATATAAAGAAATGGCAGATAGCAGCAGATTTGGAATCCAGATCAAACATTTCTTTAATAGCCCCTAGTGATTGTCAGCCTCCAGCTGGTATTTAGTAGCTACATGCAGAAGTGGTTATTACATGTACAGGATGCCACAGCAAAGTGTCCCCAAATGGTATGGCTTTCTAGTCATGTAGAGCAAAGACGTCAGCAGGTGTAGGAAGTCTTTACCATCTCGTGTGCAGACACTCTGGTATCCTCCTCCTTTGAATGTGGGAGGCCATGGTTTAGTACTAACAGGTACAAGTACTTAATGTGCATGGAGGGACCAGCTTCCCAGGGTCTAGAACTAGTGAGGTCCGCTCTCAAGCTGCCTCCAATATAGTCAACATTCAGAAAATCTCCCAGGAGGTAAAGCAACTCCTGCAGCTCTCCATCCTGGTTCTTTTGACCCTCAGAGAGCCTGAGAAATGCTCCATTCCCATCCACGACATTTTCCCAGTTTACTTCAGACTCCCTAACTTTCCTGTGCTTTTCAATTTAGGATCCACAATCTGAGATTTGGATGAAGATTGTCCAATCAATCCTTCATTTTGTGGATGAGGTTGTGGAAACAGAAAAGCTAGAGTGACTTGCTTGGGATCACAAGTAAGGGAATGGATTGGACTAGACTCAGCATCGTGAGAAGACAGCCTTGCAGGGCTGAGTCCATTCTCCAGTGGAAGCTGAGTCGGGGTGTGCCCTGCTAGTCTGGCTCGAGTCAGGTCTTTTACAACTAAGATTCTATGAGTTAAAACGCACACTAAATATCAGATAGGTATAAATATCAGATAGGTATAAATATCTATATCTATACCTATATCTATATATCTACATCTGTATATGGTGAATGGCTTTTCAGTGGTCATCAGTGTAAGTAGTAACTTTTCAGGCCTCTCTTTATTGATCCCAAAGAATTCTATATTGTTCATATTTCCCTTAAGTACTTTCTTCTTTACTCCTGTGACAATACCATTTTCTTTTGCTACTCTTGTCTGCTTAACGAAGTCCTCTTCCTGCAATCATTCTTTACATGTAGATTGCCAACAAATGCTAGCTTTATTATTATTATTATTCATATTCCACTCTCATTACTGTAGTTGGGGCCACTGACGTTCTTTGCCACAAATATGGGCAATCTTCCAACAGACTTCTCTTCCAGTCAGCTGGCCGGGTCTCTGTCTCAATCTGTGTTCAAAGTTATCACCATCTCAGGCAACTTCTGAGTATGTCTTTTATCTGCTTAAACCACTTCAGTGCTTTCTAATCTTCATGAGGATAAAGCCCTTTTTGATGACTCATGAAGAGCGTTACCAGACTTTTTGAAAAGCTTCCTAAGGGAGTTGAAAAGGGTGGTTGACCGTGTCTTCACAGTAAGAAAGACTCATGAATGGAATTCTCAGGGCACCTGTTGGAGTGGAAGGCACAGTTGGAAAATTTGCTGCCAGCTTGCTTGCTTGCTTGCTTTCTTTCTTTTTTTAATATCACCTATGTTCCAAATGTTTTTATGTATGCTATTTCACTTATTTCTCATAATTATCTTATGAGGCCTTCCTCATACTACGTTACTGTCCTCATTTTACAGTTGAGGAAGTTGAGAAAGGATCAAGTGAATTGTATGCAATCCAAGTCACACAGACTGTAGGTGGCAGGGCTGGTTTGGAGCCCAGGCCCAGTGGCCGCCCAGAGCCTGTAGCCTTTACCAACCTCTCTCGGTTCTGGGAGGCACTTAGGATCTTAGCAGGCACCAAGCAAGTTGGAATTTTAATCTCTTTGGGGACACAGTTAGCTTCCTAAGCAGAAGTGCTTTCTTATATAAGGAAGGAAATGATATTTTCTTACCAAATTTAGTATAATTCATCCTCAATGGAGAAGTTATTTAGAGGGTGGCAGAACAGGAATATATATATATATATCTTTATTTTCTAGGTTATGCAAGATAAACAGAGTGCTGACTTTCAGTTCTACATTGTGCAATAGGGACTGCCTCCCATAAACTTTAATATAATTTTCAATTCTGAAATTCTGTGATTTTTTTGACTATAAGCTGCACAATACATATCTTAAGTGTCTAAGGCAAATGCCTGTAAATTTAGAAAAGCACACTTTTCATTGTAATGTCTATATTTTAAAATTTAAATACAGATGGGCATGCTTAAATAAATATTATATATATATATATATGCCCATCTGTTGTAGGAAAAAGCTCTTTGGGACATCAAACATTCATTTTTATTAAATATAGTGCTATTCTTTGTGAGGGCTGATGTTCTGGTCGTCTGTAGTTACATAACAAACCTCCCCAGGACTTGGTGGCCTCAAGCAACAGCAGCCCATATTTTACCCAGGAATCTGCAACTTGAGGAGGCTAACCAGGGAAGGCTCGTCGGGGCTCCATCCCGTTCCTGAGGGAGTTTGAAGTATAGATTGGTGCCCCGGGAGGGCCACTCACTCACCTGGTGATCATTAGCAGCTGAAGGCTGAGACTTTTCCCTGGGCTGCTGGCTGGAATCCCTGGCCTCTTCATGTGGCCTGAGGCTCTCACCACTTGGGGAAGGGGTGGAAGAAGAGGAGGGGGAAGGATGAGAATGAGAGACAGGGAAAGAGAGGGAAGAGAGAGAGGTAGGCAGAGAAGGAGAGAGGGAGAGAGAGAGAGAGACAGAGAGAGAGAGAGAGAGAGAGGTGTGGAGAGGGAGGAAGAAAAGAGGGACTTAGAGAATGAGAGAGAGTCAGTTTTCTGTTACTGTGACGAAATACCTGAGACAATCAACTTAAAAGGAGGAAAGGTTCATTTTGGTTCACAATTGGTTTCAGTCCATGGTCGCTTGGCCACGATAATTTCAAGTGAGGCAGAACATCATGGAGGATCCATGGAAGAATCTGTTTCTTGCCTCTTCCAGCTTATGTAAGCTGCTAGCCTTCCTCAGTGTGTGGCCTGTATCACACCAATCTCCGCTGTGTTGACATATTCCCTTCTCTTTCTTATAAGAACACTTGTGGTTACATTGGGTCTGGCCAGATAATTCATGATAATTTCCCATCTCAAGATCCTTAAATCACATCTCCAGAGTCCCCTTACCAGGGGAGGTAACATAGCTGCAGGATCTGGGGATGAGGATGTGGTCTTCATTGGGGGCCATTACTTAGCCTATCACAGTGGCAATCTTTACATGGCAGTACGTATATCTGTTGGAACTTACCAAATTGTGTATTTTATGTGCAATTTATTGCCCATCAATTATACCAAAATAAAACTTTTAAAGGCAAAGAAATATACTTTCCAGAATGTCTATCCTAACTCTGAGCTCTGACCAAAAATGTACTAAATGCAATTTCTGAAATATATCTCTGATTAAATATAAATTTGGGTTCAAACTATGTGGATTTAATTGAATATGTCATATCATAAATGCACAATAGATAATTTCTGGGCTTTCCAGTCACCACTATGGTGACTGGCTTCCCTTTTGTTTTTGGAGTGCACTGTGAGATTTACACCCCTCCCATTCCCCCCATGCTCACACACGGAGAATATCCACGGGGGACTGCCTTCAACACCTCTCCTGCCGTATCAAAATCCTTGAGTTTGGAAACTTGGGAAGATATTCCCAGGACCTCGGTGAGTACACAGGCTCAAACTGACATAGGTAAGGAAAAACACGCATCCCCTCCTACTTGATTTCTTTGCTTAGGCCCAGTTTTGTCCTGGATTCTCCCACAGACGCAGCCTCTCCCACAAGCCGCCCCTGGCTTTACATTTCTCACGGATCTCGTGTTATCTCACCTTGACTATGTCCCTCCCCACCCACATCAGTTTTGGGATTCTGTCTAGTGTCCTGAGGGCTCACCAATCTTCTGATCTGTCCGGTAAAAAGGATTTCTATTAATCCAAGGCCAAGAGAGGGAGAACCCCTCAAGAGGTGATAACTATGTGGGTGTGTGCAGGTAGTTTCATCACTAAGAGGACCCCAGGAAATGCAGCCAAGGAAAGGAGTGAAACTCATTACAGGTGGGGGTGATGGTCTTTCAGTGGGCCTTGTCCAGGGTCCAGGAGTTAAACCACCACACCAAGAGGCCAATGGACCATCACCCCGCAAATCATTTTTGATGGGCATCTTACGAGGGCCCCTAGGACATGAATACAGGCCTGTGGTTTATAACAGCTAAACAGTTCTGAGTCGGTCCCTGTATTATATACCCCAAAGATGGGGTCCAGTGATCTCTGAACTGCACCATGTTATTTATTCCAGCTCTAGGTCCATACCATTCAAATTTGATTATCAGAAAGGACGATGCTTCTGCCTGTACAGAGGGTCTCTGACTCATTATGATTTGATTTGTCAACCTTACCGTTAATTACCATTATGATCTCTTAACCTTAACTGTACAATCCACGTTTTGCTCTCAGTACAGAATTCAATAAATTGCAAGAGACTTTCAACACTTTATGATGAAATAGGCTTTGTGTTGAGGTGGTCCTTATAAGGTCTGGATGGCCATGTTAAGTGATTCTAAGGAAAAAGTTTCCTCGCTTTCCCACCCCAGGGCATTTCTGAGAAAGGCTCACCACTCTCTGATACCAACCCCCCACCCTTAACTGCCCCCATTAGGACCTGCCCCATAAAGTCCCTGAACCCAAGCCTGTTTTGCCTCTCTCTGCTAGAGAGATGGCCTTTATTTGTCAGCTCTGACAAATAAACTCCCGTGTGTATCTCTGCCTGGTCTCTGCCTTTCACTTCTCACCCGTCTCTCGTTCCTCGCTTTCCCTTCAGCCCTGCCTAACTGTAGGCTGGTGTAAGTGCTCTGAGCGCATTTGAGGTAGGCAGGGCTAACCTAGGGTGTTTGATAGTTTAGGTGTGTTAAATGCATTTTTACCTTATAGTATTTTAAATTTATGATGGTTTTATGGGGATGAAACTGAGGAGTATCTGTAATTGCTTGTGAACGCTGTTTCTGTTAATACTAATAACTACACTCAACATGCATAAATTAAGCTCATTAACACAGTGGATGGCCCAGCCCTAGGCCCCCTGTATTTCATGATCTGTTCAGACAAGTAACTATTACAGGTATGTACTTGGTTTTATCCCTTGCCTATGCATCCATGGCTTGGTCTGTATTTTTCTGTGGAATCTTGTTTTATTGTTCTTTCCCCTTCCTCTCCCAGAAACTTCTTCTGAAAAGGCCCTTTCTAACTCCCAACCCCATCCTTCTGGGTGGACCTGTCTCAGGCCATCTTCACTGCTGTTATCCTGTCTTTCATTCCTAATCTTTCATCCTCACCTTGCTTCTTGTGATTTGGTGACCCTTGTTAGCACCAGGAATTAGCAAAGAAATGTCTTTCATTTAGGACTTGGGAACTTGAATTCTCTAGATAAAACAGGATATCAAAGGCATAACCCTAGAGTAGAATGAATTGATGAGTCACATAGAATTTTCTTCCAAAGAGTTAACCATTTTCCAACTGTCCCGAGTATGGGCTGGTTTACACTTGACTCTTCTCAGAGAAGATTAATGTGAGAGCCATTTATCTGTGAAGGTACCATTGAAAAGAAACAAATGAAAAAGTGGGATTTCAGTCCAATCTCATCAAATGAATTTAATCTGATGCAGAAATAACATTGGGGGAAGCTAGGGAATGTTTGCATGCTGTGCAGATGCATAAATCATCTGAGATCATGCCAATGGGCCAGACCATAATGACAGGAGAAACAAATCTACGTTCTTATTAGGTGCAAGACTGAATTATTTTTATCTTTCTAAATATGGTCAATTTGAAATGTTGCAAGACTCATGCATTTTTTTTTTGTTCTTTAAAAAACTTTAGGTTTTAAAAGGTAACTCTTCCTATAACCAATTCATTATACTTCTAAAAAAATTTATATGTATATATATATATATATATTTTAGTTGTCGATGGACTTTTATTTATGTATTTATTTACTTATATGTGGTGCTGAGAATTGAACCCAGTGCCTCACACATGCCAGGCAAGTGCTCTACCAGTGAGCCACCACCCCAGCCCTCAATATGCTTTTAAGATGGGAAATCAAGTGGTCAACTGATTGGTACAGTTATTTGATTGACATTCATAATGGTTTCTGAAACATAGTTAGAAGCAAATAGATGCGTATCCCATTCTTCCTTCTCTAGCTTTCTTGCCCTTTGGGAGCTAGAAATCTTAGAATGCTGTAGTAGAGGTTCCATCTGGGCCAGAGTTCTGAAGACACAGGTTCTGGGCTGCACTAGGTTTTACTGGAGGAGTGAAGCAAGGTACCCCTCCCTTCTTGTGTAAACGTGGTATCTGTAGAAATCAGTGGTTCTCAAAGTGGCTAGAAGCTCAGTTTTTTTCTTCCAGGGAGAATGTCCGCAGACATTTTTGGCTGTCATAACTGTTTGGGGGAGGTGCCCAGCACCTTCCTTACCAAAGAGAACTAACTGTCCAGCCCCAAGAGCTCACAGGGCTAAGGAACCTTCGTGTGGAAGTAAATAATCATTATTAAAATACTTAAGAACAGGGGTGTCTTCGTCTGTTTTCGGTTGTAAATAAAAACACTACAGTTTGGGTAAGTTATAAAGAAAAGAGGCGTATTTTGGCCTACAGTTTTGGTCCAGAGTCAAAGGGCTGCATCCCGTTTCTTACTGGGAGTCCTGAGGCAATGCATGACATCTGTGTCGTCAACTGCACACTGCCACAACAAAGTACCTGGGACTCCTAGTGAAGAAAGGAGAGATTTAATTTGGCTCATGGTTCTGGACGTCCGACTCAAAGATCAGGGGGGCCCATGATTTTGGGCCTGTGGTGAGGGCAGCATATCATGGCAGGAGAAGCTCACACCTTGGGCCAGGAAGCAGAGAGAGAGGAAAGGACTAGTGGGGTCCTACAATCCCTGCGAAGGCACGCCCCAGCCAATGGCCTAAAGACCTCCTACTAGGTCCCTCCTGTTACAGGTCTACAATACCTCCCAATACTGCTGCCTGGGGACCACGTCTTTATACATGGACTTTTGGGGAACATTCATCCAAAACCATTGCAGTGTGATATGGCAAGAGACAAAGAGCAGACATGTATGTCTGTCCCTCTTATAAAGCCACCAGTGTTCAATCATAGGGGCTCTACCCTGATGACCTATTTAATCCTAATCACCACCCTAAGACCCCACTCCTAATCACCATCGTTGGATTAAGTTTCCACTATCTTAATACCTCATGATGGAGTTGAAATTTCAGCACGTGAATCCTGGGGAACACATTCAATCACATCCCAGCCATAGTAAGGGGACCGTGTGCACCTGTTTTGCAGCAGGTGTTACCCCAGATACTTAAAGCCTACTCACAGATCTCTACAAGCGTCGACATTAGTGTTCACGTATTGACATGAGGCATGTGAGGTTCAGAGACACTAAGCCATAGTCATACCATAGTCATATCACTAGAAAATATTGCGGTAAAACTCAGAGCCCTTTCCAGTAATTTTTGGGGAAAGACTTTAAAGCACCCAGGTGTCCTGTGGGGCTTGTGGAATTAGAGATCTCCGGAGCTGGGAGGTATCTGCAAAGCAGTTTTTTAGTCTGACGTCCTCCTTGTATGGATGGGGAAAGTGAGGCCCTGTGTGTCTTAGTTTGTCTTCTGTAGCTCTGACAGAATGGCTGAGGCAGTGATTCATGAAAGATAGAGTCCTTATTCTGGAGGTTGAAAGTCCATCATCAGGTGACAGCATCTGGTGAGGGCCTCATGTTGCTACGTGATGTGATGGAAATGTGGAAGGGCAGGTCAGCGCGTGCAGAAGAGACAAAAGACGAGGGGAGGCCTTCCTTTGTAATCTGTTTTTGTCATGAGCAATCGAGTCCCTTAACAACAGCATGGCTCCTTCTTAATGGCGTAAATTAAAGGACCCATCTCTCAATACTGCCTCAGTGGCAATCAGATCCAACATGAGGTTCGGAAGGAACAAACTACATTCAAGCTATAGCACCCCATCCCACAGCTGGAGCCAGAGCCCCTGGAGCCTGGTGGTGGAGCTAGGTTGGCCCTGGGTCTTCTAGCCAGCACTCTCTGGGGTATCTTTGCCTGCAGGAAGACACAGGGTGGGAACCTTCACAGGCCTGAACTGGCTTTTAACCCAGGCAGATTCCCATCATAACTGGCCACAGCAGGATTTCCAAATCTGATGGACAAGTGCGCTCTTCTGAAGTCTCTGAACAGGTATTTTGGCTTTGCAGGTATCCTCTGGACATGCTCAAATTCGGGCAGGTCATTTCCCCCACAGCTGGTTCAGAGCACTTCCTGTTGGTGTTGAGAGCCACAGCCGAAGGGGCCCCAGCAAACTTCCAGCTGCCAGCTGATGATTGGCTCACAGCGGCCCCAGCAAACTTCTAGCTGCCAGCTGATTGGCTCCTCTGCAGTGATGCTCATTGGGCTGTTTCCCCGCCCTTTCAGACCACGGAGCTGCTCATTGGGGGACTTTTTTTTAATATTCACTGATGGCTCAAATAATGGTACAGCAGCAGTAGTTACCCCTGATCAAACTTTTACATTTTTAGTACCCAAACAATCAGCTCAAAAGGTAGAGCTTAGTGCAGTTTTACAAGCTTTTGTGATGTTCAAAGATTCTGTATTTAATTTATTTTCTGATAGCCAGTATATAGTTAATGCTATAATATCCCTTGAAGATGCTGGTAGGATTTCTCCTTCCTCTACTGTTTTCTCTGTTTTCCACTAAACAAAGTCTAATCTGGGACAGAAAAGATCCATTCTTTATAGGACATATCAGGGCACATACAGGATTGCCTGGAGCCCTTAGTTTGGGCAATGATCTAGCAGATAAAACTACACATGACATACATATTTTCTCTACACTAGAAGAAGCTACAAATTTTCATTAAAAATTCCATGTCAATGTGATTACTTTACAAAGGCATTTTAAAATAACTAAGGAACAAGCTAGACAAATAATAAAACAATGTCAAAATTGTGTGACCTTTTTACCACAAGTTAATCTTGGAGTCAATCCTAGAGGACTGATACCTAACCATATTTGGCAGATGGATGTCACACACTTGCCAGAATTTGGAAAATTAAAATATTTGTATGTTACAATTGATACTTCTTCTGGATTTTTGATGGGCTCCCTTCATGCCTGAGAAAAAATTAAAGATATTATAGCTCATTGCTTACAAAATTTTGACACTGTGGGCTTTCCAAAACAGTTAAAAACTGATAATGCCCCTGGTTATTCTTCTACTCTTTTAAACAATTTTGCTCATCATTTGGCATTACTCATATAACAGGAATCCCACACAATCCACAGGGACAAGGCATAGTTGAAAGAGCTCATCAAACTATTAAAATGTACTTATTAAAGCAAAAAGAGGGAATTGGGAAGGGGTATATATCCCCCAAAGATAAACTTAAAATAACCCTTTTTACTCTAAACTTTTTAAATTTGGATTCATCAGGGCTTAGTGCTGCAGAAAGGCATATGTGTCCAAAAAATGTGCATAAGCCCAAGGTACTTTGGAAAGATATTCTAACAGGGCAATGGAAAGGTCCTGACCCAGTAATTGTCTGGAGTCGGGGGTCTGTTTGTGTGTTTCCACGGGGAAACAGCCCAATGAGCATCACCGCAGAGGAGTCAATCAGTCGGCAGCTAGAAGTTTGCTGGGGCCGCTGTGAGCCAATCATCAGCCGGCAGCTGGAAGTTTGCTGGCAGCTGGAAGTTTGCTGGGGCCCCTTCGGCTGTGGCTCTCAACACTTGGGATGCCTTATAGCTCCCTTTCCTTTCTCTATTACTCCCCCACTTTTCTTACTCTTTATCTGGCATGCCATTCAACTCCCTCCAATTCTGACTTCCAAAAAAGATCAAGAAGGCATGTTATTGGTTAGAAAAAAATGTCTTGAAGCAATATGTATAGGATGCAGATGGTGGGTATTAGAAGAGATTTTGATGATAAGATGGCACTTCCTCCCCTTAGGCCTGAAGGAATTTGTCTAGAGAAAAACCACAGACTGAAAGATGGGTTCCTCAGAGGGACAGAGACTTTAGATATGGCCTCTGCAGCTCATGCCTCTGTGATGCCCAGATTTAAAAGTCAGTATTTTGTTCTTCACTCGTTAATCAACATCCATTTGCTCTCCTATCTTCCTCTATTTCTTATCAGCTTGTGGGAGGATCAGACTTTATTTTTCGTAGGGTTACTTTTGGTCCTCTGAGAATTAAATGCATTTCCTAACACTGAATTTGGAAACACAGGGAGATTTTTTCACAGATACTCGGCTTGAAGTCATCTTTGCTATTACAACACTGAGGCAAAATTTAATTTGTTGTTAAAATTAGCTGATTATGCAGTATAATATGGGCAATACAATAAGGTGAACATTGAAAACAAATGCTATCAACTGCATCAGAGAGAGAATACGTTTGTTTTAGTGCTTTGTTCTCTCTAATTTGAAAAATTATACCTGTTCACATAGTGGAGTCTGAATAAGTATTTGCTAAATTAGATTAAATATAATAAGAACATTTTGAAAAGTATAAAATTTATCGTCCTTATTTAATAATGTCTGGTAATATGTCACTTGGTATATATTTTGGTATATATCATTTTATTTTTCTCTGTGTGTGTATTTGTCTAAATATTTCAATCTCTGCTATGTCTATGTGCACATACACGTGCACACACAAACATACATATATACATAAGGTTTTGCATTTGGCATCAGGATTTATCATTGTAACTTTATAAATGTTGTGGTATATTCTAGAGGTTGCAGGTATGGTCTTAAAGTTAGAGAGACACAGACATAATAAACCCTTTGTATCTCAGTTTCTTCTCGTTAAAATGGGACTAATTGTATCCACTGCACATGTTTATGAGGATTAAATAAGATAGTGTAGGAAAAGTGCTTAGTGCAGGGTCTGGCATTAGAGGTTTTTCTATATTATTAAAAACTCAGTAAGATACTTCCTCAGACTCATCTCTTTCTGTTTTTTAAGCATTGATTGATGGAAGAAGAATTATTGAATCAAAGGGAATGAATATTTTCTCCAGAAAACTGTACCAATTTCTGATGTTATAAAAGTGATATTTATTGAATGCTGACTATGACCAGGCCCAATCCTGGTGATTTATGTTTTTATTATTTTTTATTTATGTGTTTTAACTCAATAGTCTCAGCAATAACGATGAAATAGATGTTACTCTGTCACACATTTTGCTGATGATGGCTGATGTGCACAGAACCTAAGCAGCTCTCCCAAGGTCACGTCCTTGGGAAGGCGTGGGGCCACTAGGAGAACCCTGTGGCAGGCTGCAGACTCCTTGCTCTTTCCAGGCCTGTGCTAAAGAAGGTTACTAGTTGTTAAGTCTCTAGAAAGAGGAAGTACCCTAGAAAAGTCCTAAATGGGAAGTGGGTCGGGGAGTGGAGAAGCTTCAACTTTCAGTAAAGAAAGCAGCTGATGTTAAACCCAAGGCCTTTAAAAGACATCTAAAGAAATGGATTTGGGGAGGAGGTGGACCGAGGGTGAAATGTGGGACTTCAGGGTTTTCCAGAAAGACTTGGAGGGAAAGAAGGAAGGAAGGGAGTGGGGAAGGGAGGGGATAGAAATAGAGAGATGGGGAATTATTAGAAAGATGGGCTCATGGGATGATGCAGGCTGAGAAGTCCCATGACAAACCATCTATTAGCTGGGGACCCCGAGATGCCAGTGGCTCAGTGTAGCTGAGTCCCAAGTCAAAGGCCTGAGAACCCAGAGGCCCTTGGTGTGAGTCTTGGAGTCCCAAGTGTGGAAGATCGAGGGCCTGGAGTTCTCAAGTTCAAGGGCAGGAGAAAAGTGTTCCTGTTCCAGGACAGAGGGAGGGCGTTGTTGCCCTGGCTCTTTGTTTTCCTTGTTCTATCCTGATCATCTGATTGAGGCATCCACCCACATGGAGGGTGGATCCTTCCCGCTCAGTCTTTCAACCCACGAGCCAATCTCCTCTGGAAATGTGCTCATGAACACACCCTAAAACAATTCCTCACCAGTCCTGTAGGTATTTCTTAATCCAGCCAAGTTGACTCCTAAAATTAACCGTCACATTTGATGATACCATCTACCCTCTTTCTCTAAAATTAGATAAACAAGTTTGTTTATTTTATATGGATCATGTTGCAATCTCAGGTTCTCACCACTGACTCAAGCCATGTTCTTTTCACTTCTCAGTGACTCCTATAAAGAGTCACTGAGAAGTGAAAAGAACAAACAGTCAATGAAACTTGGTGTTCCGAGAAGGTTAATTTACCATTGAGAAAGGGTTCACGGATTATTCTTTATGTCAGCTTGTAAGAAGAAAAAAGTCATTTACATAAAACAAGAATCTGTGTTGCAGACATAAGCCCAAACATCTTGTATTGATGCTTCTGGTGTCTCCACCCCCCCACCCCCTAGGCTAGCTGTTGCATGCTCAGATGCAGGCTTTTGGGATGGACTAAAGTTCAGAGTCACCTTCTTCTTACTGGCTATAGGGAGCAGAGTCAGAAGGACTTACAATAAGAGTGTTGGTTCTACAAAACTTCCCTCCACGATTCATCGAATTTCCAAGAGTTCTCTAGAGAAGTCATAAGTCCTGCAGACTCAGCTTTGAATAGGAGTTTTGGTCTTCACATTTGCTAATCAAAACTGTAATCCTATAAATGCAGGATTTATAACAGAGACTCAAAGAGTGGAGGGAGAATTTCATAGACTTCCTGTCAAGAACTGTGAAGAGTCTTTTGCCAATAAAATAGTGATTTTTTTCCCTCTACTTATAAGTAAAGTAGCTAGTCTGCCAGTTTCATGGATGTGGACAGACAACATAATTTCAGAAATCAAGGACAGTTTATTGCTCATGACTTTGAGGATAGCCAGAGTATTAGCATTTTGTGCTGATTCTACAGATGACTTGTGCACGTGGGTGGTGGTGTAAAAGGAGAGAAGCCTTAAACTCATGAATCTTGAACAGTAGTTGGTAAGTGTTTGGTAAATAGGCCTGCTCTTGACTCCAGAGGAGACACTACCTCTCACTTCCGGGGCTATTTGATATACAGACATCCTGGAAAATACGGCCAGGAATAAAGACCAGTGCCTGGCTCACAAGGAGTGCAGAACTATATAAGACCAATGGAGAATTATCTTCCAACAGCATCCACCCCTCACTAGTCCATTCTCTTGGCTGTGGATAGTGACTCCATGAGCCCCTCATTGCATCAGCCTCTAATTAATCTGACGGATCAGAGTTACCAAATCTGTTCAATTTGTCAAAACAGTCTTAAAGCGTCCACCAAGAGGACTCCAAGTAGCAAGAGGAGGCCAAACTTCAGTATTGACCTCTACCATGACTTCGGGAGTTCCAAGTCAGCATCATGAGCAATGCCACTAAGGTGTGCCACCAGGGTGTGTCACAGGAGGTCAGCTAGCTCCCCCCTTAAGTCTCCATACAACAGATGCTGTCCTGACTGAACAAATGGTTTCTTGCAAGCTTGGGGGGTGACTTGCAAAAGGGGAAACCTGATCTTGAGTCGGTGAGGCGGTTTGGGAAGCCATACACATGTCCAGTAGAATTTTTCTGCGAGTGACTCTTCCCCATGGGTGTAATTCCCTTTGACATGCACAGGGTGTTGAAGTAGAAGCAACTGACACATCACAGCCCTATTATACAGGACCAGCTCCTGCAAAACATTCAAGGACACCCACACTCCCGGATTCCTCTTTCGTCTCTACTGTGAACTCCCTCCTCAGCTGAGACCAGTAACATTAAAAAAAAAAAAAAAGAATTCTCATGTTTTGATTAGAAGAGTGCCTCTATCCAACAGAGATACAAAAAGTTGAGTCCCTCTTCCTGAAATTCCCCCACATACTTAGACAGGTATAGGTGGCCTCTAGACCCCTTGGAGACTGGGAGACCTCAGCCCCACCTCTAATCAATCAGATCCTCTTGCAGCAGCTCAGGCCAGGATAGAGGGTGGGATCAGAGGAAATGAAAGGAGAGGGTGGCTGTGTACTGGTGAACCAGGCTTTGCGTGCACTTGGGTATCAAATCATATAGAATAGCTTGGTGTTCAAAGCAATGCCCCTCCCGCAGCGCCCCATCACAAGACTAGACCCTCAAGGCTAACGTGAGGAGACGTGGGAACACGACACCTGTGGAGAAGTGTCTTTCAATATTTACTTATTTACCAAATTGAACTTGTAAAGGTTTTAATTAGGATGAATTTATGTAACATGAATTTGATCATTTTAAAGTAAACAATTCAGTGCCATCAAACACAGTGGATAAGTGGACAATGTTGTGCTACCAGCACCTGTAATATGCAGCCCCCAAACATGTCCATCACTGGAATATAAAATCTTGTACCATTAAACAATTGCCCCATCTCTCCCTCCTTCTCACCTCTGGCAACTGCTAATCTGTATTTGCCTGTTCTGGACGTTTCACATCAATGGAACTGTACAAGAGGTGACCTTTGGTGTCTGGTTTCCTTATTCAGCATCATATTCTCAAGGTTCATCTGTGCTGGAGCCTATATCAGTACTTTATTTCCTTTTGCGTGTGAGCTGTATTTCACTGTGTGTCCACGTCAATCTGTTAGATTTTACAGTTAGGACTCTACCCTAGTTACTAAGACCTAACCAAATCACTCCAAAACTCAGTGGGATAAATAACCATCCTCTTCTGCTCTTGATTCTGTGGGTCAGGAATTTGGACAAGGCCTCCTGGAGACAATCTGTTTGTCCTCCCTATTGACCCGGGAGGACTTGAAATCTGCAAGTAGTGACTGAATGGCTCAGGGGGGGAGTCATCTGACTCACCTTCAGCAGGTTGGGACCTGGGTGTTGGCTGGGACCTCGGTGAGGGCTGTCAGTGCACAACCTACACAGGTGTCTCTGCAGGTGGGGAGCTTCCACCACAGCCATCCCCCTCCCCAGGTCAGCCTTCTGGGTGGGGGCTCGGGGATCATTGGTGAGCTTCTCAGATTACAGGCTGAAGGCCCAGTGCCTGGGGACACCTGGCCTGAGAAACCACCAGCTTCCCACTGGCTACATGCAAATCACCTGGTGTCCTGTCTTCAAAGAAAGGTATGCAGATCTCACATCCTGCTGAAGAGCAGCAAACTTACTTGACAGAAGAACATGTGGGACGAGGGAGGGACAGAGGTCATGCCATCATCTTAGGAGGATGCCATTTACCACAGTCTTCCCTCCGTCCCCACAACATCTCTTGACCTTCCAGCCACCCCCATCATTTGAGTCTCCCTAGCAGAGACTCAGGCACTGTGGAGCTGTGTCCCACCCACATTGGTGACCCATAGAGCGTCACCATAATAAAATGGCTACTTATGCCACTAAATCTTAGTGAGTTACTGCAGCTGGGGCAGAAATTTGTTTCTGGGAAAGTTTAGCTTCATTCAGTTTTAAGATTAGAACAAACGATGGAGATCGCCTTGTGCAACTCCTTCCCTCCCTCCCTTTCTCTCTCTCTCTCCCTCCCTCCTCTGTCTTTCCCCTCTTTCTCTCCCCCTCTCCTAGTTAGATTCTAGGTGATCACAATGTGCAGCTAGGCTTGGGAGCCACTGGTCTAGAAGAGACCTTTCCTTCAGCTTTATGACTAAGGTAGGTCACCGGGGCCCTCTCCGACCTGAGTCTGCATCAGCCTCTGCTGGTGAGCTCGGTGGAATGCAGCTGCCGGGACCCTTGGCAGGATTCAGGAGGTCTTGGGCGAGGCCTGAAAATTCTTATTTCTGACTAGGTCCCAGGTGACTGGGGACCCCTGGGATAAGAGATGAATGTGGAATGTGGTTTGTGGTCTGTGAAGAAATGCTGAGCCAGGGGATAGAGTACCATTGTCTTTCTAGGAGTTTCTGCCACTGATACTTCTGGCACCGAGGATGCAGAGAAGGCATGCTGAGGAAGGCCCCACCATGCGCCTCCCAGCTTCATGGCTCCCCTTATAGCCTGGGACCAGGTGTTCCTAATCTGATGGAAAACCCGATACAGACTCTTCTGCCTGATGCCCCTCCAGGAGCATTCATCCCACAGATGAATTTTAGCTCATCCTGGGCACAGAACTAGCTTAAACCAAGAATGCTTTCCCAACGATGGCAGTGTTCCCAAGTGCCATCCTAAGTTTACCTAAGGCATTTTAGAAAAAGGTCAGAGTTGTCAGCAGAAAAAGGATCCCAGATACTCCCTGGCCTACAGGGGCAGGCAGGTAAGATGAGGAGGTCTAGGTGGTGAACAGGAAGAGCAGAGCTGTGGGAGACTGGCGGCATTTGCAGCAGGTGGGCAATAGGAGAAAGTCTAAATGTAGGGAGCAGAGAGCTGACCTGCACCGGGAAGGACTTGGGTTAGTTCAGAGTCCAGTCACTCAGGAACACAGACAGCTTGGCTTGGAGTTTAGGTAGGGTCAAACTTACCAAAGAGAACGGAAATAAGGCCAGGGCTCAGCCATGGGACGTGCAGCCCACAGAGGGCATGAGCAGGACCGGCATCCAAATCCCAGAGCCTGGGTTGGGGTTGGGGGTCATGAGGTGGCAGGTGTGCAACCTCTAGTGCTCACTGGTTACAATATGCATGCATAAGCACAGAATGTGTGACACGTGTGGGGGATGTGTATCCTGGCAGCCGGTAGACTTGTGGAAGCTCTGCGCAGGCCGCCTGCCCCTGTCTGTGGCAAACAGCCATAAGGCACACTCCAGCAGCTTAGGCAATCAGGGCAGTGTGGGCTGGTCCCTCCACCTCACCACGCTGGCTGCCAGCCCAAGGCACATTTAAGTACCCCATGCTGATACAATCTGTGTCCATTTATTTTCGTTCCTAGTTTTCTCATATGAGGCATGGTTGACAGACCTGGCCCTGCCTTTTGGACCCTTTCCCATTATAGAGGTGCCCGCTGGGCTAAGGTCATGTTTAGAAAGGCTCTGCAGAGATCCCGGGCCCCTGCAGTCCTTGTTCTGGGGAATGGAGAAAGCATCGTGGAAAAGGAACTACTTGAAGTGGTTCTTGGAGGACATGAAGTTTTCTGCTGACAAAAAAGCATAGGATAGATGAGCGCAGGGTTGTGTGTCATCTTGTCCATTTGAACTAAGTAGCTCTTACCCAGGTTTCTTAATCAGTGGATCTCCACAGGGGGTGAATTTGCTCCACAGGGGATATTTAGCATTGTCTGCAGACATTTTCATATTGTCATCACTAGGTAGAGGGGAGGCATGCCTTCAGTGACAACTACACACCCCACCACATGTTAACAAAGGCCAAGAAATCCTGCCAAGAAAAACCGAGGGAATCTTGCACGTGTCACTAAAGCAACAGAGAATCCCACATTTGATTTCTGTTTGGTTGTTGGTGCAGGTATGTTTTGCTTTTAAATTGTGACTTCTTTTGAGGCTATAAAATAACTTCCTAAGTATCACTGTATCCTATTCAATAAACTGCAGGAACTGGCACACTATGGCCCACTCCTAGCTTGTCACCTATTTGTGTAAATAAATTTTTTGGGGGAACAAAGTCACATTCATTGCTCTATGCACTGCTTTTATGTACTCATTGTGTATGAGTGCTTTTGTGCTCTATTCTCAGAGTTGAGTAGTTGGAATAGGCAACATGTTTGCTGCCTGAACCTTTACAGAAAAATGTTGTTACTCTTTGGGTAAAGAGATAATGTTCGATGACTTTCTGCTGGTCAAAACACAGCTACAGAGGGACAATCTTTCATTGTGGCTCTAGGCCCAGGCCCTTAGTCTTTTGTCAGATCTTTTGAGATTGTTCCAAATTACCTTCTAGTCTCTCTGACCTGTTTGACCGATTATTTGGAAAAGGATGTGTAGAAGTTCCTTCTTCCTTAGCTCAGGGAGACTAACTCAAGACCTCTCTCTTACTAGCTTTGCACAGCTCAGCACCGGACCCAGCTTAGAGGGAAGGAACAGGCCAACAGGAGCATTAGCCCCTGGGGTGAACTGGGAAGTTGGCTCTTCAGTGTTCCTTAGCTAAACATTGTCAGTCTCTGACTCATCAGCACTGAGAGTGTTTTCTGAATGTGAGACTGTGTATCAGCCATGCAGACCTCAGCTCTACCTGTTGGGCTTCCAGGAATCCTAAGGCCTGGAATTAACTGGAAGCAGACTGTGGATCTACTTGGGTACAAAACTAAATTCAGAAAACTACTGGGTCTATCCTCATTTTAGTCAGCCTTTTTACTGCTGTGACTAAAGTACCTGACAAGCACAATTGTAGAGAAGGAAAAGTTTATTTGAGGGCTCACAGTTTCAGAGGTCTTAGTCCATAGACAGCAGGATACATTCCTTGGGGCTCTAGGTGAGGCAGAACATCACGGTGGAAGAAGGTAGTGGAGGGAAGAGGCTCACATGGTGTTCAGAAAGCAAAGAGAGACTCCACCCACCAAACACAAATATATATCCCAAAGTCACACCCTCAGTGCCCCACGTCCTCCAGTCACACCTCACCTGCCTTCAGTCACCACTCAATGAATCCCACCAGGTGATTGGTTCACTGATTGGGTTAAGGCTCTCATAACGCAATCATTTCTTTTCTGAACCTTCTTGCATGGTCTCATATATGAGCTTCGGGGGGACACCTCATATCCAAACCGTAACAATCCTCATGGGGATAGCTTCAATTATGCTATGACTGGGAGCAACATCTGGACTCAGTCTGCAAGACCTTTAAAGTCAAACCATTATAGGGAATCCATTTATTCACTTGTGAATTAAAACAAACAAACATCCCCAAATGCTATACACGTTGTAGAGGATAACCAGAGAAACAAAGTAAAAAACAGCCCATAGGCCAGTATGAGAGAGAGAGCTATTATTTGCAATTCACTGGCTCCATTCATGACCACAAGAGGGTGTGGTAGTGCAGGGGAGAGAGGTAGTGGAGCTGTCTGGGAAGGAGGATGGGGAAGGCGTGGGAGATGGCCAGCTTTGAACCAGGTCTTCAAGGAAGGGCTGTCGAAATCTGAAAGCAGCCCAAGAAGCAGCCGCCTTCTGCAGTCGGCCTCTGCCCAGAGGGGCAGGCCATATTGAAGTTATATGGTGTTTGGTCCTGTGGCTTCAGACTTGATCCCTAGATTCTTGGAGCTCACAGTGACCAAGCCCTCAGGAAGCAGGAATGCTGGAATGCTGGTTGTTAATTCAGGTGAAAAATCACAACGGCTAGGAGAGCTGAGTAATGCATTAGCCTCAACAGGACATTCTCTCAAAAGCCAAAACACAAGTCTTCCTATAAGAATGCTGCTGAGTGATACTGCAATCAGCCTGCAATGCCAACTTTACAAAATAGTAGTGACCATGGGAACGCCCATGAGGGTCCACTCTGGGCCAGTCACTGAGAAAGCACTTCACATGTTGTGCTAGTCAGCTTTCCATCACTATAACAAAACACCTGATATAAAGAGAAAAGGGTTCTTTTGGCTCATAGTTTTGGAGGTTCCTGTCCATGATCATTTGGCCCTGTTGCTTTCGGTCTGTGGTGAGGCAGCACATCACACATCTGCTTACCTCATCGCTAGGAAGCAAAGGAGAGAAAAAGAAAGGCCTAGGTCACACCCACAATGATCTAGGTCACCAATTGGCTTCCACCTCTTAAAGGTTTTGCCAACTCCCATAGTTCCACCCTGAGGATCAAGCTTTTAATTACATGGACTTTTTGGGGAACATTCCCAATCCAAAATACAGTACATACGTTATATCATTTACAAACATTGAAATTAGTTAATCATCTGTCTTTTTGCCAAACTATGAAACTCCTTGAGAACTATAGCTATATTTATCCTGCTTATTGTATAATATTTTCGCACCTTGCATAGAGATAAAGATCAATAGTTTGTTGAGTGAAAGAAATCAAATGTGCTCATAACTGAAAGGAAAAGAAGAAATGTAACATGCTTTCCTTGCTGGATCCAGAGCTCTCTGTGTTGACAATTGCATTGTGAACACCGTGCAGACACATCAGATGAACTCTTGGTAGAGAGTCTTACCAGGTAGGGCTCCATGTCTCACTTACGACTTTGCTCTACAACACGGGTTTTCCTTCTCTGGGGGATCGTCCTCTTCTGATGGACACAGCCCCTCTCTTCAGCATGGTACATTTTGTTGTGAAAGATCATGCAGAAATTTACAAAAGTTGTGTCTATATAATAATGATCAGTCATGCAGCGAGCACTATCTTGTCAAAATAGCATATTGCCAGTATCCCAGAAGTCTCTGCAGCCTGTCCATGACTCAAACCCTCCCCCACTTCCCCGGAGATAGCAAACACCATGATATTGATGACAGTCATTTCCTTGCTTTTTATAAATAGATGTTCATCTATGGCTGCATCCTAAGCATCACGATTTACTTTGCCTTGTTTTGAGATTTATATAAGGGAATAAAATGGTATATACTTTTCTGTCTTTTTTTTTAGTTCTCGGCGGACACAACATCTTTGTTGGTATGTGGTGCTGAGGATCGAACCTGGGCCGCACGCATGCCAGGCGAGCGCGCTACCGCTTGAGCCACATCCCCAGCCCTTTCTGTTTCTTTTTGATGCCTTCTTTATGTCAGCATTTGTGAGATTCATTCTTGCTGTTCAGTGTTGCTTTAGTTCATTTATTTTCATTGGTCTACTTAATGGCATGGATATCAACCTATTTCTCTTCCCATTTTACTACTGGGTTGTTTCTGGCCTTGGGTTGTTGTGGAAGAATGCTGAAATGAGCATCTTGATCATATATACATCATACACCTATAGCTGATCATATGTGTATTTACATACATACATATATTCTAATATATATGAATATGGGAGAGAGAGACCTTAGAGTGAAATAAGGTATGTGTATCTTTTGCATTACTCTTTAATGCCAGCCAGTTTCCAAAGTGGTTGTACCAATGCACACTCCTGCCAGTGGGATATGAGCTTCCCTTTCTCTAGTGCATTATGTTTTCCAGACTTTTAATTTTTGGTTCACCAAGTGGGAGTACAAAGATGTTCCCTCAGCATTTAATTTGCCTTTTCTGACTTTGAATGAGGTTGAATGACTTTTCATATGATTAATGGGCTGCACCAAGCCTTGTGTACATTTTTGTTTATATTCTGTGCCTTAAAAAAACTGATATACACTACTTACATATTATGGAAAGGATTTATTTATTGGAAAAAAAATATAAAAGTTTTGTTATGGTAAATTTTGATGAAAATGAGTTTCTGATAAGTCCCATTTACCAGCCTTTCCCTATGTTAATCTTCTTCTATCTTGCTTAATAAATCTTTTTTTTTTCCTGGTATGGGGGATTGAACTCAGGGGCACTTAACCACTGAGCCAACTCCCTAGCACTTTTTACATTTTTTTTTGAGAAGGGTCTCACTAAGTTGCCTAGGGCCTGGCTAAATTGCTGTGGCTGGCTTGAACCTGAATTCCTCCTGTCTCAGCCTTCTGAGCCACTAGGCAGCTGGGATTATAGGCATGTGCCATTGTGCCCCCCAGGTCTTAATAAGTCTTTTAAGACATCATGAATTCTTTTTGGGGGTGTATTATTTTCTGCAATAGTTTCCTATATTGTTTTCCAAATCTTTTCTTTTTTTTTAGATTTTGGTCCAAAAAGTTACTTGAATTGATTACAGTAGGTCATTGCCCAATAAGAATGCTTAATTGTCTCCACCTTAGTTTATTGTTATGAGCATCCATTCCCCATTGATGTGCATTGTTCTGCCTCTCAGATAACATAAAGATATGAAGGCATGGTACTGTTTATGGGCTTTTTTTTTTTTTAATCAGTCAAATGTCTTTGCATGCCCTCTTTTTCCAGCCAAACAACCCCATGGAGCCGCATAGTGCCCTGGTCAGGAACCATTTGGGGTTCCATATTTTCACTTTAAAAAAAAATTTTTTTTTAATATTTATTTTTCAGTTTTCAGCGGACACAACATCTTTGTTGGTATGTGGTGCTGAGGATCGAACCTGGGCCACACGCATGCCAGGCGAGCGCGATACCACTAGAGCCACATCCCCAGCCCTCTGCGTTTTCACTTTTTGATTGTGTGTCCTTGGGCAAGTTACCCAACTTTTTATGAATCAATCTGGTCTTCGCAGCTGTGGTGAAAATTGTTCATTTGTGGCTGCCCTTTTAGAACTGTCTCTGCTTCCCATATAGTAAATTCTGTCTTCTTAAGAAACAAAACAACAACAACAACACACACACACACACACACACACACACACACACACACACACACACACAGAGACCTCTCCCAATCTCCCTTGTAGCAGAGGTGGAGCTGATGGTCTAGTTTTCACAAACAATCAGATGAGTCACAAAAGATTCAAGTGTGAAGTGAGGCTCAGCAGCCCTGGGAGGCTCTGCCCCATCAGGAGCCCAGCCCTTGGGAGCCACTTCGCGGAATTCTTGGAAGGCACCATTTTTGCCTCTAATGCCATCTACTCTACTTAATATTAGAGAATCTCCTTCAATCCACCCTTGAGGCTATTGCTTTTCTGTCCTACAATGTAGTTTAATAGGTGAATTCCCCAAGACTCACACTGATAAGAGGAGGAGAAGGAAGGAGGAGGCAGGGACCAGAGGTGAGGCAGTGTGACCGGAGAGATGGGATCCAAGCAGCTCAAGTCCCAGAAGGCAAACATGGCTACTTCATGCTTTTATGAAGCCTCAAGAGTGTGAAACGGAACCCAGGCTTTGCCACTGAGCAAACATACCTATCCCTCTGTAAATTTCAGAGGATTTTTCTTTATGAGGTTGAATAAACCGAAGGAAAATAAAATAAGATCACATTTGGAAACTGTGATAATAAAATATGGACGGCAAACTGAGATTCTGGAATATTGGGACATATTCTAGAGTTTTTCTTTTTAAAAAATAACTGTCTAGGCATTTTTTGATATGAAATTTTAAAAAGATAAGTAACAACATATGGAGTTTACTTTGATTCTTCTATCTACTGAACTTCACTCTAAAATATGGTCTATAAAAAATAGAGGAAGATGTTGAGATAGCTTTTTTAAAAAATATAAATTGATTTATTTATTATGATTTGTTATATATGACAGAATGCATTTTAATTCAGAGTACACATATAGAGCACAATTTTTCATGTCTCTAGTTGTACACAAAATAGAATTATGCCGTTTGTGTCTTCATAAATGTACTTACGGTAACAATATCCATCTCATTCCATTCTCTTTCCTACCTCCCTGCCCCTTCCCTTCCCCTCCCTCCCCTTTGCCCTATCTAAAGTTCTTTCATTCCTCCCATGCTCCCCATATCCACATTATGAATCAGTATTCTCATATCAGAGAAAACATCCAGCATTTGGTTTTTCGGGATTGGTTTACTTCACTTAGGGTAATATTCTCCATTTCCATCCGTTTACCTACAAATGCCATCATCTTTTAATGCTGGGTAATATTTCATTCTGTATGTGTATATATATATCACAGTGTCTTTATCCATTCATCTACTGAAGGGCATCCAGGTTGGTCCCACAGTTTAGCTACTGTGAAGTGTACTGCTATAAACATTGATGTAGCTGCATCCCTGTAGGATTCTGTTTTTAAATCCTTTGGGTATAAACCAAGGAGTGGGATAGCTGGGTCAAAGGTGGGTCCATTCCCAGTTTTCCAAGGAATCTCCATACTGCTTTCCATATTGGCTACACCAATTTGCAGACCCACCAGCAATTTATGAGTGTGCTTTCCCCCCCACATCCTCACCAATGTAAGGGTCTGGCGAAACGTCGGAGGGAGAGACCACCTAAGACCACCCAAGAGACTGACTCCATGCAATTGGCAAAAGGGGATATTTATTGGGGATCCATTCCAGCGCGCTGGAACTCTGTGCTCACTCAAGGAGGGAGAGCAGCCCAGAGCCCAGAGCCCAGGTCAAGCAGAGCTTAAGTACACTTTTTGGAGAGGGCGGTGGGCTTTGCATACATCAGAACAAATCATCATGAGGCGCGGGGAAATTGAACAACAACTCTGAGACGTGATTGGCACATTCATTGGCGGGAACAGGTCGGGCGGGGGTGATTGGTCATTCCTAAGCGGGGTACACATTCAAACTGATTGGTTCGGGGTTAAAATGGCTAAATGGCTAGTAGGGCGTTGTCTTAACTATCTCAGGAATCTGGGTGTAACTGAGGAACTCAATAATACTGATCTTTTACATTTTAATTCAAGCCTTCCAGCTTAGAAACTTTACCCTTTCATTAACACTTATGGTTGTTTGTATTCTTAATAGTTGCCACTCTGACTGAAGTGAAATGAAATCTTAGTTTTGATTTGCATTTCTCTAATTTTTTTAATGTATTCTTTTTAATGACAGAGAGAGAGAGAGAGAGAGAGAGAGAGAGAGAGAGAGAGAGAGAGAGTTTTTTTTCAATATTTGTTTTTTAATTCTCGACAGACACAACATCTGTGTTTGTATGTGGTGCTGAGGATCGAACCCGGGCAGCACGCATGCCAGGTGAGCGCGCTACCGCTTGAGCCACATCCCCAGCCCTACATTTCTCTAATTGCTAGAGATGTTGAACATTTTTTCATATATTTGTTGATTGATTGTATATCATCTTCTGAGAGGTATCTGTTCAGTTTTTTGGCCCATTTATTGATTGGGTTATTCGTTTTTTGGTGTTAAGATTTTTGAGTTCTTTATATATCCTAGATATTAGTGCCTTATCTAATGTGCATGTGGTAAAAATTTGCTCCCATTCTGTAGGCTCTCTATTCACCTCATTGATTGTTTCTTTTGTTGAGAAGAAGATTTTAGTTTGAATCCATCCCATTTATTGATTCTTGATTTTATTTCTTGCATTACAGGAGTATTAAGAAGGTGGTGACTAATCTGACCTGATGAAGATTTAGGCCTACTTTTTCTTCTATTAGGTTCAGGGTCTCTGGTTTAATTCCTAGGTCCTTGATCCACTTTGAATTGAGCTTTGTGCATGGTGACAGATAGGGGTTTAATTTCATTTTGTTATATATGGATTTCCAGTTTTCCTAGCACCATTTGTTGAAGAGGTTATCTTTTCTTCAATATATGTTTTTGGTGCCTTTGTCAAATATGAGATAACTGTAATTATTTGGGTTTGTCTCTGTTGTCCTCTATTCTGTACCATTGGCCTACCAGTCTGTTTTGGTGCCAATACCATGCTATTTTTGTTACTAATGCTCTGTTTGAGGTATGGTATAGTGATACCACCTGCTTCACTCTTCTTGCTAAGGTTTGCTTTAGCTACTCTGGGTCTCTTATTTTTTCAGATGAATTTCATGACTGATTTTCCTATTTCTATGGGTAATGTCATTGGGATTTGATTGGAATTGCATTAAATCTGTATAGTGATTTTGGTAGCTTGATCATTTTGACAATGTTAATTCTGCCTATCCAAGAACAAGGGAGATCTTTCCATCTTCTAAGGTCTTCTTTAATTTACTTCTGTAGTTTTCTATAGTTTCTATTGTAGAGGTCTTTCACCTCTTTCACTGATTTCCAAATATTTTTTTTGAAGCTATAGTAAATGGGGTAGTTTTATTAGTTTCTCTTTTAGAGGATTTGTCATTGATGTACAGAAATGCTTTTGATTTATGAGTGTTGATTTTATATCCTGCTACTTTGCTGAATTCATTTATTAGTTCTAGAAGTTTTCCTGTGGAATTTTTTGGATCTTCTATGTATAGAATCATATTATTGGCAAATAGTGATAATTTGAGTTCTTCTTTTCTGATCCTTATCCCTTTAATTTCTTTCATCTGTCTAATTGCAGTGGCTAGAGTTTCGAGAACTATGTTAAATAGCAGTGGTGAAAGAGGGCATCCTTGTCTTGTTCGAGTTTTTAGAGGGAATCCTTTCAATTTTTCTCCATTTAGAATGATGTTGGCTTGGGGCTTAGCATAAATAGTTTTTACAACGTTGAGATATGTTCCGGTTATTCCTAGTTATTCTAGTGTTTTGAACATGAAGGGGTGCTGCATTTTGTTGAATGCTTTTTTCTGTGTCTATTGAGATGATCATATGGTTCTCATCCTTAAGTCTATTGATGTGATGAATTACATTTATTGATTTCTATATGTTGAACCACCTTGCATCCCTGGGATGAACCCCACTTGAGAGTGGTACACTATATTTTTGATATCTTTTTGTATTTAATTTGCCAGACACGTTTTTGTATTTGATTTGCCAGAATTTTATTAAGAATTTTTGCATCTATATTCACTAGAGATATTGGTCTGAGTTTTCTTTTTTTGATATGTCTTTGTCTGGTTTTGGAATCAGGGTGATGTCTCATAGAATGAGTTTGGAAGTGTTTTCTCTTTTTTATTTCATGAAATAACTTGAGCAGTATTGGTGTTAGTTCTTCCTTGAAGGTCTTGTAGAACTCAGTTTTGTATCCATCTGGTCTTGGGCTTTTCTTGGTTGGTAGATTTCTGATGGCATCTTCTATTTCATTGCTTGAAATTGATCCGTTTAACTTGGGTATATCATCTTGATTCAGTTTGGGCAAATCATATTACTCTAGAAATTTGTTGATGCCTTTGATATTTTCCATTTTATTGGAGTTCAAGTTTTCAAAATAATTTCTAATTATCTTCTTTTTTTCTGTAGTGGCTGTCAGGATATTTCCTTTTTCATGACTGATGTTAGTATTTTGAGTTTTCTCTCTTCTTCTCTTCGTTAGCATGGTTAAGAGTTTGTCAATTTTATTTAGTTTTTCAAAAAACCAACTTTTTGTTTCGCCAATTTTTTCAATTGTTTCTTTTGTTTTAATTTCATTGATTTCAGCTCTGATTTTAATTATTTCCTGTCTTTTACTGCTTTTGGCATTGACTTGTTCTTCTTTTTCTAGGGGTTTGAGATGTAATATTAGGTCATTTATTTGTTGACTTTTTCTTCTTTTAAGGAACGAATTCCATGCAATGAACTTTCCTCTTAGTACTGCCTTTATAGCCTCCCAGAGATTTCGATATGTTGTGTCTATGTTCTCATTTACCTCTAACAATTTTTTAACCTCCTCTTTGAGGTCTTTTGCAACCTATTGTCCATTAAATAGCATATTATTTAGTCTCCAGGATTAGCTTCTATTTTTAATTTTATCTTGACTTCTAATTCTATTCCATTTTGATCTGATAGAATGCAGGGTAGTATCTATTTTTTTTTTGTATTTGCTAAGAGTTGCTTTGTGGCATAATATATGGTCTATTTTATAGAAGGATCCATGTGCTGCTGAGAAGAAAGTGTATTCACTCATTGATGGATGAAATATTCTATATATGTCTGTTAAGTCTAACTTATTGATTGTATTATTGAGTTCTATGGTTTCTTTATTTAGCCTTTGTCTGGAAGATCTATCCAGTGGTGAAAGAGGTGTGTTAAAGTCACGCAGAATTATTGTGTTGTGGTCTATTTGACTCTTGAACTTGAGAAAAGTTTGATGATGCTCCATTGTTTGGGGCATATGTATTTATAATTGTTATGTCTTGTTGATGTATGGTTCCTATGAGGAGTATGAAATGTCCTTTAAAAAAAAAAAGAAATGTCCTTCTTTATCCCTTCTGATTAACTTTGGCTTGAAGTCTACTTTACTTGATACGAAGGTGGAAACCCCTGCTTATTTCCATATCCATGTGAAGTGGTATGTTTTTCCCCCAAACTTTTACCTTCTGTCTGTGGCTGTCTTTTCCTTTGAGATGAATCTCCTGAAAGCAGCATATTGTTGGGTCTTTTTTTTTTTTTAATATAGTCTACCAGTCTATGTCTTTTGGTTGGTGAGTCTAGGCCATTAACATTCAGGGTTATGATTGAGACATGATTTGTATTCCTAGCCATTTTTGTTTATTTTTGGTATTTAACTTGTCTTGGTTTCTCCTCTGATTAGATTTTCCCTTTAGTGTAGTACCTCCCTCTGCTGATTTTCATTGTTGTTTTCATTTCCTCCTCATGGAATACTTTGCCAAGGATATTCTGTAGTGCAGGCTTTCTAGTTGTAAATTCTTTTAACTTTTGTTTATCACAGAAGGTTTTTATTTTGTCATCAAATCTAAAGCTTAATTTTGCTCGATGTAAGATTCTTGTTTGGCGTCCATTTTCTTTCAGAGCTTGGTATATGTTATTCCAGGATTGTCTAGTTTTGAGGGTCTGGGTTGAAAAATCTGCAGATATCCTAATTGGTTTCCCCCTTTATGTAAGTTGATTCCTTTCTCTTTTGGCTTTTAAAATTCTCTCCTTATTCTGTATGCTAGGCATTTTTATTATAATGTGCAATGGTGTGGATCTGTTGTGAGTTTGTAAGTTTGGTGTCTTGTAAGCCTCTTGTATTTGATTTTCCAATTCATTCTTCATGTTTGGAAATTTTTCTGATAATATTTCATTGAATAGATTGTTTATTACTTTGTGGTTTTTTTTGTCTTTTGCAACCCATTGTTCATTCAATAGCATATTATTTAGTCTCCAGGTGTTGGAGTAGCTTCTATTTTTTATTTTATCATTGATTTCTAATTCTATTCCATTTTGATCCCAACACAAACAATATACAACCTTAAACCAAATATGCCTTCCTCTATCTCAATAATTCTTAAATTTAGTCTTTTTTATGCTATCCCATGATTCTTGAATGTTCTGCTCATGGTTTCTTACCGTCTTCACTGTGTGGTCAACATTCTTTTCAAGATTATATAGTTTGTCTTCATTGTCTGAGGTCCTGTCTTCCAAGTGATCTAAACTGTTGGTGATGCTTTCTATTGAGCTTTTAATTTGGTTTATTGTTTGTTTCATTTCAAGGATTTCTGTTTTTTTTTTCAGAACCTCTATCTCTTTATTGAAGTAATCTTTTGCTTCCTGTATTTGCTTATGTGACTCTTTATCAAAATGATCTTTTGCTGCCTGTATTTGCTCTCTTATATCCCCCTTTAATTCACAGAACATTTTAGTTAAGCACATCCTGAACTCCTTCTCTGTCATTTCTTCTGTTGTGCTGGCCATGGACTCTCATACTGTAATATCTTGGTTTGTTTGAGGCACTTTCTTCCTTTTGTTTGTGTGTCTTCCCTTCTAGCACTGCAGATCCAAGAAGATACTGTTTATACTCTACAGGCTTATAGTGTCTGCAGGTTTCCAATACCTCTCCTTTAGTGGGGAGAACAGTGTGAACAGATCCCAATACAAACAATACAGAACCTTAAACCAAATAGTTGCTATTCGGATGTTTACAGATTTGTCTCAATATACAGAAATGGTAAGTTTAATTATTACCTACAATAGAAGCAGTAGGTTTGCAAAAGGGTCTCCAGTTTCTGATGGTGGACAAAGAACTGGGGATGAGGTGTAGGATGAGATGCTGAGGGGGTATGAGGTGAGGATAGAGAGTTACTAGATCTTAGAAAGTGTGAAAGAGGGATCTAAAGAAGTTGGTTAGCAGCAAGAGAAAAAAGTGATTTTGGGGAGACAAGTGAGTGGGAAGACAGTAGACTATGAAAACATAAACATTAAGAAAAATAAAAATATAAAAATAGGAGATAAAAGAATATACAACCCATTGTATTACATCATTGTAATACAACATCATTGTAATATACTATTCAGACATCCCAGTCCTCAGTAGCCTAATTCATGAAAAGCCCTTGGTTTCACAAATGTTGGGGATGTGAGTGGGGGGAGAGAGAGAGAGAGAGAGAAGAGAGAGAGAGAGAGAGAGAGAGAGAGAGAGAGAGAGAGAGAGAGAGAGAGAGAGAGAGGGAGAAACCTTGAAGGAAGATACAAGGATTATTTCTGTTGAAGCTCAGTATCTTTGCAGCCTCCTTCTCATCCCGTAGGTGGGGTTGTCCTGTTTGCTGGTATCTCCACCCTCAGGGTGGTGGGGGTTATTAGGGCGGGAGGGTTGTTCTTGGGGGCGTAGCTCCTGGAGATGGAATGTACACTTGCCTGTCCCCAATAGAAGACTGCACCCCAAGGATCTCCTTTGGGGCCCACTCATGGGACGTGGGCACCTGGTCTTATCTCCTAATATGGCCTGCAGACCTGGCAATTCCTGGTCTCCAGTTTGGTCTCTAAACTCTATCACTCACCCCTTCCCTTTCTGATTCCCAGTCAGGAACCGTCCTCTCCAGGGGTCTTAGGGGCTGCATTCTGGGGGCTGCACACCTGTCTTGGAGAGCTGTTTTATAATGGGCAGTTCAGGACCCTGTTTGGTGAGCTACCCACAGGCCATGTAGCTGCAAGCTCGGTGCTGGGTTAGCAGCTGCTGGGGAGGAGGGAAGTTGGGGACTTGCGGTACTTTGATATTGCTTTTAGCCCCAGCTGGGGTTCCAACTAAAGATAGCAATGAAGGTGTCCCAAGATGGAGGCGGCTGCTTTCAGCGAGGGGGTGTGGGGTTGGGTGGGGCTGGGTGGTGGATGATGGATGTGTTCCATGTGTGATGTGTTCCGAGATGCAGCTCTGTGGCATGCAGTATCATGGCTGGCGGCTGTCTCTGGACCCAGTGAGGTGTCCCCAGGTGCATGCGACCACGTGTAGTGTAGGGGCCTGTGTGTGCAGTGGTTGCAGTGCCCCAAAATGGAGGTGACGGGGGACCCCCACATGGGAGATGGGGTCCACAGGGGAGTGGCATCTGGAGTTCCTGTGTGCGGGCTGCGGCCAGGTGTCCTATGTGGATGTGGTGGCCAGGACTCCTGCCTCCGTGGGCAGCCAAGGGTCCTGCGTGGGTGCTAACGCTGGTGATCCTACCTGGGCATCTGGAGGTCCTGTGTGCTTGAAATAGCTTTTGAGAGGGAAATCTTTAAAACTTTCAGTAAATGAAACCTTAAATTCTGCTCTTTCCTGTTATCCTTGAAAAAGAAAGAGTTTTTATTCGGTTTAATATATTTTAAATACTTTGTAAAAGGTCAGTTATGTCCCAGGGTAAAAGCATTTAATCAAAATAACTGTACTCAGTTAGCAAGAGGTGAGAAATACCAAAAAAGGTGGAAATCATCTACCAAATATGACCCAGGGGTGCAGTAAAATCCCAATGTGAGAATAAATTTCATACTAACTTGTTCAGTGAAAGTTAGTCACGGAGGAGTAGCTGAGATTTTTTTTTCTGGAAATGAAAGCAGGAAATTAATATTAATCTTATAATTATGTTGAAAAAATTATGGTGTGTAGAAGATGGGGCCCAAGAGTTTTGTTTACTTTAATCCTGAACTATTATATAACAGAATAAATTTAAAATCCTATAAAACCTTATTAGCAGTCTTCAGATCTTAACCAATTAGCTACTTACATGCTTGACAACTAGAATGTTTGTTAAAATGATCTGGTGTATAATGTACTTTATTTCAAATGTACAAATTAAAAAAACATCTCTTGGCTATTAAAAATAAAAGAATAAAAGGCTGACAGTTAAGTCACTTTGAGAAACAGTTTATTTCATGAACTTATTCCACTTTCACTCTAAGTAGGATTTCATTTTTTATTTAAATAACTAATTTACTCGTGCATGAGTCCAGCCAGTGCTTTTCAGATACCTGTGATGGCCTGGCTTGGCGACAGAGGCCAAGGGTGCTGGGGTGCCTGGAGGGGCTGTTGAGGTCTGTGCTGTGGAATCATCATGGGGACGTGTGAGGGACATCTTATGCTTCCAGGGGAGCAAAATTAAAGCCGTATGTTGAAAGGCTCCGTGTTTAAACAGGAGTACTCTGTCCACTCTCTCGTATCAGAGCTCCCTGGCAGGCAAGCTGGAGGGCAGCATGACTCCCAGAGAGTAGCACCCCCTCCGTGGAGTTTGGAGAGCTACCAGCCGTGAGGCCTTAACATCATCCAGGAAAAAATAATTTTTACAACAGCCAAATCTTGCTGGAGAGGGCCTCTCTGTTTATAATGTGCGTTTTGCCTTCCCTTCTACGTGAGTGTTGCCCCAGAGCCCTGGATTTGGATGCCAGTGTAGACCTTGACTTTGAAGGTCGGCGGGCTCCTCCGTCTGCTCCAGTGTCACAGAGGGGTGATCACGCTCTTTTTTCTTCTGAAGCAGAGCATTTCTTTCCTTTTTTTTCCTTTTAAAATATATTCCATTTTTTTAGTGTTTCCCCCGTTAAATAAAAATCTCTGCAACATAGACTGAATAATGCCTCCTAGAAATGAATATTTCAAATCAAATCAGTCTTCTGCATGAAAACTTCTCAAATAGATCATACCGAGCATTTTCCTCCTCCTCATTCCAGCATCTTTTACTTTGGAGACTTTACCCTCCTCAGGCTTTTAGCAATTGCTACGGTTTGGATCCATAAAGACCATGTGCTAAAGGCGTGGTTGCCCAATAGAGCCTCCTAGCATTATCATAAATAATTTTTTTTGATATATATTCTCTCTGTGGGGGAGCTGATGGTGGTCTTATTTTCTTCCATAGAGTATCTTCCTTCCTGAGATGGGAGTGAATATAGGAAAAAGAGGAGCAAAGAGACAAGAGAAAGGAAGAGAAAGGCGGGTATGGCGAGAGGAGGAAGATGTGTGACTCTGTTTTCTGTGTGAACCACACAGTAGCCCAGGTTGTGTAAGTTATAAAAGAAAGGGTCTGTTTTGGCTCATGGTTCTGGTCTAAGGTCGAAGGCCTGCCTCTGTGGTGCTCTTCTCACGAGCAGGTGTTTTGAGGTAGTACAGGGCATCACACGGCCAGAGACAGGAAACTCATGTGTCCGTGTGTCCGTCTGTTCTCTCTCCCTTTTCTAATATAGCCACCAGGATTTGATCATGGGAGCTCTGCCTCCATGACCTAGTTCTAATCATCTGCCCAAGACCCACCTCTAAATGCCATCGTCAGATGAAGATTTGACCCTCAGGTGAAGTCCACTCCCCTCACAGTGGATCAAACTCCAACATGAGTTTCAGAGGGACACGTCATGTTCAAATCCAACAGAAGGTGAGTCGGAGGAAGCAGCTAGAATAGATTTACCTGTGCTTGACATCAGTCCCTTCCTGGACGTGAGTCCCTCCTTGGATACAGCTTTTAGATTTCCTCCAACGATGCTGTGCTCAACCATGACCGTTTAGGGGGAGCTCCTACCCATGGGAAGTGGAGAAAACCCCCACATCCTCTCATTGGGATGCTATGATTTTTAATTATGATTTTTAATAGCAGCACGAATGGTTGTCTCCTTTCCGATATTCACCCGCCTTCATGGCCCACGACTTCTTGCACTGGTTCCACTTCACCATTTACAGAGAAACTGGAGGCACAAAGGCAGCGGCACTCTCTTTTCCTTTGGTTAATCCCACGCGGCGGCGCTTCTTTTTCCCTATTTTCCTTTGCTCACCCCTCACCAAGGGCTTTGGATGGCCACTGACTTGTCACCAAGTTTCAGTTCTTTCGAGGCACGGGTTTTCCTGAATAGTTCCTTGTCTCAGTGCCCCTCCTTTGCCCTGGTGGCTGGACAAATTCTCTGTGCCCGTTTGTTACACATGCGTCTTTACTACTTCAGTTTGTAAAGCTCTCCTTGAATCAGTGGTCTTCATGGTTTGGGGTAGCTCTACTCTTTGTTTCCACATTGGGGTGATTTTAATTTGTAGAGGTATAGAGTTTTGGTTTTTTTCCATCTGAGTCCATCTGGATGGACTGCTCTAACCCCTGCCCCAACACCATAAGCAACATGATTTTATTTCTCACCCTCTGGAGGCTGGAAGTCCCAGATCAAGATTCAGGCAGGTCTGGCCAGGGCCATCTTCTGACTCACAGACGGTGCCTTTTCATTGATCCTCACAGGACAGAAGGAGCAGGGGAGGTGTGAAGGGCCGCTCCTAGGAGGACACTGATTCCATTCATGGGGTCCCACCCTCCTGATCCGATCTCTTGCTAAACATCTCACCCCTTAATACTACTGCTTTGGGGATTAGGTTTCAATCTTAATTTTTTGGGGGGACACAAACTTTCAGACCATAGTAGACTTTTTAAATGACCCTTGCTATATTTTCTCTCTTGGAGCCTCTAGACATGGACTCACACTTTAACGTGTTTCTGAATTTCCTGAAATCTACTGTGTTGGGTTAAGTTGACCTCTGTCGACGTCTGCTTTGGCATCATTTTTCCTAATTGTAGACCCACCTCAGGGTGCTGGGTGTGGCCTTAATTCTCCTGCTCTGTGCTGGCCCTGGCCATTCCTGAAGTAGGACTCGGAGGCGCCTTGTCTTGTGAAAGGGATAGCATCTCCTTAGGACAGACCAAACACGTGCCTCTAACAAAGCCATTGGCCTCATTCCAACCAGAGATGGGGAGAAGGGAGGGGCAGCTTCTCCAATCATTTAATCGCATCCTCACAGCAAAGGACTTGGGAGCTTCTGCTGAGCCTTTGTGTGGCTGCGGGATCAGCCCTTTAGTTTCTGTTCAGTTATGAGTCCTTTTGTTATGTCTAGCACAAGACAGCATATATGAAGTCACCAAGGAAAAGGAAAGGCAACTGTGAGGTCTTGTGAGGTGCAAACTGCACTGTGAGCAAGGTGAACTCCAATGTGCAGAGTGGTAAAGAGACAGCTTCTCTCCTGGAAGCAGGTAGACCATGCTCACTCCAGGAAATAGTTACTTGCTGTTGGGAAAAGGGTGTGTGCATGTTTCTGTTTTGTTTTTTTTGTATGTATGTGTACGCATGTATGCATGCATGTGTGTGTATGTATATGTGTGTGCATGTGTATGAGTGTGTATCTGTGTGTGTGTGAAACTAGCAGTTACCCCCTGGGCAGCTGGAAGAAAGAGTCTCAAAGACACAGAGCTATGACTCCTGTGCCATTAGGGTCTCAGGGGGAACTGATTTCCTGTGTCCTGTGCCTGCTCTGAAAGACTGTCAAAGGCCATCTTAGGCCTTTTTTTATTTCAGACAGGATGACACTCAGACTTGGGGACATATATGCTGGGGAAAGCAGTGCTGGGGGTTGGAGATGCCATTGTGCAGACAGTGGGTGGTTTTTATAGTGGAGGGTAAAGAAAGGAGGCCTGTCGGAGAGCCACATGGACCTAAGAGCAGGGGAAGCTGAGAACATGGATATGCAAATGTCAGTCCCTTGGATGACAGGGACACTCATCAGGCAGAAGCGCTGCTGGCTGTGGCCCCTTGGGAGACTGTTTTAATCATCTTCTTTCTATTTTTATCACCAAACACTTATTCTTCATTTTCTTTTCTTTCTGAGATACAACAAGCAATGTTTAAGTCCCGAATTAGAACTAGTAAATCTCCAGGATTGCTTACTAAAGTATGCAAATGAGGGTAACGTTGAATGTCCAGATTTTCATTTTTACAGAATTTTGACAGTTTTGCAATATTGCAGTACTAAGAACTAATTAACTTATGTAACACATTTATCATGCTACCTAATATATATGGTTGCCACTATTATTATTTCTACAGTTGGAGATTATTCATCTGAGAGTTTAAATATAACATACGCTTTAATTAAAAATTTAAAAAATAAGTTTAAAATAACATTTTAAACATTAAAAAAATTAAAATTATTTAAAAATAATTTTCAGTCACTCCTGGGCTTGTGGATTGTGTGATCTGGGTCTTGTGGTCTTGTGGATTGTGTGATCTGCCAGGATGCCCATGGCCATCAGGGTGTGGGGGTCCTGATCCAGGCAGCACCATGGGACAGCTCGGATCATAAGGAACATAAGCAGACGGAGTCTGTCTGAGGCACAGGATGCTGCTGGGCATCTCATATAGTTTATGGAAACCAGTCCAAGGCCTAAGAGGAGGACCAGCTCAGATGTTCGGGGTGAGAGAAACATGAAGAGGAAAGCTACAGCATAAGCACACGGGGGCAGCTTCCCCTGCTCTGGATCCTGCAGGGCCTACCACAGTAAGCCCTGGGCATACGTGGCTCACAGCCCTCAGCCCTCAGGATTTCCCTGTAGCCACAACGTTCAGGGGTCGGCATGCTGTGTGGTTTGAGTGTATCCCCCAAGGTTCAGTTGTTGAAACTTGTTCCCCCAATTCATCTGCCAGTGGTATTTGGAGGTGAGGCTTTGGAAGGTATTTCAGGTAACACCACCAGGGCAGAGCCCCATGACGGCAGTGGTGGCTTTCTAAGAAGAGGAAGAGAGACTCAAGCCAGCCTATTTGCTCTGCTCACCATGTGAGGCCCTTGGCCATGTTCTGCTGCAGTAAGGAGGCCCTCACTAGATGCTACGCAGATGCCAGTGTCATGCACTTCTGCCTCCCGGACTCCAGATCCGTGAGCCAAATAGACTTCTCCTCTTTATAAACCACCCACTCTCAGGTATTTTCTTAGAGCAATAGAAAATCAAGGTGTAGCTTTTAAACTCTCACGCTAAAATTGACAAGAAGCAGTCCTTGTACTTATCATTAAAGATGTAGGTCTTAGTGAGATCTATTATTTTTAGGTCTAGCTATGCATTCGTTCCACCCAGTATTTATGAAGCGCCTACTGTGTGCTGTCTCCTCTTCAAGGTGTGGACAGTGAGCCTGCAGAATGAATTACTGCCCTGGTGGAAGCTCAGCTCTCCCGAGTGAAGGAAGACAGTCAGCTGGAGACAGGTACTGTGAGGATCAAGAAGGCAGGTATCAGGGTGCTTTAGTCAGCTTTTTTGCTGCTGTGACTAAAGGACCTGACCAGAATAATTGTAAAGGAGGAAAGGTTTATGTAGGGGTCAAGGTTTCAGAAGTCTCCATCCGTAGAGCCCCATTCCTCTGGGCTCAAGGTGAGGCTGAACATCATGGTGGAAGAGTGTGGCAGAGGGAAGCAGCTCACTGATGAACAGAGAGCAGAGAGGGAGGGGCTCCACTCTCCAGATACAAAATATAAACCCCATGGCCACGCCCCAATGAGCCGCCTCCTCCGGTCACACCCCACCTGCCTCCAGTCACCACTCAGTCAATCCCATCAGGGATCAGTTCATTAATTAGATTAAAGTTATAACAGTCATTTCTCCTCCAAACCTTCTTGCATTGTCTCACACGTGAGCCTTTGGGGGACACCTCACATTCAAACCATAACAGAGAGAGAACAAAAGCTGGGGAGAAGATAGTTTCTATTTCATGCCCGTAATCCAGGCAGGTATATCAGTTTGAGGCCAAGACAGAACTAGATCCGCAGGAGATGTGCTGGGGGAACACCTGTGGAAGGGAGTGGGAGCTGCAGGGGTGGACAATGCAGGTGTGACACCTGCGAGAGGCAGAAAGCAAGGGGGTTGGGGCTGCATACGGAGAATCCCAACTCACGCTGAGCAGGCCTCAGCCCAACAGGGAGCTCTGGCCTGGGAGCTGGCGCTGGCCAAAGTTGGCGAGACCTTGCGTCTGTGCTGCACTGAGTCATTGGTGGAGGGTGTTGGGTGCACCCTAGCTGCAGCCTGTCAGCTGATGCCCTCCTTGTAGGTTCCCTCCTGAAGAGACATGTCCATGACACACCTTGGAGGCTGCCACAGGAGGCAGCTTGGTAAAGGGCCAGGATCGGAGACCAGAAGAAAGCGAGCGAGTTCACATGGGGGCCTACGGGGTGCTGTGGGCTGAATATCTGCATCCCCCTCAGTTCATGTGTGGAAACCTCACTCCCAATGGGAGGTGGTTAGATGGAGGTGAGGGCACAACCGCAGGACCCCGATGATGGGATTCATATCCTTGTAGGAAGCTCATTCTCTTGGCCCTGTGATGGCGTGGCACGCCTACAGTCCAGGCAGTGGCCCTCCCCAGATATGGATGTGTGGACACCTTGATTTTGGGCTTCCAGCCTTCAGAACTGTTTTTAAAAATTTTTAATATTGTGTCCAGTTGCAGATGGACAGAACACCTTTATTTTATTTATTTATTTTTCTGTGGCACTGAGGATCGAACCCAGTGCCTCATACGTGTGAGGCAAGCGCTCTGCCCCTGAGCCATAATCCCAGCCCATGCTTGGTGTTTTAAGCTGCTCGGCCTAGGGTGTTGAGTTATAGTCACCCAAGCAGACCAGGATATGAGGGAAGAGAAAGTAGCTGAAGAGTGTCAACAATGAGGAGTACAGCAATTATGCTCTTGCTGCAAGCGGCAATTAAAATTGGGATGGGATTTGGCTATTGGTGGCCTTGACAAGAGCGAATTTTGTGGACTGCGAGGGGTGAAAACCTGAATGGAGTGACTTCCAGAGAAAATGAGAGGTAATGTGGTCCAAGTGACATGTGTAGATCAGAGAAATGGAGGAAAAGTTGGAAAGATGTGTGAAGTTCAGAAAGGCCGGCCAGCTGGCTGGTTGGCTTCTTTCCTTCCTTCCTTCCTTCCTCCCTCCCTCCCTCCCTCCCTCCCTTCCTTCCTTCCTTCCTCTTTCTTTTCCCATCTTTCCCTCTTTCTTTCCTCCTTTCTCCTTATCTTCCTTTTTTTTCTTCAAACTAACATCTATTTATTTATTTATTTTTATTGGTTGTTCACAACATTACAAAGCTCTTGACATATCATATTTCATACATTAGATTGAAGTGGGTTATGAACTCCCAATTTTACCCCAAATGCAGATTGCAGAATCACGTCTGTTACACATCCACAATTTTACATAATGCCCAATTAGTAATTGTTGTATTCTGCTACCTTTCCTATCCCCTACTATCCCCCCTCCCCTCCCCCCATCTTCTCTCTCTACCCCGTCTACTGTAATTCATTACTCTCCTTGTTTATTTACCCGTTCCCCTCACAACCTCTTATGTGTGATTTTGTATAACAATGAAGGTCTCCCTCCATTACCATGCAATTTCCCTTTTCTCTCCCTTTCCCTCCCACCTAGTGTATCTGTTTAATGTTGATCTTTTCTTCCTGCTCTTCCTCCCTACTCTGTTCTTGGTTGTTCTCATTATATCAAAGAAGACATTTGGTATTTGTTTTTTAGGGATTGACTAGCTTCACTAAGCTAGTCAATCCCTAAAAATAATCTGCTCTAGTGCCATCCATTTCCCTGCAAAATCCATGATTTTGTCATTTTTTAGTGCTGCGTAATATTCCATGGTCCTTATCTTCCTTTTGCCCAGGATGAGAAATAACTGCTCATTTGAGTCCTGGAGGAGATGGTCCAGGAGAATAGAAATTGCGTGGTGCAGGAGAGGGTTGGCAGATCTGCTGGAGCCTCCTCCTCAAGATGGCAGGAAGGGAAGGGACTTAGTGGGCTTAGGGGGAATTCCACCTCTGTGAGAAGCAGGAGCAGTTTGTTCCTCCACAGTAGCAGGAGGGAAGGCAGGTATAAATCAAGAGACAGGTGGGTGGGTAGAGGGAGACATCCTCTTTGGATCTGTTTTCTCAGTAAAATAGAAAATGAGATCATCTGCTGCAGTCTGGTTGGGCACAATTCACAAGCCACTTATCAAGCAAAAACGAACTTTAGCCAGACCACACAGCTCTTCCCGAATTCCCTCAGAGCCCAACAGCCACCACCTGCTTCCCACAAGCCTCTTACCGCCCCCCCCCCACTCCTCCTGCTCTTGAGGCCGATTGGCTGGGTCACGAGGGCGGAACCAAAAGAGACCCCCAATGAGCAGCTCCGTGGTCTGAAAGGGCGGGGAAACAGCCCAATGAGCATCACCGCAGAGGAGCCAATCAGCTGGCAGCTGGAAGTTTGCTGGGACCGCTGTGAGCCAATCATCAGTTGGCAGCTGGAAGTTTGCTGGCAGCTGGAAGTTTGCTGGGGCCCCTTCAGCTGTGGCTCTCAACAATCATCAACTAAAAGTGAGTCTGAGGAGAGAGGAGAGGAATGAACAGGCTTCCAGACTAGAGGGGGACTCACTAGCTAGGGGAACACGAGGTGGCCAGGCAGCTCCAAGGGCACTGTTGAGGTTCATGATCGTGCACTGAAGGGCGACCCGTTGGTTCAGGCAGGAGTTTTCTGAGTACATTCAGGTGCACAGGTGCAGGTGAAGCCCCGGCAGAGTTGTGCTTTTGCCAGGTTAACATCGCTCTGAAGGAACAGGAGAAAGCGCTGACTGCACAGGGAGGGAATGATCACCATGGTGGGCGCTGGAGTCCAAGACGGCGCTGGAGGAAATGGAGGAAAACCAGGAAGAAGATGGAGTCCATTAGTAAATCTAGCATCAGGGAGCTGTATGTCCCAGTGGGATCAAAGCACTGTTGGTGTGGAAGAGCACAGCTGGAGAAAGTGGGGAGTCCAAGAGGGGGATGCTTGAGGCGGAGACTGTGAAGGAGCAAGTTCTGAGCACAAGGAGGTCTTGGTTGTGCCCAGAAGTGGAGGCTAGTATCTAGTGGGCAATGGCATCCTGGAAAAGAGGACAGGACCCCTGTGGCAATATACACCTCACAAGTTGTAGCAGTGATGCTGGGAACTGTCAGAGGGCTGGGAGCTGAAGTGGTCGGGAATGTGGCGGGTGACCTGGGAGGACACCGTAGCAGTGCTGTCTAAAGCAGGGTCTGTGAAGCTTTTTCTCTGGGGCAGGGTAGAAGGAGAGGTGGGGAGGGCAGAGAAGGAGTAGACTGATGTGGAGGTGAAGGTCAGAAGCACAGAGGTCTAAGATAGGTGGGAGAAATCAGCCCCCCTCCTTGACCGGGTAGCAGAAGAGGTGTCTCTGGGGAGTGTCAGGTTGGGTTTGGGCAAGAAACCAGAGGCATTGCTCACAGCAGATATTTTTGATCTGCACAAAATAATAAATACATAGTTTTTAAGATATTTTTGATTGGATTCATATGACATATTTATTTCAAGTAAAATGTTTTCTAAGACATAAGCTTTTAGGACTCATTTATTCCTAGATGACTTGTATTCCATATTATTATATTCTATACTTCAGTAAAATATTCTTTTATCATCATTGTTCTTTTTCAGAACTAAGGCAGGAACTGTTGTGATCTTGTGAATCATGACGCCTTGCAGTTCTTATATTCAGAAGAAGGCCACCCAGTTTTGTTCAAATAATAGCTGGATGCTGATACTCAAGGTTTGTTCCCCATTCTCCCCCAGCTATAAAATACAGGCGATACTGCTGCCCCCTGCTGCCAAGTAGGAAATTTGCGCTCACATATTGACATTCTTAATACCTGAGCCCCTTGGTACAGGCTGTCTGACTTGCTTAAATTGCTACAATCCAGTGAAATGACTATAAAGACTAATAAGTGCAGTGTGCTACTGTAGTGGATAAAAATAAGTATTTATTAATTGACAACTCTAAAAAAATAAATAATGCCCTACAAACGCAGTGCTGCAAGACAGGACTATCACATTCTGTATGAAGATAAACACAAATATTTCCAGTTTCTTTGGTGTTTGAACTTGAGATTGATTAGTGAGGATATTTAAGATTTTTTTCATCTTTAGGACTTAAATATGCAAATTACCTTAAGCATTATCAACAAATACATTAGATCAGCAGAATCAACATCCCCTGGGAACTTGTTACAAATAAATGCCCAAGCTACATCCTGACCTGCAGAATTAGCTGTTTTGGAGTGGGATCCAGAAATTTGAGTACAGCACCCCTCTTATCCAAGGAGGATATGTTCCAAGACCCTTAGGGAATGTCTGAAACTTCACATAGTACTGAGTTCTATATATACTGTTTTTCATATATATATATATATATATATATATATATATATATATATATATATGATAAAGTTTTAATTTATAAATTAAGGAGAGTAAGAGATTGACAGCAATATTTAATAATAAAATAGAAAATTATTAATATTCTAATAAACAGACTATTATTAACATAAACACTGTGATACCACCACCGTCGTCTGATAACTGAGATGACTGCTGATTGAGTGACGAGCAGGTAGCATATACCATGTGGATATTCAGGCAAAAGGATGATTCATGTTTTGCATAGTATGGAGCAGGACAGTATGAGATTCACCATGTTAATCCAGACAGTGAACAACTTAAAACTCACTAGTTGTTTTTTTCCGGAATACTTTATTTCATGTTTTTTGACTGCAGTTGACCATGGGCAACTGAAATCGTAGAAAGCGAGACTCTCAATAAAGGGTGACGACTGTATTAACAAGCCTCAGGTGGTTCTGACTTTGCTTAAGTTTGAGAGCCACTGAGAGGCCTTGCTGCTTCACCTACGGTCCACAGGACTGATGTCGTCTCCTGGGAGGGAGTGGGGATTGCTGTCTGAGGAGCTGTCTGCTGAGCTCCTGAATTAGTGTCTATGTTTTAACAGGATCCTCATCTCTTTCAAGTTTGAGACACTTGTTTAGTGGACACAAATGGCAAAACCCTCCTTGGCCTACAAAACAACCATTCCTGTTTTTTTTTTTTTTTTTTCTCTTCTAATTGTAGCTGGCAGACTTGGAACTGGCAGGGTAAATAGGGTGTCCTGCATGTTTTGAGAAGAAAACAAATGAAATTATTTTCATTGTGAAAAGTCTCCAAGAAATTGCAGTTGTGAACAAAAGCTTCTCTAGGTAAAATTAGTGATTAATGTGGAGACAGATATATGCAGAGCTTTGAAGAAGAAAAAACAAACCACTTCCTCCTCCTGTCATCTTGGACCGAGGGTCAGGATCTCCTTTTCCTCTAATGGAACCAGCTGTGGAGTCTGAAAACAGTCAGAACCGGGGCCTCTGCTAGACCTTTCTCTCCAATTCTCCTGAACATTTTTTGACTTGGGTAAAGGAGGAGGAAATTGGGCAATGTGAGCAAGTTTTAGCGACAATCCACTATCCGTAGAAGACTGGGAGACAGATTAAATCCAGACTTAGTTCCCTGAGAGCTATTTAACTCTGAGCATTAATGTAGCTCATCTTACTAGATCACCTACTTCAAAAGGATGCTGTGAGCACCATTAAGATTATTTATGCAAAGCAACTTTGTGGACTGCAAAAAAAAAAAAAAAGCAATTAAACAGAAGGAGTGATAATAACAGCTACAGTTTTTTTGCACTGATTTTTACAAATGCAATTTTGAAAACTTTTATGCTAATTTATTTTCTAAAATAGGAAGCAACCATCAGTAAAGATCAAATAGGGTCTTTTAAATTTTAATGATTTAATCACCTCAGGTTTCCTGGTCTATCATATTCTTTTACCTTCAGAAAAGAAAATGTGTTTGGAACTGCAAATATAAATGGACTGCATAGATCTGTTATTTTCCAGCAGTTGTCTAGCTCTAATAGGAAAAAGAAAATTGGTAGAATCACAGTTTCCAGCAAGAAATATTACATTAATGCAATGCAACCGGGATTGATTGAGTCTTTCCTACATGAGGGGTACTGTAACATTCCCTGGGAATATAGTATGAATAAAGTATGATCACTACTCTCACAAAGTGCATAGGCTGGTGGTGGGGAGGAGATGTTTAATTACAATAATAGCTACCAAGAAAAAGCCTTTTTTTTTTTTTTTACAAGGCTTGTCTTAATTGATTCTTATAGTCTCTCGCCCTCTCTTCTGCTCTCTGTCTTACAGGGAGAATTCTGGAAAGATTGTGGAGGCAGCCTTGTAGCTTTGAAATTCCTGAGATCTGCCCCCAAAGCCAAAGGCTCAGGAACACACAACAAAGACACTCAGATAACACACAGATGAGAACAAGGTGGCAGCAAGGCCCCATACTCCTCCACCCCCCACAAACTTGGTATGGGACCACCCACAGCCCTGGGACCAACGTGGCACCAGTGTTGTGTGGCCACTGACATCCAGAGACCAGAGAGCTGGTCCCCCAGCAGCCACCCAGGAGAGGCCCTTGCCCCATTCCTGCTAAGTGACTTGGATTTGCTGGGCTGAAGGTGCTGAACGAGCCAGTCCTATAAATTCTCCAGACCTATAAGCCCAATTCCCTTCCCAAGCAGGAAGCAGCAATTCTCACGGAGGGAAGAACAGGGGGCAGAATCCAACGTGAGTGAGGCAGGGACATTAAGAACCCAGGAAAGAGAAGGTCCAGAAGAAAGCAGAGGACCACAGTTGACAACAATGGTCATGCATTTTGAATTGCTGAAAGAATAGAGTTTTAATGTTCTCACCACAAAAAACTGGTCAGTTGGTGATATGTAAACTAGGTTGACTGAATCTCTCTACAGTGACACACAGATCAGTCCATCACATTTTACCCCATAAACATAAACAATAATTTTTTTTTGAGAGAGAGAGAGAGAGAGAGAGAGAGAGAGAGAGAGAGAGAGAGAGAGAGAGAGAATATCTTTTTTGTAGATGGACACAACACAATGCCTTTATTTTTATGTGGTGCTGAGAATCGAACCCGGATCCTGCCCGTGCTAGGCGAGCGCTCTACCACTGAGCCACAATCCCAGCCCCAACAAACAATAATTTTTGTTGATTAAAAAAAGGAAATGCAGAGAAGGCAAAGTGGAGAGAGCACTTGATCATTTTTTAAAAATTTATTTGTTCTAGCAGCAGAATGCACTTTGATTCATACTACACAAATGGAGCATACCTTTTCACTTCTCTGTACACAAAGTAGAGTCACACCATTCATGCCATCATGCATGTACCTACACTCGATCATTTCTGTCCACTTTTGCAATAACAACAGACACAAGAAAAGCTACGCTGGAGCTCTCTCCTGGGGACAAGTGCAGGAAAACTCTTTGTGCCAGAATATTACTCATAATCACAAAAAAACAACAGCAACAGAGCATGGTTGGATCATTCTAAGTTTCACAAGAAAACAGAGAATGGGATTAAAAGAACATTCCTTCAGACAACGGAAGCCTACGGAGGCCCACAAAACACAAACAACGAGGTTATGTGTAAAAAGTGTTCTGTCTTGCACGGCTGGACGCTTGCATGCCTAGGGATGTCATGCTACAGCGCCTGGGACTTGTTCCAAAGAATCTGGGAGGAGAAGGTAGACTGAGACAGGAAAGAAACAAGGCTGGTCTGTTCACGGATGATTGGTGCACTGGGCCATTGGTACACCATCTTTGTAAGAGTTACTTGTAAATCTCTGGGCCATTACCTCTTCCGGGCTTCCTCATAGACCTTGCCCAATTTCCTTTGTGTAATCTGTGAAGGATGGGCTCAATCTTCAGCTCTCCCTCCCCTTATCGTTCTACAAAATTGGGCAATTTTATTCACTCTTATGACTTCAAATTCAGCTACTCTGCTCATGAATACCAAGCATTCAGTTTTCACGGAGATATTGCTCCTATCCTCGGCATGGCAGTTACTTGTAAGACCCTGAGGCATGTGAAGTTCAAGGTGCTCATGGATAAACACTTTGTCTTCTCCTCGATTTTGCTCCTGCTCCTCTATCCCCCATTTTCACAAAGCACTTCGACATTCACCTCTTTCCCAAGCTTGAAACTTGAGTGTTATGGATTTGACTCCGTCTAAGACTACAAATCTCATTCTTTCTTCAGTGCCGTGGTTTGGATGAGGTTTGTCTCCCAAGGGTTCATGTGTTGGAAGCTTGGTGTCTGGTGTAGCAATGCTAAGAGGTTGTGGGACCGTTAAGAGGTGGAGCCTAGTGGGAAGCCCTTAGGTCCCTGGGAGGCACTGTCCTTGGAGGAAATCAACTTAGTTCCCAGGGGACCCCAGTCTCTCTTTGGCTTCCTGTCTTGTGATGTAATCTTTCCTTTCCTACACTCCACCATTGTGATGCCATCCACCGTGAGATCCTCACAAGAGTCAAGTTGATGCTAGAATCATGCCCCTGAACTTCCAAAACAGTGACCTAAATAAACCTATTTTCTTTATAAAGCAACAGCTGCAGGTACTTCATTATAGTAACAGAAAATTGACTAATACATTCAGTCCTATCTGTTCTGCATTATGTGTAATTTCCACATCTCTTTTCTTCTCTTCGCCTTTCCTCCAGATCACTGAAATGGTCTTCATACTGAGCTTCTTGCCTCTTGTCATACTCTCTACACTGTAGAGGGGTCATCTTTCTTATATAAAAAGCTGGTCACCCTTGCACATCCTCTGTGGGTGCTCACTACTGAGAACACAACAACCAGGATCCTTCTAGGGCACGTAAGATTGATTTTTCCCTGACTCCTGACCACCTTCCAGAATATCTCTACCATTCCTGCTCCTCTCTTCATGCCCCAGAAGAATGGAGGCATTTGAACATCCTGAGTTCATGGGTTTTATTCCTATGAGCCTGTACATGTGTCTCCTGCCTTTTCTGGGACATCTGCTCTCTTTCAAGTGGAAAATTCTGACTTTTCATCTTTGCTCAGGACCCAGAAGCACTTGATGCTTGGCTGATACTTGCTAAATATTTCTGAAAACACATAAGAACACTATTCATAAAATAGCACTCTGAGACATAATTTCTCACCAATTAGTTAGTAACGGCTTTCAAAGCAAGAATCTTACATTTTAGACCCAAATTACAAGACATCACTTGCATGAAAATCCATTCCACATCCAGCCATGTTGCTTTCTTAGACCTTGGTATCATTTGGAAGTGAGGAAAAGGTGGCGGCCATATATCAGACACATTGCTGGAAGCTTTCTAGTTTTCTTATGAAAGTATCTATCAGCTGAGAAGCTGAAGTAATACAGCATTTTTTTTTATGAGCAATGGATGAGCCACTGGTATAATGGCTCTGAATTTATGGCAAATATTCTGACTAATAAGACAATAAATACAACAAAGTAGATCAGGTTATAAAGCAGCTGCTGTGAAACGAAAAAGAAAAAATGAGATTGATATTGTTAATCTCCATCTGATTATGCTGTAAATTCTGTTTAGAGATCATCTATTATCAGACCCCGAGCAGGCAAATGAAGACACAGACTCAGCTGGGCCATTGGCGAAAATTCACATGATCACACGGGCTATTGGCAAATGTAGGCACTTAAATATTGTTAGGTTTGACAGGGACGGGAGTATATGGGCAGATCTGGATGCAGATTAAATAAGAAGTGTAAAATATCTGTAAACCACAAACGAAGTTATCAATACAGCTCTTGTTTAGCCAGCAGGTAGGCATAATGTATAAGATTTCAAGCTTGAGCTGACGAAGCTCCCAGACAGCCTCAGAAATAATAAGGAAGCAGGAGAACAATGTGCCCCCTGTGGCTGGCAACCCCAAGGTCAAAGCCCTTGGCTGATGGGCTCTGCTGGGAGAGCACTTGTCACCTTTCATCTCAGGGGCTGGTGGACTTGGCCACTCAGGGTTGAAAATGTGGTTAAGGTATCCGTCTAGAAAAGAGCAGAGTGCGAATTGCCTAAATGAATCCAGCCGGTTGTTAGAGGAACAGAATAACTCATCCACAGCAGCGAGCAGAGGCCACGCTGTCATTTCTGTTTTCCTGGGCCTAGGGCCAGTCAGAGATGAGCAGTAGACCTTATCCTGGGGAACCAGTAATTCCAGGGTGGCCGTGGTTATCTGTGGGCTCATCTCGTATATTCATAAGCCAGTGTTATTAGGGCCCTTGATAATGGCCTGGGAGGCAGCCTGCTTTCTCTCATAGGTGTGTGTGGAGGCTACTGGTTCTCAGAGCCCTCCGAAAACTGTACTTGGAGCACCAAACTAAAGACTTTTCCTGTTTGCTCAGAACATGCCAGAAGTGCCAGGGAGTTAACACCACCAGTGGCAGCCATTGACCAATGGCTAATAAGAGTTGGAGGAAAAACACTGGGTTCTTGGACCTCAGGAACAGCAGCTCTGAGGCTCCTTCCCCGCCGTCTCCGAGCCCCCATTTGGACCTCACCCCATCGCCCACAGGAGGAACCTCTCATGAACACACATTCTCTTGGCCTCCTTCAAATGGCTTCATTGTAAGACTTGTTTAAATTTTTCACACATGAATTTTCAAATCAGAAAAAAAATATTCATTGGACCATGTCTACTTTTTTTTTTCTTGAAAATAGGGTTTCTGCATTAAGTTCAATCTCTCCTAAACAGGCTACATTGAAGCCTACATATTTACCATCTTAGTGACCAATTTGTCCCAAATAACAGCAATTTTGCTAGAAGCCTTCTAATTTAGTTCTCCTGAGGTTTTTTGTGGTCTTTTTACTGCCTCTTTCTCCTGTCTCTGGATCCCAACAGCTTCTCCAGCCCTCTTCTCCTTCAGTTCCACTCAGGGATTCTCATCCCTCCTGAGCTATATCACTTAGCCTCCAAGAAGAAGAAAACAGGGAGAAAACTCTGGTCCTGCTGAGAGCCAGACCTAAGGTCTCACAGGCAGTGAGTGAGTGGGCAGCAGGGAACCCCGACTCCCAGAGTTCTGGCTTAGCCTTCCCACAGCGTCCTGAGCCGATTGCTAGATTTATATTTTCCTAAACCTGTCAAAACTTCTCTCCAGGGAGGAAGCATTTTGGATATTCATCTCATTTCAATGGTGAGCACTGAAGTGGCTGTCATTGCGGAACCCTGCGGATCTGGGCACTGAACTGCTGGGGTCATTTCTTATCGGATTTGCATCTTTATTGCAGCTTAAACTCGAATCCGGAGCGTGTTAAACATGTCCTTTTCCTTTGTAGATGCTGCGTTTTCTCAGCCCTCCATAAAATGCTCAGAAGCATTCCTTTCCATCTGGCTCCTTCTTCTGCTGGTGTGGTTTCTTGATTCTTGGTGGCGTTTCTTCAGTTACCTTCTGCAGATCAGCGCTGGGGCAGTCCCATGAGAGCCGTGTGCCCTTCACACCAACACCCAGCCTTCTGTTCTGCTGAGCCCCTAGAGAGATGAGAAACCACAGTGGCAGATTTACTGGCAAGAGGGGATGGCAGGGTCTCTTTTTTAGCCATTCCTGTCTGTCACTGCCATATCCCCCAGCATTTGTGCAGTAATTTAATACAAGTCTTTTCTCACACTTTGGAGTGTGTGTATGTGGGGGGTGGGTGAAGGGGGGGGGCAGAGACAGAGAGGCCCAGAGAAACAATGACAGAAAGAAACAGACAAAATCAGAGAGACAGAGAAGCACAGAGAAATAGGGAGAGAGAAAGGTGGAGAGAGACAGGACAAGAGGTGGAAGGACAAAGAAGTATTTGCTAACCAGTTTCATTTTGGTACCTAGGTTTTATGCTTATAGCAAATTTCATTTCTTCCTGATGAGTGTTCCCCCCGCCCCCAGTCTTCTATCTGAATTGCTTCTGTAAGGATTCATTTATCTCTTTGTAGCTCCATCGCCAGAGTTTGGGGTTTTATCCTACTTCTCTGACCATTGCTTTCATTTCCAGTTAGTGTGTATTTCTAAAGCTGTGGGTGGAGGGGGACAGAAGGCTCTGGGCACACACGGCCGGTCGGCCCCCCACTTGGAGCTGCAGGCTGGGGCTGGAAGGCAGGGGCTGGGGCTGGAAGGCAGGGGCTGGGGCTGGAAGGCAGGGGCTGGGGCTGGAAGGCAGGGGCTGGGGCTGGAAGGCAGGGGCTGGGGATGGAAGGCAGGGGCTGGAGGGCGCTCCTCCCCACCCCCGCAGGCCCTAGCCATGCTCCTTCCTGCACAGCAGCCAACCGTCTGCCCACCCTCTGGTGTGTTTGCTCACGTGTGTTTCCGAAGCTGTTAGGCCGAGGCATGGCCTAGCGGAGGATGAGCTTGGTAGCACTCGGTGAAGAGCTGTTATTTTTCTGGCCCATTTGCAGTGCAGACTCCATAAACAGGTCCCATCTCCCTCCTCCACTTCACATATGGAAGGGCTGTTACCTGCGTCTAGGCGTACAGAGTAAATGCACCCGAGAAGGCGCAGATCTGCCCTCGGGAGCTTCTTGGAGTGGTTGGAAAGCTCCCACTCGCTCGCCGAGCTCGCAAAGCGCTCGCAAAGCGCGGTCCTTCCAGCTGCAAACCCCTGGGACGGCCACGCCGGGCCGAGGAAGGGGCGAGACGCTGCCATCTAGAGGCGAGAAGGCAAAACGCCCAGACCCCAGGCATCACGTTGAGTTCTATTTCAGGTCTTAGCTGGGCCTGTCTGGTTCTTTGTTTTCTAATCTTGCACTCGATTTGGCAATAACTGGAGGAAAGAATTCTCGGGAGGGACGACCTCTGTCTTTACCTCTCGGACCAAATGCTATTTATTCACGTATTTGTAGACTGACCTATGCATGTTCTTCACTGTGCTGCATTCTCTAAAAGCAAGTGGAGAATAAATATTCTTATGTCAAATAAACGGTGACTTAAGGAGACTCAGCAAATCAGTTATTATGGGCAGAGGTAGAATGTGTGCTTAGCATGCATAAGAGCCAGATCGTTGGTTAGGGGCATTTAAAATGCTAATGAGCTTGGGCAAATTACATTCCAAAGAGATCCCACTTATTTACTGAGAGAATCTATTTCCTTGCAACCTGGCAGTCAGCTGGACAGGATCAAACTGATTTTTTTTTTTTCGAGGATATGTAAAAAGGATCTTATAATAGTTCCCAAGTTTGAAATTGTGAGGTTGAAATTACTTTTTGATTTAAGAAGAGTTATTTGAAGTTACTTATTCATTTGTTTATTTAGTTAGGATTATATTCTGTCATGTCCTATTTTTAGTAGTTTGTTTGCTTTATGTTAGTTGACTTAAGATTTTTAATAAGGTAAGAAAAATAGGTTTTCATTAGTTTCTTTATAAACACAATTTCTTCAGTTTTCACTTCATCTTAGATTTTGCTTTTAAAAACATATATATTTTTTTGTCTGGAAGTTTTTTCGAAACTACACATTGATTGTCCCTTTATCCAAAATTCTTAGGGATAGAAGTATTTAATATTTTGAATTTTTTTAAAAAAATTAGGATATTTGCATATACACAAGGAAATATCTTAGGGAAGGGAACTGGGTCTAAATGTGAAATTCATTTATGTCTCACACTGTTTTCACAGACGGAAGGTAATTTTGTACAGTATTTTAAATAATTTTGTGCATGAAACTTTTCATGGTGTGAATTTGCCCCTGGTGGCATCGTGTTGTGCTGAAAAACGTTTCAGTTGCTGGAGTAATCTGGATTTTGGATTTTTAGATTAAGGACGCTCAGCCTGTGTGTGGTTATATCCATCAGTCTTTTCTTGGGTGGCTTTTGGCCTAGGTGGTCTTGCCAATCTAGATAAAGGAGTACACAGAGTGGCATCTAAATAATTAATGAAGCGTTTGTTTTCTCTTTTTGCAATATTCAATTTATCATGGGTCACAGAATGAACCAGGAGGCTTTCGGTGTCGAGCAACAGACACAATTGCTAACCCGGAAGACACTTGACCAACTCCTCAACAAGTGGTGGAGTGGGGAGGCAGCCTACGAAGGCTTTAGGGCTTTGGTTCCACTTCTCTGTCACGTTTTTTTGTGAGCTCTGCCTGCCACCAGTGTCTGCTTTCCCTCAGGCTCCTTCCTTCCTGATCCCAAGACCTCTGTGAAGGGTTTTACGTCAAATGTGACCCAACTCAGAGAGAAGAAAGGCAACAGAGCTTTTTAAGAGTTTCGAGGCTTGTGGAAAACCAGTCGCCTCTCCTTGTTATATCATTTCGGGTGCCTATGGCCCACACCAACACCAGCTAGAGGAGGTGCTGGCAAGCTTAATGACCCCTCATGTGTTCTGGCAAAGCTCTTAGAGAGTTGTTTTAAGATCAGCCAGAGGTACCTTCTTCCCCATCCCCACCCAGGGCCAAGGACCAAACTCAGGACCTTGCACATGCTAGGCAAGCCCTCTGCCACCGAGCTAAGCCCCCAACCTCCAGAGGACACCTTTTAAGCAAGAGGGAGCATTGGATGTGGTGGCACCAGGTCCTGATTGGCAGAAAAAGACCCTGGACATGTCCAATCAAGAGGTCAGCCCAGGGAGAGCGGGGGACTTGGTGGGGTGACAAACAGGCTGGGGTAGGGGCATGGGACTTCACTTCTGACTCATTTCAACACTATCAAACACCACTTCTCTTACTGTGATTTTAGTAAAAACGTTTTAAGAGATGCTCATGAGAATCACTTCAAAGACTTAGAAGCAAGAGTTTAGGACAGTGGCCTTGTATATAAAAATAAATATAAATTGTTTTTTAAAAAATGAACATTTTGAATATGTAATGCAAAAACTTTTGTTCACAACAACACATACAAAATAAAAGAATAATAGGAGCCATAAGGAGCTGATGAGGGTTGGGGATATAGCTCAGCGGTAGAGAGCATGCCTGGCGTGTATGAAGCCCTGGGGGACGGGGCAAGCAAGCTCAGAGGAACTGAAATTCATGAGAGATTTCAATAAATGGGAGGAAAATCCATATCCATATTTCTGCAGGAAAATGCAGATTATGACAACGGGGTCAATTCTTTTAATGATTTCTTTTTTTTCTTTTAATGATTTCTTGATATTTGTAGTATTTGGAGTGAGAGGCAGGGAGGGAGTGGCATATGAAGGTGGAGGGGGCTGGCAGCTTGGAATCCGAGTGGGATGGTGCAGGGTGTGGGTAGTGAGTGGGCTCATAGTGGGGTGTAGGTGAGCAGAAGGGAGAGAGTGAGAAAGGAAAAGGGGAGGGTATTGAGTAGGTGTCGGATGGGGTAGGTACTGAGCGGAGGTGCAGCAGGGTGTGGCTCAGGGTTGTGATTTGAAAGATATTCTGTTTTGTTGAGAGGAAAGCTTTGGGCCAAAATGTGTTGTACTGCAGTAGTAATTTTATTTTAATTGCTTAGATTTAGATAATATGTGCTGTTTTTTACCCCCCAGATGACCTTTGGTAGCTTAATTTAGGTATTTTTGTCCCATTTTTCGTATGACCTGCTAATCTAGCCAGAGCTCAGGTGCTCAGTTTGGCAGGAGAATAACTGGATCTCTCTTCTTTTGTAAAATTAATTTTTTGGGGTACACATTAACCACTCATATTTATGGGATACAATATGATATTCAATACATGCATACATAATGTAATGAATAAACCAGGGTAATCAGCATATTTATCACTTTGTAGGATTATCATTTCTTTGTGGTGAGAACATTCAAAATCTCCTTCTGTTTTGGAATCACAGTACATTATTGTTCACTCTAGTCACCCTGCCATGCAATACACACTAGTGGTTATGTCTCCTATTTACTTGAAGTATTGTACCTGTTGGCCAACAGTTCCCTGCCTGTCCTCCCTGCTCCCTTCCCAGCTTCTGGTAACAACTATTCTGCTCTCTAAGGTGTATGCCTTCCTCCTCCTCCTCCTCCTCCTCCTCCTCCTCCTCCTCTCCTTTTTTAAATTTTCCCTCTTGTCTTTTTTATTTTTAAACGTTTATTTAATTTATTTATTTTATATGTGGTGCTGAGGATCGAACCCAGTGGCTCACACATGCCAGGCAAGTGCTCTACCACCGAGCCACAACACCAGCCCCCATGCCCTCTTTTTAGTGGGCAAACCCCGCACAGCTGCCCCTTGGGTGCTGTGGTCGGGCTATTCTAGCGCTCCACTGCCCTCTGCTGCCCAGTCAGGGCGTGTGCAGCGAGTGTGAAGTCCTCTTGGAGACTCACTGACTTTTCCATTACATATTCTTCTTGTCCAAGGATATGAGAAGCTCGCTTTAGGAAGAGGGAATAGAGAGTTCACTGTACTTTAACCTAAACTGAAGATAAACTGACATCTCTAAGAAGAGCAAGTACCCTTATCATGGAGTACATGGACCCTTGCAAGCTGTGTGAATGGACTTGATGGATGCACCAAGCTCTTGTATGGTTAGCATGAATATCTATTTACTTAAAGTCATATGCAATTTTCTAGGGAGAGTACGCACTATTTTCACCAGATTCTGCAAAGGGTCCATATTCCTAAAAGTTTAATGTACATTGCTATGGAGCAATGATTTAAAGTTTTCAGATTGTTTACTTCTCAATATATAGAGTTTATATTTATAAATTACTAATATGTGCTAAATAATGTACTGAAAATGAAACAAAGGGTTTTTATGTTTTTCTAATCATGATGGATTCATGGTATTAGTTGCTCATGTCTTGTCACACGGGGAGACGTTTTTCACCAATGACGGAAACATAACTATATTCTTCCCTGATGGTTTTGCCCAACTTCTTTTCTAGTCTAGTGGATGTTTTCATTGCTTTTATCTTGAAATCTAGTAAGCAAAGAACTAGGTATAAGGAGGAGGTTTGCCTCTTTTGAGTTTTACTTGAGCTTAAATGATTAGTGTATATGAGGGCCTGGTCATTCTTCCATTTTGAGAAGTTATTTTGCTTAGAAATAATGAACACAAGCGGTAATCCAATCAACTCACTGGCTCTGGTATAAGCCCTTCCTCTGTTGTGGCTAGATAATATATTTCAAATATTATTTGAAAATCTGATTTCTCGTTCTTGTTTTCTTAGTCTTAACTAGTCCTTCATGTTACTAAGCATCTAGGTAATTCTGGGGCTTATTGTCACAGGGAAGGAATATTTCGACATTATTGTAAATTTTTTTATGTTAAAAACACTGAAGGGATTAATTTAGTAGCCATTAAACCTAATAAGGCTCAGCCTTTCCAGTGTCCTTAAGTCTGCCAAGGGACCCGCGCTGGCTTCATGAAAGAAGGTTGTGAGCAAAACGCTACCGAGTTTGAAATTAAAGAGACAAGACTCTAATTACCTTTAAACCAGCTCCAGGACGGCTTCTCCTAGAGAGAGAGAGAGAGAGAGAGAGAGAGAGAGAGAGAGAGAGAGAGAGAGGGGGGGGGGGAGAGAGAGAGAGAGAAAGAACACGCCAGGGAGTGGGCTTTTTTTTGGGGGGGGGACAAAAAATTCCGGGGAAAATCCCATCCAATGGAGGTTAAGGGGGGCAGCATCCCAAGGTCAGGGGCGACGATTGGGTCTTCGCGGCAGTGGCCAGGCACGCCTCTGCACGGACAAGCCCCGGGACCTGGGGAAGGGTGGGGAAGGCTCTGACACAGCTGTGTCTAGGCGCCTCTGGCCCAGCCAGGGAGGTAACTGAGATCACGTGCGAGGATGGCCTCCCACACTCAAGCCTCCTTCAATAAGACTTGTTCTGAGAGCCTCTTCCCATCATGGAGGGCCTTTTGCCTGGTGCTTGTAGAGCCACATTCCTTTGGAGAAGAGGGTGCTTCTTTGTGTCTTCCTAGTCATAAAGCCTGTTTGGGTAGTTGTGTGCAGACACAGTCATCAATGGGAGTTTAGGTCCCGAGAATCTAGATGCCAGATCCAAGTAAAAACTGGATTGTGTGGTGGTGTTTCCAGTTTGAGTTCAGCAGGACCTTTGCATCCAGGTTTCATGCCCCTTGATCCCCTTACCCTAAAATCAGTATGTTTCAAGTGAAGCCATGATGTGGACCCAGGGCTACAATTCCCTGAGCAGGAAGCAGAGCCGTGTGGGTGGGAATGGATGATTGTCTGGAAGAACAAGGAGTAAGGGCTTTAATTCTAACCACTGGAGAATGTGATAGGCACCCTCTAGTTTTCCACAACCCTCTGCCCTCCCTTAGACATGCTTCTTATGCCAGGACCAATGTTCTTACGCCACAACAGGCTGGTACTGTACAGCTCTATATACAGACAGCTCAGGAATGTAGACTGGGAATCAGTGGTGCTAGCGGGGCAGAGTCAGGGGTAATGGAGATTATCTCAAAATTGAAAGCAAAAGCTCCATGAAGTAGTAGTTATCTTCACTCTCTATGGTGTGGTGATATTATCCTGCCTTGACAAGCCAGGAATCAAAACTAGATACAAAGCTGGAAGAACAAATGCAGGCGGGAATGCTCGGGGATAAACTGGAACCCTTAAGGACAAATGGGACCTGGCGTGGCTCTCATGGAACCTAACCTTGAAGATGGGTTGACCAGTAGAAAATGCCGGCCCCCTTTATGGTGGAATCATAGCCACAACCCCACTTCTCGGTACCAATTCTATTTTAGTCTGCTTTTTCATCAGCATGACAAGGACCTCACAAAAACAGACGTAGAGGGAAAATAGTTTATTGTGGCTCATGGTTCCGTAGGTTCGGTCCATGGTTGCCCAGCTCCATGGCCTTTGGTCAAGGTGAGGCAGAAGGGCATGCTGGAGGAAAGTAGTCAGAAAGCAGAGAGAGCTAGCTCTATTAACCAGGGACAAAATAAAAATCCCAAAGTCCCACTCCTCTTCCAACCACACCCCATCTAGTTACTGCCCAGTTAATCCATATGAATTAACTTAACTCACCAATTAGGTTATACTTCTCATGATCTAATAATTTCATCTTGAAAAACTCTTGCATTGCCTCCACACGTGAGCTTTTGAGAGACACCTCATATCTAGACCCTAGTGACAACTTTACAATCAAAACAAATTATGCTAAAACCAGAGAGAGCACAGTCCTCAGAACTCATCATGCATTAATTATTTTCAACATTTTATGATGGTCTCCGCCCCCCATGGGGGCACGTCTGTTCTGTCTGCTTGGTGGACAGCAGCAAAGCCTTGACTGCCCTTTCAGCTTCCACTTGTGACTTTTCCTTTCAGTTCACTGGGGTCTCACCCAGGCATATGATGTCCCGCATCCAGCCACAGGTTTGGGACCTGATTAGATGCATATTTGGGGTTCATTCCTTCCCTTCTACAGTTTTTTAAAAATATTTTTCTTTGAGGTCAGAGGTGGAATTTTCCATATGTAATATCTGCACTCAAAATTTTTCAAATTTTATAACAATTTGAATTTTAGATTTTTGAATCCGGAATGCTCGATCTGTAAAAATCTAAATCTTTTCTTTTTATCCCTTTCTGGTTTTATGTTTAATAACGAGCTCAGCATTTATGAGGTAATATTGGAAAAGATCCAAGGCAAAAAATAATCCTGCTTCTTCTGGGTATCAAACAGCCCTATATGGGATATTAATAGTACATGATCATAATGCCACATGGTATGCTTTAACTCGTAGATAAAGTGAAGAGAGGGGCAAGTATGAAAAGCCTCCCGTATGTCCACAAAGAGAACCAAGTGCTGTGAACATCCCAGTGATCTCCACAACGCTCACCTGAATGAACATTGACTGAACGCTTGCTTGGGGCAGGCCCCTGTACAGTCCTGGTTAGCTCATAAGGAAGCAGAAATGGCTTTTAACACCAGGATTAGGAGTGCTGTATTTATTACACCAGTAGTAGTAGTAGTAGTAGTAGTAGTAGTAGTACTAGTAGTAGTGTTATCTTAGTATCTAATGATTCTTAGTAGTTGGTAACAAGCACAAACTCCTGGCTATTAAAAGAAAAGATGAAGGTGATCCTGCCCAAAATATCATTCAGTACAATGACATATTTACTGTGAAGTCTGGGAAATACAGATGGTTGCATTTGTTGATGGCCTGAAGTAAAGGTGGATCTTACACCATGACAGATACAAGGTATGGTCATAAACTATAGAGTCTAAGAAAACAGCACTCCTGATGGTATGTGATTAGATGTCTGCAGTAATTGTCATCAGTACACTCACCCCACAGTTTCCTGGGCACCAACCCCCAACTCTTGGCTAATTCAGTGGAAGAATGGATGAAGTTCTTGTGAAGTGGGTTTTTCATGTCCTTGGCTCTTCGGCTGTGTAGTTATAGCTCACCTTGAGCTGAAGACAGAACTGTGGGTGTATCGGGTTAAATGCTTCTATTTTAAAATCTAATTTTCTCTTCAAAGATACCTTCTAGACACATCACATGCATATTTTAAAGCTGCAGGTGCCTGTGAAATTTCTTCATTTTTATAACTAAAGGTTTTTAAGTCTGGTAAATTAAACTTCAAGACATAAAATGAGAGCCAAGTTAATAAACTGATCATTTGCTGATTGCAAAGGCTGGAGGCACTTTGGATTCCAGCTGTATTTCCTGATGTTTTGCATTTGGATGGGCTTAGGAGTAGATTTGGTTAAACTGAAGGTGAGACAGGAAGGACACAATGCGCTAACATAAAATAAGAGTATTTGTCACTTATCCTTTACATATTTACTATTTTGGAATATTTATAATTTACCTTTTAGTTTTTGAGTTAAAAGTAAATACCTTGGAGAATTTAAGTTAATAATAACTTATGAGCTGCTGCCTTTACAGGAGTTTCTGGTAGCCAGAGAGGAGGAGACTATGGGAATGGGACAAAGGACAGACCATAGGTATATGTGTATATGTCCATATGTGTATATACATGTAATGCAATGTGTGCACCTATAAGAAAGTATACAAATGTGTGTGCATATGTGCTTGTAAGATTGTGGTGTATGTCATATATGTGTGTATGCATATATATGCATTACATGAGTATGGCATGTATATTTTATATGTGGTACATGATGTCAAAGTTATGCACATATACATAGTATCTGAAAGTAATGTTTAAACATGTGATGTAAGTATATGTATGTATGCACTTAATGCAAATTTGCATGGATTCAATGAATAAATGCATATGTATACTTATGTGTGAAATATAAGTATGCATATATGTAACAAAGAATGTGCACATATTTATGTAGTGTGTATCCATGCACATATGCATGCATGCATGTAACAAATGTGCAGGTAGTATGTACATGTGATATAAATGTTATAAAAAGGCCAGGGTTGTGGCTCAGTGGTAGAGTGCTTGCCTAGCATGCGTAAGGCACTGGGTTCGATCTCCAGCACCACATACAAATAAACAAATAAAAGAAAGGTTAAAAAAATGTTATGAGGACATATATAAATAATGTAGGTGAATACTTGAATGTAATGTACGTGGTGTAAGTGGGTGCCATCTACATATGTATGTATGTATACATGTTAGTGTGCTGTGTTTAGGTATGTAAGTACATCTAATGTTGTATCCATTGAAGCTCTACTTCTTCAGGGTCTGACATGCTTAGTTTTCAACATTAGATGTCTCTAATTTTCTTTTTTCAAGATATCTTTTGATGTTCTCATTCCTTTGCGTTTCCACATACATTTTATAAGCAATTTTCAATTTCTGCATAGTAGTTTGTAAAGGATAGAGTGGAATTACATTAAAGTTTCTGACTCAGTTTGGAGAAAATTTACATCAATGTTGAATTTCTGGATCCATGAACAGGTTTCTCTCCCCATTTATTTAGGTTTTCTTTCAACAATGTTTTGTCCCTTTTTGTGTAAATGTCTTACTTATACTTTGTTAAATTTATTCCTAAATTTGTCATATTTTGTGGGACGCCATTCTCGCACGTGATTTGAGTTACCTCCCTGGCTGGGTGAGAGGCGCTCAGGCAAGATCTGTCAGAGCCTTCCCCACCCTGTCCCAGGTGCAAGGGCTTGTCCGTGTGGGGGTGTGCCTGACCACTGACCTGAGGACCAATCACTGACCTTGACCTTGAAGTGCTGCCCCCCTCGACCTTCATTGGATGAAATTTTCCCTTGAATTTTTTGTTCTTCAATAAAAGCTCACTCCCTGGCGTGTTTCCCTCTCTCTCGCTGGCCTCTCGTGTTAACCTCGCGACCGCATTAGGTGGCTGGAGGCAGGAGCTAGGAGGAGCTGTCTCTGTGCTGGGCAAAAAAGGTAACTGAGAGTCATGTCTCTTTAATTTAAACTCACTAGTTAATTTCTATGCTTCGAACCTCTATTATGAAGCTAGCGTGCTGGTCGCGTGGCTGAATATTTTATGCTGTTGTATATTGTATTTTCTTTCAAATTTCATTTCCCCAAAATCTATTGCTAGTACCTAAAATTAATTTTTTAAAAAACTATACTGACCTTGGGACTGGGATTGTAGCTCAGAGGTGAGGCACTGAGTTCAATTCTCAGCACTATATATAAGTAGATAAAAAATAAAGGTCCATTGACAACTTAAAAAAATTAAAAAAAAAATATACTGACCTTGTAGTCCAAGAGCTTATTAGGCTTCCTTGTTTGATTTGTCAGCTTTTTTTGTAGATTCTTCAGGGTGTTCTATATAAGCAAGCATGCCACCTGCAAGCAGACAGTTTCACCTTTCTTTTATGTGCTGCTTTCTCCTTCCCTTTCTTTCCCTTCCTCCCTCATTTCATTCTCCCTTCTTCCACCTCTCCGTCTCGTCACGCTCACCAGCATTTCTGCTGCTTTGCTTATTGAAAGGATGAGGCACACAGCCCTGCAATGCTCACAGCCATAGAGGGGAAGTCCCACGCATTAAAAATCGACTTCAGGGTGAGTTGTGAGTTTTTGAGATTACCTTTCATTAGGTTGACATATTGCACTGCTTTTTTATGGCCAACAAATATTCCATTGTGTGGCTACATTTGTTTATCCATCCAAAAGAATGACACGTGACATTGACATATCTAAATGACTTAGGTTCTTCTTTTGTAACCCGGCTATTGCTTATAACTTTAGTATGTTTGGTTCAAGCCACTGAAAGAATAAGTAGGTACTTGAGTGAATTCTGATTTTTTTTATTTATATCTATTTCCAACCCTTAGGACAAAAACCCACTATCATTTTATGCAATTTTAAACAACCCATGGCTTTACATAAGATGATCTTATTTTAATTTGCCCTGTACAAGGTCATACACTCAAAAACTGTGATTACAATGGTTTAGCATGACAACTTCTGGTCAGAGAGTCACATTATAACAAGTGGTAAAGATTTAACTAACTGGGTTCATTAAAAACACCAAGTGTTGAGGGCCTCTGTGTCTTGGAGGAAAGCCCATACATTCTGGTCACCATTGCAAGAGCAGAGTTATATGAGGCTGTCGGAGGGGAGAGGGAAGGAAATCGGAAGATACTCCAGTGGAGACGGTGTGCAGAGTGAGGGGACATGTCAGCGGAGAGGCGTGGGGGAGAGTGTTGAATCCAAAGAACAGATTTTCTGTGCACAAGCAGCAGTTACTAACCATCTTGTGGTTTAACGTGCCTGACCTCTATGAACTCAGGAGTGAGTACGGACGCTCCTCCAGCCCTGATGAGCTTGTCTCCTGACAAATCCATCATAAAGCCAAAATGCCTGAGTTACAAGTGCATCCAACACACCGACCCACTGTATGTCCTGGCTTAGTTGTTCCCTCCCATGTTGGAGTGGGGGAGCTGACCGTAAGCTGCAGCGGCTGCCGTTGCTCAGTGTCAGTGAGAGGGAGACTCCATGTCTCTAGACAGCGGCAGGACCCGAATTCAAATTTCAGAGTGTGGTGTTTCCTGAATGTGTGTTGTTTCATGCCATCTTAAAGTGGAACAATCCCACCAGGAACCGACCGTATTAAATGATCCATCTTCAGTGGGGGACGACCTGTACATGGGTGGAGATGGCTATTTTGCAGTGGAGCTTACTGACTCCAGTCTTCCCCATAAAAAGAGTGTGCTTCCCCATCACTGTGAACTGCCCGCCTCCTGCATAGGATTGGCTTCTCTTCCCTTGACATGGAGACCTGAGCCGTGAGTCTGATAAGCAGAGAGGACCTATGAGAAACTGATGCGACTCCATTTTTGAGAAACCAGCCCCTACCTCAGAGCAAACCCGTCCAAGGAAGGGGGTGTGACCCTTGTCCTTGGAAAGACCCACAGAGCACTTCTAGGCACATACCCACCTGCTGAGTTGTTTGTCTGTAAATAACAGGAGAGGTCTGTGGTGCCAGGTGTCCCTGACTCAGTCAGGCTAGGTGAGCACCCATAGCAACCCCCTAGCAACCACCAATCAGCATGAGACAGGGAAATACCTGGGATGCCAGGTGACCCCCCAGTAGTTTATGGTGGTTGAGAACATGTTGGGAAACCATGGAGTTCAGCACAAACACCCCTCTGGCTTAAACCAATCAGTTCTTGTACTAACCAATCATCCCTTACCCAACTTAGCGCCAGTGAATGCGCTAATCAATGTTAAGAGTTGTTGTTTGACTTTCCCGCGGTATGGAATGATTTGCTGTGTGATGTTGTGAAGCATAGAGTATCCCCCCAAAACCTATAAAATGTCACTGAACAAAGGACCGGGACTCACTCCCTGGGACCTCTGCGTCGGGAACAGTTGTGAGTCCAGGCTCGAGCTTGCAATAAAGACTCTTGTGTGATTGCATCGGATTCGGCTCCTGGAGATCTATTGGAGTCCCGTGAATCTGGCATAACACCTGCATCCGTCCACACTGATGCTTTACACGTGCTGTTGGGCTTCTGACTTTGATCTCTTCTCTTTGCTCTGAGACACATTCCGGATGGGACTGCTCTTCATAGGAGGACACCCGGAGCAGGAGCCACCAAGTGGCTGATATGCAGCCTGTAGGAGTAGGACAGGTGGGTCATATGGTGATTCCATTCCTAGTTATTTTTTATGAATCTTCACACTGCTTTTTAAAGTGGTTTTACTTTAAGGCACTACAAGTTTGGGGTTGCTTGTTACTACTATAAATCTTAGTTGAAAATGGTGATTACATTTTTATTTTTTCCTGGAACTGAACCCAAGGGCACTTTACTACTGAGCCACATCCCTAGCCCTTTTTATTTTTTATTTTGAGACAGGGTCTCATTAAGTTGCTTAGGGCCTCACTAAGTTGCTGAGGCTGGTCTTGAACTCACAATCCTTCTGCCTCAGCTTCCTGAGTTGCTGGGATTATAGGCGTGCACCACCATACCTGGCCCAATATAAACCTTAATTAAGTCTGGCGAAGGTGGGAAGTGGTGGAGAAACCTGAAGGCAATTTAAGAAAATACGGTCCATGAGAAACATGATTTCACACTCTTTTAAACTTCTACATATATCACAGGAAAGCAGAATTTTAAAGGAATGCAACTGCTGTGGGACATTCATTTCTTTCTCCCCACCTATCAATTCCCATCTAACGGAAATAGAAAACAGGCTGAATAACAAATTTAAATCACACACTTATTAAAGCTGTCTCCTGTATCTGTGGTTTCACTTTCCTAAGATTCAGTTATCCTTGGCCAACTGTGGTCTGAAAATATTAAGTTGAAAATTCCAGAAAAAAATAAATTGTAAGTTTCAAATTGGGCACTGTTTGAGTAATGTGATGAAATCTGTGCCATTCTGCTCAGTCCTACCTGTACATGAATCAACCGTTTGTCCAGTGTATCCACACTGTGTGCACTACCCACCTGGTAGTCACTTTGCAGGAAAAAAACTCATATTTAAAGAATAGTCATGAATCTCATCACCACTAAAATCTAGAACACTACTGGAGATAGACATGACTCCATTAATTACACAAATGTAATTAAAATTGCAATTTCCTGTTGAGTATAAAGAAGAAACATGATTTGAGGACACATCGTAGGGGGGCATACCTACTTTGAGGATCACGAAGGCTGCCCTGAGGAGCAGAGATTTGAGTTGATCTGTGAAAAGGAGGTGGTACTAGGTAAAGAGGGTTGAAGAAAGGCCAGTGTACAGAGATCCCGTGGTGGAGGAAACATGCTGGATACTTAGGTGTGAGGCAAGTGTGGCTCACATAGTATGTGAACATGGTGCAGGATAAGGATTGAGAGGAGGCTGGTCCGTAGAGGCCCTCCGTGCCAAGGTACGAAGTTTCGTGTTGGAGGGAGTGGATAAAATCAGATTGCATTAAGAAAACATCACTCTGGCTGCAGATTGCAAACAAATGGGATCAGAACAGGGATGGTGCAGGGGTACTGTTGAGCAAGTCAATGCAGGTGCACAGTGAGGAGACAGGCTGTGGTAGTGATCCAGGTGAAAGCTCACTCTATCAAAGGCAGTTATGGAAACAGCAGAGAGATTGGCTTTGAGACATTCAGCAGGTGTGAAATAAAGAGGTGGATATAGAGGTGTGGTGCCCACAGAAGTTTGAACTGAGACACAAACAGACTAGTCACTAATATCACATACACACACGAAATATAAAATGTTACATAATACATAAGTGTAAAATATGTACATATTAATGTATAAATATATTACCTCTGGCCCCCAAAATATGTGCACATAGGCCTGAGCTCTGAGAAAGCTAATCTCTAATGAATTTTGGAAGTTTTCAGCCATTATTTTAAAAATGTTTGTGTTAGTGCATTATAGTTATATACATTGGTGGGGTTTCATTTTGACATAATCATACATGTAGGGAATATAATTTGCTCCATTTAAACCCCTAGTACTTCCTCTTTTCCTCCTCTTACTCTACTAAACTGGCCTTCCTTCTATTTATTTATTTTGTGCTTTATAAATATACATAAAGGTGGAATTCACTTTTAAATTTTATGAATTCACATAAAGGTGGTATATTCATATATATATATATATATATACATAGAATAATTTGGTCAGTTTTATTCTTCAGATCCTCCCTTTTCCTGTCCCTCTTCTCCCCCCTCAATCCCCTTCCTCTGCTCCATTGATCTCTCTTCTTTTTCATGAGATTCCCACCCTACATTCCCCCCTTAGTTTGATTTAGTTTATGCATATGAGAGAAATTATATGACTCCTGACTTTGTGAATTTGGCTTTTTTTTTTTAAACACAGTGCTGTCAATTTCCATCCATTTTCTTCCAAATAACACAATTTTATTCTTTTTTTATGGCTAAGTAAAACTCCACTGATACACACCACATTTTCTGTTGACAGGCACCTGGGTTGGTTCCATAACTTGGCTGTTGTGAATTGCACTGCTATAAACATTGATGTTCCTGTAAAACATAGGTTTTTTTTTTTTTTTGAAAAATAATAAGGAGTAGGACAGGTGGGCCATACGGTGATTCCATTCCTAGTTTTTTGATGAATCTTCACACTGCTTTTTAAAGTGGTTTTACTAATTTGTAGTGCCACCAAAAATGTATGCGTGTACATTTCCCCCTGCATGCTCACCAGCATTTATTATTATTTGTATTCTTGATGATTGCCATTCTAAGTGGAGTGAGATGAAATCTCATTGTAGTTTTGATTTGCATTTTCCTAATTGCTAGGGATGCTGAACATTTTAAAAATATATTTCTTGGCCATTTTTTATTTCTTCCTTTGAGAAATATCTGTTTAGATCTTTTGCCCATTTGTCGATTGTTGGCTTTTTTTGGTCTTGAGATTTTTTGAGTTCTTTATATATTCTGAATATTAATCACCTGTCAGAGGAGTAGCTGACAAAGATTTCCTCCCATTCTGTACACTCTCTTCATGTGTTCTGTGCTGGGCAGAAGCTTTCTAATTTGATACCATCCCACTTGTTAATTCTGGGTTTTATTTCTTGAGCTTTAGTGGTTTTGTTAAGGAAGTTGGTGCCTGTGTCAGTGTGTTGGAGTATTGACCCTACGTTTTCCTCAAGGAGTTACATAGTTTCTGGTCTAATTCCAGGGTCTTTGATCCACTTTGAGTTGACTTTTTGTGCAGGGTGAATGATAGAGACCTAGTTTAATTTTTCTACAAATGGATATCCATATATATATCATGTATATACACTTATGTGAATATAGAATATTACATAAAATGTATGAATATAAGAGATCCTAGTATATAAATATAAAACATAACGTAAAAATATCAAACATTGTATGTATATTTGCATATAGGTTTGTAAAGAAAGTAGGGGTCTGAGTTCTGAGAAGGCTTTTAATGGATTTTGGAAGTTTTCAGTCATTACTTGTTTGAATATTTTTCTTCATCCATCTCATCATGCCCACATTCACATGCTTTCCAGCGTCCCACATTTCTCTGAGGCACTGGTTTTGGCAGGGCTGTCTGTCACCTCCTGTGACCACACCCACACTAGTTGTGGCTGCTGGTTCTATTGTTTTTAGCAGTACCCTCAAGTATTAATTGCTCCATAGACTAAACCTGTTGTATTACGCTCCCTAAGAAGTAACGCCTGTAGTAAATGTTTGCTATTGGTTGTGACCCTAGGTGAGCTCTTCCCAGCTATCTCATTCCTAGTTTCTCTGGGAAAAACTAGCTGACTGGCAGTTTAGCTACGTTTTCAATAAATGTACACATCTTTTGGTTGCCTTCCACCATAACTTTTACTACTTTTGAGAGCACCCTTGGGTTCGAACTTCTCTATGCTCTCTTTTAAATGAAGTGAGTTTTGTGGGGGAGGGTTTAGGAGCTATGTGTTTGTACCTGCTTCCAGAGGGTCGGGGGAACATCTGATCAAGGCTGTGTGGTGCTTGGCATAGAACACGACACACTGCTTCTGAGCGACTTTCCCACTGAAGGATCCGAGTGCTTGTTGTTGTTGGTGGCTGTTGGATTCGGGTCCCCTTGGCTAACCCCTCCTGGCAGGGAACCAGTGCCTTCTGAGCCAGCAAAGGGCTGGCCTCAGACAAGGCCACAGTAAGTTTCTGCCACTTTTTCTTTTTAAAACTCGCTCTACTTTTTGGCCTTTCATAAACTGTGGAATACTGTGAATACAGTGTTCTGCGTTTGAGGCCACAGTATTCGCAGTGATGCCACCCTCAGGACGAGCCTCTGTCTCATGAGTGGGGGCGAAGCAGCAGGAGGGACTCTTCACTTCTTGGCCCACCCACATGGAACTTGGCCTCAATAATAGGGAGCTGGGGATGGGTGAGATTCTGGGGAAGAGAGCCCAAGATGATGAGCTGTGGGGAGGAAAGGGGGCTCTGTTTTATCAGCTGTTTTAATCTGGCAGAGAATTTCTACATCACTAATTTGGACCAGAGAGGAAGGGAATGGATCTCTGTTCGAATACCAGACTCTTATTATTCATATCAGATTTTTGTAGATTGTCTTCACTTTTGTCTTCATTTGTTGTGTGCTCTGAGAACATTTTCAGAGATGTTAAAAGATTGCTTTAAAACAGTTTTTACCATTTTTTTTTGGCTGGGCAGTGGGTCTGCTGAGTCCCTCCTCCTGCCATGCTCTAGTAGAAGAGGCTGAGCAGCTATTGAAGGAGAGAAGACAGGTCCAGAGAGGCAGAGGCAGTGGAATGATGTGTCTTCAAAGTCAAAAGACTATTATGGTAGAGCAGGTACGAATGACAGAAGTGCACTGGAAGTTCATGAGGAAGTCGTTGGCATGGTGCGTTTGGTGGAATAATGGTTTTGGAAACCAATTTGCATTGTGCTGAGGATGAGAGCCGGGCGAGGAAGGAATAGCAACTTTTAATATAGAATCTATAAAAGTTCAGAAAATAATATGAAACGTTCACATCTGGACTTGCCACCTACTTTATCAAATCTTAATATTTTTTCATATTTGTTTTAGAATTTAGAAGTCTAGATAGATAGTTGAATGTCTCTGTAAATTTCTTCTCAATCCCACATTCTACCCTCCAGAGATAGCCATGGTCCTTCATGGTCCTTCCTTGGTATTTTACGTTTCTGTGCATATTTAACCTGGCTACGACATTTACTTGTATGTATACCTAACAACAATATATTTTTTAAAAAATATGTAATCTGAATATAAATGGTATTATACATTACATTTCTTTCTCAACTTGCTTTCCTAGGCTCAGCACGGTGCTTTAGAACTTCATGCGTCTACCCACTGGAGATATAGCTTAAGTGAATTTATATTATAAATATACCTTAATTCAGCAGCTTCCACCCATGGATGTTTGAATTGTGTTCAGGATTTGGTTACGAATGGAGTGTCACTGCACATGCTCCCTTGTCGTCATGTCAGAGTTCCCCTGGAAACGGGATGCTGAGTGAAGTGGAAGGTTGCAGGCCTGCACTTGGACCAGTTGGTGGCTCTGCTATGATTTGGATCGTAATGTCCTCCAAAGGCTCACGTGTTGAAGGCCTGGTTCCTGGCTGGAGGTGCTCCTGGGAAGTGAGGCCTCGTTGGAGAAAGCAGGTCATTGGGATATGCCCTGGAAGAGTGTATTGGGGCCCCAAACCCTTTCTGGCTACCACGGGGTGAGCCACTTGGCTCTGCCACATGCTGTCTACCATGATGTTCTGTGACACTACAGGCCCCAAAGTAACAGAACCATTTGACCATGCTCTGAAACCTCTGGAACCATGAGCCAAAATAAAGCTTTCTTCCTTATAAGTAGATTATGTCAGGTATATTGTCACAGTTATTGAAAGCTAAAACACTCTCAAAGTATTACCGAGAGCTTACGAACTGTTTCCTTCACATTCTCTCTACAAACAGTTGATATTGTCGAAATCCCTCAATTTGCCTTTCAGATTGATATAAAATGATATCCCACCATGAGTTTAATTCATTTTTTCCCCCCAATTACTTATGAGATTGAACATCTTCCTACTATTTGCTGCCAGGTTGGTTTTCTCTTCTGAATTGCTTTTTCATCTTTTTGCCATTGTCTTCTGTACACCTCTGTTACTTTCCTTATTGACTTGTGGGAATTTATTATGTATTCTGGACCCTCATCTTTGTCAAGAATGTGCATTACAAATTTAATTTCCAATCCTTATCCCTCAGTTGGTTTTGACGTCATTCTTTTGAACAAGGGTTTTTAATTTTAATTTATTCTGACTTACAAATATCTTCTTTAATAATTTGTTACTTTTGTTTTTGTTATTTGAAACAGGTTATTTTATTTTGGTTTTCTCTTGTTATATTTCATCTACCATTTCTGTTATCAGAGGGGATGGATCAAAATATGAATTTATTACTCCTTCTGGACATTTTAAATAGCTCTTCAAGATGTTTATAAAAGGCCAGATGGAGATCTAGTACTGGCTAAGGTAGAGTGCACTTTATAAAGAAAGAGTGGCAGAAACTTATTTAAAAAGCAAAGGGGAAAACCCTATAGAAAGAGCTGGTTAATTCTAAACCAGAGGGATGCATGCGACAGAGATGAAGAGACTGAATGTGCAAGAAGAGATCATGTTGTAAATTCACATGTAATCATTCTATACATGTGTGGGGTGCTGAAAAGTTGGGAAGCAGGGGAACAAATGACCAGGGGAGTTACTGGTCCCAGGTAGGAGGAAGGGCGGCATTTCCACTGTTCACAGTGGGACGGGAGATGGGACACGTGAATGCAGCTGAGTTGGGGGTGGCAAAGGATACGTCATTGGTTGAGAGTGAAAGGGTCTGGGATAGCAGAAGACAGATGCTCCCCATCTTTGACAACAGTGTAGAGTGTCACAGTGAAGGGTGGGAGAGTGAGTGATGAGAGGATTTTTTTTTGGTACCAGGGATTGAACCTAGAGGTACTTAAATCACTGAACCACACCTCTAGCGCCCCCCCACCCTCCCTTTTTAAAATTTTGAGATAGGGTCTTGCCAAGTTGCTTTGGGCCTTGCTTAATTGCTGAGGCTGGCTTTGAACTTGCAATCTTCCTGCCTCAGTCTCTCAAGCTGTGGGGATTCCAGGCTTGTGCCAACGTGCCCAGCTGATTAGAGTAAACTTGAAGGGTTACTAGGTAGCCTCGAGGGCCCTTGGAAGGCATTATTTAAAAATCCATGATGTTTCCAGTGATCCCCATGGTGAGACTTTCTACAGCAAGGCTCTGGTTCCTAGGGGCTAGCCTGGAGCAGACAGATATTTGCAGTGGGGAAGGCCAAGAGAGAATAAGGAACTATGCAGATGGTTAATGGTGTGGCATCTAAGCTAGATAAGGAAGAAAACACACAGAGGGGAAGTAGAAAGATGGGTGTTTGAGACTGGTAGGGGGTAAACTATCAGTAAGTAGGAAGGAGTCGAAGGAGCATGCTCAGAAGACTGGGAGTAATAAGACGGTAGTTGAGCTGGGAGTCTGCATTAGTGATTTTGGAGAACACAGTGACAAGGAATGGCAAGGTCCAGAGTGCCCACACAAGGAGCGTGATTGCTGGATCTTACGGTTAGACGGTGTCGAGCTTCGTGAGGAGCTGCCAGGCTGGCTGTCTTCCAGGTGGCTCTACTAGTTTGGCTGAGAGTTCCTCTTGCTCCATGACCTTGGCAGCATTTTTCAGATTTTGGCCCTTCTAACCAGTGAGTGACAGTGTCCCTTTCTTGTTTTGATTTGCAGTTCCTGGATGACATGACGTTGTGTATCTTTTCATACAGTTGCCATCTCTATCTCTATTTTTTTTGGTGAGGTGTCTTTTTAGATTTTTTTCCCTCTCGTTTGCTGTGTTGTTTGCTTTCTTATTATTTAGTTTTCGTATATTTTCAAAGATAGTCCATTATCAGATATGCGTTTTGAAAATATTTCCTCCCCCCTCTGTGGATCGTCTCTTCATTTTCTTGCCAATATCTTTCACAAAGCAGAAATTTAAAATTTTAATTAAGTCTAACTTATCAATATTTTGTGTCACGGATTGTGCTTTTGGTGTTGTTTCTGAAAATTCCTCTCCAAACCCGAGGTCACTGATTCAGTCCGCTATTTCATGGCTTTTGCCACCAAAAGACCCAGTGAGACCAATTTTAGAGGAGGAGAAGTTTGTTTGAGGCTCACAGTTTCAGAGGTCTCAGTCCCCAGAAGGATGACTCCATCGCTCTGCACCAGAGGGAAGGAAGAACATCCTGGCAGGGGAGAGTGGCATGGGAACATGGCATCAGGAAGGAGAGAGAGAGAGAGACAGAGGTACAGAGAGATGCTCTGCTCAACAAGAATGAGACATGTACCCCAAAGACCCCCAGTGACCTGCCTCCTCCAGCCAAACCCTACTGTCTATAGTTGCCACCAAGTTATTCCCTAGCAGGGGATTCACGCACTGAGTAGGTTCAACCTTTTATAACCCAACCATTTCATCTCATCTCTAAACTTTCTTGCATTGTCTCACACATGAGCTTGTGGGAGATACCTAATATCTTAACAATAATAGTCACCTAGATCATCTTCTGGAAATTTTATAGTTTTGCATTTAGGTCTCCGAACAATTTTAAAATTAATTTCTCAAAATTGTAGGACCTATGTCTAGATTTATCTTTATTTATTTATTTTTGCTTTTGAATGTTCAATTTTTCTGCAGCCATTTGCTGAAAGGACACTTTTCTCTGTGGTATTCCCTTTGCTCCTCCCTTAGAGAAGCAGTCTCCTTACAAGTCTGTGGCCAGGCTCCTCTTGTTCCATTGCTCTAGGTTTCCTTTCACCACCACCACACTGTCTTGACTACTGTAGCTTTATATGAAGTCTTGAAATTGGGTAGTGCCTGTCCTGTGTTGCTTTTTTGAATACTGGTTTCCTGTACTAGATCTTTTCTCTTTCCATGTAATCTTTAGAAGCAGTTGTGGATATCCACAAAGCAACTTGCTGGAATTTTGATTGGGATTGCATTATCTAGAGGTCACTCTGGGAAGAACTGACATCTTCATGGTGTTGAGTCTTCCCATTCATGGATATAGTCCAAATATGGAATATAGTTCCATTTTAAGACCTTTTAAAATTTTGTTCATCGGAGCTTTATAGTTTTATTCATGCAGATCTTTGGTTTAAAATGTAGGGGGTTTCTTCAAAAATAAAAATAGAGGTACCATTTCATCCACTAGTTACATCTCTGGAAATATATTCAAGGGAAATGAGTAGAGGTATCTGAACTCCATGTTCATTTCAGCATTATTCCAATAGCCGAGATATGGAGCCAATTGAAGTGTCCATCAACAGATGAACATTTAAATAAAAAATTACACATAGATTTTAAAAAAGTATAGTATTATTTGGCTTAAGAAAGGAGGAGTTCTGTCATTTATGACACTATGGATGAGCCTGAAGGACATTATGTCAAATGAAACAATCTCCAAATACTGTATGTTCTCACTTATGTATGGATGCTAAAAAAGTTGGCCTTATTGAAGCAAAGACTAGAATGGTGATACCAGAGGCTGGGGTGGTGCATGTAAGGGTAGAAATCAGGAGATTGTTCAAAGTGTACAATTGCATTTAGGTAATACGGATGAGTTTTGGAGACTTATTTATAGCATGGTGATTATAATTAATAATAATGAATTATATACTTAAAAATTGCTAAGAGAGTAGATCAAAATGTTCTCACCACCCACATGTGTGTGCACATACATGGGAGAAGGTGGGATGTGTTAATTAGCTTGATTAAATCATTTCACAATGTATGCATATACAAAAACGTCTTATTATACCACAAATATATATAATCTTGATTAGTCAATTACACCTTAATAAAGTTGGGGGAAAACAAACTAAAAATGTAGGTTTTACTACTACTCAGGAATAGTTAGCATAATAGATTGAGATGGCTGCAACTGAAGAGAGAGTTTGGCTCCCAGGAGGGTGGTGCACTGGAATTTGGGTGTGGTGGAGGCCATACAGGAAAGCACCCAGGGATGGTTGGTCGGTCAGGAGTCAGAAAGAGTGGGAGGAAAATATGACGAGAACTTTTTGTTTCTCTGGGGAGCAATGGGTGAGAGGTGAGCAGTGTAGGGTTAGTGTGAATAATTCAGTAGGCTCTGGGCACAGAGGTGGTCTCCTCTGGAATCTGGCCTTTGGGTGTTTATGAAAGGGTCCCTTGGCCATGAGGGTAAGATAGAGGACAGTTTTGGATTGGCAATTTGCTTATGACAGCTGTGCTTCTAGGTAAGTTGTTGGCTATCTCTAGGAATTAGCTGACCTCAGGAAGGGCAGTCTCTCCCTGGTCAGTGAGGTCCTAGATGTTAGAGCATCAAGAAGACAGAAAATACACAAAGTATCAATAACATTTATGGAGTACAGTGTGACATTTTGTTGCATGTGTATGAAGTGTACTCATCAAAACAGAGTAATTAACATTTTAATCTTTGTATTATTAGTTTAATTTTTGGAGCCTTTGAGTTTCTCTTTTCTAGTTATTCATAAAGTATCGAATAGATTACTGTGAACTATAGTCACCTCATTGTGCTGTAGAATAGTAGAACATTCTTCTAACTAATTGTGTTTTGGCTTCCATTATCCAACTTCCCTCCACTCTTTCCAACCCTACCATTTTCAACCTTTAGTCATCATTTTTTCTATATTAAAATCAACTTTTAAACTTTCATATATGAGGGAAAACTTGTCTTTTGTGTCTGACTTATCTCATTTACCATAATGTCCTCTAGTTGAATCTATTTTGTTACAAATGATTAGAATCCATCCTTTTTCATGGCTGAATATTTTTCTATTATGTACATATGCCACATTTTCTTTTCTTTTTAAAAAAATTTTTTTATTAGCTACACATGACATCACAATGATCTTGGCAATTCATACATTTGTATCATTGGGGTATAATCTCTCATTTTTCTGATTGTACAGATCGCAGAATCACACTGGTCTCAGAGTCACCTATATACATACATCAGTCGCCACATTTTCTTCATCTGGTTGCTGTAGTTTGGATCTTGAATATCCTTCAGAGTCCCACGTGGTGAAGGTTGGGTCCTCAGCTCGCTCTGCTGTTGGGAGGTGGTAGAGCCTTTAGGTGGTGACATTCAGGGGGAGGAAGTTAGGTCACTGGGCGGGGGTGACCTTGAAGAGGATATTGGACCCTTGCCTCTCCTTGTCTCTCCCTCTTGCTTGGTGGTCACCACGAGGTGAGGGGCTTCTCTGCTGCGCTCCCCACAATGATGTCTTGGCAACAGGCCAACTGACTATGGACCTACAGCACTCTGAGCCAAGATAAACCTTTCCTCTTTTAAGTTGATTATTGCAAGTATTTTTTTAAAATAATGGAAAGCTGATTCATTGAGGACAGCTAGGTTGATTGCACATCTTAACTATGTAAAAATTACCACAATAAACACGGAAGTCTAGGCATCTCTTTACACACACACACACACACACACACACACACACACAGTTGATGGATCTTTATTTTATTAATTTATTTATATGTGGTGCTGAGAATCGAACCCAGTGCATCACACATGCTAGCAAGTGCTCTACCACTGAGCCACAACTCCCCACGCAGGTATCTCTTTAACATGCTGATTTCATTTCTTTTGGGTATGTACTCAGGAGTGCGATAGCTAGATCATATGGCAGACAGAATTTTAGTTTGTTTTCCTTTTTGAGAAACTTCCATACTGTTATCCATAGCTACTTTAAGGAGCTAGAAAGGCTAAATATCCTGATTTGATCATTACAATTGTATAGTCGTAGCAAATTATTACACACTACTTCATAAGTATGCACAATTAAAGTTACAATAATAAAAATAAATTTAAAAAAGAAAAAACCCAGAAAATATTGTTCACAGGATCTTAAACATATATTTGTACCTAAGTATTTCATTTTTATACTGATGTATATAATTGTAATTCTAATTCCAAATTCCTGGTATGTAGAAAAGCAATTGACTTTTGTATATTAACCTCTTATCCTGCACTCTTGCTCTAATCATTTGTTAGTTCCAGTAGGTTTTTGGTGATTTAGGAGAATCTTACACTTTGACATTCATGTTTAAATCTTGTGTTCTCCCAGAATTTGTATGTTGAGACTTGCTCCCCAGTGCAGTGTTGTTGGGTGGTGGAGCCTTTGAGAGCTGCTTTGGTCATGAGAGTGGAGTCCTCATGAATAGGATCAGTGTTTGTAAAAAAGACACCTGGTCTGGGGCATGGAGTTCAGTGGCAGTGCTTGCCTGGTATACGTGAGGGTCTAGGCTCAATCCTTGGCACACACACACACACACACACACACACACACACACACACACACACAATTAAAGAGGCCTGAGGACACTTGTTTCTTCTTATCCTATGTGAGGATGCACCTAGAAGCTGTCATCTTTGAAGCAGAGGGTGATCTCTCATCAGATTCTGACTCTGCTGGTGCCTTAATTCTGTACTTACCAGCTTCAGAATTGTGAATAGCAAATTTCAGTTGTTTATAAATCGCATAGTGTAATCTGTTTTGTTACAGCATCCTGATCATACTAAGTCATATCATCTGCAAATAAAATTTTATTTCTTATTTTTATTATCCACATAACTTTAATTTTGTTTAATTGTCTTATTGAACTGCCTTGGACTTCCAGTATTATGTGCAATAGCTGTGGTGAAACAGGAAAGTCTTGCTTTATTTCTGACCTTTAAGGGAAAGCATCTAGTTCCTCACAATTGAAATGTTTGCTGAAGTTTTTATTAGGTGCCCTTTAACAAATTAAGAAAAATGCTCCTTTTGCCTAGTTTGCTGGGAATTTTTTTTTAAATTATGAATGAGTGTTAGATTTTTTTTTCAGAAGTGATATGGTTGTGTGGCTTTTCTTCTTTTGCTTGTGATATGCTGTATTAGATCAACTGATTTTCAAATGTTGAACCAGCCTTGCATACCTGGAATAAATTCCACATGTTCATGCTATACACTTTTTCTTTATACATTGTTTTATTTAATTTGCCAACATTTTGTTGGGATTTTGCATCTCTGTTCATGGGAGGTACTGGTGTGTGATTTTTCTTTCTTGTGTCTTTGTCTTGTGTCTTTATGCCTTTGTGCCTTGTATCTTTGTCTGATTTTGGTTTTAGCTCACTTCATAGAATTAGTTAGGAACTGTTTTCTGTGCTGTGTACTGGAACAGACCATATAAAATTACTGTAATTTCTTCCTTAAATCCCTAAAGTAACTCATCGGTGAATTCATCTGGGCTGAATGATATCTGTTTTGGAAGCTTACTGCTCTAGTGTGAATGTGAAATGTCCCTCAGCGGACCACGTGACATGGTTACCAGCCTGTGGCGCTGTCCAGAAGTGGTGGAGCCTTTAAGATGTGGGGCTTAGTTGGAAGAAGCGGGACTACTGGAGGCATGCCCTTGAAAGAAGTAGACTGACCACTTCCTTTTCCTTTCTCTCTTCTGCTTTCTGGTTGTCATTAGGTGAACAGGCCTCCTGCATCACCTTCTAGCCATGGTATATTGTGCCTCCATAGGCTAATATCAACAGGGTCAAGTGACCATGGCCTGAAAACCTCTGAAACTGTGAGCCAAAAATAAATTTTTCCTAATTTTAAGTTATCTAAGGTACTGTGTCTTAGTATCAGAAAGTTGACTAATTCAGTTATTATTTTAGTTTTACAAGTTGATGTATATAAAGACGATCCAATACACGTATAAATAATCAAATCAGGGCAGTTAACATTTATATATCCTTAAACATTAACAAAATTTTTTGATTGCCATATCACAGTTGCACAAATTTATGGAGTCCATTGTGATATTTTAAAAAAATGTAATATGAACTGATCAAATCAGGGTGATTAACATTTCCATCTCATTACTATCTTGTGTTGGAAGCTTCCACTATTCCCTTCTAGTTATTCATGAACGATCTACTAGGTTACTGGGAACCCCTGTCCCCATAATGTTCTGTAGGACACTCGAATTTCTGTCTTCCCTATACTTCCTCCGCCACCCTTCCCAGTCTCTATTGACTATTAGACGTTCCAAATGACTCTTTTAAACATCCACATAAGGGAGAGAACATGAAGGACTTGTCTTTCCACTATTATTAATTATGGATTCAATTATTATTAAAGGGATAGGCCTGTTCAGCTTGTCTAGTTCTTTGGTGTGAATCTGGTATCTTGTGTATTCCAAGGAATAACTTCATTTCATGAAAATTAACAAAATTGTGGGCATAGTGTTCAAAATACTTTTTAAATTATTCTCTGAATGTTCAAGGGATATGATGATCTCCTTTTAACTTTTGGAACTACTAATTTTATCTTCTTTCTCTTTTCTTGGTTAGCCTGCATGACTAGAGGCTTATAAATTTTATTAGTCTTTTCAAAGAACCAGTTATTGTTTTTAATAATTTTCTCAATTGTTTTCTTGTTTTCAATTTCACTGATTTCTGCTCTGATTTTTATTACTACTTTTCTTCCATTTATTGTGGATTTAATTTATTCTTACTTTTGTAGTTCTCTAAGGTAAAAACTTAGATTACCAGTTTCAGATCTTTTTCCCTAATACGCACATTAAGCGGCTATAAACTTCCCTCTAAACACTACTTTCACTGTACCCTACAAATTCCAATAGGTTGTATTTTCATTTTCATTTAATTCTAAGTGTTTTCAAGTTTCTCTTGAGATTTCTCTGGCCATCTGTTGTGTAAAAGTGTGTTGTTTAATCTCTGACTATTTTGGAATTTTCCAGCTATCTTTCTGTTATTGATTTCTAGTTTGGCTCCACTGTGGTCTCTGAGTGTGGTTTGCACAATGTCTGTTTTTTAATTTTGGATCATTAACCAAGATAGACCACATTCTGGACCACAAAACATACCTAGATAGACTACATTCTGGACCACAAAACACACCTTAATTAAAGTGTGTTTTGTGGTTCAGAATGTGGTCTATTTTGGTTAATGCTCCATGTAAGCTTAAGAAGAATTTGCATTCTACTGTTGTTGGAGGAAATATTTAAAAAAATATCAATTAGATCCAGTTAACTTATGGTTCTGGGAAGTTTATATTTTTACTGATTTTCTGTCTGTTGGATATGTCCATTGCTGTTGGAGTTTCCAACGTATACTAGTGGATTTATCTGTTTTTCCTTACAGTTCTTTCTTATGTATTTTTAATCAATTAATTCTAATTAGGCTTTCTTATGTATTTTGATGCTCTGTGTTAGGCACATATCATTAAAGATTGGCTTGTCTTCTTGCAGAATTCCCTTTTATTGTTATGTGAGGTACCTCCTTTTGCCTGATAATCATATTTTTTAATTTTATTTTTTTTACTAGAGCATTATAGTTGTACATAGTAGTTGGGATCATCCCGGCAAACTCATGTATGCTTGGAATTTGATTTTAGTCCACAACTCCCCATTTCCCCCATCTTCCTTCCCCTCCTTTAATTCTTTTTCTACTCTATTAGACTTCCCTTCATTAGTGTATTTATATCTGATTGACTTTTTACATACACATAAAGGTGAGATTCATATTTGTACATGCACATGAGTTTTTAAGAATTCATCTTGTGCTGCCTCCCCTTGCCCATCACTCTTCCTCTCTATCCCCTTCTTCTACTTGCTCATCTTTTTGGTATCCTATCCCTCCGCCCCCTTTTCTTTATTTTGCACTAGCTTCTGAGTGAGAGAGAACACTTGGCCTTTGAGTTTCCGTGTTGGGCTTATTTCACTTAGCACCATGCTCTTCATTTCCATTCATTTACTGGAAAATGCCATGATTTTATCTTTCATTAAGGCTCCGTTGCATATAATACCACATTTCTTAATCCATTCATCTGCTGATGAACACCTGGATTGATTCCATAATTTGGCTATTGTGAATTGTGCTGCTATAATCTTTGAGGTAGTTGTATTACTATAGTATGCCAGTTTCAGATATTTTGGGAAAATACCAAGGAGTGGGATAGCTTTTGTGGAGTCTCCATAATGCTTTCCAGTGTGGTTGTACTAGCCTACAGTGCCACCACCAATGTATAAATGTTCCTTTCTTCCCATAAACTTGCCAGCATTTATTATTGTTTGTACTCTTGACCACTGCCATTTTGGCTGAAGTGAGATGGACTCAGTGTAGTTTTGATTTGCATTTCTCTGATTTTTTTTTTTGTTAGAGATGTTGAACATTTTTTATATATTTGTTGGCTATTTGTATTTCTTCTTTTGAGAAATTTCTGTTTACTTTTTGCCCACCTATTGATTGGGTTATTTGTTTTTTTTTGGTGTTTTTTTGAGTTTTAAAAAATATATTCTGGATATTAATTCCATTTTTGGAGGAGTAGATGGTGAAGATTTTCTCCCATTCTGTAGTCTATCTCTTTAAGTCTTGTTTTCTTTACAGAAGATTATTAATTTGATGGCATCCCACTTATTGATTCTTGGTTTTGATTCTTGGTTTTATTTCTTGCACTATTAAATCTTGTTAAGAAAGTCAGTGCCAGCACCTATATGATGCAGTGGTGATGCTGTTTTATTCTAGCAATTACAAGTTTTCTGGTCTAATTCCTAAGTCTTTGATCCATTTTGATTTGAGTTTTGTGCAAGGTGAAAGATATGAATCTAGTTTCATTTTTCTCTATATAGTTTTCCAAGCACCATTTGTTAAAAAGGCTGTCTTTTCTCAAATATATATTTTTGGCATCTTTGTCAAGTATCAGGTGGCTGTAAGTATGTGGATTTATCTCTGTGTCTTCTGCTCTGTTCCACTGGTCTTCATGTCTGTTTTGATGCCAATACCATGCTGTTATTGTTACTACAGCTCTGTAGGATAATTTCAGATCAGGTATCATGATGCCTCCTGCTTCCCTTTTCTTGCTTAGTATTGCTTTGGCTATTCTGGGTCATTATTCTTCTAAATGAATTTAAGAATTGCTTTTTTTCTAATTCTGTGAAGAATGTCATTGATATTTTGGTGAGGATTGCGTTGAATCTATATATTTGTTTTGGTAGTATGGCCATTTGACATGTTAATTTTGCCTAAACATGAACATGGGAGATCTTTCACCTTCTAAGATCTTCTTTAACTCTTTCTTCAGTGCTCTGTAATTTTCACTGTAGACCTCTTTTACCTCCTTGGCTTCATTAATTCCCAAGTATTTTATTTTATCTTTTTTGAAGTCATTGCGAATGGGATGGTTTTCTTGATTTCTTTGTTGACTCAATCATAGGAGAATTATTAATTTATAAGTGTTGGTCTTGTATCCTGATAGTTTTCTGAATGCATTTATCAGCTCTGGAAGTCTTCTGGTGTAATTTTTTTGGTATTCTGGATATAAGATCATGTCATTGGCAAACAGAGAGAGTTTGACTTTTTTCCTATTTGTATCCCTTCGATTTCTTTTTCTTGCCTGATCACTCTGGCTAATGTTTTGAGAACCATATTGAAAACAAGTAGTTAGAGAGTTTGCCTGATAATCTTTCTCTGAAGTCTGGCTTTATCTGAAATACAACCATCAACTTATCTTCCTTTTAATTAGTATTTAATTAGTATAATCATGGCATGTTTCTATTTTTCTTTTTTAGTGGTGGGGGTATACCCAGATAGAACAGGGGCATTTACCCACTAAGCCACATCCCCAGCCCTATTTTGTATTTTATTTAGAGATATGGTCTCACTGAGTTACTAAGTGCCTTGCTTTTGCTGAGGCTAGCCTTGGACTCTCTATCCTCCTGCCTCAGCCTCCTGAGAGGCTGGGATTACAGGCATGTGCCATTGTGACCAGCATATTATCCAATTTTAATCTATATATTTAGAACATTCATATTTAAGATAATTATTGAAATTGTAAGATTAGCTTTGCTACATTTGTAACTTTTCTATTCATTGCTCTTGTTCTTTGTTTCCTTATTTTGTCTTATATTCTTTTTCTTCATTCTTTGATTTCAATTGAACATTTCATATGATTCTCTTAGAATGTCAATTATACTTTTATGTATTTTTTTGTGGTTTTCCTAGAATTTAAACAAATTCTATTAAGTATCAACAGTATCATTTTTTATAGAAAGTGAGTATTTTTAAACCATTGATTAAAACTCTTGGCTTTTCAGCTCTCTTATATACTTGACATGTCTGTAAAATGAAGAGCAGCAACATAAATCTTGTTGGTTCCATTGTTGTATTATCATAAGTAGTTTTTCCATGTTGCTGCAAAACTTTTTCCAACACAATTTGAAAGGATGCATAACATCCCACTGGGAAGCCAACATTTATTCATTGATTTCCCTATGATTTCTCAATCATTTCTAACATTCCACTATTATAATGAACACCATGATGATCTCCAGGATGTGTGGAGACTTTTTCCATATTTAGGATTATTGTGCTAGAATATTTCCTTGGTAGAAGTTATTTGGCTGCCAAGAGAGAGCAGTTGTAAGGGTCCTGAAGTATATTGTCAGATTGTCCTCCTGAAAGGCTGTACCAATTTTACTGTTCTGCTAGTGAGGTGGGAGCCTGCTTATTTCATTTTACCCCTCATCACTGAGTGCCAACTAAAAAAAACATTTACTAAGTTCATGGGAACTTTCCTATAGTTTCTGATTTCAAGTTGAAATTCCATAGCATTGTAATTTCCCCAAATTCTAAGTGATTGTGAACTTGCCCATCAACACACCAGGGAGAAGGAATACTTCTTATTCTACCTTTGTTTAGTAATTATGAAAGTAGGAAGTTTCAGACACATCCTGCATTCCCCTTCCTGTGTTTTGTATACTTATTTGTGTACACATTTTCAAATCGAAATCATTAGCTGATTATCTCAAGAATAAACAAACATTCAATCAGACATGTTTAGTATTCCTGAGAGACACAACCAACGTCTTCATTGTGAATAATCAAGATTGCCCAACCTCTAGGAGAAGATGAGACAGAGATGATTGACAGAGTAATGAAGAGCGCAGTGCTCTCCAGAGTCCACGGAGAGCATGCATTCCTGCTTCCTGCATGCTTGTTTTCACTTATGGTTTCAAATTTACTGTGAATCACGGCAATGGCATGGGCCATATGTCAATATATAATCATTCTTAAACCTTGGGCTTGTCCCTAAGGATCATAGTTGAGAAGTGCCATTTTATAATATGCAATAGGAAGGAATAAGGAGCAGTACTGGGTGTTTGTGTATCACAATGCTCCTCCCCTGCACCTGTGCATTAGCATTGTCATCTACAAACACATACCAGGCACAGATGCTCTCGGCCATCCATGGGACTCTTTCTTGATAGGCCCATTCTAAGTTGAAAATACTGTAAGTTGAAAATCCATTGAACCCATGATGGTACATCTTAGCAGCGTGGCCCACTGGAGAGCACTGGTTATTTCTGCTTGATAGCAGGACTGATTGGGCGCTGCAAATCACTGCTTTTGTCCAGGGTCAAGAGAGTATTGGGCCACATATCACTCGCCTTAGAAGAATTTCAAAATTCAAAATTTAAGTATGATTCCTGCTAAGTGCACTTTATAGTCGCAATATTGTAAAGTCAAACCATTGTAAGCTGAACCATCATAAGCTGGCTTCATCTATACATAATCTGGGGAATCAGGCCCAAGTAAGAATAAGCACATGCTAATGGTTTAAGCTCAAGCAAGGCTTTTAGTTGGTAAACTCTCTCTTTTAAGCCTTGTCACAACTCTGAGAGAAGGAGGTGCCTTGGAGGTAACAGACGTGAGCCCATGATGGTCCCTTTATATGTGGTTGCAGATTAAATCCAGAGCTCTTGCTTTTTGGAGGGCAGGACATCTGTTCTTCCTTTCTCAAATAAGATCCACAGCCAGCACCTTGGTGCTGCTGCTGTCTCCTGAAAGCTGGAGTGTGCTGATGGGACTTGGAGGGGTTCTGCTAACTCTCATGAGTGCTGGGGCCTCCATCCAGAGGACCCCCTTTGCTCTCAGTGGCAAAATCCTAGTACATGGAGGGAGGACGTGGGTACGTGTTTTTAATTTTGGGGGATCACATACACTGAATGGATTAGAATGCCATGGTTGGGCAATTCATCTTGATAAGTGAGAGCAACATCGATCAATATCAGTGGAAAGAACACTGGTGTCTCCTCTGCCAATGTCCTGGGTTGGTTTCCTTCAGCTCTTTTTAATTTTTCCAAGGGCTTCTTGCATGGAGCCATCAATTGGCTTGGTATTGTAGCATTTTGTATCCTCCCTTTCTGTTTGTAGCAGGTTATTTATGATGTTTCTGTAAAAATCACTATGGTCCTTATTTAAATTAAACAAAAGGGGGAAATGTTAGAGTCTATAAACAAGTCAAAATAACACCTGGTATTTTGCCAGGGGAATGTTAGAGTTTGTAAACAAGTCTGGATGGTGCCTGGCAAAATGCCAGAGGGAGTGGTTTGACAAGTAACAAAAGCAAGCCATTAAGTGTGGAGATTCCTTATTGGTTGACTGCTGTATCGAGTTTATGCTAATTAAGATAAGCTGTGCAAAATGTATAAATAGCTCTGTTGCCCTACAATAAACGGCTCCTACTCCTGTTGTATCAACGTACACAAGTTATTCGTCACCCCCCGGCTATTTTGCTGCAGCCGGACTGCGGCAATTATTATTATTATTATTTATTTTTCATTTTGAGACAGGGTTTCACTAAATTAATTAGGTCCTCACTAAGTTGCTCAAGCTGGCTTTGAACATACAATCCTCCTGCCTCAGCCTCCCAAGCTGCTGAGGTTACCTTTCCCCCCTCCCAAAAAAAAGGCCACCCTTGAAATAATTGCATTAATCCACCCGTGAGGGCAACATTCTCATGGCCCAATCGCCTCCCATTAAGCGGCACCTTCCCACACGGGTGCATTGTGTATCAAGAGTCCAGCACATAAACTTGAAGGTGGGACAGTGTGTTCGAATCATAGTAACAAAAAACACTTCTGAGGTTGGTCTCCAATAAACCCAAAAAGACTCACCCATCATCCCCTTGCTGAGATACAATGGAGTCTATCCAAGCCCATACTAAGGCATAGAAATAATGAGATCAGGTTTCTCACTGATAAAGAAAGAAGCTTCAAAGAAGAAAATGTAGAAAGCTAAACGGATTCTATGGTGTTGGATTGGAATCTAAATTATCAGTTTAAACTTGTGATTTTCATAGAAGGATAGATTGATTGATCAATTGATGATAGATAGGTATGAATATGTGCTCGTGCATGGATCACTGTGCACATACACTGCTCCAGTTCTGTCTGCTGAGAGGGCTAGAATGAATAGTACCCAATAGTGATAAGCACCCTTAGCACTCAGATCTTGTTTCCATTTAATCAGTATAGAAGGAAAGAGGGATATAAAAAAATCACCATTAGGTAAACATGACAGTAACAATTGTTGCAGGAATAATCCACTAATGGATGTTAATATTCATTGGCTAACCAGATGATCTAACTCACTCCTGTAATCCCAGTGGCTTGGGAGCTTGAGACAAGAGGATTGTGAGTTCAAAGCCAGCCTCAGCAACTTAGCAAGGCCCTAAGCAACTCAGTGAGATCCTGTCTCTAAATAAAATACAGAAAAGAGTTGGGGATGTGGATCAGTGGTTAAGAGCCTCTGGGTTCAATCCCCAGTACCAAAATAAATAAATAAAATTCAGAGGCAAAAGTTTCAGAAGAAACAGGATTTGTATCATCTTGATATATCTTCTTCAAGATATTTACTGACTTCTAAGGAAAGGATAGCAACCTTGCAATGGAGAAGCCCAACAGAAATCAAGGTCAACATGACCAGTAATCAGACCTGTCGAAACCTACACTTGTGACACGATGCTCTGAGGAGGATACAATTTCATGGGTATTCTTGACAGAAGTGTAGGCCCATCAGGAGAAAACTTCAAGCAACACCAATGGTGTGACATTGAGCAAAATAACTGGAAAAAGCTCCTCAACTGTGTCCTTGCCAAGAAAGACAGGGTGACCGAGGAAATACAACTTGCATGAGGAAATCAAGTGCACTGTGGGTCCCAGGGAGGATTCGGGAACAGTAGAGGAAAGCCCGGTGGACTTAAAATAAGCTCTTTACTTTGTTAAGTACTCATGTTAATTTCCGGGTTTTAATCACTGTACAGCTATTTAGAACATTAACATTAGAATGGCTTGGATTGCCTATATTATTTAGACTTTTCTGCAAGGACTAAAATTAGTTCAAAGTCAATAGTTCCTTTAAAAGTAAGTCCAAACACTACTGAGTGGAGAGTTGGAATGAACGACTCTGCATTCACACAAGGGTCATTACAGTCTTGTTCATTTTAAAGTCGAAGCTGAAAACTTGTCTTTGAACCATGTAGTCTTAGAGAAAACAAGTTTCCCCTGCACAGTCGGGGACCTGAATTAAGAGCACGCTGAAATGGGTAAGCTCTTGCAATTTCCTCTTGAGCGCACCCGCGGCTGCTGCCACCCACCATTTGCTCAATTTACCATATGTTCTGTTATCTTTCACTTCTGAGAAATGTGTTCTGTGCTCTGTTTTATTAGTCTTCTACTTTTACAATAGGTTAAAGGGCTAAATCCCACTTTATGGCTTGCCTAGCAGGATGGTGATGTTTGCTTTTCTGCTGCCTAATTCCGAACAAATGACCACACAGTCGCAATTTCTCCCCATAAACTAAAGCCGGTGCAAAGGTGATTCTTTGCCAGACAGTCGGAGAGGGAAGCAGTGAAGGGATATGAGCTGTCATGAGTCAGACACTCACGCTACTGGACAGAGAGCATTTCATACGTGCAGCGTTTACCATAGGGACCTGACTTGATGGAAGTAAGTTTGGTTTCACGTTTCTGACAGAACTCCACAATGCACGTGGGAGGTGGGGAGAGGCGTGATGAGGAGTCATGGCATGCGGGAAAGAGGAATAAGTTATAAGAAAACAGACAACCAGCTTGTGTGTGGCTTTGATTTTACAAAATACTTTTTTGTTTATCATCTCATTTGATATTAACAAAACTTAGCACTATGTCAATGTTCTTATCCCTATTGTACAGGTAAGAAAACAGAGACCTTGAGAAAACAAGAACATTTCAGATGCCTGCTCTTAATAAAGAGCAGGCTTATATGGAGCCAAGGCCAGCATCTATTTTGACACAGCCTTGAATTTTTCCAACACAAACTCTTGTTTTCTTTCCAAAAGAAAAAAAAAAAAACATCTCCATCTGTCATATGAGAAGTCTGAGGTCCCCAAGAGAGAGTTCTTTTTGCAGTGTAAGCCACTTTCAACTGCCCTCCTCCCCGCATGCTCCATAGCTATAATCTCTCAGAACCAAGGTGAGTGGGAGGCCATGTGCCTGGAGATGCTGTGATACCAAGATGCAAAGATACCAAGTTACAATTTGTTGTAGATTACAGTTTGTTGTCTCAGTCCAGGTAAAGCAGTGTCTCAATAGATTAACTCACAGTCCAGGTAGCTTAAATCACAGTCCAGGTAAGTTCTTCAGGCAGCTAGCTTGATCCGAAGTCTTGTCTGGTTCTCAGCCGAAGTCTCCTCCGGTTTTCAGCAACACTGAAAATTCTTCCTCTTTCGTTTTTACCAGCATTGGGATGGAGGCAGGAACTCTGGGCACTGGGAGGAAGGCAGGAACTCCGGATGGCTAAGAAAATCCTGTAGCATTCTACTAAGAAAACAACCTTCTGAACAATTTAGTACATTATCTCAAGGTTTTTTACGTTTGAAATAAGCCTTAATAGTGCTCATTACTCATTAGCTTCCAGGTGTGGGAGAGCCATTGTAGTTTAGTTATTGGCATTGAATATGACCAAACATCAGGGACGCTGGTAGCGTCTTCTGCCGGCTGTAGCATCCTGGGCAGCCCCAGATGGCCCTGGAGAGAGTCCGGGGAGTATCTGGACTCAAACTGCTACTGGGCACAGGGAGCAAGAACCTGCGAGACTGTGCCTCCAGGTCAGGTCTAGATTTGGGCTCCCGGCAGTGGAAGAGCCGGCTGCCACCACTTGGAAAGCCCTTGCTGCGCCATGACTGGCTTGTGCACGTGGCGGCTGCTGCACAGATTCACGCACCCTCCGGTAACGAAAAGTATTCAGTAATAGCCTTTTGCAATTTCTTTCTTGATAATCCTTCTTCCTCTGAACTTTTTTTTCTTTCTGACTAGAGTTCCTAGGCTTCCATCAACACATGCCCTAACTATTCTTGGTTCCACTGGGGTGCCTCCTTCCCTTACTAATTTACTTCTCACCCCTTCCATATTTTCATCACAAAGACAATACAATACACTGAGACAAGACAAGACGCAAACATACTGCATCAATCTTCTCCCTTTTCTCGAAATGGCCATTTTTCCTCTTGCCCTATCTGCCTAGGGATGAGCAGATTGCTCCTGTCCTATCTATGGACGGGCAGCTTTTTTTCGTCACTTACCCCAGAGTGTCCCGGGGCTCCCCGTACGGGCCACCATCTGCCGAAGTCCGGCTGCAGCAGAATAACCAGGGGGTGACGAACAACTTGTGTGGGTTGATACAGCAGGAGTAGGAGCCGTTTATTGTAGGACAACAGAGCTATTTATACATTTTGCACAGCTTATCTTAATTAGCATAAACTCGATACATCAGTCAACCAATAAGGAATCTCCACACTTAATGGCTCGCTTTTGTTACTTCTCAAACCACTCCCTCTGGCATTTTGCCAGGCACCATCCAGACTTGTTTATGAACTCTAACATTCCCCTGGCAAAATACCAGGTGTTATTTTGACTTTTTTACAGACTCTAACAAATAATAATAATAATAATAATAATAATAATAATAATAAAGACTGGGAATGTGGCTTAGTGGTAAAGTGCCTCTGGTTTCAATCCTTCATACCAAAAAAAAAAAAAAAAAGAAAAAAGTGTGTGTTTTTATCTGAAGAATGGGGTGGGTCCTTATAAAAGGACAAATTCTCTTGCACACTCATTCTCCACCATCTTGTGATCGATAAGAAGATACTTGCCAAATGCCACCCTCCACCCACTTTCTTTTCTTGGACTTCCCAGACTCCAGAACTTTAAGAAGTACATTTTTGTTTATTATAAATTTTTTTTGTTATTATAATTTTTTTGATGTTATAAATTACTCAGTCTGTGATATTTTGTTATACACCTCAAAATGGACTGAGACTCTTTGTGATTTAATCTTTTAAAATTTTTAATTCATTAATTTTTAGCGGAGTGTGTGCTCTGCTATCTCTGTTACCTGAGTGTGAATCAGGGTACCCTGAAGCATCTCCCATACGCCCAACTCCGGGCAGGCACAGCAGCCTCCACAGAATTCCTCCTTGGCCAACCTTTCGGTTCTTCTTGGCTCTGGCCTCCGGCAGTTCCATTCTGCAGAGCCATCAGTGAGCCCAGGTGTGCTTCCTGCCAGCCTCAGGCATGCAGACCGAGGACAAGAGCAGGAAGATTTCAATACCTGCAGCCCTGTGCCAGCCTCTGTGAGATGGGAGCCCAGCCCTCCTGCTGTTGGTGCTCCCTAAAGTCAGTGTCAGATGGATTTTAAAGCCCATCCAGCTTGGAGACCTCTAGCTTCTGTCTCAGTCCTTTCCCAGAGTGTCTATGGGTCGACTCTGACTGCCAAACCAAGTGGCACAGACTGAATGGCGTCAACAGCCGACATTTATTTTCTCAAAGTTCTGAAGATAATGTGTGAGATCAAGGTGCCAGCAGGTGTGGTTTCTCCTGGGACCTCTCTCTCTTCCCACTCTGCCCTCACATGGCCCTTTCTCTGTCCATGTGCCTCCTTGGAGTCTCTCCATGTATCCTCATTTCTTCTTCTTATAAAGACACCAGTCAGGTAGGATGAGGGCCCACCCTAGGGACCTCACTGTGTCTTAATCACCTCTTTGAATATTCTGCTCTAAACATAGTTGCACACTGGGAAATTCCATAGGTCAATTTGCTCACAATCTATGCGTTTTGGGTGGGCACAATCCAGTCCATTACAACGTCTAACGGTTGGTTCTCCGAGGTCCTCATGAATTTATAATAAGTTGCTCATAACCGCCGAGGCCCGATGTATCGCATCACAAGGGAAATGGGCATTTAAATAGGGGACAATGTCTTAGCTCAAAGGAACACATCTCTGCCGAAGTGACATTTGGGAGCAAGGTGTACATAGATCCTCTAAACCATCAGCAGATGGCAAAGTCTTCACCCAGGGTCACAGAGAGAGCTTGGTCTGCACAGGGCACTGCCAAGGTCTCGGCTTGGCACCAGAATCACGAGCCACCACACAGCTTCGTAGGTTCAAACAGCAATTCTTTATTCCCGCTCTCACACCGCCTCCACACAGGTCCAGGGGCAATTGCGTTCTGCTCTCTCCCGCACAATTCACCTACTCCACGAGGCTATCTCCAAATCCTCTTTTAATCTCACGAGAACTCAACGGGAACAAGCAGCAGGAACACCCTACTCCCAGCAATAATCTTCAACTTCCAACTTCCCTAAAACCCATTATCTTAAACTGGCAACGCCTTAAACCCAAGGAGCCGGTTACTTCCTCAAACCTGATCAGCTCTAAACCCGGATCTGCCTTGGTCCTTGAGCAAGGTCACCTTATTAAAGCATGCATGCAATGTCCCATCGAATGTCCTCTAAGCAGCATGGGGTACGCTTGGCAAGGAAATTTCGATGCGTCATTCCTACTTGGTAATGGCCCTCAGCAGGCTCACACTCAGTATGACCATGAAAGAAGACCCTCTCTTTGCAGAGGGAGCCCACCTGTGGGAACCGGGTTCTGGGAGAGGTGGCTGGTGACAGAGTATGCAAATGCGGGTGGCCTGGCTCCTAAGTGGAAGAAATGGTAGCCACTGTTCGTCCGTCCCCCTTTTTAAATAAAGTTTATCCCATTGTCCCTTGTCATCTGGGTGGCATTGGTTCCAGGACTCCTAAGATCCCAAAACCCATGGTACCTGGGATTAGACAAGTGCCTAATGTGTCAGGTAGTGAAGCATTTGAACAGAATCTCTGCACTTCTTCCTGTATGCTTTGAACCATCTCCAGATGACTCTTAACACCTCATGCAATGTAAATGCTCTGTGAAGTTGTTATACAGTATTGTTGAGGAAAGATAATAAGAAAAAATGTGAGCATGTGCAGGACTGATGCACTTTAAAAAAGTGCCCGTGGATGGTTGAATGTGTGTGCAGGAATCCACAGGCACGGAGGGTGACTGACTGAACTTGCACCGTGGACTCTCCCAGGTCCCTCTGACAGCCCAAAGTCCTGGTTTCTACCCTGGGGCTGAGAGAACTGAGGTGGGGCAGCGCCTGGCACAGAGGTGGGGATGAAGGGAGAGTTGGATCTTTTCTGGGCAACCATTTCAATTTTCACTCTGTAGCTTACTTGGTAAGTCGGAGGGGCCATTGTGCCTCTGGCAGATTTATAAATTCACAGGTTCTCAAGGTGCACAGGACTGTAAAACCTTCTAAGTGACGACTTCGGAGCAGAATGGCCTATGGAGTTTTCCAGTGTGAAGCAGAATTTGTGCTGGGGCAGAACTCGTCTCGTAGCATTTCTAGGAGCACTGTAAAGGGGGAAGAAGACGAATGTTCTTTCTCCCCTCAGGAGCCATCTGTAGTCTGAAGTGATTTACATATGTTTTTTTCAGCTTTATGAATTATTAAGCTGGCTTGACAGCCTCTTGGTTTTTATCATCTTGGGTTCACTTACTATGAACTGACATGTTGAAAGGAGAGTGTTCCTTTTTCATTGTTTCTGCAGGAGAATTTAGTTCTTTTGTGAATTTTTGAATGTGCCTTGCATTGAAGCTCGTCTTATGTGGCGTGTAACACGCTACAGATCTCTGCGGGAGGAAAGAGGTGGGTGGGATTCAAACCCAGGATTGCAAAGCACAGCTTCCTTCTGTTCAGCTGGGGAATATTAATGAGGTGGCTTTCTAGGGAAATGGTGAAGAACCCTTTGATGTCGGTTGATTTGTAACTACTGTTTTTTTTTTTTATTTTTTTTTATATATACTTACGGCAAATCCTGGATTAGGCATGAGCTGGATTATGTGGAAGAACTGTTTCTTAGTGGTTCTGATCTGGCCAATTAAAAAACTCCTAAGAGTTGGACATGGTGGTGCAGGCCTGTAATTCCAGTAGCTGCGGAATCTGAGGCAGGAGGATCATGAGTTCAAGGTTAGCCTCAGCAACTTAGCAAGGTCTTAAACAATTAAGTGAGACCCTGTTTCAAAATAAACAGGGTCTCACTTAATTGTGAGGATGTGGCTCAGGAGTTAAGTGCCCCTAGGTTCAGTCCCTGGTACCAAACAAACAACCCCTCCCCCGAAACAAATCCAAAGACAGAAAAACCAAACAAAGAATCCCTCATAAGAATCAAAATCAAAAAGCAAAGGAAGCTCCTGAGTTGTTAGTAAAGAAATTATCAAAATAAAAATCATCTTCGGAAGCTGAGACAGCCTATGACCTGGGAACATGCATGGTGGTTTTTGGGTTGTGATCTCCAAGGCTGGGAACCTTGGAGCGGGCACAGTTCTTGTGAACCTTGGCTTTCTTACCTGCAAAAGGATGGGTGGTCACAGCTGTCTCGTGGAGTGCTTGCATCAAGTAGCCTCATTTTAGTGTAAACATTTTGAAGGCTGTGCAACCCCCATAATTGTGATTAACAGCATGTTTGGCCCAGAAAGAGCCCTGGCTCTCCCCCTCCCACCCACAGCTCTCCCCACACCTGCAGGGAGGGCTCCTGCACCTGGAGACCAAGCAAGGACAACGGTGCCCGAGGAAGGCTGCCGAGGAGCCTACTCGGAAGAGGGACAGTTGATTGACTGGCAGTGAAGAAAGCATGGAATTTTATAAAGAAAAGATATTTTAATTGAAACCCAAGCACAGCAAACTGGGGCCATTTAGTGTACAGGAACAAGCGATGGATGTTTGCATAAGGATCTGTCAATCAACAACCACATGGAAGATGGTGGCCCTGGTGACACAGCCATTGCAGTTGGTGTGAGTACAACTTATGATGTTGTACAGTGACAAAATGGCCTAATGATGCAGTTCTTCGAACAGATCCTTGTCGCTAAGCGATGCACGATGATCAGTCACTCTGGAGATATCAAATATGCAAACGTGAGACACAGTGATGCAAGACGCAAGAGTGTAAGGTCATTGGCAGATGATTTGTTTATGCTTAAATGTTCTTATTTTAAAGTGAAAAACAATATTGGGATATCTAAAAACAGGGGCAAAATAGTAAGTTAGTTGTTTGTCCTGACTTCAATTGAATTAATCCTCCTCCTTTCTGTATCTAGCAGACATTATGTCACGCTAGGTGGACATGTATCGGGTTAGAAGCTTCTGTGCTTCCATCATCTTAATAATTGTTGCTAGACAACAAAACTTAGTGGCTTAAAGTGAGAGGCTTATATTTCGCTCATGATTTGGCTGAGACTGCTGCACACTTCGCTGTGCTCAGCTGGCTGGTTGCTTCTGCTCCCCTCTGTCTCCTGTGTGGCAGCTTCTGAATCCGCTGGGAGCTCTCCTATCAGAGCTTCAGTCGGGACTGCACATCCCCACGGAGGTGAGTCTGGGCTTGTTCCAAAAGGTGCCCCTTTAGTTGAGGACCCAGCGGAGCCACATTGGAGAAGGCTGAGACAGAGGAGCAGTGGTGCCAGGTGGCAGTTCTCCACCTACCGCAGATCTGCCTGGCTCTGTCCTGGCACTGTGGTGAGTTTTGTTAGGTTTCTCTTTCTTCCCATTTAGAATGGAAGTTGCTGAGGGCAACACCATCTCTTTATTTTCTGTATCTTCCGAAAACAAACCAATTGAATGCAGTTCAGGAAGAAATAGACTCACAGGGTGAGTGCTCAGGCATCGCATGTTAAAGATTTCTCAGTGCAGGTGCAAGGGAAGGCTCCGCTAGGAAGAGGAGCTTAATCTGGGCATAAAGGGTGGGGAGACCAGAATCTGTAATGGAATGAGACATTGTAGTCAGGCAAGATTTCACACAAAATTGTATCGGGAGGACCCTTTCTTGCTACAAGGCATGTTCATAGATACGTGTTAAAACAATTTGAGGTTCAGGTACAGATGTGTGTATCTGCTGCAGGTCTCTCTCTTTCCATCTCTACCTCTACTCACTCACTCACTCTGTCTATCTATTGTGGTCATTACATTTATGAGGTTATAAAATTGTTAAGTTTGGGTCAATTTGTCAGAGTTGGAATCCCGTCTCCAGCTCTTATGATCTCTGTGACCTTAAGCAAGTCATTTCGTCTTTTGATTCCTGCTCCTCTGATCCACATAGAGGGGATGTTGGCAGCAATCCCCACTTCAGGGTCTTACTGTGGAGATGGAATGCCAGAGGAGCCAGGCCTGGCCCTGGGAAGCACCAGCACGTCTTCATTATCGGTCATAACAACTCGTGCTGCAAGGAGATGTGGCTTATTGCCAGAACGGCTGTCATTCCTGAGGAGAGAAGCACAAGGTTGATCCCACATGGTTCAGTGTGGGCCGGTGCGGGGTGATTGTGTGGGTGAGGGGTTGTTTAGAAGATGTGGGCCTTGCCCACAAGGCCTCAAAGGCTGGTTGTAGGTATGAATTATTTATGTGAAGACATAGTAACACAAGACAGTGAGCAAATTCCAGGTGACGCAGACATGGAGAGGTCCTGTGAAGGTCAAGGTGGGGGAGAAAGAGGGTAATAGAGGAGGAGAGAAAGAAGTAAGATCTGGGGTTGGTTTGACTCTTGCCTTGACCATGGTTTTAGCTCAACAAAATAACATTTATTTCCACTTGAAAGACTGAGCTCTTGGAGCAACCCATGCAGAATAATGCAGATAGGCAATGAAATGCTGCTTCCTCCCAGCATGACACTGAATTTCTTGAAACATTATGGGCTTTCTTCTCTTCACTACCCTCGGCTAGTCCAGAGCTAGCAGCCCTCCCAAAGATTTGCTAAGAGCCAGTATGAGCTACAGAAATGCTGTGCCTGCCTCTGGTGCTTGAAGGTAAAAATTTAAGTGTTCCAAGTGGGTCGGTCAGACTTCCTGTGCAGACGTGGAGGTGAAGAGACGTTGGGGTGCATTTTACCTTGCATTTCAGAAGATGTGGTAAAGCACATCTGGACAGGAATATGTGGGTTTTTTTTTGAATAAATGAAGTATTCGGTAAAACTTTGCAATTACAATATTATTTTTTGGATGAGAGATAAAAAATGATAAAAGGAAAAAGTGTGTACATGCAACTCAGCAGAACAGGGCAGGTTTGTGGGTGCTGACTCCTCATGGAGAGGCCCTGGGGTATCCTCCACAGGACTGGGTCTTGGCCATCTTAGATGTCTCCTCACACTTGCTGAGGGGCCTCCATGAAGCTGATTATGTATCACTTCACACAAGTATATGTTGTTTGTGTGCAGGAATATTCACACACCTGCTACCTAGCCAGAACTTTACTGGAGTGCATTTCTCCTCTTTAACCTCTTCTGTGTTGCTGGAGGGGAATACTTCTTTCTTGCTCAACTTGAATTCTAATTAAAATTCCAATTCTAAATTCCAATTCTTCTTCCACTTCCTCTTCTCTTCCCTTTCCTTTCTTTTTCCCATTTTTTCATTCTCTTTCCTCTTCTTCATTCTTTTATTCTTACTTCTTATATCAGGGGTATTGTCTTAATTGCAAACAATTCTCCTACCCTAACATCGTGTCTCTCTCTCCCTTTTGGGGTTTTCTCTTTAGCATTTTAATCTGACTACCTGTTATGGGTTGAATTGTGTCCTTCCCAAATGCATACATGGAAGTCCTAATCTCTTCTACTTCAGAATTTGACCTTATTTGGAAATAGAGTTATTTCAGATAAAATCAGTTTAAGATGAAGACATACTGAGGGGGTACTCCAAAATGGCCAGGGTCCTTATAGAAAGGAGAATTTTGAACACAGGTATACACACAGGGAGAATGTCATGTGTAAATGAAGGCAAAGATTGGGAGGTAAACATACAAGCCAGTAAACGCCAAAAATTGATGGTAAACTGCCGGGAACTAGGAGCCAGTTACGGAACAGATTCTTTCTCCCAGTTCTCAGAATAACCAGCTCTGTGGACACCTTGATCTTGATTTCTAGCCTTCAAAACTGATAGAATAAGTTTTTCTTGCTTAAACCACCCGGTTTGTGGTATTTTGTTATAGAAGCCCTAGCAAAGTAATATAGTGCATTTTTGTGTGTTCTTTATGTACATATGCATTTACTCTCCCTTATTATTCCAGAAATGACTCGAGATGTTGGTACTAAAATGTTAGCAAAACCCAAAAAAGAGTAATAAAAGAACTATAGAATGCAATGGGAGGAAGTAAAGGCAAAAATCTGACAGTGAACCCATCCTTTCCTTCAGCATTTGTTGTAAATCAAATTGATTTGGAAGTAGGAAAAGGTGTGTTGATATTCAAACTAATGAAAAAGCTCATACCTTCAAATTGTATATTGGCCAAGGTTTGATTAAGTTTTAAGCTCCGTGAGGGCAGTTACCTATTTGTTTTGTTTACCATTGTATTATACCTAGTATCATACCTGTCACATACTAGGTGAATATGCATCATTATAAATTGACTGATTGCCTAGGGACATAAAGTTAATCCTTATGGCAAAAATAGAAGGCAGATGTCACCATTCCAATGAGAAAAAACTGAAACTCTCTTTTTAGTTCTGGAATTTTCAGTTTCTATCTGTCTAATTGGGGCATCATTTACTAATAACTTACCAGATGTCTACCACAGCATAGTCTTCAGAGAATATAAAAAATAAATACTCCGTGGCCTCAGGGGCTCTCCTTAAACCTTCGTACTGCTGCACACTACCCTGTGTTAATAAGAGCAAGCCTGAGAAGAGCTCCGCGGCACACATTTGCGTTATTGGAACGACCATTTGACATGCAGCCACCATCTCTCTTGTGAGCTCCCTGAAGCCTCTGGGCTCCATCTTTTGGCTCTCAGACCACCTCCTGCCCTGAAGGGTTCATCCAAGGTTGACATGACGACACTGCAGGGCAGAATCCTACAGTCTCAGAGTTGGCATCGGGCAATTGATGGCTGAACAGGCTCCTTAGAAGCAAAGTGGATGTTGTCCTCAGGGCAAAGGTCGCAGACCTCTCTGGAGCCTTATACCCCACCCATGCAATGAGCGGCAGGGCCCAGTCCGTGTATCGTGAACACATTTACCTTTGCCAAGGGCGGCCCGCTTCTGATTTCCGTCTTGCCACAACAGGAGTGCTCTCTTTTGTTCCACGGAGACCTCTTCTCGATGTTAGGATGATCACTAGAAGACTCCCGTGTTGGTGACACCTGAATAACCAGAACACTCCCAGTAGCTATTTTCAGGGTGTGGGCTGCTGATCAGGAAGCCAGCAGCTCACTCCAGACCTTCATTTTTTTCAATTCAAGCAATGACAGCTTGAACTGATACACACAGTGTCATATTATCTATTCTAAAATGTTTAAAAGTAAATGACAAACACTGTGACAAACGCTTTAGGAGGACCAGTTTACACAGTCCACACCACCCCCACTGCGTTCCACCCTGTGGCTTCTGCTACATCTGTCCCTGTTCGGATCCTGTAGCCGTTTGAGTCTGTGAGTACTGATATGAAGAATGAGGATGTGGGCATTGGAAGCCAGAAAAGAGAATTCAGACTCGACTTAATCATAGGCATTGGTAATAATAGGCACTGTGAAAACAGATGCCCAGGAAAGTTCACTAGATGAGCTGGGCGTGGAGGTGCACGCCTGTAACCCAGTAGCAACAAAAGAAAAGAAAACAAAACAAAACAAAAAAACAAAAGGAAAAAAAGGAAGGTTCATTAGTGAACATTGCTGAGATGAGCATCATTCCCAGTTCTGCCATTACCTGAATGTATGGGTCTGGCTGCTGCTTCACCTCTCTGGGACTAAGTGGCCTCATCTATAAAAAGTATAGCCTGGATGAGATATTCTGTAAAGACTCTTAAAATTCCCAAATGTCATGATTTTATATTCTACTTAGCCATTAGAGGCAGGATGAGCTATTTGTGAAGGCAACATGAGCCAGAATTCCAGCTGGGACACATTAAGTACATTTTAAAATTTGTAAACTTTTGCAAACATTCCATATTACTTACGGAGTGACTTAAACTTATTGGCATATTAAATAAATCTCTTATAGTGATGTGGCTATGTGGCAAAATTTCTCCTATTTATTCATGCATGTATATATTTATTATACCCAGTCTTGTTAAGATAGGATTTAAATAAATTTTCCACCTTCCTAATAATGATTCCTGGCTTCTATGCATGCCACTAGGTGGCGATGTTGTGTTTTTGAAACCAATTTACTTTTTAGAAGAGATACATGATGGGTGAGATACTACTTAAAAATAAAAATCACATTTTCAGTTTTTGCTCACTTTTGAATCATATTTCCTAGAATTTGCTCATTGTTTAAAATGTGACAAGAAACCTTAATTCTTAAATTCAGAGGAATTAGGTTTTGTTGTTGTTCTTTAAAACAATCCCAATATCTAAGAAAAATCAAATAAAAACAAATCAAATCTATCCTATAGCTTAAAAAGAACTTGAATTTCTCTTCTAAAGGGAATTTAAACAGTTTATTCTGAAAATATTTAGAGAATTGTAAAAAGTTTTTTAAAAATTTTCTTATTCTTTTCTGAGGAGCATGCTTAATATAGCATAAAACAACTACTGCAGATACAAAATATCTCAGAAAAAATTGAATTTGTATTGAAAAAATACAGACTATTTCTTGTTATTATTCCTTAAACAATACAGTTTAGCAACTATTTACACAGCATTTACACTGCATTAGGTATTATAAGTAAACTAGAGATGATTAATGTTTATTGGAGGATATATACAGGTTCTATGCAAATGCCACATCATGAGTATCTGCAGATTTTTGGTATCTGAGGGGGTCCTGGAACCAGCCCTCCATGGATTCAAAGGGACAACTGTATACCTGTTTTGGGCGGGGGGAGGGGGAAGGCCATTCAAAAAGCCAACGTCACTTTGGGTCGTTATGATTACATACTTTTGGGAAAGAAAGATGTCCCTCTATCTAGGAAAATCATACAAGGCATCTCTTTCTAGAATAAAGCTGAATGCTTGAAAGAAGGAGAAGGGCATGAGGCCAAGGATTTAGAGAGTGTTTTCTCCTGTATGACAGTGAAGGAGACTCATCTCTTCCACAGAGACTGGGTGTAAGAACCACCAGTTTAGAGGAAAGCTATTCCTGTGTTCAGTTACCTGAGACTGATTTTCTCCAAGTTCTGTTGTATTGACAGTGGGCAAGTGGAGCAGGAAAAAAGGTGGATAATGTGGTTCTGGTCTTATTTTCTCTGTCATTAGCCTCACAATTCTCACTTACTGATAGACAAACACTCAGCTAGTATCTCCAGCAATTGAACACCATGGTAGGGCTATGGGCTGAGGAGCTGAACTGTCTGGCCCATATCAGCTTCAAAGACGGACAACCAATCTGTCATGGTGTTGACTTCTTTATCTGTAAAATGGGGCTTTTAAAAATCGTTCTTCCTGACTTTTTTTGGGATGGTTATAGGATCTCAATATGTGGGAATTTAAAAAAAAAAATCAAACAGAGTGCTTGAAACATAATAGCTATTATTTTTGTTCTCTTTTTTGTTCTGAAGGTTGACCAAAACAACCCTATGGTGACCCAATGTGAATGACTGATCAAATTAAGCAAGACGGTTAAGATAGCTATTTTAATTTAATGGATGTACATCTCTTCCCCTGTTTGCATGTATTTTTATGGCAGATTCATAGGTTGTTCCACATTCAAAACCTCATGTACTTCTTCCTCATAAACTAAAAGTAAAACAAACCAAACAAAACTCTTATTCGAGGTAATGGCTTTCATAAGGGACTTATTGCCCTCACTTGGGGATTCAGAAATTCTTAAGAGAGATGAACATGGAAATTTGATGTTGATTTGATTTCCCAGACTTCCATAATTTTTAGATTTAAATAATTTTAGCAGAGGCAATTTTCATTTATTTTATTGAACTGAACAGGTAAAGAGTGAAAGTACTGCTGCATCCTATTCTGCAAAATTCTTACGACAACACAACTTTGTTATATATGTGTGTGTGTCGTCCTCTTGAAGATTCCTGAACTTGTGTCTGTGCAAGGGATGAGTCTGTACTCCTCATTGTCATGAGGAAAACCCATCTACCCTCTCCAAGTCCCTGGTCTCATCACTTCTCTTTCTTTTAGGCATTTGTGTTTGAGAGAGCAGTGTGCTGGGTGGTTTTCCTCTTTTGCAAAGAGCACGTCTCACACAAATTAATGCCTTTCTTTCCCCCAAAGTGCATGATTTGAAATAATGAAAACTTGGATTCAGAAGTTGCGTTTCGCAGGACGTGACAAAAATACAGGGACACACGATCATCCCAAGTGGTGGAATGGGAAGGTGGGCTCTTTGCCACGGGCCACTGAGGTGGGGAATCATCGGATGAAGGTGATGAAGATGAACGCCAGCTGTGCTCACGAGAGTCCTTCCAAGCGGAGGGCCTGGCCTGTGCTGGACAGAAGGTCACCAGAGTTCCTGGGCGAAGCGGTGATTCTCCCCTGGAAACATTTTCCACCATCTCCCCTGCCCACCCTACCCAGGGGATCTCTGGCAATGTCTGTAAACACGTTTGATTGTCATAACTAAGAGGAGGGTGACTATTGGCCTCTGGTAGCTAGAGGCCAGGGACACTGCCAAGCATCCTACAACACATAGGACATCCCCAACCACAAAGAACTGTCCAGTCCAGGTGTCAGCCGGGCTGCGGCTGAGAGCCTGGCTTAGAAGGAGCTTACGGTTCTTGGGTTCAGAGCCCTGTTGCCTCGGGTAAGACCTGTAAGGTGATGTCGGGGCCTTGCATAAGACTTGGATGCTTTATAGTGAAGATGCAGTTTTCACTCTTTGCTCTTTTATCACAGTGTCCACAGAAAAGAAAGCTCTGTGAGAGCTACGTTAAAAGATTTCTATTATCTTTTAGAGAACATTACACAAACTAAACATTGTGGACTACTAATGTCATACGATTACTTGAACATAATGTGCGCTGTCATTCCAAATGAGCCTGTTAGAAGGAATCCGAGTTTTATTGGCATATAAAACAAGACAGAAGTGCTTTCTAGGACCAGCATTCAACTGCAGATGTACAGGTGGCCCCCGACTCACAAGGGCTTGACTTGGATCTTAGGTCTTTGTGATGCTGTGAAAGCTCATCCACACAATCACTCTGTTTTTTAGTTTCAGTATAATATTTGTGAGATGTTCAATACTTCACCAAAAAAAAAAAAGGGCTTTGTGTGTGTTATGGCTGGGATATTAAATGTTCCCAAAAGACATGTATGTGAGAGGCTTGGTCCCCCGCCAGTGGTGCTATTGGGAGATGGTGGAACCTTTAGGATGTGGGGCCTGGTGGAAGGAATTTAGGTCACTGAGGCTTGGCCTTGCAGGGAATATTGGAACCCAGCCCCTTTGCTCTCTATCACATGTTCCCCACCATGATGTTCTGTGCTACCACAGGCCCCAAAGCAATGGAGCCAACTGACTTTGGACAGAAACCCCTGAAACCATGAACCAAAATAAACCTTTTCGCCTTTTTTTTTTTTTTTTTTAAGAGAGAGTGAGAGAGGGGAGAGAGGGAGAGAGAGAGAGAGAGAGAGAGAGAGAGAGAGAGAGAGAGAGAGAGAGAATTTTTTAAAAAAATATTTATTTCTTAGTTCTCGGCGGACACAACATCTTTGTTGGTATGTGGTGCTGAGGATCGAACCCGGGCCGCACGCATGCCAGACGAGCGCGCTACCGCCTGAGCCACATTCCCAGCCCACCTTTTCGCCTTTTAAGTTGGTTTTCTCAGGTTTTTTTCTCACAGCAACAGAAAACAGATGAACACCGTTGGATGATTTTCCCAGCTGTAGGCTGATGTAAATAGTCTGTGCTCATTTAAGGTAGGCTAGGCTGAGGCAGGATGTGCAGTAGGCTCGGTGCCTTCAGTGGATTTCCGACTTATGATATTTCCAGCTGATTACGGAATGACACGACCCCATCATAAGTGGAGGATGATCTGGGCTACAGAGCAGATACTGGTGACATGCTGGTGAGCAATTAGTCACATCCACTGCCTTCAAGGGGCAATAGTGTCGGGACGGAACCTGAATCAGTGTGAGAATCAGTGTGGGAGAGGTGACCTTGTCATCCTTATTTCCTTCAGGTAAATGACACCCTTACAGGGTCTGTGGAGGAGAGGCCTGTTATGCACTGGGGTGTGAGGCGGGCTCCTGACCTGGGTGATGCACAGAACCAAGGTGAGTGTTCTGAAGGTGGTGTCCGTCGGTGGAGCAGGCTGAGCGGGGCCAGTGGTCCCTGGCTGGGATCACAAGCACAGCCCAGATGCACACTAACGTGCACCCTCCAGTGGCACAGAGACCTGCAGAGGCAGAGGGGAGCAGAACCTCCTTCCTGTGACTGTCTGCATGGACAAAGCAGAGTCGGCACTGCCCCGACAGCCTTCCCCTAGGGAGGGGAGCCAGAGCACCCTGAGATGCTCTTTGCAATCCCCTGGAAACGTCTCACGTGGAACGTGAGTTTCCCAAGCCACCATTCCAGCCTGGGGCTTCCTCCAGGCTCGGGTTCTGGATCTGGCCACATAGTTGCCAGGATTCTACTTTCTGTTGGATTCTGTAGCTCTTCTGTTCAGGGCAGGTGGCTGGGGTGTGTTGTGGGGTAGTGAGTCTTAGCAGGTTGGGAGAAGCCAGCAGTTTGGAGAAACGAGTTCAATGTCCCTGAAAAGGAGGAGTGGACTGTTGACCCCCATCACTCCAGAAGTGTTGTCATTTATCTTCATCTTTGTTCCAATATTTAGAGTTTTTTCCTCTTTTTATGCCATTTTACCTTTCTGGCAATATAGGTCCCATACAGTATCCTTTTTGGAGGATAGCAGTAAGTATTCTGAAGTATCCAGAAGGGGCTTTCTCATGATCAGGAGTACCATATTGCACAACTGCAGAAGATATCGTGCACAATGCAGTCTGTGTGAAAGATCCCTCTGAAGTTGTTCAGTGCACAATCCATGCAATCACACAAAGCAACTCTCTTTGTGTTTAGGGAAGTCAGTAACCTTCTGGATGATCCACAGGGATAAGCAGACAGCTGTGATCAGCAAGCCCTCCTCCTGCAGCAATGGGAAGAATGCACGGGTCTGCCTTTGGGTGTTGAGCTTACCTGAATGGACGCCGGTCAGCAGATTTCCTTTGGTTCCCTGAAAGGTGGAGGCCATGCTTTCCCTCAGGGCTGGTTCCCTTCTCTCTACCTGTTCCCCAGGATCTGCTCAATTCAGCTCCTGATGTCTGCCCACATTTCTCCCACCACCTTCCTTCTATCACCTACCCTGTTTTCCTGGGCAGGGTGAATTCTTGCTTCTTTGCTCTGCTTACATTATTTTTGCATCTCAACATCTCTGCCTCTCTTACTTGTGATCACTCGGATCATCATTCTTTTCAACCCTGTGATCACGATTCATATTTGGAAGTTAAAAGCATCTTGGACCTGGAGACTATCATGCTAAATGAAATAAGCCAATTCCCCCCAAACCAAAGGCTGGATGTTCTCTGTGACACGCAGATGCTGACTCACAATAAGGGGGGAAGAAGGAATAGAAGTGCAGTGGATTAGACAAAGGGGAATGAAGGGAAGGGAGGGAGGAGGGGAATAGGAAAGACGGTAGAATGAATTGGACATTAGTGTCCTATATTCATGTATGAATGCACGACCAGTGAAAGGCCACATCATATACGACCACAAGAGTGGGAGGTATACTCCATGTATGTATTTATGTCAAAAAGCACCCTACTGTCATGTCCATCTAAAAAAGAACAAATAATAAATAAATACATAAATATCCACATCCAGGCCCACCTTTCCCACAACCAGGCCTTCGGTCACAGTGTTCCCTCCAGCCAGAATTCCTTTCCCATATCCCAGAAGGACTACCTGTGACCCACACTTAAAAGTTCATTGACTCTTCTTCCTAAATGACTTCCTTGATTCTCCCTCTTTCCTACATTTCTACCAAAATATGCATGCCAGTCTCTCCACTGTGCCCATCAAAAGATGTGTTTGTTTTCTGAACTCTTAAAAAAACCTCTAACTGTGCCTTTATCGTGATATTTATTACTGTGCACTCTATAGCACGTTACCTTTTCCAACTCATTGCTAAATCTTGCTGGGGAGACAAAAAGAATCATGCTTCAACTCACCCTCTTGCTTTCCACCAAACCTACTACCATGTTTTGTTTGTAGCCATTCTCAATAAATGTGCTGTGAATAAGTTTTTTAAAAGCAGCATCTTGATGTTTCTCAGTCTTGGGTTCCTTCATAGAAGGCATCGAATGAAGGAGTGCCTGTAGCTGATGGGCAAATAGCTGGGAACTAAGGGAAAGAAAGAAACACCAGAAGATGAGTGGGGTCAGGTGCGGCGGCACACACCTGATATCCCAGTGGCTCCGGAGGCTGAGGCAGGAGGATTGCAAGTTCAAAGCCAGCCTTAGCAATGTAGCAAGGTTCTGTCTCGAAATTAATATTAAAAAAAGGGCTGGGGATGTGGCTCAGTTGTGGCTCAGTGGTAAAGCAGCTTTGGGTTCAATCTCTAGTACAAAAAAAAAAAAAAAAAAGAGTAGGCCCAGAGTCTCTTTTTCTTTCATTGGTGAAATGCTCGGTTCTCCTCACCTCGTGGGGAGTTACAGAAAGGTAGAAGCAATGTGTCTTGTTCTCCTCTGTGATTACCTAGCTCCTGGCACAGTTCCCAACACAACACCAGCACTGAGTAAAAACAGTGGAATACATAAAGAAATGGACCTGTGGATGTTGTTTTATATCAGGATAGTTTTCAGTTGCGTGTAACAGAATCATGATTGCAGCGCCGTAACTAAATAGGCAGCTTTTTCCTCATGACCAGTCTAGAGGCAGAGACCTAGGAAGCAGCAGGTGTACCCATGGCCAGGCAGGGAACAGTGCTACTTCCCGGCCCTGTCCTTCTTTGCATGTGGCTCTTGAACTCAGGGTCGCAGGACGGTTGCACCATCTCCAAGCACACAGTGGATCTTCATGGTGAATCAGACGAATCTGTATCTTTTTATTTGGAAAATTACAGCTTTTTGAGGAACTCCACTGATGTATCACTAAGCAAACCGTGCTCTCCCTGGCAGCAAGGGAGACGGAAATGAGGTTCAGTTTAATCTGGGTTCTCTCCGTGTCTGATATTGTAAGCATTTCTTGGGGGTGGCCATGTTGTATTTATATTTTGTATCCTATTTTTAAAATTAATATAAATTAACATAAATATCCTCTTTAAAAATTAATGTAAATTAATATAAATTAATAATAACTGATGTCATATAATAATAATGGATGTTATGTAATTAAAATTTTTGTAAACATAATTCCTAGCTTCATATCTTTGAGAACCTCTTTAGATGAGACCGCAAGCCCCTATCTAAATGAGGAGGCGGGGAGTATTTCCGACAATGATTTTATAAAAGAAAACCTTTATTGTAATGGTGCTCTTGAGTGTGATCCAAACTGATTGCATCTGATCAGTAATTTAGAATTTAGATTAAGCAAGGATGGAATTCAAAGACAAATGATCTCTTTAAGAAAACATTCAGTTAGTATGCTCCTATTCATCTCCATTAAAGATGTAATTTTCACATATTTGACACATGGTTTTATTCATCCGTTTTACTCTGTGAACAATCATTGAGCACCTACTAGGTTCCTGGTGCTTGGCATGAACATGAATGCGGTAGTGGAGCACGTACCAGGAACTGCAGCGTTCACGCAGTCCACAGTGCAGGAGTGCTCCGGGAGCCTGCCTTTTAGTGGAAGAAGGCAAAAAACTTAGCAAGTAGGCACACTGATCAATAATACCGTTCAATGGAAATCAGTACTTAAAGAAAATAGCATCACGGAGGGGCAAGCCTTGTAATCCCAGCAACCTGGGAGGCTGAGGCAGGAGGATCGCAAGTTCAAGGCCAGCCTCTGCAACTTAGTGAGACCCTAAGAAACTTAGTGAGAACTTGTCTCAAAATAAAAAATAAAAAGGGCTGAAGATGTAGCAGTAAAGCACCCCTGAGTTCAATCTCCAGACAAGAAAAAGGAAAGAGAAGAGATGGATGGAGTAGAAAGTGTTGGGAGTATCGGTTACAGGGAGCCCTTTCACATTGGGTGGTCAGGGAAGAGCAGGGAGCCCATCCACAGGAGGGGGGAAGGCTCAGGGCAGCGGGGACAACCAGGACAAAGCCCTGAAGCTGGAGAAACCGTGATGTAATACAATTTACTGGCTTTGGCCAAGGGAAACAGATGGCATGGCTGAGTGTAGTCCTGGGGGACGGTGGTACAAGTTCACGGAGGCCAGTGGAGTGCTCAGCCTGATGCATGGTTCGCAGCCTGTGTCTGATGATGAGCCGCGGTGTTGGGGCTGGGGGCCTGGAGATGGGTGGGCACGCCCTGCTGTGGGGTGGCGCTGGAGCCTGGTGGCTCAGATGAAGGTGACTGGAGAGGTGATAAAAGGTGTGCTTGGGAGACATTTGTACCTGCATTAGTTTGCTCTGGTGGCCACTAAGAAAATACGACAGCCTGTGAGGCTTCACCCACCGAAATGCGTTTTCTCACGGTTCCAGAGGCTGAAAGCCAAGATCAAGGTGTGTGCGGAGTGGGTTTCTGGGGAGGACCCCTCTCCCTGACCTGCAGGACACACTGCCTCCTGCCTGTGCACTCAGTCTCTCCTCTGTGTGTGCCTCCTGCCGTCTCTGTGTGCCCAGATTTCCTCCTCTTGTAAGGACACCAGTCTGAGTGGATTTGGAAACACTAGAGACCTCATGTTAATTCTTTAAAGGCCCTGTCTCCAAACAGGTCATACTTGGAGGTCCTGAGAATCGGTGTTCAGCCAGCTTAGCCTTTTGAGGAGACACAATTCAGTCCTTAAGGTTCCTAAGGAGGAGATACATAGATAGAGTTGATAATGAGAAAATTAAGAAATTCTTGAAAACACAGAGATTTCAAGATAAATATTGCATTCAAAACAAAATCTGGGTGTTTAAGGCTGGTCAGAAGGCTGGGGTTGTGGCTCAGTGGTAGAGCATTTGCCTAGTAGGTGTGAGGCACTGGGTTTGATTCTCAGCACCACATAAAAATAAATAAATAAAGGCATTGTGTCCATCTACAATTAAAAAAAAAAAAAAGACTGGTCAGCACAGAACCACCAGGGTTAACAGTGCCAGGAAGGAATTATAGCAGGGAAGGGCAAGGGTGAGTGTGGAGGGGGAGGGAGAGGGAGAGGGGACTTCTGGAACTGGTTCCACTTTGCTGAATGAGAAACAATAGCACGTGCAGCTGTATTTACTCAGGTATAGATACTGGCTTCAGCATATAAGGAATTTCACATTATAGATGAAACTTTGAGGCTGATAAAAGGTGTGTTTGGGGTTGGAGGGAGGGAGGGAGGGAGATAGAAGAGATTTGCATTTTGACTCTGGGGGAAGTTGGTACATAGGAGGCACATGGCTCTGCATTACATTTGGCAGCTACTTCTTTAGTGCTTTGAAACGGTGACATTTCAGGGGCAAGGCTTTTCACAATGAAAGTACTTTTTTTTTGTAATTATGCAAATAGTATGTGAGTATTCATATATCATTTGTGCACTATTAAATATTCAAACAATGCTGGGAATGTATGAGGAAGAAAGCAAATCCACCCTCTGAGATAGTCACCACTAGGCATTTTTAATGAACCTTTTTCATGCTTTGCTTTATGCATATATATATATGCACATCTATAATTCATACCAGTCAATCTATTTATTTATAGTGAGGTGTGCGTGAACAAATGGAAGTGAGTATGCACATACACATGTGTGCATGGACGTGCTTGTGGATGCACATGCACACATGTGTGTGCACTTGAGAGTATGTGGACATGTGTGCATGCATGTGCATGCAGATCTGTACACCGCCCCCCCCCCCCACCTTTCTGCTATCCTCTGGGAACCCATGTTAGCTGACTGGTTTGCATTCCTCTCTCTTTTCTCTAAGAGTTTCTGTCCATTTACCAATACACATCTATAGGTGCACCCCAATACACATTATTGTACAAATACAAATTATTATACAAATAATTTTAAAATTAACATCTATTTTTATAAAAAGATGTGATCTCAGATGAATGCACTACACATATGTGCACACACTGTTCCTCATTCCCACGTATTTTTGAAGTGTGCTGCCTAGATGTGTGTCTGCTTTGCTCATGGAACTTAATATCCGTGCTTGTTGGGATGCTGGGTTTCATAAACATCCCTCTGTTTGCATTACCCCCAGCTCTCGGTTCCCCTTTCTCTTCACCTCTTCCTTGCCGAGGAGGTGAGGAGGAGCTGGGTGGTGGACAGATGATGGGAGTAGATGCTCCATGAGCAGACATACCTTACTAGACTTTTCTCAGCGCATGCTCCCGCCATGCGGGCCAATTTGATCTAAATGCCTGTGAATCAAAGGGTGTCCATACACAGTCCTGCTATTAGTAGCTCACTATCTGCTTCACTGTTTCAGTTGCCCCAGATCTGGATTTGGAATATGAAGCCCCTTTATGACCTTTTTGCCTTGGTCACTGCTTTTGATATCAGTAGAGATTTGTTCTCTTCTCCTCGCTGGAGAGACCTAGATTCACATACAAAGGTGTGAACCCATTCTGTGGTGGTTGTTTTCCTACAGAGCCACCAGGGAAACTTCCACACCATCTGCTGGTCTCTTCTACACCAATTCACCAGTCTTCATGCAGAGAGCATGCAGTAAAAGAACCCGCCGGATAAGCAAAGTTATTTCTATTGAAATCATATACCAAACCCTTAAGTAAAACGTCATTCTATTTAGGGATGCTTGGGTGGCAGAAGGAAAATTGGCCTATTTTTCTGATTAGTTTACTTTCCACTCTTGAAAACATTCTTAGCCTAGACCTTGACCCCAGGGGAGTAAAATGATCTCTGTTTTTAATGTTCTGAATTCTTAACCCCAAAGGGCAAACCAGATGTTATTAGTTGTATATTCCCTATAGCACATACTAAATGAGTTGCAACTCTGAGCATGGATAAAATAAGAGTTAATGGAAATATATTATGCCATTATTCAAGTTTAATGGAAACTTGTTAAGATTTTGTTTAAAATATTGCATGAAAAGAGACTGTATAATGAAATTGTACAGAGGGAGAGTTTGCAGAATGATTGAAGTAGACCAGCTAGTCAATAACGTTTGACTGTGGCTCTTTCTCCAGTATTCATTCTGGAATGAGCTGACTGGTGCTCATTTCTGTATTCTGCAAGGGCAAATTCCCTGTGACCATTACTTAGCTCAGAGACTTGGTCTTCCCTGGGGCTGACACTGCACTCCAGGCCAGCATGAGGCAGACTGGAGCATCCTGCTTGCCAAAGCCCTGGTCTTCACCTTCTGAGCCCACAGGCCAGAAGGGCAAGGTCAAGACTGGAAAAGAGCCTGTGTGGCTACCCAACTCCAGTGACACGTGCTGAGTGGTGGGCAGGTCTGGGCGCTGCTTCTATTAGGAGGACACTGTCACCAGAACCAAACCTCTCCAGGGGATCATTAGAGAGACTCACGGTCCTCCTCTCATACCTGCTGTTCTACTTCAGGAAATGTGCAGAGAAAAAATATTTGTTTATTTATTTTTTTTTGTTGCTCAAAAGTGAAGCTTCAGATAATGAAACATTTTCATGATCACAAATCTTCAGCAGCTGGATACTGAAATATTGGCTCGCTATGTATATGTGTCTATGTGTGTTCACTTGTGCAAATGATTCTAATATTATTTTGGCAATTTTTTTCAAGTACTTATTTTTTAGTTGTAGTTGGACACAATATCTTTATTTTATTTATTTATTTTTATGTGGTGCTGAGGATCCAACCCAGGGCCTCGCACATGCTAGGCAAGTGCTCTACCACTGAGCCACAACCCCAGCCCTTATTTTGGCAATTGCAGGTTAAATTCCTACTGGCAGAACATGGTCTTCCTCCTGTGTGGGTGCTGGGACATTAAATTGGATCTAATGAATATTTATTGCACTCCGTCAGAGGGACAGACGAGTCTTCTGTGGGGAATGGAGAATACTGGGAGATTCGTAATTGGGAGATAGACTGAGCCCCATGCTGAGAAGTCTGAGACCTGAATTCTTGCTCTAACTCCTTTCTTATCTATCCCTGTAAGTCTCAGCAGATCATTTAACTCTCCAGAATTTTTAAATCAAAATTTTATCAATGGTAAAAGGCCTAGATTGACTACCTTATAAAGAAAGTCTCTTCCACTTGAGAACTGTCATTCAAGGATGAAAGAAAAGTTAAACCCTTCGTTATCAGATGTATATGCACAAAATGCATTAAATCTGAAAGGGTTGGAAAAATCATACAATAAGTAAAGGGAATTCAGTAACTCCCAGCATTTAAGTGATAACTAGATATTCTAAAAAATAACCTCCTTCAGTAATTACTGGGTTACACAAATACTTCCCCTGATCATTTATTCATTTATAAAATGTTTTCAAATTCTCACATTGTGAGAGGAGACTACAAGGTGCTAGAGACACAAGAGTAGTGAGTCAAAATACTTATCCCCAAAGAACTCACATGAGGTGGATCTCAGAGAAAAGATGGGGAACAAAAGGCAAATAAATTACCATAAAGTGTACTTCCTAAGCTCACTGCCAAAGAAATGCCTTGTTTCATCTTTCTATCCACATTATAAAAAACACAAGATGGATGTGATTGCAAAATTTGAAAACGTGCTCCTATGTTAGGGTCTGTCAACAAGTCAGGATGGCGCCTGGCATTTTGCAGAGGGAGTGGTTTGTGAAGTCACACCAGCGAGCCATTAAGTGTGGAGATTCCTTATTGGTTGACTGCTGTATCTAGTTTATGTTAATTAAGATAAGCTGTGTGGAATGTATAAATACCCCTCCTGTCCTTCAATAAATGGCTCCCACTCCTGCTGTATCAATCTACACAAGTTGCTTGTCACCGCCCCCCCCCCCCTCGTTATTTTGCTACAGCCGGACTGCGGCACTCCTAACTCACTGGCATGACAATAAACAAGAAAACATATACGTAGGTATAACATAGATATTTCCCAGGAGGAAATGACACAGGAAATAGGGTCAAAGGCGCATTGGCTCTGGAATAAGGTGGTTATGAGTTCAGATTCTGATGCCTCTGGACTGGTTACCTTAATTTATCAACTTCAAGTTTCAATTCCTTGTTTACAAAGACAAGATCACTGAACCTTCCTGGCATAGTGGCTGTGACCGTGCGGGAGGGTAGTGTGGATGTGTCTAATTTCCGGGTCCTCCCTGTTGTTATTATTTCAGCTTCTGTTTGTCACCTCTTCTAAAAATCTGCGAATGTTTCTTTCATTTTACTGAAATTCTCCACCAAGTGTTATTAGGCCTTCCTTGATCTCGGGGTGTTTTGTAATCTGGAATTAAATTTGTCTGGTTGAGAAGCTCCCATTTACACAGAACTGGGACTCACGCATTCAGAGTGTCTCCTGTGGGCTCCCAGAGCTGTCTGGGCTGTAGCCCATCTCTACTGTCACTTGGTTCCACTTCACCTGCTCTTCACCCCTAGGGGGCATTTTTGCCATTTACCTCTGTCCTTGTTACAAGCTGCATGCCCAGTACCTCTTTCACCCTAAGGCCTCAGTCTCATTACAGCCATCCAGCATCGATCGAGCTAGAGCTCATGCAAGCTAGGTGCTGGTCAGTGCACCTTCCACTTCGAAAGGAGCTGTTCCAGTCTTGCCAGTCTCCACTTCTTTCTACTTACTGGAAAACCTCTGCTCTGTGCTTTGCCTTGCTTTTGCTTACAGGGCACTGGCATCTCCTCCGAAGTCACTGTCCTCGGGCGGATTGCTGCTTGGTGGCTCGGCCCAACAGATTTTTATCTCTTTAAATGGAGACAACATTTTGTTTTCCAGTGCTACGCTTGTCAAAAAAGTTGCTGATCCAGTCTGCATTCCTAAAATCCACACCACAATTTATTTTCTAATGTATTTATTGCTGTTTGCTTCAGCTTTCTCTTCCACGTTCTGAATGCTTCTATGGAACGACAGACAGTTGGATTCTCCCAGGAGGCTCCTCCACTCCCACATAAATGGTTGGAGCCGACACCTGACCTCAGGTTCACTCACATGTTTCTGTGTCAAGCTGGGACACACAGAGAGAGAGAAGTTTCAAGACTTAAAATAAAATGGAATATTTCTTTTAAAGAGTTCTTGACTTCTAGTCAAATTGGTAGATTAAACATAGCAAATCACTTTTTCTGTTCCAAATGTCAAGAAATTCTGATTAAAACGTTTTAAAATACTTTTTAAAGGTACAAAGATCAGGGAGACACATTCTAGAAGTGAGAATAGCTTAACTGAGCTGGCCCCAGGCAGTGGCTCCAGATATTGAGCCTCTGACACCTGTAAGGGACGGGGGAACAAGTTTTTGGAGGACAAATTGAACACAAATGGAGTTTCTCCATGAAACCAGGGGCTGGAAAATTGCTGCCTGTTTATGAATACAGACCGGGCATCTGTCTGCTAACCTTAGTCATAGCAAAGAGCAAACTGAGCACTCCCAACCTGGCTGAAATCAGAATCATCTATGATCAGAACTTGAATCCTTTGAAACACTGGGTGGCTGGACTCAAGATTTATGTTCCTCCAGTGATGGAGAGCCAGGGACTGCGATAGAGTTTGCGTGGAGGCAATCCGTAAACCCCTGCAGAGAAGTCCCATGACCCAGAGAAGGAAAGTTCATGGACAACTTTGGTGTGAAATAAGGTCATAGGAAAGAATGACACAGGAAGTGAGGTAGCTGGTTCCGTGAAAATCAGGCTTCCCTTCCCCCACGGTAGTGAATGCCTAACACAGAGAGAAGAGGGAATGGAAAAACATGAATGACGTCAACTTAAACAAGTGTGTTTAAAAGCTGCTTGAAGAGACAAAGGAGAAGATAGCAAAATGATGTGAAAATAAGAAAGAGGAGACAGAAAAAGCAGACGTGAAAAATAACCTAAAACAGTAATTGGAACTTGTTATGAGATCGGCTAAATAATAAATCACGTAAAACTTAAGAAAGAATCAGCAAAATGGAACAGAGTTTTAATAAATGGTTCAGAAGTCATCACTGAGAATTAATGAGCCAAGAGGAGAAAAGAAAAATTAAGAGATAATGAACACAAAATGAGGTCCAAATACCTCTCCTTGAAGTTCCAGGAGATTACAGAGGGGATGATAGAGTTAATAGACACATAGAGAATGCTGAGAACTTTCCAGAAATGAAGAAACCCTCACATCAGTAGGGAAGAATAAGTAAATTTTATAAATACCCTTAGATATGTTGCCACGAAGCTGCAAAACCTTAATAGAAAGTTCTAGAACACACCAGAGAGAAATTGTAATACTGGTAAAGAAACAATGATCTAATAAACAGAAGGTTTTCATAAAAAATAAAAGACAAAAGAAGACAATGGAGACTATTTTAAAGTTCCGAGGGAAAATATTGTGAATTTAAGATTCTTGCTGGATGAATGAACATTTAAGAATAAGACAAAATAATAACATTTTCAGGCATGCAAATAATTTTAAATGTTAAAATTATTGCAAGACACATGAAATACACAAAACAATGTAATTAGGAAATAACAGTGAATTCATAAGGAAAAGCAGGATGCAAGAAGTAATAGTGAACAAAAAAGTGTAGAACATGGTAGTATAGTGAAGTGCTTATTCACTGTAAAGTAAGATCATTGCAATAAGAATGAGAGTTAAAAATGTGTGTGTGTGTGTGTGTGTGTGTGTGTGTGTGTGTGAGTGTGAGTGCTTACAGGCCACATAAGCGTAACACAATATTAGTCATATGAGTTTGGGTTTAAGACTGGTAGAAGTTTGGGAGGAATTTATTACCAAAGTTTTTGTCTTATTTGGATAGGAAATGGAGATGCTGAATAATTTTATATTTGTTTGGCAGTACAAATTTAAGTGTGTATGTAAAAATATCATGGGTAGGGGTGAGGGTTGTAGCTCAGTTGAGACTTCTTGTCTGGCACTGGACTCAATTCTCAGCACTGCAATATGAACATATACATAAATAAAAATAAAGGCTCATCAACAATTAAAAAATCCTTAAGGGAAAAGAAGCGGATAAAATATGTATATATGAGCAACACAGACAATAAGATGGCAATAAGAAGTTCAAATACACAAAAATCATAAACCATTTGAATGGACAGAGAAATTAAATGGTGGATATGAACAGATTTCATTAATACCTACCTATTTGGTATTTTCAAGAAGAACATTTTAAAAAGGATTCAAAAGTTTTGAAAGACAAGAGATGATAAAATATATGCCAGGTAACTACTAAAATAAAATCATGAAGAAATACAAATCAAGCAAAGAAGGATATAGGATAAAAATAGGAGAAAAAAAAAGAGGAAACACTCCATTGGAAACAAAAGATCCCCCAGGAAGTCATATCGATGGTGGTTGTGTGCCTAGAAAGTACAATTTCCAAGCTACTAAAGCAAGAACTGACAGAATAAGAGGAGAAATTGACAATGCCATACCATGATAGGTGATGTCACATATTTCTTTCAGAAAATGTTGTAAACTTCTAAAAAACTTAGTTTTTAAAAATGCAGTTGACAACTTTGATCTAATAATTTTACACAAGATTTTGCACTTGACAAAGAACACATTTTTTTTCAAGAGTATGTTGTACTTAATAAAAATATGCCCTATACTCAAAAAAAGTCTGTCTCAACACTTTTCAGAGTTGATATCAGGCAACCATCTTCTCTGACTCCAATGCAATACAGTTAGTAAAGAACTAGAATCTGAGTTCAATCCCCAAATGTTTTTGAAAATGTTTAAGAAAAACTACCTTTAAAAATAATGTCTGAGTTATAAAAGAAGTTATTAGAGAAATCAATAGAATTATAAGCACTATATTTAAAAAATGTGGAATTACAGTTGACCAGTTCTCAGAATGAAACGTATGGCTTTAAATACATTCTGTTTTTTTTCAAGCAGAAACGAACTTTATTTTTAGAACACACACAGCACCCCACGAGCTCTTCAGGAATCCCCTCAGAGCCCAACTGCCACCACCGGCTTCCCACAAGCCTCTTTTTTTTTTTCCTTTAATTTTTATTGTTGGTTGTTCAAAACATGACATAGTTCTTGACATATAATATTTCACACTTGGTTCAAGTGGGTTATGAACTCCCATTTTTACTCCGTATACAGATTGCAGCATCACATCGGTTACACAACCACTGATTTACATATTGCCATACTAGTGTCTGTTGTATTCTGCTGCCTTTCCTATCCTCTACTATCCTCCCTCCCCTCCCCTCCCCTCCCCTCTTCTCTCTCTACCCCATCTACTGTAATTCATTTCTCCCCCTTGTTTTTTTCCCCTTTCCCCTCACTTCCTCTTGTATGTAATTTTGTATAACCCTGAGGGTCTCCTTCCATTTCCATGCAATTTCCCTTCTCTCTCCCTTTCCCTCCCACCTCTCACCCCTGTTTAATGTTAATAGCAAGACTGTGGAACCAACCTAGATGCCCTTCAATAGACGAATGGATAAAAAAAAATGTGGCATATATACACAATGGAGTATTACTCTGCATTAAAAAATGACAAAAATCATAGAATTTGCAGAGAAATGGATGGCATTAGAGCAGATTATGCTAAGTGAAGCTAGCCAATCCCTAAAAAACAAATGCCAAATGTTTTCTTTGATATAAGGAGAGTAACTAAGAACAGAGTTGGGAGGAAGAGCTTTCAATACATTTGTTAAGAAAATAAATGATTTTTTGAATACTAATGAGATAAATAACCAATTCAAGAAGCAAGGTCAAGGTCCATAAGGTGAACTGATGGATTTTTTTTCTCAGTGTCAAAAACATGCAAACATGCAGATTTAAGTAACAATAATTATTGGCAAGGATGCGGGGAAAAAGGTACACTCATACATTGCTGATGGGACTACAAATTGGTGCTACCAATATGGAAAGCAGTATGAAGATTACTCAGAAAACTTGGAATGGAACCACCATTTCACCCAGTTATCTCAGTTTTTTAGTTTATACCCAAGGGACTTAAAATCAGCATACTACGGTGATGCAGCCAAATCAATGTTTATAACAGCTCAATTCACAGTAGCTAAACTATGGAAACAACCTAGATGTGCTTCAACAGATGAATGGATAAAGAAAATGTGGTATATATACATAATCAAATATTACTCAGCCTTAAAGAAGAATGAAATTATGGCACTTGCCAGTAAATGGAAGGAACTGGAGAATATCATGCTAAGCAAAATAAGCCAAACCCGAGAAACCAAAGGCCACATGTTTTCTCTGATAAGCAGATGCTGCTGATCCATAATGGGGAAGGTGTTGGGTAGAATGAGGGAAATTGGATTGTGCAAAGGGGGGTGAGGGGAGGGAAGGGGGTGTGGGGTGTGGAAGGATGGTGGAATGAGACAGACATTAGTACTCTTTATACTAATGATTACACTACTGGTGTGACTGTACACCTTGTTCAGCCAGAGGAAGGAGGAGTTGTGCTCCATTTGTGTACAATGTGTCAAAATGCATTCTGATAATTAATGTATAATTAGAACAAATTAAAAATAAAATCAAGACATTAAAAAAAATTTATACATGATCCCTTTAAACTCTGCCTCTCTCCTACTTTTTCTTGTCTTTTCCTGATGCCAAGTAAAAGTGTGCTATTTTGTTAAGTATCAGGTGACTGTAAGTTTGTGGGTTTGTCTCTGTGTTTTCTATTCTGTTTCAATGGTCTTCATGTCTACTTTGATGCCAATACCATGCTTTTTTTTCCCCCTACAGCTTTGTAGCATAATTTGAAATTGGGTATTAAGGTGCCTCCTGCTTCACTTTTCTTGCTCAGAATTGCTTTGGCTAATATGGCTCTCTTATTCTTCTAAACAAATTTAAAGGATGTTTTTTTTCCTAGTTCTGTGAAGATTGTCATTGGTATTTTGATGGGGATTGCATTGAATCTGTATATTGCTTTTGGCAGTATGGCCATTTAGACAACATTAATTCTGCCTATACAAGAACATGGGATGTCTTTTCATCTTCTGAGGTCTTCTTCAGTTTATTTTTTCAATATTCTATAATTTTTACTGCAGAGGTCTTTCACTTCCTGGGTTAAATTAATTTCCAGGTATTTTTTTTTGATGTCATTATGAAAGGAACAGTTTTTCTGACTTCTTTTTTTCAGCTGATTTGTTGTTGGAGTATAGGAAAGCTACTGATTTAGGAGTGTTGATCATTCATGCTGCTACTTTGCTGAATTCATTTATCAGTTCTAGGAGTCTTCTGGTGTATTTGTGTTTTTTTGGGGGGTATTTTGGATATAGGATCATGTCATTAAGAAACAGAGGTAGCTTGACTTCTTTTCATATTTGTAGCCCTATAATTTCCTTCTCTTGTCTGATTTCTCTGGCTAGAGTTTCAAGCAATTTAAAAGCTTCTGTACAGCAAAGGAAACAAGGGTGTGAAAAACGGGCCTACAGAAGAGGAAAAAATATTCATCAGCTACTCTTCTGACAGGGAATCAATATTCAGAATATATAAAGATCTCAAAAAATCCCCCCAAAAGCCCAATACCCAATCAATAATCAGGCTAAAGAACTAAACAGAAACTTCTCAAAAGAAGAAACACAAGTGGCCAATGAATATATGAAAAACTGTTCGACATCTCTAGAAATCAGGAATTTGCAAATCAAAACTACACTGAAATTTCATCTCACTTCAGTCAGAATAGCAGTGATCAAAAATACAAACAATAAAAAATGCTGGTGAGGATGTGGGGGAAAAGGTACACTGGTACATTATTGGTAGGACTGAAAATTAGTGCAATAACTCTGGAAAGCAGTGTGGAGATTCCTCAGTAAACCAGGAACGGAAACACCATTATGACCCAGCTATCCTACTCTTTGGTATTTATCCAAAAGATCTAAAATCAGCATACAATAGCAATATAGCCACTTCAGGGTCTATGGCAGCGCAATTCACAATAACCAGATTGTGAAATCAACCCAGATGCTCATCAATAGATTAATGGATCAAGAAAATGCGATATATATGAACAGCGGTGTTTTTACTCGGCCATAAAAGAGAACAAAATTATGGCATTTGTTGGTAAATGGATGGAAATGGAGGACATCATGCTAAGTGAAGTAAGCCAGACTCAGAAAAATCAATGGTTGAATGCTTTCTAGTGCAAAACAAGGGTAAGAAGGCGGTGGTAGCATAAAAATATAGGGAAGATCAGTGGCATAGAAGAAGTAGAATGAGAGAGTAGGAAGAAGGAAGTGATAGGGAATCAGATAGGGAAAGAAATATGGAATGACTTTGGCAAAATCATATTATATGCATATATAAATATACCAAAGGTTTCACCTTTTAGGTATATGTAGAAAGTACCAATAAAAACAAATACATAAAGGGACAAAAGGAAGATTGGTAGAGGAGGGAACTGAGGAAGAAAAAACCGTGTGGGATGGGAATCAGATTCCTTGCATGTAAGATTTTGTCAAAATAAACCCAAATATTATGTATAATCATAATGCTCTAATAAAAAAAGTGTGCTAGACCTTTTTTTGTGTTTTTTCCTTCTTTTTTTGTTAATTACTTTTTTAGTTGTAGATGGACACGATACCTTTATTTGTTTATTTTTATGTGGTGCTGAGGATCAAACCCAGTGCCTCATATATGCAAGGCAAGTGTTCTGCCACTGACCACAATCCCAGCCCCTCCTTCTTCTTTGATTTTTTTATTTTTTTGTTTCTGAATTGCATTTTTGTTTCTTCAGACTTATTTTGCAATTCATTAATTTTTCTTCAGCTATGTCTAATTTGCTGCCACAGCTATATTTTACAAACTTATTTTTTAATTTTATATTTTTTGTTATAAATGTTATGATTATTCCCCAGACTCAGACCATTTCTATAATTTAAAAATAGTTTCTTGTTGCATACAGATAACATCAAACTTGATTTTTAACATTAATTTATTATTTAATTGATGCGTTATGGTTATACTTAAAAGTGGAATTTCTGTATATTCACATATGTAGCTGGCATAATTTTGCAGTTCCTTCCCTTTCCCATCCCTCCTTCTAGATAGGCAATATGTTCACTTTGTTCAAAATAAATTAGTATTAGATGGTAAATAAGAAAAAAAATCTCCTTTTCATCGTGTTCATTAGTCACTGAGTTATACACACATGCTTTTACCCCATTTGTAAAACTGCAATACATTATGTTTAATTTTTGTTTTTCACTTAATATGAGTACACATGGAACCTCCTTATTATTTTTCATAAAGTGTGTTTTACTTCATTGTGTATATAAACCCAACTTCATAACTTGTCCCCTATTGATTTAGGTAGTTTTCAAATTTTTTGCCACTACAAATAGTGCTGCTAAGACACACAGATGTGATTAGATATCCTTTTACCAGTAAGGGACGTAACTCTAAGATAAATTACTGAAAATGGAATTTCTAGATCAGAGGGTACACACATATTTTTATAGATATTGCCAAATTGCCCCTCCAAAAGTTACATGTGTTAGCCTTGGTTCAGCAATATATAAGAAGGTCTATTGCCCTGTAGCTTAACCAATACTATTATGAAACTTCTGGATTTTTGCCAGTAAGATAAGAGAAAGTGGTCTCTCAGTATACTATTAATTTTTCTTTTTAGGACTAGGAATATGCTTTTCTTCCATTTTTTAAAAAATTATTTATTTTAATTAGGTATATGACAGCAGAATGCATTTTGATTCATTGTACACAACTGCAGTGCAACTTTTCATTTGTCTGGTTGTGCATGAGGTAGCGTCACACCATATGTGCAGTCATACGTGTACCTAGGGTAATAATGTCCATCTTATTCCACCATCTTTTCTGCTTTCATGTCCCCCCCCCACAGTCCCCCGCATAATCAAAATTCCTTCAGTTTTCCCATGCCCACCCCTATTATGGATCAACATCCACTTATCAGAGAGAATGTTTGACCTTTGGTTTTTTGGGATTAGATTGCTTAGCATTATAGTCTCAAATGCCACCTATTTACCTACAAATGTCATAATTTTATCTCTTTTAATGCTGAGTAATATTCCATTGTGTGCATATATCACAGTTTCTTTATCCATTCATCTGTTTCCAGGTTGCTTCCACAGTGTAGCTATTGTGAACTGAGTTGCTGTTGGTGTGGCTGTGTTACTACAGTGTGCTGATTTTAATCCCTTTGCGTGTAGATCGAGGAGTGTGATGGGTCAAATGATGCTCCCATTCCTAGTTTTCTAAGGAATCTCCGGGAATATGCTTTTCATAGTTTTGAAGAATCATTTGCTTCTCTTTGACCTATGCATTCATATCACTTGCCCATTTTTCTACTGGATTATTGGTATTTTAATATTTCTTTATATATGAGGCATATTAGCTCTTTGTCTATACTGTGAGTTGCATTGTTCCCCACCCCCTTTGTCATTTGTGTTTTGTGGAGTATGTACATGGGTTTTTTAAAAGTAGTTTTATAGTTGTTACATTTAATAAGTTCAGTCAGGTCTTTCTAGATTTTGGGTCCCTGACCTGTTCTTTTTCCTTTGCGATGTCCTGCGTATGTGCATGTGTATTCTTGACTATCTTGACTGTGTGTTGGTCATTGTCCTTTAAGTATTATTTGTAGGAATAATATGAGGTTTAAGATGAAGGTATGGTTTTCCAAAGACGATTTACGTTTCTCTATTGGGTATTTGTGTTTGGGGAGGACTTTAATTCAAGCTTAAAGTCTGATATTATCTGTATGATCCAGGTGATAAGAACTGCGGTTTCAAGAATTTCCTGGGTTATTTTTGTATTTTGAGTTAGCTATGGTGGTCACTGGTTTACATGTGGCTGGCTTTAGACTCTCTTCTTTGTGGGAGTCTGGACTTTGACCTCTGCTCCTCTTGCACCAATAAGTGGCCAGTATGATTGCCCAATCTCTCTGCTTTTAGGTGGAGGTGGATGTGGGTGGAGGTGGAATGCTTAGTAAATGCTCTTTGAGAGTCAAGTTTACCTTTTTGGATTCTCACATTTTCTTAGAAATTCATGTTAGTACTTTATTTTTTTAAAGAAAATCCTGTATTCTTAATCTATAACTACTAATCTAACACATCTTAGGGTTTTGGGCACACTTCTCTACTCCTTTGATTTCCTCCTAGATAGGAAGTGCTCATTGACATTTCTTTCTTTTAAAGAATTTGTCGTTTTTAGATATACATGACTGTAGGTGTATGTTGACATATCATACATATATAGGATGCAACTTATTACGATTTTGATCCCATTCTTGTGGTTGAACGTGATGTGGAGTTACACTGGCTGTGTATTCATATATGAGCATAGGAAAGTCATGTCCGTTTCATTCTGTTATCTCCTATTCCCATCTCCCCTCCCTTCCTTTCATTCCCCTTTGTCTATTTCTCAAATGTTTTGTTGATATTTCAAATCTAATATTACAAAACAAGGCCTTTGGTGTACTATATACAGACGCACAGGAGGCTACAGGCTTCCAGCTGTCTGGTATATTCCATCCTCGTACCCTAGCGCCTCATCTCAATGCACAATCAGAAACCTCGGATTCATCATCAATCCGTCTTTGTTCTTGCCACCTCCTTTACATCCACTCTATTAGCAGTTCCCCTCCACATAGCTTCAAAATCCCCCCATTTTCCTCTACTCTTCAAATCCACTACCGCCACTCCACTCAGCCTTCATCATCCTCTCTCTTAGGTTCATTCACCTAAATTAGATTCAGGTCTTGCTTCTTCTCTTGCTGAGCTCATCATTCCCATTTTTAAATCCCAGACAGTGATCTTTAAAAATGTAATGGATATCACCAGTTTCCCCTAGTTAAATGTCATCCTTTGAAGTTGGGTGAAATCGTTCTACTGACCAGAAATTTGATAACAACATCCTCCGCCCTGTGGCTGCTTTCTGGCCTCACCCAATGCCCTGTTGTCTATTTCTGTTAATCTGATAGGTGGAGCTCATAACTGTGAAGCCGTGCGGACTGCTGCTTCTGCCTGGGAGCATGCTTCCCTAAATCGCTACTCTTACCGCTTATCTTCAGCAGGATCTTTCCTGACCATCCAGTGGAAATTGCCACTCCTATCCAGTGAGTCATAATGTCTCATTTTCTGCATATTATCCTAGTCTAAAATGTTCTATTTATTCATTCCTTTTCCTGTTTAATATCTGTCATCTAGCCTGGAATGTGCCTGTGATGTCCAGCTCCCCAAATAATATGTGACACATAAAATGTCCAAGAGGTACATTTTTGTGGTTTTTGTGTTCCTTGAGTTGCTTTATTTGCAGACACACACTCATTTGGATATATAGTTTGTTTCTCTTTTAGAAAAAATAGAAGGGCAGGGATAAAGTAGGATAAGGTGTGTACCTAAGCAGATGGTCCAGGAAAGCTTTCTTCTCTCTGCTAGAAGGTGGATGATTATACCCCATGACCAGGTCTTCCTTGAAGCCAGTCTGTATGACACATGACTGTAGTAGGTGGGGACCCTTTTGTAATCACTGTGTCTACAATCCCCAGCAAGGGCTCCTCCAATCACTGGTCCCTCTCACCCTGTGTCCTTCCTTCCACTCCACCTCACTGAGACTCACCTCTTTCTTGATCGGCACTGTGTACCTCTTATTTTCCTCCAACACTCTAGTATTGTCTGACTTGGAAAAGGACAAATATTGTATGGTACCACTTATGCACCTAGAATAGGAAAATTCATAAGGCAAAAAATAGATTAGGAACTTCCAGGGGTTCAGGAGGGAGGATGAAGGGTTAAGTAGTGCTTGATGCTTATAAAGCTTTTGTTTGAAGTAATGAAAAGGGTTTTGGGAATGGTCATAATAGGTGCACAACATTGTGAATGTAATTAATGCCACTGAATCTTATACTTAATTATGGTTAAAAGTGAAAAATTTTATGTTATTTTTATTTTATAGTAGTTTTTTTTTTTTTGATACCAGGGATTGAACTCAGGAACATTCCACCACTGAGCCCCATCCCCAGCCTTATTTTGTATTTTATTTAGAGACAGGGTTTCACTGAGTTGCTTAGTGCGTTGCTGTTGTTGAGTCTGGCTTTGAACTCACGATTCTCCTGCCTCAGCCTCCTGAGTTGCTGGGATTACAGGTGTGTGCCACCACGGCCGACTATTTTACCATAGTTTTAAAAATCAGTAATGTAATATACCAAGAAACAATAAATTGTATACTTTAAATGGGTGAATGATATGTGAATTATATCTCAACAAAGTAGTTTTTATTTTCAAAGAAAAAAGGAAAAACTGTTGTCTTGAATTTGTTAGTGTCTGATTCTTTTAGATAGTTGTGTGTTTCATTTTCTCTTTTTTATGGACTTAGGTTAACTGCTATAGACAAACGTTAAGTGCTTGAGAGATGTTTGTTACACTAATGAGTAAATGCTAGAAGGAGATATTTAGTTGTGTAGATTTTAAATCTTTAATTTGTCGCTGGTTGGTATTTACATGATGATTATCTTTCAGGATTTCATGTTCATTTTGCGTTAGGTTTATTTTTTCCTACTCTCACCAGAACACAAAAACAAACAGAAAACGACTTCCTGGTTTTTAAGATGGACTAGTGAAACTCTCAGACTCTTATTGTAGATGATCGCAAAGCAAACACAGGGAGAAAAGAGCAAGAGTCGGGGCTCCCGTTGGCTCCTCTCAGGCCCGATTCCTAATTATTTCCAGATCACATAACTCACACTTGGAAGGAAAGAGAGATTGCACTGAAGTGGAGGTTAAAGGGATGTGTGAGCAGCTGTTTCAGAGGCTGAGTTGGTGCCTCGGGTGAACCATGACCTTAGGTGGCCTGTGGCCTCTGCTCTCTGTCATGCGTTCGGTCCAGCAGGCTCAACCTTTCAGTTTTACCCTTATTGTTAAAGGGATGTGCTTCTCTGCTCTCTAACTCAGACGAGGACTGGTGTTTTACCTCCACTCCTCGCGTGGCTTGTTGCTAACCCATTTATTTGCTGTTTGCCTTTATATGTTGTCTATGTTCTTGAGGGCCTATCCTAAAATTCAGGAGGAATGTATCTTTACTGTGTGCATAAAGAATTTAGAGCTCCAATTAGAATGACATACAAGAGACCCCTAACTTATCCATGGGCTGGTACTTTCCAAATATGGCCTATACATATCTTGTTTAAAAATCAGAATGCAGAGGCTGGAGTTGTAGCTCAGTGGCAGGGCACTTGCCTAGCATATGTGAGGCACTGGATTTGATCCTTGGCACCACATAAAAATAAACACATAAAATAAAGGCAAGCTGTCCATCCACAACTACAAAAAAAAGGGGGGAGGAGGGAGGCCTGGCTTCTAAAAAAAATCAGAATGCATTTTTCTGTAATGACAATGTTGTAAAAGGATATTGTATTCCCAACGTAACCCCCCAAAACCAATGAAACCATGAAGTCGTTAGGTTTGGGGGACTCGAGAAGTGTCTCAAACCATATACCAGGTTGGACTGTAAGATTTGAGTCCTCAGAGTTTTATTGCCCTTCTTGACCCCACTCTAAACTCTGGAAGGTACCAGGAATTTGTCACTGCTGAAACATCTTCCTCTTCTCATTGGTTTCCTGGTGAAATTCATGTTTGACCTTTTTGGTGAGGATTTTCTCGCTTTGAAAAGAACTAACGAGACCTTCTCTCCGTGGGCTGAGAAGGAAGTAGCTTTGCAGGTCCGACTGGTGATTTCTGTTTAGGAGAATGATCGAGTTGATAGAGCTGCTGTGAGGCTCGCAAGACAAGACTCACCAAAGGGGTTGAAAAGCAGTCGAGTGTTTTAAAATTGGAAGTAAGAGGAATATAAAGTATTGAAGGGAGCTCTGGAAGCAGCTATTCATTTATTTATGAGGGAGTACACATTGTCAATAGAAAAGCTGCAGGAACCCTCACAGAATACGGTGTTGAAACCAGCATCGACTAGTTTCTAGCCTACTTCATAGAACATCTGAGCCACATTACCATTTCTATTTTAGAATGCACAACTGCCAGAGTCATTAAATCTTATTAAATCAGTCTAAGACTATTGGGAGTCGTAATTGTCAGTTTTTATGCTCCGCGTAAACTCTTACCAAACTCGAGGCTTCCATAATTGTATTTGAGGCGCTTCTTTCCCAGAGCCCACACAAATAATTACAAACACCAAGGTGTTCAGGGATTCCACTTCTTTTATGTTTGGTCTTATAGGAACAAACATATGGTTGATTTTGACCCTCCGGCAAAGTAATGAAATGAATTAATTTCTGGATGATTAGCTACATTTTATGGTGACTATATTGGCTTAATAACAAAGAAAAGCCATATGTACATGTGCTTCTGTGTGGATATAGATTAAGAAAATGGGGGAAAAGCAAATGCTTTGTTATGAGATTGGAATGCTGAATTTATGTTGTCTTCATCCTATTTCAAACAAGAGATTGTGGCTTGAACCATTCTGGTAATCAGTTTAGGTAGTAAGTGCTGTGTCTACGCATCTCACATCTCAGTTTTCCAAAGGAGAAATAAACAATAATGCTGACAGCCTTGTAATTACCCATAAGAGCCAAAGAATCTGATAGAAATGAAAATAAGTGATTGAATCAAATAGCAATCTAATTTTTCTATTTTTCATCTGACATCTGGGGAAGACTATAAGATAAATTTTCTTTCAACTTTTCTAGAATTGTCATAAAAATTGTATTGATGCTTGACAAACCTATTATTATAAACCTTCCATATTTCTGATAAGTTGACAATTTGATTATTTATTATCATTTTTCTGCTTTTTTTTGTTAAAAATCTCTTGGGTGGATGGGGAGTTGATTAAAATTTAGTTGTCTAAAAATCTTTCTTATCCCATCTTATTCTTAAGTGTTTCTATTTATCAAATGCACGCTCTATTTTTTCATTCCTTTTCCTGTATATTATTATCTTGGCATTTTATTTGTGAGATGGATACTTGAAACAAAATAACTTAGTTGACTCTAAATACCAAATCCGACTTCTGTTAATGTAGGAATTCATTTATTTGAGTTTGGTTTCCCTTCTTGATATGTATATCAAGCACTCGACCACTGGACCACAATCCCAGTCCCTCCTTTTTTAAAAAATGTCTCTAATGGTGCTAATATTTTAGTGGGAGAAATTTCTTCCTGAACAAGATGATGATGAGGTCTTTGTCTTAGGATCGACCTATTTGACTTGAGATATTTGAATGACATGTGCTAGTAATGAAAATTTTGTTTCTAATTTGTTAAATGGTCACCACATTTCTTTGCAACACATTAAATACTCTTAATACATTTTGGGGATAAAACTGTTAAATTGCTGCCTAAACTAGAGGTCCAGAGGTTTATAGGCTTTTGTTGTGGGCGGTGGGTGCCTACATCCAGGTCAAGAAAGAGAGCATGTCTAGCCCCCTGCCCATCTACCACCCCCAATCTCCATGTGATTTTTACTACTCAGTATACTCACCCACTTCTCTAGAGGTAGCCATTATTTTAAATCTTATGGTAATTTTTTTTCTTGCATGTATTTATAACTTACCAGCTACATATAAATTTTAGACAGAATCGCTGTTGCCTGCCTTGGAACTTTAATAAAAGGACTCATAACAGGATTTACCTTTTCCGTCTTGTTCCTTTTCTTGTTGTGATTGCTGTGCTGGGTATGGAGCCCAGGCCTCACCCATCCTAGGCAAGGGCTCTGCCCCCTAGCTACATCCCTCGTCCCATTTCGCTTCTTTCAGTCAATGTTTTATTTGCAAGTTTTATCCCTGTATGACATGTAACTATGGCCCATTAAATGTGATTACTGTATAGTGTTCTGTTGCATAACTTTACTGCAAGTTGTTCATGCTTTTGTAGGTGAACATTGGTGTTTAGAGTTTTGTGCTGTTATGATACCTACTGCCGGGAATATTCTTGCACCCACCTCCAAGCACACATTTCTTTAGTGAAGTAACCCCAAAAGAAATGGAGTAACCCCCTAAACTCTTGCCACAATTAGGCCTCTTATCAACAAAATTTTTACAAAGAATGTCAGCAGGATTTCTGCAGAGAGCTTAGTATGGTTTGGAGCTTCCTTTTTATTGTAAATGGCTTTTACCTTAACCTGGCCGGTTTCTCTTTCTTGTAAAAGCTAGGTCTACAGTCAAGCTTGGTGCTATGCAAAAATATTATCTCTGTTTATTTTTTTTAATTTCTTGATAAAAACTCCTGAAAACCTCTGTCTAGCCTAAGACTATGGATCAACATTACCTCCATGTAACCACCGAGTGTTACATAAATCTCCCCCCACTGGGTATAAATAGAAATAAATTTCCAGACCTGGGGTCCAGAGACTTTTAGGCATTAGCTCCTCTGGACTGCTGCCACTTGAATACACCTGCTTCCTGAGCATTCCTCCGTGCTCACCCTCATTTGTCCTGAGTCACTAGGAGTGAAATTGGTGGGTGCTGCAGTTTGGATATGGCTTGATTGTACCCCTCACAGTTTCACATGCAGGAGCCTTGGTCCCCAGTGTGACAGTGTTGAGGAGGTGGGACCTTAAGATGTGGGGCTTGTGGAAGGTGGTTAGGTAACAGGGAGCCATGAAAGGGATCAATGCTGGCTGAATGGAGAGAGTGGGTTTTAACATGTGGGAGAGCATGTGGTGTAAAGAGAGTTCACTGCGTGTGCCTGTGCCCTTCAGCATGTGGCTGTTTCCCATTCTGTTTTTCCTCCATGTCCTGACACAGCCAGGGGTCCCTCACTATAGTCTGAACAGATGAGGCTGCCCGATGGTGAACCCTCAGCCTCCAAAACTGTACGCTAAGGAAACTGCTTTTCATTGTAAGTACCCAGCTTTGAGAATTCTGTTGAAGCAGCAACAACAAAATGTGTTGTCAGTGAGTCATAAGGTGTTTGAATCTAAAGATTTAACAGGAAAAGTCAAATCCTCCCCGCCAAAGTTTCACTACATGATGAAATGTTTGGAATAGGATTAATAGTTCATACTTCTGTATTTTTGCACTTATGTTTGTCAATAAATATTTTAATTTAACTTTTTGTATCCAGAACTTGTATCAAGGTTTTATTAGAATCATGAAATGAAGTAGACAGCTTTTCTTTTTCTCATTTATTGAATGACTTGTGTAATAGAGAATGTATATGCCATTAGCATTTGGTAAAATTACCTGTAAAACTACCGGGTCATGATGTAATACGGCAATGAAAAGATTTGGTGCCTACATACATTTAAATATTAACACCAAAAAAACCCCCCCCAAATAATCCAATCAATAAATGGGACAAGGAACCGAATAGATGCTTCTCAGAAGATGATATACAATCAATCAACAAATATGAAAAAATGTTCAATATTTCTAGTAATTAGAGAAATGCAAATCAATACTACTCTAAGATTTCATCTTACTCCAGTCAGAATGGCAGCTATTAAAAATACAGACGACAATAAATGTTGGCGAGACTGTGGGGAGAAAGGCACACTCATACATTGCTGGTGGGACTGCAAATTGGTGCAACCAATCTGGAAAGCAGTATGGAGATTCCTTGAAAAACTGGGAATGGAACCACCATTTGACCCAGGTATCCCACTCCTCAGTTTATACCCAAAGGACTTAAAAACAGCATGCTACAGGGACACAGCCACATCAATGTTTATAGCAGTACAAATCACAATAGCTAAACTGCAGAACCAACCTAGATGCCCTTCAGCAGATGAATGGATAAAGAAAATGTGGCCTCTATATACAATGGAATATTACTCAGTATTAAAAGAGAGTAAAATTATGGCATTTGCAGGTAAATAGATGGAGGTAGAGAATATCATGCTAAGTGAAATAAGCCAGTCTCAAAAAAACGAGGGCCGAATGTTTTCTCTGATAAGTGTGTGCTAATCCATATGGAGGGGCATGGGATAAGTGGAGGAACTTTGGATGGGACAAAGGGGAGTCGGGGGAGAAGGGTAGGAAAGACAGTGGAATGAGATGGACATCATTACCCTAGGTACGTGTATGATTGCACGAATGGTTTGACTCTACTTTGTGTACAACCAGAGGTCTGAAAAATTGTGCTGTATTTGTGTAATATGAATTGAATTTCATTCTGCTGTCATATATAACAAATTAGAATAAATAAAATAAAATAAATAAGAATAGCTATTTTTCTAGAAATGATTTTGATTACATATTTTACTAGATTTTGTTTAGAACTTAAAAAATGGATTCAGTAAGATAATTTACACGACAAAGTTTCCTTTTAAATTTAAGACATATGATTCCTTGTTTTTTAAGAACGGTGTTAAGAATTGTGTATTCATCATACATCATCTAAAACATTTCCACACTCCTTGAAAGAAACCTGGACCTGTTAGCTGTCACTCCTCATTCTCCCAAACCCTCAGGCCTAGGCAACCATTAATGTACTTTTTATTTCTTTATATTTGCCTGCTCTGGACTGCTTTAGCTGCTTTTTGTTGCGATGACCGAAAGACACGACCAGAACAATTCTAGGGAGGAAAAGTGTACCTGGGGCTCCCAGCTTCGGGGGTCTCAGTCCATAGATGGCCAGCTCCATTGCTCTGGGCTGTAGGTGAGACCGAACATCATGGTGGAGGAGTGTGGTGGAGGAAACAACTCGGGACATGGTACCAGGCAGCAGAGAGAGAGCTCTTCTCACCAGGGACAGAACATAAACCCCAAAGGCACACCCCCAGGGACCCACCTCCTCCAGTCACACCCTATCTGCCTACATCACCACTCAGTTAATCCCGATCTGTGACTAACACACTGATTAGGTCAATACTCTCATAACCCAATCATTTGGCCTCTTAACTTTCTTGCATTGTCTCACACATAGCTCTTTTCACTTTCTTGATAGACTCTCTTGAAGCAAAAATGTTATCTATTTATTTACTTTTCATTACCAGGGATTGAACTCGGGGGCACTGAACCACACACCCCTGCCCTATTTTGTATTTTACTTAGAGACAGGGTCTCCTTGAGTTGCTTAGTGCCTCGCTGCTGCTGAGGCCGGCTTTGAACTTGCAATCCTCCTGCCTCAGCCTCTGGAGCTGCTGGGATTGCAGGAGTGCACAACTATGCTTGGCCAAAAATGTTAATTTTAATGGCATGCAATTTATCTATTTTTTTTCTTTTTCTGATGTCATGTTTTAAAAACCATTGCCTAAACCATGTCTTGCAGATTGACTCTTATGTTTACTTCAGTGAATTTTATAGTTTTATCTGTTATATTTAGATCTATAAAACATTTTAAATTATTTTTCAAATATGAAATAGAAGTCCAAATTCATTCTTTTTTTTTTGCATGTAGATATCCACTTGAACCAGCATCACTAGTTGAAAAAATTATTTCTCCCTTGGATTTTCTTGGCAACTTTGTTAAAAAAAATCCACTGGCTGTTAACATGAAGGTTTATCTCTGAACTCACCATTTCATTGCACTTATGTGTACATGTGCCTTAAGCCATGGTTACCCAACCTTGATTATTGCAGTTTTGTTGTAAGGTTTGATGTTGCAAAGTATAAATCCTTTGAATTTGTTCTTCATTTTTTAGGATTGTTTGGCTATTCTGGGTCACTTGAATTCCCACGTGGATTTTAGAGTCAGCTTGTCATTATATATTTTTTAAAAGTGGAACTTTCTTGATTGTAAGTCTTTTGTAGGAGAAAGACATGTGCTGTCAGGATGTCAGAAACCATTTGTGACACCTCTCTGTACCTTCACCCTTCACTCAACCCTGAGAGCTGACAGTACAATTGGAACATGGCCCAGGTCCTGAGGAGGCTGTCTGTGTTAAGAGCACGGGACCTGGGCTGAACCTGGCTCTGACATTCACTGGTAATTATTATACACCTCTCAACAATGTCCATTTCCTAATCCATAAAGGGCCAATAAAATATCTCCTAGCTTCATGTTGTGGCAACGATGTCCCATAACAAGTAACCACAAAGCCCCAATGACAAAGTATAATAAGCGTTTATTTCTTACACTTCTGTGGCCGGTGGGGGCCAGCTACTTAGCTTCTTATGCCAACAGAGTGCACTCACAGAGACGGTGAGGGTGACTGGTGGTTGGCAGGTTCTGTGTTCATTGCACTCCATTGTCCCCTAGCAATGGCACAGGCTAAGCCAGAAGTGTCAGTCATGGCAATTTATCTGGGTGAAAAATAGATTTGTAAACTGGGAAACGCAGGTTCAGTTAGAAACCAATCGAATGCTCCACCGAGGGGAAGCAGTCAGAGCTTTTTATAATAGGAAGAGGGGAAGGGAGTGTGTGCAGCTTCCCGTTCTTGGTGGACATGAGTAAAATGGACCGAGAGGCACAAATCAGGGTAGTTACAGATTTTACAAATTCATTGAAAACTGCTCCCTCTGAAATTCCTCTTGGTCCAAGAGGACCTGTCAGGAGTTTCAAGGCTCACGAGGGATTTTTTGGTCTCTCTGAAATCATGATGATTTTTATTTTATTGGAGGCCACCTGATAAAGTATAAGATATCTGATAAAGGGCACAGATGAGAGAGGGCTGAAGCAGTTGGTGCCGTTTTTGCAATGCCATCATTAATCTCCCAACAGGAATATTCTACTTCCTTCCTACGTGTGAAACATACTCACCTTGCCCTCGACACCCCAAAGTGCTAACCAATCAAGGCATGAGGCTCAAAAGTTGAGACTGTGTAGTCTACACCAGGTCCAGATAGCCTTCTCTTGATGGCGAGACCCATCAGCTAAAAGCAAATATTTCTATATGCTTTGTCTCAACGTATAGTGAGAAGAAGAAGCATAGCTCCAATGAACACCCATTTAGGAATAGGAATGAGAAGCATGGAAGAAATCCTAAAATAGGACTGGAAAGGGTGGCCAGGTCGCCCTGTCTTGGGAGAGGGGGTACGTTCTTCTCTTTTAGGCTCCAGTTCTGTTCCCTGGGGTCTCACTGTGGGCTCTGCCTTCTCCTTCCTTTTCTATCACAGTTCTCAGCCAAATATAAAGAGAGTTGGAAAATGGGCCCTTTGAACAATTCTTTCACTCTGCTACCTAACTATGAAAACCAGTGGCCCACAGGCATCTTCATGCCGTGTGCATTTTTAGTTTGGGCTGAAACCTGGATAGCTGTCTCAAAACTTTTGTGGATTTGCAATGTTATCCGAATTTATTCCTTCCTCATATGTCAAAACCTGCTTCTACAATTCTTTTTTGAGAAGCCTCTCTCTCTAGGCATAATCTCCGCTTCTTTGGGCATGTTGGGCTGCTGCAGGGCAATGCCGTTAGGATTTCTAGAAGCCTTTTCATTCCACTTGGAGCATCTAATAGGCATTGACTCAATTCTTTCTGAGGTCTCAAACCCCGGGCTTAAGTCTACATCTTGCTTTGGATTTTATCTGAGGCCATGTTCTACTCACACTACTCTTGGATTTGACCTTTTCACCTAGGCTGGGAATACATGTTTTTTTGGCTGGAGAAATTGGAGGTAAGAAACTATTTTTCAAACAGCACATCTCCAGTTCTTTCTAACCCATCTGAATTCCTGCAAACAAGGTCAGTTCTTGTTAAAATTCATACCATGCTTTCAGTCCTGAGTGAAACCCAGCTAGTACAGTATCATTGAAGCTTTCCATGTTTTGTCCAGCAGTCTCCTTTCCCAACTTCGAAGGTTCAGCAGGTAACTCTTGTCTTTTGAGTTATCTATGGTGATGTTTTCACTAAATGCTTTCTCAGCACGTTTGTAGCCTTCGCCTGACAACTACGACAAAAATCACCCCCCTTACTACACACGTGCGCGCACAACACACACACACACACACATGCACACACACACACACACTCACACTCATACTCATTCCCCCATGGTTGGGCTTTGCCTCTACTACCAATTTCTGTACCAATTAGCTATTGCTGAATAATAATTATGCCAATTTTCATTGGCTCAAACACAAATCATTGATTTTTCTAGCTCACAGTCATGAAGATAGTTTTTTTTCCCTAATTTTGCCTGAGCTCAAATCATCTCAGATGGTCTTGTTTGTGCATCCGTTAGTCTCCCAGGCATCCTGCTCTCCGTGGCCTCGACTGGGGTGGCCAACAGCCAAAGCCCACTCCACACATGTCCCCACCTGGTCAGCCAAGGCATATGTTTCTCATGCCAACAGCCTAAGCGCACAGGTAGAAACTGGAAAATGCTTTTACAATCCCCTGTTTGTGTTGTGTCTCCTGACGTCTTGTTGGCTAAAGCACACCATAGCCACACAGAGCATCAAGGAAATACTTATTGTTATTAAACACTGGAAATACTTATTGTTATTAAAAACTCTAGTCACACAATAAAGATCATGGGTGTGGGGTGGGGTTAAGTTTGGATTCAACAGTGCAACCATTTCTCCATAATGGATATCTGGATATCAGCATATACACCAACACACACATATACACATAGATCTCGACACAGGTATGCAGATAGATAAGCATCCACATATGGTCTGGCCCCTCTGTAGAATGCACAGCAGCGGACATTCTTTGATCTCAGCCCTGAAATCTTGGCCTGAGTTAATATAAAAGTTTTGTTGTTATCATCTTGTAACATTTATGGTAGCTAGATTGTAACAACTACAACAACGACAATGAATATTTATCAGGTTTGAACTGAAACTGAATTAAAAGTCCTTTACATCTGTCATTTTTTGTGACAACTTCATGATGATCCTGAATGGTGAGTTGCATACTTCCCTCTCTGAACCAGGATCCAGCCAGGATAGCAGGTAAACCTTGAATGGGATACAAGATAAAGCTTTAATATTGAATTAGTCTGGATTTTTTAATAATTGAAAAATCAGAATTATTATAATAACTGGGAATGATCAAAATAGCTGTGGGATCCTCTTACGGCTTTTTACAGGGCTAGATACAAGAGAACTGGCTTGGGACACAGGGAAAGGTCGTGCAAAGTGAATTTGCTTCAAGTCGGGCCCGGTGGCTTAGCTGGCAATCCCAGCAGCTCAGGGGGCTGGGGCGGGAGGATCACAAATTCAAGGGCAACCTCAGCAATTTAGCAAGGCCCTGAGTAACTTAGCAAGACCCTGTCTCAAAACAAAACGTAAAAAAGAACTGGGGTATGAAAGAACTGGGGGTATGGCTTGATCCCTGCATGTTCAAATCCACCCTGCTGCCAAAAAAAAAAAAAAAAAAAAAGATAAAAAGTGAATCTTCTTTCAATAAATTAGGTATGGGTACAAATAATTTTTCAGAAACAGCATCTGGGTAAGCAGAATTCAGGTAATAAAGAATAATATTATTTACATGTTTAATATAATTTTCTTTCAAGCATTACCTTTGCTTTCAGTTTCCAACTGAGGAAAGCACGGCATCTCCTGTCTATTTCCACCAACGTTGCCTTCTCAACAGTTTTTTGCAGCCACAATGTTACATTCAAAATCACACAACCTGTGTCCACAGGCTTTGCAGTTCATCCTAAAATTGAAAAGGATAAGAATGCGGCTCCCTCTGTGCCGCTAAGCCATCGTTTTCTTAGAAAATCCATCAACTGTAATAAACGTGGAGTTAGAGGGTGTGTCTGACCCAAATAAGAAAGGTTCTGGGTTTGTAGCCATTTTCGTGGGTGGCTATTCTCATGATGAAAGGTTTGTCCTCGGGGAAACTCACACGTGTGTCCATCACCCGGGGATGGATAAAACTGGGTAGTCAGGATGCTGTCCCGGCCAGCTCTATACCAACTGGCCCCTCTAGCCCACAACTTGAGTGAATTTGTTTGTGGGGCCTCTTGTGTGCCCCTGATCCATTATTCTACTCAAGTTGAAACCACCCATTTTAACGATCGCTTTGATAAACCTTGTTCGTACTCGGGAGTGTCTTCTGAAGGAGCACACAGCATCCGTCTTTAAAATCTGTTTTGTTTTATTTTTTATTTTACTGTGCGTCAGTCAGCTTTTCATTGCAGGGACCAAAATTCCTGAGAAGAGCAACCTGAGTAGCACAAGTTTATTTAGGGCTCCTGGTTTCAGAGGTTCAGTCTAGGGTGGGTGGACTCCGTTGTGCTGGGCCTGAGGTGAGGTGGAAAGACGTCAGGGCAGAAGAGCCTGGTGGAGGAAAGCTAAAGGGAGCGAGGGGAGACCAGGAGACAAGATCTAATCCCAAGGCACACCCTGAGTGAGTGCCTCCAAGTCATGCCCAGCTGCCTACAGTCACCACCCATTGATCTTCCAAATTATTAATCCATCAGCTAAATCAATCCACTGATTAGGTCTCTCATAATCTAATCACTTCACCTCCCGCTTTCACAAAGGAGCTTTTGGGGGACACTTCATATCCAAACCATACTGTACTATATTTAACCTTTCGATGAACTGTGTGCACCCTACTTTTCAACATCACTGACATCCTTGACCTGATCATTCTATTTTGCTTTCTAGCTACATCATACAATCTTTATTGGCTTTGAAACCACTGATCTATCATTTACAAGATACGTTAACTGGGTAACAGAAGTTAGCACTGAGGAACTAAGTCATCTCAAGGTCATGTTCTTCCTTTGATGTGCCCTCGGTGAGTGTTACCACATTCCCAACCATTCTCCACCTGCCGTCAGAATAAGCTTTTGGAAAACCAAATATGATCTTGTCTTTGTTTAAAACTTAACGATGTTTTTCTGTGGTCTTTATGTACCAGTCGAAAATCCTCAGGATGTTACTCCAGGTCTTCCATGATCTCTACTTGGTTATTTTCAATCTCCTTCGACTGTTGCCCTAGCTGCACTTTGAGATTCTCATTAGCGTTATCCCCTGCCACACCAGCTGAGAGTTATCTCATACTTTTTGTATCCTAAGGTTTCCCTTTGGAATGGCTGCAAGACTAATGCTCTTTCTTGAAGACATCTCCCATCTTCATTCCTTCCCCGTCTCTGTTCTTACACTTTTCTCACTGTCGTGAAAGGAGACAATTGTGCCTACCATCAGGAGTTTGACGAGAGTAACCCATAAAACACTGACAAACAATAGGGGTTAATTTGTCTTACAAAACGGTAAGTCCATATTGATCAATCCAGAGTTGATTCAGTGGCTCCATGATGTCAGGGTGGAGCTTCTTCCTCTTCATTATTTGACTCATGGGTGCAAGATGGCTGCAGCAGTTCCAAGCACAAAGCAAACAAAAAGCTCTTCTTTTTCCCATTGTTCTCCTTTTATCAGGCAGGAAAATATGTCTCTGAGATGAAATGGGAGACTCTTTTATGTGTCATTGGTCAGAGCTGTCCCAACTGCTAAGCAGGCTGGGACAGTTTGGATTTGGTGTATCTGACTAAAGAAGGCTGTCTCTGCTGGTAAGGAGTAAAGCAAACAGAAAGGCAGTAGGGAAGTGTTGGACTCAGTATCTCCATGTTTGTGCTTTGTAAACACTGAGGTGCTATGAATTCCTTCTTTGCACTTGTTGAGGAAAGTATTCTGAAAATAAGAGATAAGGTTCCCAAATCTATTCAATAGTATTTTGTGCTGTGTAATACGGTAGCTATTATGCAATACAACTTAAAATTATATCAGATTAATTAAAACTAAATTAAATTAAAAATTCAGTGTCTTGTTATAATAGTCAAGTTTCAAGTGTTCATTAGACACATGTGGAAAACACAGATAAAAGATTTTTCATTATTGCAAAAAGTTCTGCTACATATCATTGCTTTAGAGCTTAGAGAAAATTTCTGAGAGCTGATACAGAAGGAAACTTTGAGAATGTCTTGTGCAATGGTAGTTCTCAGCAAATATTAGCTAAGTTGAAAGAAATTAGGAAAATTGTATGAAAAGGGTTTATTGCATTTAGGTCTACTGCTCTTTGTTTTTCTTGGTTATGAGAAACTCTATTCCAGTAAATCCCCTTTAAAAATCATAACATCTATCATGTGACATATTTTGTATCTTTTTTTTCCCCTACTTTGTCATGAGTAGACAAGATTTTTAAAGGGCAATGCTCTTAAAAAGTTGAAGTGCAGAAGTAATTTGTCAAATAGTGATGACTTGCAATGCAAGCAAAGTTACTGTTATATGTGTGTGTGTTAATTACTCAGATCTTTTAATGTATTCCATTACTGTGAATAAATTCAACTCATTAATTATATTGCCAGCAGTTATCCTTATTAATATATAAATATAAAAAAGAGAAAAACTTAGTTACAATGTAACAATAAACTCAACAATTCCACACATGTATTTTATGCTATTTTGAAGATAACATCTATCCAGGATCCAACCCTAACCCTTATCAAAGGGTAATTAATATGCATATTTTGTGCTTTCCTCATTTACTTGAGTGTGTTACTTAAATATTTTTCTTAGTCTTAAATAATTACATTGATGTTAATTAATATTAGCTATATTAATTAATAATATTATATATCATTTAGATAATTAAATAATATTCACAGGTAGTACTGAGATATTCTTTTGCTTACGTGTCACCCAAATTCCCACAAAGGTGAGAGCTTATGCAACAACATTGAATCTGATAGTACAGTATGCAACCAGGAACTTGGTGCAGCGTTTGCTTAATTTCACTGTGAATTTTTAGGTTTCACTTTGTTTTCCCCTATAGGGATAGATGCAGTGATTTTCAACAGAATCAAGTAATTACCACCGTGGAGATACGGTTCTGTTCTATCACAAGACGATTGTTTTGTGTACTTATGATCCCATCACTCCTCCTACCATCTCCTTCCCCCTCCCTAACCCTGGCAACTCCTGATTTATGCTCTCTACAAGTTTGTCATTTATTTTAGAATATTACAGAAATAAAATCAGAGCATGTAACTTCTGGTGTTGGCTTTTTCTCGCTCAACCCATCGTCCCCAAGATCCATTTGTTCTTGCAGGTTGTTTCTTTTTATTGTTGAGGTTTTGTCTTTCTAACAATTCACTCATTTTTATGACATTTAACTTGTTTATGATTTTAGGATTTTACAAATAAAGCTGCTGTGGCTCAGGCCTGGAATGCAAGGTTCAGGGCTCCAGCAGATGAAAGAAAATTCGAAGCAGGATTGGGATGGTAGACAGCCCCTATGCAGCCCACAACTCCAGCTTCAGCCCCAACTCAGTTCCACATTTAGTCCCATGAGCCATTTCCATAGGGGATATATATATATACACATATAAAATCTCCTGTATTTGCTTAACTCTTTACAATGATCATGCTGTAGAGAAGAATGTTATAAAGTTTATTTCCCTATATAGTTTTAATAGAATCAGACATATTCTTTCATAAAAATCTCTAAAATGTGATTGAATGGAACATTATACACCTCTGTTGTCCTACAATAAACGGCTCCTACTCCTGCTGTATCACCGTACACAAGTTATTCGTCGTGTCCCCCCCCCGCCCCCCCTGGTTATTTTGCTGCAGCCGGACTGCGGCATTATACAGTCACTAAAATGATCATTATAAAACCATAAATTCCTTTCACTTAAAATGGAAAAAAAATCAAAATTATGAATCCATTGTAGTTGCAACAATGCAAAAATGTTTATGCACATAAAATACTAGAGGATAAAATACATGAAAATAGATAGTAGTTTTTATTTTTATTTTTTAGTTGTAGATGAACACATACCTTTTTTTTTTTTATGGTGCTGGGGATCAAACCCAGTGCCTCATGTATGCTAGCAAGTTCTCTACCACTGAGCTACAATTCCAGCCCTAGATAGTCTTTTTTTTTTTTTTTTAAGAGAGAGAGAGAGAATTTTTTAATATTTATTTTTTAGTTTTTGGTGGACACAACATCTTTATTTTATTTTTTTTATGTGGTGCTGAGGATCAAACCCAGCACCCCGCGCATGCCAGGAGAGCACGCTACCACTTGAGCCAGATCCCCAGCCCCCAAATAGTAATTTTTAAGGTAGGATTTGGGGATATGCAGGCCAGATAAAGAAGGCACGTTGCTAACAAATTACATAAGTGGGTGCAAGCTCACAAGCAAATGTTGAATACGTATGCTGAATCAGGGTGTCCATGACCTTGACTACATTCTAAAAACATAGCCTGCCGGAAGCCTTGGTGAGGGAGACTAACTAGAGCTGTTTTGGATCTGCCCTAAAATTTCTCATGAGGATTTTGGGGAATGTAAGTTTTCAGTTTTTAGGAATAGATGCCAAGGTGTGTGATTATTGGATAGTATGTTAAGGGTGTATTTAATTTCGTAAGAAGCTACCAAATTATTTTCCAGGATTGTTGTACCACTTTGCATTTACTACCAGGAAGTATGGTAGATCCAGTTTCTCCACATCACTGCCAGCATTTTTGTTTTCTCTCTTTATTTCAGTGGTTCTAATAGATGCATAGAATATTTAAGCACTGTTTTTGTTATGGCTTGAATTCATGTCAAAATTCATGGGCTGAGATGTGGCTCAGTGGTAGAGTGCTTGCCTAGCATGCATGCGGCACTGGGTTTAACCCTTAGCACCATATAAAAATTAAAAAAATATTTAAAAAATTAATTTCTATGGTGGTAGTCTTAAGAAGTGGGGTCTTTGGAACAAGCACTTAAGTCATGAAGTGTCTATCCTCATTAATAAATTATAGTGCCTTATGAAATGGCTGGTGGATTGGCCTCAGCCCTATTTTGTCCTTCTATTATGTCAAAATATAATGCACCAACTTGGAAGCAGACACTCAGCCTTCACCAGACATTGAATCTGCTGGAGCCTTAATCTTGGACTTCTAAGTCTCTAGAACTGCAAGAAATATTTTCTATTATTTATACATTAAACAGTTTGTGGCATTCTGTACCAAGACAGCCTTCACTTGCAATTCCCTAATGGCTATATGTTGAACTTTTATTTTTCATGAGATCATTTTTAATTTCTGCATCTTAGTGAAATGTTTCCTTATGTCTTTTGCACAGTTATAATTTAATTTTAAAATTAATGTGTAGACTTTATATATTATAGTACAAGTTCTTTTTCAGATATGTGGTTTGCATCTATTTTTTTTGCCTTTTCATTTTCTTAACAAGATCTTTTGCAAAACAAAAGATTGGGATTTTATTGAAAATTAATTCAATTTTTTAAAAATTGTGATTTTTGTACCATGTCTAAGAACTCTTTTACCAAGGTCTATATCCCTAAGATTTCTCTCTTGTGATATTAGATAAGTTTTATAATTTGAAAATTTGCATTTAAGTCTATGATCCACTTTGAATTAATTTTATGTAAGATGTAAGATACACATTAAGGTTCATTTTGGTCTTTGTGACTGAGCAATTTCTCTGGCATGACTTGTTGAAATGACTGTCCCCCCTCTACTGAATTGCATTAATACATTTGTCAAAAGTCAGTTTTCCATATTTACATGAGAATACTTCTGGATTCTGTGCAATTGATATATAAGTCTATTTCCTCATCCAGCACCACCAAACTTGATTATTATTGCTTTCAGTAATTCTTGAAGATAATAATTCCTCTCAACTTTATTTTTTTAAAATTGACTTAGCTATTCTAGTTTCTTTATCTTTCCATATAAAATTTTAAAAGAATTTTATCTACATTTATAGAAAATCTTGCTTAGATTCTGTAGAAATTGCACTGAACCTGTAAATTAATTTGTAAAGAACTATTATTCCTTTGTGTGTGTGTTTGTTTGTGTGTGTGTGTGTGTGTTGCTAGGGATTGAACCTGAGGCTTCTAGATTAGTGCTTTAATCACAGAGCTACCTTTTAAGTTCTGGCATTTCTGCTACATTAATTTTTCCAATCCATGAACATGGTATGTCTCACCTATTTTTAGCCAATAAGTTTCAATATGCATGTATGTTTGTTAGATATGCAGTTAAAGTATTTTTAAAATAATAAGTAGTATTTTATTTTAAATTTATGTTTCCACATGTTCATTGCTAATATATAATACAAGTGATTTTTATGGTAATCTCATACCCTTAGATCTTGCTGAACTCATTTTTTAGTTCTATCAACTTTTGCAGATTTATTGGTCTTTTCTATATTGACTATTATGTCATCTGTGTAATGGGCTAGTTTTATTTCCTCCTTTCCTATCTGTGTGCATTTTATTTTCTTGCCTTATTTTCAGTACTATGGTGAGTAAGAGTGGTGAGAGTAGACATAACTTGTCTGATTTTTGCATCAAAATAATGCTGAGTTAAAATGAACTGGAAAATTTTATTTCCTCTTCTCTTTTCTGGAGACAGTATAGAATTAGTGTTAATTCTTTAAACATTTGGCAGAATTCTTCAATGGAGACACATGGGCCTGGGAATTTCTGTCTTAGTGGTTTTAAGTTACAAATTTAATTTTATTAATCATTACAAGGCTATCAACATTATTTTGTATTGAGGAAATTGTGCTAGTTTGTGGTTCTCAAATAATTGGTTTATTTGTTCCTGTTGTGGAATTTATATGAATAGAACTTTTCATATTATTCTCTTCTTATCCTTTTGTTCTCTGCAGTGTCTGATATTGGCAATCTGTGTTTTCTCTCTTTCTCTCCCTTTGTCCATCTTGCTAGAGGTTTTATGAATTTTTAGCCTTTTCTAAGTTCAGCTGTTTGACATCTTTATCGTATGTATGCATGTATGTATATATGTATGTATTTATGGTACTGAGGATTAAACCCAGGGTTGTTCTACCCCTGAGCTTCAATCCCAGTTTTATTGATTGATTGATTGATTGATTTTGAGCTGATCTAAGTTGCCAAGGCCAGCTTTGAACTTGTGATTCTCCTGCCTCAGGTTCCCAAGATGTTGGGATTACAGGTATGCATCCATTCTGTTGTTGTGTGGTAATATAATTTAATTCTCTCTTCTTTATCATTTTCTTTCTTATAATTGCTTTGTGTTAGTTTTTTTTTTCTAGGTTTTAAAGATGGGAGCTTAAGTTACTGATTTTTTTATTTTTCTTTTTTTTTTCTAATGGATATTATTAGTGTATATAATTTCCTCTCAAAACCACTTTAACTGCATTCTACAAATTTTGTTACATTTCTTTCCATTTTTATTTTGCTCAATATAGTTTTTATTTCCCTTGAGATTTTCTCTTTGACTCGAGTTATTTAGAAGATTGCTATTTAGTTTCTAGGTGTTTGAAGCTTTTCCTACAATCTTTACTCAGTTTTAATTTGATTTCATCATGGTCCAGAAACATTGTATCACAATTTTAACTATTTTAAATTTGTTGAGGTTTGTTTTATGATCCAGGATGTGTGCTTTCTTATAATGAATTTAATAAGCATTCGAAAAAAGCGCTTATTTTGCTGTTGTTGGGTGTTGTATCCTGTAAATTTCAGGTAGATGCTGTTGCTTGCTGGTTTTGTTGAGATCCTCTATCCTCTTGATTTTCTGTATTGTTGTTCTATTGATGTTGAGAGAGAGGTATTGAAGTCTCTAAGTATCATTCTGGTTTTTACCACTTCTCCTTTCAGTTATTTCAGATTTTGCTTTATATTTGGTATCGAGGATTGAACATAGGGATGCTTAACCACTGAGCCACATCCACCCCTCTTTTTAAATTTTGAGACAGCGTCTGGCTAAGTTGCTTTGCGCCTCCCTAATTTGCTGAGAGTGGTTGGTCTTGAACTTGTAACCTTCCTATCTCAGCCTCCTGAGTCGCTGGGATTATAGGCGTGTGCCACCACATTTAGCTTTAATCTTCCTTTGAAGCAGGTTTCCTCAGACATTGCTCTGACAGGGGAAGTGGGGCACCAATTCTTCACTGCCAGATGGGTGGAAGTCCAGGTTTCTACTTGGCCTTCATTGACGCTCCCCACATGAGGAGGGCACCCCATTACTTGTGGGGTGGGTGGGGTTTCAGGAGTCCCACTATGCCTTGCTGTGTGCACCTTGGCTGATTGAGCTGGGGTGACTCACTGTTTCTCGTATGGTCTCAGCCAGCACATGCTGCAGGGGCCTCATTCCCACTGGTCAGTGGTGAAAGTCCTACCTCGCCACCTAACCATCTCTGCAGCAGTATGGCAGAGTGTGGGGTTCTCAGTGCTCTTTCTGTGTGATTTCCATTGATACCGAGAGAGGGAGCCCACTATCACCTAGCAGGGCTGAAAGTCCTGTCTCATAACTCAGACTTTCCTGGTGCCACTGTCCTGGGAAGTGAGCAGCATATCCTTGTGGGCAGTTGTGGGGAAATCTAGGTTCTCCACTTTGTCTTTGCTGAGGGCTGGGGCAGTGAGGTTTTGGGGGACATGGGCTTGAGTCATGCTGTTATGGGCTACACATTGTCAGTCTTCCTAAACGTTCCCTTTACATCCTTTGGATAGACAGGGAAGTCTTGGGGGCACTTTTGTTTGTCTTCATTGAATTTTCTGGATTGTTGGCTTTTCTAGCGTCCAATTCAGAATAAATGATGATGAAAGAAAGCTCAATGCACTCGCCACCGTGTTTTTCCCAGGGTCTCACTGTCCCTGGCTGGCTTGACTTTTCTGTTCCACCTTTCAGAATATTTTTATTTCTGTCTTGTACATAATGTCATTAGAGGAAGAATTAGGAAAATGAGAGCCTGCCTCATCTTGTAAGGGAATTAATTAATTTTTTGTAGATTGGGAATTGAACCCAGGGCCTCACACATGCTAGGCAAGTGCTCTTCCACGGAGCTATATCCCCAGCCCTACCCCATCTTTCTGGAAACAGACATCTTTAAATGCCTTACCCACATCTTCCCACTTTGCCTAGAGGTCTCCCTCAGTGTGTATTAGACAGGCCAACAATAGCCTCTGTAGTGATCAAACTCTCCATGTCCAGAGACGTGGCATCACACACAGTTCTTTTTCACGTGTGCTACTGTTCCACATGTGAGTGCTCCTGATGGACATGTGGCTTCTTCCAAGGGGCAGTTTGAGAATCCTGGCTGATAAGGGAGGATTATTATCATAGTAATAATCGGCTTTTCTTTAGGTCTTTGTCTTTTTGTGTTTACAGCCCTGCCCTAGGGGATATCACCCATAACTGTGGCTTCCAACACCTTGCTGTCATCCCCAGGTCACTTCCATACTGACATCCCCCTGTGGGGCAGGGGGAATAGGTGGCACCACTGGCCGACTCTCCATAACTTGAGACCAGATGTTGGTGGAACACACATCTCTGTCCAGCTTCCTCCTCTGTCCTCTGGCTTCTCTTGTATGCTTATGATCTTGTCTGAGATTATCCCCTAAATAAATGATTTTCATAAGAATCCCCACCTCAAAGCTCTGGGCTCTGCTTCTAAGGAATCCAAGGTCATCTATACACACAGATCCTCAGATTTCTATCTGCAGCCTGCACCTCCCCACTGAACGTGCTCATCCCCATTTCTACTGGAATTCATTTAAGCTTGCCACAACCAAGATTAAAGTCCTGATCATTTTTGCTTGACTAATGCTGTTCTCCCTGGAACTCTTCACCTCTCTACATAAAAAACTTATTACTTCATTTGCTTTGTCTGAAAGCCTTGATGTCATCATTGACTCTTCTCTTTCTCTCTACCTCCCTTATCTGTAGTTTCACTTTCTGGGATTTTAGTTGCCTGCACCCAACCATGGCCTGAAAATATTAAATAAAAAATTCTGGAAATAAACAATTTGTAAGTTTTAAATTGCATGCCATTCTGAGTAGCATGATGAAACCTTATGTCATTCTGTTCTGCCCCACCTGGGACATGAATCATCCCTTTGTCCAATGTATCCATGTTGTATATGCCACCCACCTGTTAGTCACTTAGTAGTCATCTTGGTTATCAGGTCACCTGCTATGGTATGGGAGTGTTTTTTTTTAATTAAAGTAGCTATTATTTTACTTAATAATGATGCTACACTGCAAGAGTAGTAGTAATATTATTAACTCAAATACATCAAAGAGAAGCTATAAAGAATTGAAAATGTGAAAGTTTATCATAGGCATATATGTAGAGGAAAAAAAACCCACAGCATGTGTTGATTCATTAATATCCACCATTTCAGGAATCCCTTGGGGGATCTTTGCATTTATCTTCTTGTAGATAAAGGGGAACTACTGTGTAATTTAGGAAGAAAAGGAGAAACCCTTCAAAGAAATATTTCAAATTGATTATGAAACTCCATAATAGGAAGAAGATAATGCTGTCTACCAATCATGACACAATCCATGAAAGTAATCCTGTAGAGTCCATGAATTTACCTTCACCCAGCCTCTTATCCCTCTGAAGTCTTTTTGCTAGTTAGATGTTTCTCCTGCCTCAGTGAATGCACTCAACGTCTGCTCAGCAATTCTGTTTTATGTGTCACATAAGCAGGATGTAACCCAGCCTCATTAACTTGAGGAAACTGTCCTTTCTCAGGACTTAAATGTTGCTTTTGAGACCAACTGAAAATGTACAAATTTCCTTCTGGTGAACATTTGCTTCACTGATATTAATTGACAACATGCTGCTCTGTTGTCACGGCATCCTATGTACCCCAGATATTTTTGTTTTGAAACCAAATCATGATGTAAACTTTTTGAAGACATTTGAGATGTAATCATACCCAAATACTGTCGTATTAGCATGCCCATACGTTCTATTCTTGCCTCAAAAATATAAGCAAGGAAGAATTCAACAACCTGATTTATGTCCAGGAGAGTCCACTGTATAGGAGGCAGGTGGAAGGCTTCTTGCTGTGGTTTAGATATGAGGTGTCCCCAAAAAGCTCATGTGGAAAACAATGCAAGAAGGTTTAGAGGTGAAGTGATTAGGTTATGAGAGTCTTCACCTTATCAGTGCATTAATCCCCTGATAGGGATTAACTGGGTGGTGACTACAGGCAGGTACTGACTAGAGGAGGTGGGTCCCTGGGGTGTGCCTTAGGAGTATATATTTTGTCACTTCCTGGTGGCCGTGTCCTGAGCTGCTTTCCTCTTCAACCATGATGTTCTGCCTCACTCAGGCCCAAAGCAATGGAGCCAGTGGACTCTATGGACTATGGATCTATGGACTGAGGCCTCTGAAACCATGAACTACAAATAAACTTTTTCTTCTCTAAAATTGTTCTTGTCAGGTCTTTTGGCCACAGTAGCAAAAAAAAAAAAAATCCAACTAAATACTCCTTAAAGAAATCAAAGATCTCTCTGAAGATGTAAGAAAAAACGAACTCAGTTTCTCCTATTGTGTCCCTCAGCGATCAGCACAATCCTTCTGTCACCTTGTTCGTGGGGCTGTAGGACTTTTCCTCCATGCACTGTTACTAGGTGGTACGGCCCAGGGCGTACAGCCTGGGCTAGAGTTCTGGATGCTCCATAAATACTCAAAGTCAAATTGGTCAGAAAATAGGTTTTATTCAAATCCAGTTTTGAAGGAAGGTAGGAGAAACTTATTGCTTCAAAATTCCCATCTTTGCAATCTCTGGAGGTGAGCAAAGGTTTTAAAGGAGGAGAGATGGGAAAGAGGCAGCCAAGTGAGACCAAAGGCAGGAAAGATACTGCCTTCTGCTCATCTGCTTCCAGACTTAGGAAAGATACTGCCTTCTGCTCATCTGCTTCCAGACTTAGGAAAGATACCTGCCTTCTGCTCATCTGCTTCCAGACTTAGGAAAGATACTGCCTTCTGCTCATCTGCTTCCAGACTTAGGAAAGATACTGCCTTCTGCTCATCTGCTTCCAGACTTAGGAAAGATACCTGCCTTCTGCTCATCTGCTTCCAGACGTAGCCTGTGTTAGACAGGCCTGCGCAGGGGACATCTCCACCCTCAGCCTCCTGCACACCCTGAGGGTTTGTAAAGCATCAGGCTCCACTCTCTGCATGAGGAGTTGTTCTTAATTTCAGAGAAGGCCCCTCCAAACTCAGACTCTTTCAACCACTCCCTGCACCTTTAGCTCATCCCTCAATCTTGAGGGAATTGAGGCTTCTGTGTTATCGTACCTGGTTGGGTTATTTTGCAGAACTCAAACAAAAGAGATCAGATGCTTATTCTCGAAGGAGTCAAATTCTGAAATACTTAATAGCCCTGCCCAAGGGAAGGATTTCAGTATTAGTTTGCTTACGACCTCTCTTTCCTTAACTTCCCAGCTGTTTCTGTCTTTGGTGGGGTTTGACACGGGACTCCATGTGATTTTCCTCCCTGTCTCTGAATGATTTCTGCTGAAAAAACTGTTGATTATTTTCCAAATGTGTTTGCTTCATTGTTGTGAGTCCTTTGTCCAGTTCTTTGATCTGGGATTGTCCCATTTTGAAAGGGAAGTGATGCATGATTTGAGTCAGCATCAGAAGACCCCCCACCCTTTGGCCAATTTTAAACAACAGAAGATTTTTGGAAAGATTAACTCTTACGCCAGAAAGACACAATACGCTAATAAAAGCAAAACCATTGTATGTGTTTCAAGATTTTGCTGCTGTTCTTTGTTTCTTCTGTTTTTGAACTCTGAGGAGGGAGAATAAATGCACCTGCGTATTCTAGAGCCAATTTGCTTTTAACTAATAAATGCATATAAGAGTTGCATGAGGTGGGTGGACTGTAGACGTTCCCATCAGGCTTAAGCTTCTTGGCAGAGACAGCATTCTTGAAGACAGGCTGTGGGGTGGCTCCCCACAGGAGGTGTTCTGGCTGGGGCGCAGACTGCTATGTTTGTTGGACAGGGTAGTGGCACAAACCCACACTCTGACTCCCAGGCCTGGAGCCACGGGGTCTGAGGAGATCACTAAGAGCAAAAGTGGGAGCCACACCCAAAGGGGACTTGGCAGAGAGGCACACTCAACTCCAAGTGAATGGCCTATGACTGGGCTCCGTGGGAAGGTAATCAGGTTCTAGGGGCAAACGGGAGAACTGGGGATTCTTAAGGGACCAGGGGAGAGATAGTCACAGATGAGTCCTTTTCTAGAGCCTCATACCTTAAAGAGATTGTAAGGTACTTTAAGGGTATCTGCCTTGTTCTAAATATTCACCTGTAACACAAATGGAATCACTTCATGAGAACAAGACGATTATCTGAGACCAATGGAGAGTAAAGATACCACACACAGCGTACCATATGATCTAACTGTAAATATGCCCAACAAATACAAGTGGCAGTGAGATTCTGACGTCAGTTCCCAGGGCTTTTATACGAAAGATCTACTGAAACCTTGAGCAGATAGTATGATTTTCTTCTATTTTTGGTGCAGATTTCTCTTATCATTGTGCAGTCTGCCTTCTTTTGTGTGTCCATATTAATGTCTGCACACACACACATACACACACAATTTAATTCTTTAGTTTAAACATAGTCAATCCTCCATACTTGTGGGTTCTGTATTTATGGATTCTATTCATAAATAAAATTCCTTCTGTACTGGTCACGTACAGACCTTTTGATCATTATTCCCTAACCATGCAGTATAACAACTGTTTACATTGCATTTGCATTGTATGAGGTATGATAAATCATCTAGTGATTTAAAGTATAAGAGAGGATGTTCATAGGTTATATGCATTTTATATAAGGATGTGAGCATCTGTGGATTTGGGTATCCACGTGGAGTACCTGGAACCAAACAAATTACACAAGATATTCAACAAGTTCTAATAAAACAGACTTTGTGTTAGACAGTTTTGCTCAACTGTAGACTAATGCATGAGTTCTGACCACATTTAAGGGAGGCTAGGCTAACGTGTGAGGTTTGGTAGCTTATGTGTGTTAGATGCATTTTCAACTTATGATATTTTCGAATTCTGATAGACTTCTCCATCATAAGTCAAGTCACATGTGTATGGGGAAAAAGTTGTGTAGTAACAGAACAACTCACAGATTTTAGGTACCAGTTCGTCTGTTACCAAAAGCTCCGTCCTAGTCCCCAGTGTCAATCCAATAATGAGGACATGGTTTTGAGAAAAGGGAAAATGAATTTTTATTGCTTTGCTAGCAACAGAGAAACACAGGGGACTCCTGCCCCAGAAACTATGATTCTGCCCATTAGGGAAAGCAGAGGGTTTTTAAAGATGTGAATCAAAGACTACATTTCACATGTTTACAACTCTGTCTGGAGTTGTAATTCACTTCTTAATTTGGGAGCCAGTCATTTCTGAGATTTCCTGGTGCCATCCCCAAGTCTGAATTACTTGGTTCCTGTGGTGGGTAGGTGCTCAAGGACAGAGCACTCTGCCTAGGATGGGGAAGAAAGGTAATCCTGTTTCCCCTGAGATTGGGGGCAGGGAGCAGGGAGAGAGGAAGAGAAAGAAACATGTCCTTTTAAAAATAAGTCACAATGGCAGAGCAGCAAGGGCTATATTCAAAGCATAAAGTAGACCACTATTACACATCTTCTGTGGGTTCCGAGTCACAGTTACCAGAAGACTGGATGACCTTCATGCTTGATCCAAACTGGGTCTTCATGTTGCTAGATTTCAAGTACTGTAAGTGCCATTAAAAAGAGTTATTATTTTGATTCCCAGCACACTCAAAGGGCTTTCTGATGAATTCAGGATGAGTAAAAAAGTCAAGAAAAAAATGTAAATTCCCTGTCCTTGTGCCAGACGCCTCCGTTCAAAGTTGCTCAGTGAAGTGAACTGACAGGTATGATGTAGGAGATGAAAGCACGCGAACATAAGACTGACATTTATATGCATTTCAATCTTCATCGCAGATATCAGAGCAAAGCAGGGTCACGTAGGGAATACTTTGATGACGATGGGGTCTGAGAAGTATGGGTTTCCACAGCTGAAGAAGGCACAAAACTGCTTTGAAAAGTAGGTTTGCAGATTTAGGGTAATTTTCATATCTTTGGGGTGACATGCCAATTTGTGCTTAAATCCACAGGGCTTCAATCTGAGCCTCATAAATGACAATCTGTGACTTTAAGCAGACAGTGGGGGCAATGGTGACAAGTTTTGGATCTTTTGTTTTGGATTTTTAAAATACATATGAAAGTATTCCATTAAAAAAACTGTAAGACCATTGTCTCTTAAAAAATTAGCAATGATTCCTCAATATCATCATATAGTCAACCTGTTTCCAAATTTTCCTGATTGGCTATTTTATCTTTTCAAAGTTTTATTTAGAAATTTAAGCAGATGCAAGTTTTTTTTCTTCTTTCTTTTTGGACTGGACTGTTTCACAGTGGTAGCTTTCCATTAGGAAGCTCATAATGTCTAACTCTCTCTCTCTTCTGTGACATTTATCAATAATTGATAATCTTAGCCTAGACCCATTAATTCATCAGTGTTGCAAAATGTAATGTTCTATCTCATTTCCTTCATTTGAGGCTGGGATAATCAAGAAAGAAATGTGTTCCTTGTCAACTATTTGAATGCTCTGATGTGTGGATCTTATAAGGAAGTTCTGATAATTGCTTCACTCCCTCTCCCCACTTTTTAATGACCAGTTATAAGATAATGAGTTGGCTCTCCAGTACATATCCGAGGTTGGTTAATGAGTTGCATTTTCTTTTTCTTTTTCAGTGTCATTATTAACACTGGGTTAAATAGTTAATGTGATTCAATCCATTGCAATCATTATCTTTGTTGATGTTCAAATTGTTTCAGTTTTGGCCAGTGGGAGCCTTTTCAAATCAGTTCATGAATCCTTTTGGCAAGACACGAATAGTTTAGAAAGTTCCCTTGCTTTCTGGTTCGCTAGCATATCTTGGGCTTTCCTTGTACTTGGGAATCAGTCATTTCTCAATGGGTCCTGCTTTCCATAGAGAGAAATATTATTTGAAATATATGTTCTGAGATGTCATCACTACTGGGTGGGTCTTTGTTTATGGGCCTTTTCAGAGCACAAAACTAAAAAAGATGCATAATATTAAAAAAAAGAGAAGTCAGGGATTGATACAGTGCTCCTAATTCAGACTCTAGATCTAGGATTTTCACCTACCATCATTAATCTTGGCATCCATGCTGAAAACTCTCAGTCAGCATCAACCTAAATATTGACTTAACTCTCCTACAAACACATAACACAAGCTACTACTACCACCACCATCATGGAAATGCATTTAGAGTTTTGCAGGTTTTTATTTTATTTTATTTTATTTATCTTTCAGGTTTATCTTATTGTGAATATATAGCCAAGTTGTTGTGCTTCAGAGAAATTTACAATTCTTCTTAATGGTTACACTGCCAGTTAGAGTATCAGATTTTTTTAAAAAATACTTTTTTAGTCGTAGATGGACGTGACTTTATTTATTTATTTATTGGTATGTGGTGCTGAGGATGGAACCCAGTGCCTCACACATGCTAGGCAAGCGCTCTACCGCTGAGCCCCAGCCCTAGCCCAAGACCAGATTTGTTATTTCTATTTGCCTTTTATTTTTAGGGATTGCTTTTGAAAAATGAATTTAATTTGTTTAATAATGTAAAATAATTATACAGTTCTGAAGTCACATCTAAGCAAACAAAATACACTCACTCAGAGAAATCTAGCTGTTTTCTGTTCTTTCTGCTTTATTTTCTCTCTTTTTCTATAGGTAACTGAAAGATACAGAAAAACAACCCCCAGGTAGAAAGGAGGCCAGGGAGAGAAGGAAAACAATGTGGTCTGGACTTTCAACGGTTCCCGTATCTACAACTGTTCCCCACGGCCCAGCTGACACATTCTGCTATGATTCCATCTCCCTGAACCCTACAAGACTGACTCCTGTTGTAACCAGTTGCCATTTTCCTCTTGAAAATGTGCCCCTCTGTTTCTTAATAAAGCATCGCCAATCACTGATGTCTGTTTCTGTTTCTTGTACTTTCTCTTTCATTTGCTTTCAGGAACCATTCTTGGGTTGTAAGTTTGTAAAAAGTCAATAAATAACAATTAAGAATCTATTTTTTTGAACAAAGTGCTCTGCTTATGTTGCTAAGTGACTACTTTTACGTGCTTTATAACCACTTCACCTGGAAATAAAATGTAGAAGCTGATGGCAGATCATCAAAAAACAATGTTTTTAGATATTTTCTTTTTAAGTCATTTATTCTATCATCTATCTATCTTCATTTTTGCAGTTCCGGGATTAGACCCAGGGCCTCGTGCATGCTAGGGAAGTGCTCCACCACTGACCTACATTCCCAGTCCTATTTTCTTTTACTTTAAGACAGGGTCTCACTAAGTTGCCCTGGTTAGCCTCAAATTTGCAATCTTCCTGCCCCAGCCTCCTGAGAAGCTGGGATTACAGGTGCGTTTTACCAACACCCGACTCATTCAGTCTAAAATCTGGAAATTAAAAAATTTAAAAAAATAATTTTTTTAAGAAAAAATTAGAAGGCCTATGTAATTTTACCCCTTGGAAATGGCCAGTGTTTATATTTAGTTCATTTCCTTCTAGGTGTCTTTTCTACCCAACTTATTTTTAAAAGAGGAACCGCAATTGTACTGAAAAATCTGTATATGTTGGGGCTTACCGTTATATCTCGAAAAATTATCTACTTATTTTTTAAATGTGTTTAAAGACTGCAAAGTGTTCTATTATGTTCACTGGCCTATCAATGTCAATGTATTGCACTATTTTTTTTATGTGTGTGTGTGTGACAGGCACTGTGATAGATTCTGGAGAAAGAGTAAGTGTTCTTGCTGTCATGGAGCTTACACATATCACACACACACACACACACACACACACACACACACACACACACACACTCTACCATGTCCTGATTGTTGGCTATTTAATCTGTGTGTAATCACTTACCATCATGAATATTGTTTTTATGAACTTCCTACACACAAATCTTTATACCTGTCACTTAGGACAGGCTGCAGAAGTGTAATTATATATATATAAAACATAAGTGATAGAGGTGCTAATTTCTTGCATATTTTAACTAAGGAACATTTGAAAGCTTTCGGTGATGAATGGCTAGAAAAATAGTGTCTGTCTGAGAGTGTGTTTGTGGGGGGTGGTGTCCTGCTCCATTTTCTTTTTCTCTGTGCTGCCCTTCTTCCTGCACTGGGGTGGAGACTCAGATGGGGAGGAGAGTGACCTCAAAGGGCTAGTCTCTGCTTGGTCCCTGCTGGGACTGCAGTTTTGAGAAAGCTCATGGAGGTGGGCTGGATCTCAGGCATGAACAGGAGAACAAGGGAGGCTGCTGATTACCAGATCCCCAGAGGAGCTGTAATCACAGCTCAGGCTTCCCCACACTCCTGCCAAATCCTTAGAGGCAGGTGCTGTACTTCATCAAGTCTCTTACTTGAGAAAAGAGTGTTGATACCCTTGGATTTATTAATTCCTTAGAAAGTTACTGATTCAGCATGTCTGGGTTAAATCCTGGCTTTACTATGTACTCACTGTATGTCTTTAGGTAAGTTATTTAACCCTAGCCAAGTCTCAGTTTATTCATTGTCAAGCATTAAGTACCCATCTCAAAGGGATTAAGTGGAATAAACAGCGTAAAATATTTATGAGGATTTGGGCACATACAAAGTACTTAATAAATGCTGATTATTGATGGACATTAAGATGCAAAAACCTTCTGGTGCTCACGTCATGATGACCAGCACAAACTTATCCTTGGATTCATGGAGTCAAACAGCAGTGCCCCTCAAACCAGCGATACTCAAGATTTTTCAGCAAATTCCTTAAATTTGGACCTGTTCTCCTATCAGAATGTTCACACATTGATTTTAGCAAAAAGTCGCTTCAGTCTTGCTGTAAGGATGAAAGACATGGTAAAAAGTTTGCTCCCTTGAACTCTTCCCTGCAAACTGCTGGTCTGGAGAGGAGGAACGGCATTGGTGAAGGGGGTGGGAAACTCTCAGAAACACTGGAAAACTCTCAGAAACACTGAAAAAGCTGGCAAACTGCAGAACTCCTCTCCTCTCCTTTTCACTTCTCACACTTCTTTCCCCTCCCTGATCCTCTCCTTCTCTCCTCCCTCCTTCCCCTGCCTCCCTTTCCTTCTCTACTCCTCCTTCAGCAATCTAGAAACAGTTAAAGGTCAACAGGAATCAAACACTTAGGAGAAGGAGTGAGAGAAGGAGAGAGCCTTGTGGCGCTTCACCTTGTCACTGTCCCATCCCTTCTCCCCAGCTGGGCAGCGAGGTGGGTCAGAGATCCAGGGCAGATGCACAGTGTGGGTTCCTGACTCTGGGAAGAGAGGAGTGGACCTCGACCCCTGCTTGTACCCCTGTCTGGGTGTTCTGCCAAGGACTTGCCTTTGTGGCACCTGTTGGTGCTCTCTCAGAACAGAGAAGTGGCTTCAGAAAGACATGCCTCAAAGACAATGAAACACAAAATAAAAAAGCTGCAGCTTTTTTGGGTAAATAAGAAATGTCTGGAAGAAAAAGTTGGTGAGTGAGATTCTTAGGCAAATAGAGATTTTGAAAAGCTCCCATGTATACCAGGAATCTTAAGGCTATGTTCATGCCCAGGACAGGACACATACTTAGAAAAGACCCAAGAGGAGCTTAGACTTCTTCTTTTGCTGATGTTTAAGCTTAGCCCAGGAAGGAGGGGAGGGTTGAGACAGAGCAGTAAACACTGGAGTGCCCCAAATCCAGAGCCAATCTGCAGATGGGAGAGTCTTCCCAGCCCCCTCCAAACCTGTCTCCTCTCCTCTCCTCTCCTTTTCACTTCTCACACTTCTTTCCCCTCCCTGATCCTCTGCTTCTCTCCTCCCTCCTTCCCCTGCCTCCCTTTCCTTCTCTACTCCTCCTCCCGACCTCCCTGTCTCCCACACCTCTTTCTCTTTCACCTTCTTTGGAATTCTCTGTCAAACCACTGACTGAACACTAACCTGGAGGAACAAAGATCCAAGAGATCATATATGATAAAGAGCATAGTCTTTACAAAAGTAGGTTAGAATGGCATCGAGTGGACCACTATGACCCACAGGAAAAAATGGCAAAACCTGGGAGGGGGGGGATGATAGCCAAAGTTTTCCTAAAGGACTGATCCAGGCCCAACACTTACGACCTCAGTTTACCTTAATTAGACCATCCTTCTACGGCCTATCTCTAAATACTGCCACTTTGGGGGTTCAGGGTTTGACATTTTTTTTTGTGTGGGGGTGGGAGAGACAATTCATTCTTGGCGACCATAATCTTCAAAATGTCTAGTTTTTCACCAAACATTGATGAGGCATGTGAAGAAATGTGACATAAAGCACATGCACAGGAAAAATCACAAAGAAATTGACAGAAACCGCCACTGAGGAAACCCAGACTTGGAATCACTAGCAAAGACTTGACATCAAGTGTCTTGACAAAAGCCAACCTCTAGTTCCTGGATACCAATTAGTGGCTTCCAGTGAAATCCTCTCATTTGTGGCAAAACGGGAGGAAGTGGAGGCCGAGGAGTGAAGGGCTATAAACCAGACACAGAGAGACAGGTGCCCGTGTTCTCTCTCATCTGCGGAAGCTAAAATAGTCCACCTGAACGTAGAATAGCCATTACCAGAGGCTGAAAAGAAGGGAGAGAGGGAAGGAGGGGAAAATGGGAACCCAAATATAACTGTGCGTTTTTATGAAGGTCTAGAAGACAAGAGCGCAACAGCTTCAAGCACAAAAAAATGAAAAGCAGAGGGAATTTCTAATTATCCCCATTTGATCATTTGATTAATGCACACCGAGCCCCATTAAGGTAAACAATGATCACATCTAAATTTTATTAATATGAGACAAATTTAAGTTGATTTTAAAATTATTTTATTGTTAGAGAGCACAGTATGAGATATTTAAAAAATAAAGCAAAAAAAATTAAGAAGAGAACACAGTATGTTGACAATCCAGGACACTGAACCAAAATTTAAATATTGTCCCACATGTCATGCTTTCCAAAAAAATTCTTTCAGATCGTATTCTCATGCTTGGGTCTGCTGTTATTAATGTCTGTGTTTCTGCCTTTAAAAATCTTTCTTCTCGTTAGTACTGCTTCCACTTTTATTACTTCCAATTTAACAATAGAGACATTTTGAAAAAGATATTTTTGAAACTGGGAAAAATAAAAAAAGAATTCCAGCTCTTGTTACAGGACTGCTTCTTGCATCTTCCGTCTTTCTCTTCCACAGCAGAAGGTTTGAGACTTGGTTTGTGAAATCCAGAGTGACTCAAGTTTACCCATGTTAAATATGACTTTATAAAATATATCCTTTGCCTTGGAGAGATGGCTGATTCCAGAGACGATTGATTCTAACACGGGAGCAAGAAATATGTAAGACAAGCCTGACGCGTGTTGGCATTTTGTAGTGCCAGAAAAGAAGGAAGTGTTAAAAACAAACAAAAAAACGGTGTTCGTGGGCAGGGGTGGGGAGGGGGAGATGGATGTATGTCAGAGGGACTCAGAAGCCAGCTGTCAGAACCTCTGGTGGCCAAAGCTGGAACAAACTGGGCAACAAAATAAAGTAGTACTGGGTTATGACCAAAGTATAAGTACCCATGAGTTCAGACTGATATAAATAAAATATTGAATAAATGAACAAATGGGGGAGAAGAAACAAATTCCCCATGCAGAAGAATCCCAACAATTTATGTAGATGCTCTGCGCTCAAGGAGCCAGAGTGTAACTCCCACTCCTTAAGTGTGGGCTGCACGTGGAGACCTTGTTCTGAAAATCTGCCTCGGTAAGATGACCAAGGTGAACCCCAGCCGTGGTAAGCTATGTCGACAGTCCTAACCTTGATATAATGGGACGGAAAGGACACTGTCCCCAAATCTACAACCCCTGACATTCTGATCAGGAACAAAACATCAGGCAAATCCTAAAAGTTTTGCTCTTCAAAACTCTCAAGTTCATCAGAACAAGGAAAGTTCTAGAAACTGACAGCTGGGAGGAGCCTAAGGAGACATAATGACTAAAGGTCGTGTGTTCTCCTGGATGGAGGCCTGGGGCAGTGAAAGGATATTAGATAAAAACTAAGAAATTCTGAATAAATGATGGTCTTTTATTAATAATCATGTGTCATGTTGATTAATTCTAACAAATGTACCCTATTACCATACGATGTTAACTATAAGGAGATCGGGCGTGGGGCACACCATCTTCACAATTTTTCTATAAATCTAAAACTTCTAGAAATGAAGTTTATTTTAAAAAATCTAGCTCCCGGCTTCAGTGCAAAGAGAAAATGTTGATTCCCACTCTTGCCATATTTTTAGATATTGCCGCTATCTGGGTCACTGATCAGTTTGATCATTTGAAAGACAGCCAGAACAGGAACGGAGAGGAAGTCCCCTTTCTTTTATTGTGTATAATAAAACCCTTTTATTATACATAATAAAACAGGAGAGAACGGCCTTTTTTCAGGATGCACAAGAGACCCTTGGGTCCAACTGGTCTTAGAGAAATTGGTTTCCATGGTGCAAATTTAGTTGGTCGCTAATTGGCCCAATTTGTTCTCTTTGTTTGCATGGGGCTAACTCAATGCTAAAAGTAGCATTTCTTTGAAGAAATTTTAAGCCTCACCAGGGAACAAAGAATGAACCTTGATATGAAGGATCCAATGCAGGAGTTAACTTTTAGCAGTCGATGGAAGAAAACCCACCTGAAAGGTCTAATGAAATGAAAAATGGGTGGGAAGGACTAAGGGAGCAACAAAGGGTGGGGAGAGGCTGTCACCAACAGGAAGCTGTCTCCACCCCAGGACCTGAAGGGCAAGAGGAAGAGGGGCTCGGGTGAGTTTATGGGAAAGGGGCTCTCTCAGGGAGCAGTAAGAACGAGGTGGCATGAATAAGGGGGGAAACAGAGAAGGGCACCGTGACCTCCCTCTTCACCTCCCCCATGCGTAAAGTCGAGCTGCGAGTTCCAGGGTCAGGGTGACTGCTCTAGTGGTCAGCCTCCTGGGCACCGGGCAGAGCAGAGAGGGCAGAGCAGGGATGCAGCAGGCACCAGATGGCAAAGAGCCCACAACACCAGGAAGTTCAGTGTGCACCGGGACTAGGACGTGTTTCCCAGCTCTGTCCTTATTAAATACCACCCCACAGTGAGAGGAGGACTCTTTCCACCTCCCAGTCCTCCACTGCCGGACTTTATTATTCTTCACAAAAGGAATCCGGAATCCTGACAGGGTTGCTGATCCCATGTCTGTAACAGGACAAAATCAGAACAGTCTGAAAAAAAAAAAAAATCAAAAGCAGGGGCTGTGCTGAAAGGTCAAAGGGAACGACTTCCAGGTCACCCGCTGGCCAAGTGTGGTCCCTTGAACCTCAACTGTCATTTCAGTTAAGGAGGAACAGGGTGAGACTGCACGGCCCTGGATCCATCGTAGATGTCAGAAAAGTCATTAAGGTAATGCACAAAAAGACAGAAGAAATGGTTCTCATTGACTTCACAGATTTTAGTCAGTAGGTGATATTCAAATATGTGTTTTCTTCTATCAATGCTGCCTGTTTGTAAAGAATGAACATGCGTTTGCTTTATTCACATACTATAGAGGTGAAAAACATAAAGAACTGTAAGCCGGCCTCCAAATCCAAGAGAATTAGACACTGTAGCCTCAGACAGGCTGACTTGTGATCACCTACAAGTACACTCCAACAGGATGACTTAATTAAATGTCCTCAGGAGAAGAACTGACTGTGTAGACTTCTTTCTAAACAGAAAAGAAAACCACTCTATGTACTAATATTGATGATACACACATACACACACACACACACACACACACACACATCTGCTTTAAATAATGTGTGTGACTATAGATAGCAATGTATCCCAAAGAACTGGACCATGTAACATAGGCTGGCTAACGTCTAAACTGTTTTTCGGAGTATATTATCTTCTCATGGCTGCTGTAGCTATTTGCCGTAAACTTAATGGTACAGAACAACAGATTTCTTCTCTACGATTCTTGGAATTTAGGTGTTACTAGGGCTTCCCCTCCTTTGCAGATTCTAAGGAAGAATCCCAAGTCCCTCTGGCCACTGGTCCTTGCTGTGTTCCCTGGTCTCTGACTCTGTGGTATGGTCACTTTGTCTCCTCTTGATTTATATTTTTTCTTGCCAATTTTCCCCTTGGAGTTCTTATAAGAACACTTGTCACTGCATTTAGGGCCCAGCCAAATAACTCAGAATAATCTCTTCGATTTACTATCCTTAGCTTAATTAAAATCACAAAGTGTCTTTCCCCAAATAAGGTCATATTCATAGTCTTTCCCAAAATAAGGTCATATTCATAGGTCCCAGGAGCTAGTGCATGGATGCATTTTGGGGGAGGAGGAGACACTGTTCAATCCACTACAGTTGGGAGTAGGTCAGACAAATAGAAACCAAACCTAAGTAGAAGGTTAGAATGAAAACATCTTCCTGAGGAGCGCTTCCCATTTCCTCTGTTATTCCACAGGCATAAAGTTTCAGTTACGTAAGACCAATAAGTCCTAGAGATTTGCTGTACAGAATTGTGTTTATAGTTGACAATAGTCTATTGTTCACTTGAAATTAAGAGGGTGTATCTGATGTTGTGTTCTTACCACCACAAACTGGCCTTTCTGATATTTAATTATCAAAAGGAAATGCAGGTTAATGATTTCTAGATCTGGCTTGTGTGTCCTTGGGGAAAGAAATCATGTCTAGTAGCCAGGTATCTCAGTTACGCAAGCAGCCTTTGGCCCGAGAAAGAACTTTCTCTGGGGTCTGTTGAGAGTATTTCCTTTCCAGGAAGAAATCTAAATATTACTCTCTAACCCCTGGGAAAGCACCAACAATCCTAGGAACATATGAAAACAGTTCAAGCCGGGTGCTATGGTGCATGCTGGTGATCCCAGGACACGGAGGCTGACGCAGCAGGATTGCAGGTTCAAGACCAGCCTCATCAACTTAGTGAGGTCCTAAGCAACTTAGTAAGGCACTTCTCTGGTTAAATCCACAGTACCAAAACCAACATCAAAAAACATACATTTCCACAAGAGCGGAGGGGTAGGGAAGAACAGAAGTTCAGTGGAGTAGAAAAAAGTGAAAGAAGGGAAGGGAGGGGGTAGAACTAGGACAGACAGTGGAATGAACCTGACATGTCTTTCCTATGTTCATCTATGAATAAACCACAACGAATCTCACCGTCTTGTACATCCATAAGACTGGGATCCTAATTAAAGTAAGCTGTACTCCATGTTCGCATAATGTGTTAAAATATATTCTACTGTCATGTATTCGTAAAAGGAATAAATTAAACATAGTTCAAAGGTAGCTAAAGAAACAAAATCCGTAGTTTGAAATAGTCTTGAATATGAGTGAAGACATATATTTTGTAGTCATTTTATTTATATTCTTTTTGAACTATTGAATTGACTATGGCTTGCTTAATTTGTTGTGATCATTTACAATGTTTTTGGTTGTATGATCAATCGAATTTATAATCTATGCTTAAATTCTCAAGAAATATTGATTTCGAAAATTCTACCATGATAAATATCTCAATTTGTTAAGTTGAGCATTGAATAAATTCCAAATACTAATGAACATCCCACTTCACAGACTCAGGCCCTTTAGGCTTTAAAGAATGTATCAACTGCCTCAATTAGTGTTTGAGGTGGTCCTTAAAGGGGATCTGCTTCATTTTCTCCTTTCCTTTTCAGAAACCTCCTTAAGCTGATAGCAGGTGAATCAACCTTCTTCATCCTCTTCTCTAAAGGATTGAGGAGCTTCACGTTCTTCTAGATCCAGATCAGCTGTGTTTTTTATATATATTTATAGTTGTACACAATGACTTTTTTTAAAAATTTATTTTTATGTGGTGCTGAGGGCCTTGCACATGCGAGGCAAGTGCTCTGCTGCTGAGCCATAACCCCAGCCCCTCAGCTGGATCTTTATCCTCTGACACGAAGTATTCCAAAGTAACCCACATTAAATTCACATTCATTCAAATCTTACATGAATTCATTCTGATGGAACAGGATATTTTACTGTGATGGCTCATTCTCCATTCTTGTTTCTTCAACAAAATTCTATTTTCATGAGGAATAGAAATAAATATGTTTTCTCAGGAATATTGTATTTGCTTTTATATATAACACATATAACCCCCCCTCCCACCCCGGGAACTAATGCTGAATTCTCTGCTCAGTTAGTTTGCATGTAGTGGTTCCGTCTCTGCTTTTCCTTTACTTTCTGATATGATCAGTAATAGCCATGAGATACAGAAGGCTTCAGTGTTGAGTGGATACAAAGAATACTCCTTATGAAAATGGGTATCCGTAAAATGGCAAAGAGTATTTGTTTATCTCCTAATTCAGCAAATTGCTTCAGAATCCACTGACAGTTGCTTTTAATAAGCTTTTAGCTCACTTTTTTATTTGTAGGTTTTGACTTCTGGGAAGGAGAAAAGAAAACAATTCCACTTGGTCTTCACAATAAAGGGGAATTTAGCTTAGAAATGTCCAACTTTTTTTCAAAGTGGGTATTTGGGGTCATGGTCAAGGGGAGGACCTGAGAGATCAGTAGGGAAAACAAGTGTAGGCCAGAAGGCCAAAGTGCTCTGTGATTACCTGAATTTGAGGATCAAGTTCCCAGCACATAAACTTTTGGAAGATACATTCAAGTCATAGCAGATGTCCTTCTACTTTAGGGGAAAAAAATGATGCATTGAGACGAATAAGATTAAACAACTCTGAAAAGACCTTTCTTTCTTTGGTTGATATCTGCTGGGCATGTTTCTTGAGTCAGGCACAGGACTGGGCACTGGAGTGTCCAAGACTGCAGTGGCAGAGTCAGGCTTCGAGTCTCATTGCCCCTGGTGGCAGCATGTCTGGGCCCTGGGAACCCGACTCTGACATGCCTTCCTGCAGCTTCCTCTGGCCCTGGCCCTCATGACATCGCCTCTGTTTGTGATGATTATACGTATGACTATTTCAGGGCTCAGTTTACCACGTGGGATGCTGGACTTTAGTATTCTAGGGCCGGAAGACGAACACTATCATGACCAATGTGAATAAGAAAACACTCCTGGAGATTTAATTGGTGAAAACAAAGAGAGGAAAATGAACGGAAGGGCAAAAGTTATATTGGACAGTCATATAGGCATTTAGAATCAGCTGGATCCAGGATTAGGAAAGACCATGGCCAATATCGCTGTGGAGATCAGCACATATTTTAGCTGCTAGCATGCAGCCCCACAGGACCCCCCACTTCACCAGAGGTGTGCTTGAGTGACAGTTTGTGTGGCAGGACATGTGTGTCCCTGTGCTGCTGAATCCAGGTCTCTAAGGGTAGGGAGGTAGGGCCTGATGGCTCACAGCCAGCCTAACTTCCACTCAGCATGTACCTCCCGTCCTTTGTCTCAGGTTTGCTGGCTTCCATTTGCATGCCAAAAACTTTGGGCAATTCCCGAGTTATTCTCCTGGTTGTCAGGACCACACTGCACAGATTTACCTTCTGGATCCAAAGTGATGGGTCCAATGGGCAGCTTTCCTGAGCAGGTCAAGGAGGGGCACTGGAGAGTCTGCAGTGCTCTGGCTGGCCCGAGACACAGGGCCCACACTTCCAGCTTGCCTTTCAGTCACACTGACCAATGGCTGTTTGAAACACTTTCCTAAGGGCAACTGTGGCACAAAGCCATGATCACCACTAGTTGGGATGACAGATACTCCCTACTGTCCCCATGTGGCCCTGTCAGCTACAGTCCTCATCAGGCATCACAAAACTGAGAAATGTCAGCAATGGCTGTGCATCAGGAACCTCCTGTTCTTGTCCTCTCTCCTTCTGGCTTTTGCGGGGAGATCTCTCCATTTTTGGATTTGCCTTGAACCTATGATGTGAGCCCCTTCCCAGCAGCACCTTCTCAGCTAGGCCCCTGAGTCTCAACAACATTTTTCTTCCATTTTTCTGTCTGTGATTGCAGCAGGGAGCACCCCTCCCTTGCCCTTGGATCTTGAGATCTTGTGCCACAACCCATCACCATGAGTGGGGTCGCTCCTGATTTAGTCTATCCCAGCAAGGGAGAACCAATGCCACCTTTCGCAATCACTAAGAATCATCATAAAACAGAAATTTAAAAATGTCAATTTAAAGACAAACCCAGATATGAAGATTATAAGCTACTTATGGTAGGAAAAAGACTCTCTTCTGGGAAATTTGCTCTGCAGGAATCTTTTAAAAATCAATTAAGAGCTATAACAGCAGCAGCAATACAAGCTTGATACCATAAATTGAGGCAAGAGGTAGAATTCCACAAATGTAATGCATATTTCTTAAATTGTTTCTCATGATGAAGACTGTACGGTTTGCCATTTTGACGTCATGTTTCCAGGGTCCGCAGTTGTAGCTTGGTGGGCACATATTTTTCTCATTAGCTAAGTCTCATACTGATATCTCAGATATTAAACCTTTGGCATATCACGTTGGTTTATAATAGACTGATGTCCTCATGATGAATCACATTAGTCCCAGGCATTCCCAGCATGGAGATCAAAGCCTCTGAGAACGATCAGGTGTTAAACTGAATGAAAGAAACACCAGAAAACAGCTTGTGTTCATCCTCCAGATAGAACTGAATTTTGTTGTTGTTGTTGTTACCAGGGATTTGTTGGGGACCGCAAGTCAAGTCAAGATGGCGCCTGGCAGTTTGCCAGGAGGAGTGGTTTGTGAGGCAACACCTGGGAGCCATTAAGATGGTGGGGATTCCTTATTGGCTGATTGCTGTAACTGGATGATGCTAATTGAGTCAAGCTGTGTGCAATCAGTTAGGTATATATACCTCTGCTGTTTTGCAATAAAGAGGCTCCTGCTCCTTGGGTGCCCGCTACCTTGAGTTTCCGCTCAGTTCCTGCTGAGTTTCCCCGCAATAAAGCAGTTCTGCTTCAACCTTCAAGTTGCTTGTCACCTCCCGGTTATTCTGCCCGGTCTGCGGCAGGGATTGAACTCAGGGGCACTTGACCATTGAGCTATATCCCCGGCCCTATTTTGTATTTTATTTAGAGATAGGGTCTCACTGAATTGCTTAGCACCTTGCTTTTGCTGAGCCTGGCTTTGAACTTGTGATCCTCCTGCCTCCTCTTGTCTCAGCCCCCAGAGCCACTGGGATTATAGGCATGCACCACTGCACCTGGCTAGAACTAAAATTTTATGTTATCAGGTATGTATTTAGCATTGAAAGGTAGGATCTTCATGTTTGGCAAATATTGGTAATCAGCATCTGCACTTCACTTAAAAAAACACATACATGTTCTTTATAAAAACAAACCCAGTGGAGAGAGCCCATACAATGAAACTCCGGGCTAACCCATTGTGGAGATCACTGGCCAGCTGCTTTGTGTTATTGTTTGAATTGGGTCATAGTCTATATGTATTGCATCTCCACATTGCTGATGGAGCCAGGTCAGGTAGCCTTAAGAGTTGAAGGGGGAAATATGAGAGCAAATGTAACAAGGTTTGATACATAAGCTTCTTCACTGCTCTACAAAACTCCACTGCTTAATTTCCACATAGCATTCTCCCTTAGCGAACATAAAATCTTAAATGTCAATGTACAAACATCCTAATTAAATGTCACTCATGTTGACTTTTCCTCAAAAAATGTTAAAGATGGAGGTACCTGAAATAGATAATCAATGTTAATGTCAGAATCAGGAACAATGTCCCCCAAAGGACTCCAGCAAATCTAAATCTGTCCACTGTGAAAGCAATCCCACATGTGTCATGCTTTGCAGGGATCTAGCTTGTCACGACTCTAGCCATCTTGCCGTGACCATCATCTTGCCCACCGGCTGACTCTGGCCTGTGTCTTGGGCCTTATAAGACAATGGAGTTGTTAAGATAGTGTTATGGGCCAGGCTATATGGGCAATGAGTAGACAGACTCCATTTGACCCTGAGACTCCATATCATGTAACAAATGCTTCTACTGTGGGAAAGCCCTGCCTCTGTACCCATTAATAGTTACCTAGCACAGCACACTTGGCAACACAACATGGCCATCTTGCACAATGTAAAATTGTTCCCTCTTGGGTTCCCATTTTTCTTGGACTATGTCCCCTGTCAGAGATTGATTGTCTCTATGTTAGTAACCGTTCTCTAACTTGTACTCAACTAGGATCATTTTGACCCACTTCTCTTCTGCTTGCTTACTGCTATGCCAACCTGGAAAGTCCCGTGGGGAATACCAACGTGCCCATTGCATTGTCTCACTAACTGCTCGATTCACCTTCTGCGCCCCTGCTGGCTTGCAGCTATGTCAACTTGGATGTGGTTTTTGCCTTTAAATATCTTAATATGTTGAAGCTCAAAGCTGTTCCTTGCAGGGACAGTTATGGGTCCTATGGGGAGCAGTCAGAGGCTGGCTGGCTAAATAAAGACCCCTCAATTTGGACAAAACTGGGATGTGGTGTGTTTTCTGAGCGACCTGACCACGATCATAGTTCTCTAAACACGGTGTGTCAACCACGGATGCTCACGCTGTCTTAACTGATGCTGGACATGTTAATAGTTTCTGAGAAAGGCAAAGCGCATTCTAGTGGGCCACAGCCATGGTCTAGCTTAATATGTACCCCCTTTCTCCTGCTTTGAGGTGCAGGGGTCCACCTGACTCACTGCTTCCATTTTTATCCACAGGTGCCTAATAATGGCACTTTATGAAGTCCTGGATTTTTCTGCCTTTTTCTTTAGTCTCAATGTACCTTGTAGCTGATTCTTATACAATAAATCTGTGATTTTTCCAAAACATACACATGCATGCGTGTGTGTGTGTGTGTGTGTGTGTGTGTGTGTGTAATACATATAAAACCCCATCCAGGGTTCTAGGCTGGCTAGGATTAACCACATTAAAGTGGAAAAATTGTGCATCATTGAAAGGGGAATAAAATGGCTTCTGAAGTATCTATAAGGTCTGTGGCTATCTAAAAAGGCTATAAAGATTTAAGACCCAACAAGAAGGAGGGAAGCATGCTATAATGACAGTTACCTTGAGTGTACAATGATTAATGATGGACCATGTACTTCCTGTTCATGCCAACTCAAACCGTCCACTAGTTACAGTGAAAGGTTGCTGGAGAAGCAGCAGATTCATATAGAGGCACAACGAAGTCCTTAAGTACTTTTTAGGCAAAGCCTATTAAGTTACATCGTCCTAGCTTCACTCTTCTTTCTCACCACAGACAAAATAAATAATTTGGTTGTAGTTAGTGTATTTGTGCATTCCAAGATAGCGTTTGTTTTATCTTTCATAGTACTGAAGAGCAAACCCAGGGCCTCACGTGTGCTAGGCAAGCACTCTACCACTAAGCCACATCCTAGCCCCCTTCATTTTATGACACCGTCTTGCCAAGTTGCCCAGGCTGGCCCAGAACTTGTGATCCTTCTGCTTCAAGCTCCTAGGTAACTGGAATTACAGGTATGCACCACCTCACCCAGCTGCAAAGATTCCTTACCCCCACCCCCAAGATATGATTACCTTGTCAATATGTCTTCATATACTTTTTATCAAAATGCTTTTAGATTATAGTAGTTGGTGCACTTAAAATGCTATGATTAAGTCTTCTTAGGAATCTACTCAGGGAACCTGATTCACTCTCTAGAAGGCAAGAAAATTGTTCAACCCTTTCTTTGAGCTGCTTCCAACAGCTCTGATTAACCTTGCTCTCGGCCTCTGCTTCTTTAAGAGGGGGCTCTTCAATGGTTATTTCATGTGGCAGTTCCCTGCTACATTCCAGGTCTTGGAAGAGTTACCTTTGCATTGTGAGATGAACCTGACTTTGAGTCCTTAACTCCCTTGAACTACCCCCTTGAATCTGACTTTCTTGTTTATGAATTCTATTCATTCTTTGTCATTAAATCAATAAAGTAAGTGGCCGTATGATATAATAGTTGGGGCAGCTTAGGTGGGGAGGACATGGATGGAGGATGAAAAGGTTGACTAAAGCATATTTATCTTTGAACGTGAATGTACAAGATTCCTCCATAATAGAATTTGGGTCTAAAAAAGAAGAGGAAAAGCCTCATGTAAGAATTGCATTATAAAATGTACGTGTGTGAAACCAAAACCAAATGTATTCTGCAGGATGAGGCTGCATTTAATTAATCACTACAACCTCCAAATAGACCACTGTGCTTCCTTTTAGAAACCTTTCTATTGCAAAGTGTGTTTTCTTAAGGTTGTTTCCTTTGGGAGAAAGGCAGTAAAAATGTTTTTCCAAATATGTGCTAGGCTTCAAAATGAACAGTTGTTCCTACATTTCAAAGAAAAGATGCAGTTGAAATCCCCTTGAATAACCAGGAGAAATACTGACTGTACTTCCCTTCAAAAACACAAAAGGTTGGGGCTGGGGCTGGGCCTACAAGCTCAGTGGCAGAGTGCTTGCCTAGCATGTGTAAGGCACTGGTTCAATTCTCAGACCACATAAAAAAATGAATTAATAAAGATATTGTGTGTTCCTCTACAACTAACTAACTAACTAAATAAATAAAAACCTCCCCACAAACAAGAGGTTATAGAAATGCTAAAGAACAAAGAAAGTAGTTCTACGGACTTTGACCATAGTTTTGGTTATTATCAAAACATGACTTAACCAACTGGTAGTACCAAATGCTGGTTACTTCTCACTTTGGGCAAGTATGAATAAAATTACCTAAACATCTATGCATGAGTTTTTGCCTGAACATATGTCATAAATACAAAGGAGGACAATAATGTGTTGTATGGCAAACATGTTTAGTTTTGTAAAAAAGCCATCATGGTGGCTTCGAAAGAGCTGTCCCCTTTCGCATTCTCACCAAAGATGAATAAGAGGTCCTTCTCATTCCTACCAACATTCAGTGTTGTCAGCATTTCAGATTCTAGTTTTCATGATAGGTATGTGATGACATAGCAATGTTACTTGGATTTGCAATGTCCTATTAATGATGTTGAGCATTGTTCCATATACTTACTTGCCATCTTTATATCTTCTTTGGTAAGTTGCCTCTTCAGATACTTTGCCTATTTTAAAATTGAATTGTTTGTGTTTTTTTAGTGGTGAACTTTAGTGTTCTTTCAATATTTTCTTTTCTTTATTTAGTTTCTTTCGTTTGTTTTAATTAGTTATACATGACAGTAGAATGCACTTTGATACATCATATATAATGGAGTATAATTTCTCATTCTGCTGGTTGCACATGATGTAGAATCACACCAGTCATACAGTCATATATGTTCTTAGGGTAATAATGTCTGATTCATGCTACTGTCCTTCCTACCCCATACTCCCTCCCCTTCCTTTACTCCCCTCTACCTAATCTAAAGTAACTCTGTTCCTCACTAGTCTCCCGTCCATTGTGAATTGGCATATCAGAGAAAGCATTCTGCCTTTGATTTTTTGGACTGGCTTATTTCACTTAGCATGATACCCTCCAGCTCCATCCACTTACCAGCAAATGCCGTCATTTCATTCTTCTTGAAAGCTGAGTGATATGTCTATACAGGTTCTTTATCAGATACGTGCTTTGAAAATATTTTATCCCGTCGGTGTCTTCTCTTTTTATTCTCTTCATACCTTCTGCAGGGCAGAAACTTTTAATTTTAATGAAATACATTTATTGTTTTTTAATTTTTTTCTTTCATGTACTGTGCTTTCAGTAGTGTGATTTTAAAAGTCATTGCTAAATTCAGGATTACTTAGATTTTTTTTTCATGTTATGTCCTAAGAGTTATAAAAATTTGCAATTTTTACATTTAGGTATGCAATTCATTTAGTTTTTGTGAGGGGTACACTATTTGTTAGGAGATGATCTTTTCTCCGTTTTATTACCTGTGTTCATTTTTCGAAGATCAGCTGACATATTCATGTGGCTTGATTTCTGGGCTCTTTGTTCTGTTCCATATCATCGGAATCTATTTCTTTTTCGTCTATACCACACCTTTTTTTTTTTTTTATTACTGAAGCTTCATAATAAGTCTTGAAGTCAAGTAGAGTTAGCCCTCATTAGAAGTTTTGGAGAGTTTGTATGTAGTTCTTATTCCATTCTTGAAAAAAATCTGAGTTTATCACAAGATGCCTATTGCAACCCTTTCTTGGCTTCTGTTCTCCCTTTTACTCCATACATAATGTTGTTGCATATATATGTCAAGATTTTAATTGGGGACCTCTGATTTGTCCTGGGTAGTTATTTCCTTCATTTTGAGTTAGGCAGGTGGACATGTCTATTATCGGAATTGACATGTTAGCATATAGGTGTAATGAATAATTTTGGATTACCTGAAATAATTTTCTGTCTTTGCAAAGTGTCAGCTTGAATGTTGTGGTTCGGCATATTCAAATGTAAACGGTCAAATTCCTGCAGATGAACTACAATATATACTATTTCTCATTTGGCAGTTGTATTTCATAATATTAAACACCAATACCGTTTAAAAGACATTCATATTAAGAAAACACCATTACATACCTAAGGTTAATATAGACAGAAATCAAAGATGCATTCAAGTTATAAAGGAATGGGATGTGAATATAATTTCTGGAGCAATGACAAAATTGAATCAATAAAAGTTTCCAAAGATGATGTCTCTTAATTGATATATTTCACACTAGTCAAAACGAGTCCCACACTCCTTGAGGCACAGATGCAGTTGCCGGAAAAAGCCTGCGAAGATTTACATTTTAATATTCCTTAAGACTCAAGTACTCAAGGCAGAGACTGCAGGAAAAGACTTCCATTTGAGCTATGATTTATCAAATGATCTGCAGGCCTCTGGTGTTAATAATTGTCTTGAATATTGCCTTTCTCTCTGAAGTTGCCTTTTTAATCAGCGTTTGTACAGCTGCGTCATTGCACTAAATTTGTTTATTGCTTTTTCAAGCTGGAAAATTACAAGGCCCCTCTCTTTGGCTTTATTTTTAAGAGTCAGCTTTGTGTTTGCTGTATCCAGACTTCCATTTTTAAGGAGATAGGCAGGGAAAGGAGAGAAAACAAAACCTGCTTGGCAGAGACCTTCACTTTCCTCAGCTGTGATTTCCCGGCGGAAAGAATGCACACTGCTGCTGCTCCTTGTCAATTCCAGGACCTTTCAAGGCATCCTTCAAAAATGCTCTGTTTTTCTTACCTCCCCCTCCCCCACCCCTTTTTCTTTTCTTATCACATGAAAGTATTTGATAGTGGGGTTAATTATTTCATTCTGTCAAGTAAACATTCAGAACCAAAGGTCTGGATAGAATGTCACGTTGTTTCTAAACAAAGAAACTTTCTGTATTCCAGTGGGTTGGGAGACCCAGGTGTGCATGTGGAAGACAGTGTTGCTTCTCAGGATGCCATTTATACCGCTGACTGCAGGGATTTCTATTTTTATAACAAAAGTTTTCTAGCCCGTAGAGAGAGTATCTTGTCCTAAAAAATTTACTATAGCATGAAAATTTTCCAATAGATGGGGGGAAGTCAAGTGCTATAGTCTGTATTTGTTCATGTGCTGGAGACTTGGTCCCCACTGTGGGCTGTGAAGAGGACAGAGGACCTGGTTAGGTCATTGGGAGTATTGTGCTAGAAGGGATTAATGCTGGTTTCCTGGACTGAAAGATTTCTTTCAAGAATGAGTTGTTATTAAAGAATAAACCTGGCCCCTGAATACCTTTCCGGCTTCTGGTCTGGCCATGTGGTCTCTTCTGCATGTGCATGCCCACTATCTTGTCATCTGCTATGAGTCCCCCACCAGTGGCCAAATAGTTGGGGCCTGCAAATATGGAATTTCAACCTCTAAAACTGTGTACTAAATAAACCCATTTTCTTTATTAAGGGCCAGCTAAACTCAGACATTTTGTTATAGCAATAGGAAATGGAAGTGTCTTATGGAACGGGCCACCTTTTCCCTAATTTTCATAGCTAAGAGGATGATTCTGCTTACAGATGAAGACTGCTGTGGGTTTGCAAAAGAAAGAAGAGTTGTCCAGGTGAAGCCAAAGGGCAGTTAATTCGCTGAATTCAGTCAATTCACACTGGATAGAGTCAATTCACAAAAGAAACTTAGGATAGAGATATAAAGATAGGAAGAAACACTACCTGAACAATGTTGACCTTGTGGTAATGGGTAAAGTCCAGCAAGGACAGAGCTTATGACATAATAGATGTCCCAGCATTAGAGGAAATTCCAAGTTTCACATGGAGTAGAGGAGGAATCGGCGGAGAGAGCAGGAAGGGACAAGAAGAGTCACCTGGACAGATATGCCGCACGACTTCAGGAAAGCCAGAGGAAGAGAAACTCAATACGAAGGGTCGTCACTGGGGAAGTTGGTGAAGGAACAGGTGGAATGAAAATGGCAAAGGGTCCCCTGGACTTAAGAAGTGACAAGGAAAGTAAAAATCCAACTACAAGAGACGGAACGATGGAACATGGAAATGGATATTTAGCTGTGCAGGAAAGTCTAGTAATAGTGTGACCTAAGAGGAAAGAGGGTTTAGGGAATGATTTCTTTTTCAGTGACAAGAAAATAAGTAAATGCTGGGAGATTGTTCTTCACAAGTTTCTCACATTTCTGCACATCTTGGGAGGAGAGACTTGGCAGTCTTTGGTCAGAACTACCTTTTCAAGGAGGCTGTGTGTCCATTATAAATTATTTTGGTTGTTTAAGCACGAGGTTCCTATCATGCACCCCGTATTGAGTGCAGGTATAATATAACCTTCCTCACGTGCTCGGTGGGAATTGGGGCCGAGGACACCATTGTACATAAGCTGCTGCTTCCTGGGCTGTGAATATTAGAATCCTTTGTCTCTGACCCAGGAGTCTTGTTTTATTTCTCCATCATCCGTAAAATTGTGGCAAGCTATTTGTATGCTTACAAACGAGGCCAAATCTCTAGTTTTCAGATTTTTTTTTTTTACAGCAAGCACTGATGGTAAAAATTCTGTGAAAAGTGAGAGGGGACCATAATGACCAAGTTTTCTGAGTTCAGCAGAGGATGAGATCCTGCGTATAGTGCTGCATATAGTGGAGGTTTTCAAAGACAGCTTCCAAAATCTAGAAGACTTCTCACAGGTCCATCAAATACACTCTAGCTCTGTGACATATTGTCCTGTCTACAGAACACTCTCCTGCTCTCAACTAATGTGATGCTGACCAAAAAAAAAAAAAAAAAAAGAAAGAAAGCTGAAAATCTTGTATATTATGGTACAATTATGTGCTTATATTTGTAGTCTACTTTTTGTGATCTTGGTTATGGATAGGTTTTACCATTTATTGATAGTTCATAAAAAATGTAGCTCAAAGTCGTATGTGTGTGTGTGTGTGTGTGTGTGTGTGTGTGTGTGTGTGTGTGTGGAGTGTGATGATGAAGGTTTTCTTTTACACACTGTACACTTGGGTCTTAAATAAACTCCATGGATTGGAACATGAACACAATGAAATAAAACCGAATACAAGTGAACAATGCTGTTGTTTCTTGTTCTGTCCTCTATGGGACTGGTAAGAAATGTGGAGATATTTATATATATATATTTTCCCCTCTCCTAAAACTCCCAAATGAGAATATCATAGAAATCCTGATCCTGCACATTCATTTACTCCTTATAAAACATCATTCCATTTGAGTTGAGAACTAATGTCATTATTTTCAGAAAAATGGATTGCAATATGCAATTGTATTATTGCTTTGAACTTTTAACTTTAAATTTGGAATTTGATGAAAATTTGAGTATGTGTTAACCTAAATATTTTTTGGGGGAGAGGATTACCAGGGATTGGATCCAGAGGTGGTTTATCACTGAGCCACATCCCCTGCCCCTTTTTATATTTTATTTAGAAACAGGGTCTTGCTAAATTGCTTAGGGCCTTGCTAAATTGCTAAAGCTGGCTTTGAACTTGTAATTCTCTGGCCTTAGCCTCCTGAGCAGCTGGGATTACAGGTGTGCAACACTGTGCTCAGCCCTAAATTTCTTTTAAGCATAAAATATGTCTTAAGAGAATTGTTCATATACATAGATAAAATAATTCTATGATTATCTTTAGATAGAAGCTGTTATTTCTCTCATCAGTTCTTTGGTTTATGTTTCTCATCTTTCTTGCAATCTTTCTGTAGTGACCCATCTCTTTCTGATTGAGCATGCTATAAAAGCTGTGTGTACCTAATACAAAAAACCAGGCAGCCTTTACTTTTTGAATCATAGTCTCAGTGCCATAATAGATTTTAAATTAACCTCTGAGATTTTACCTTTTAAGAGCAGTTTTTAAATGAAAGAGATCCATAGTCAATGATTTATTTTTTTCTTTTGTGAGAAGCATTTTAGCACTCATAAGTTGAACTTGGGATTGTGCTTGGAATAAACACAGATGACAGGTTATGTGAAGAGGCATGCTGATGGTTGGAAGGTTCCTTTGGCATCTTTGGGAAAGTGTCCTGCTGGAATATATCCCTGGGGACTGTAGACTCTCAGTCATTTTGGAAGCCACTTGGTTACTAAGCCACACAAACACAGGGGATCTCAACGTATTTCTGTGCTTGACTTTTTTGTCAGTCTGGTGAGGATGACAGACCTCTCCTCAAAAAATTTTTAAATGTATAAAGCAAAAGATGAAAACCATCCGGGCACTGTGGGGTCCTTATACCATTTCTGTGTGTCTGTTTCCCGGAATCTTGTTTGGTCGGCTTCTGGACCTAAACCTTTAAGTTTCTCCTGAGCACTGTCCTTGGACGGAGGGAGTCTGTGTGCTGGGCATCAGAGACTGGAAGCCAGCAGTGCCTGGGAGTTTGCATTCTGAGCTCCCTTAGCTAATGGCTGACTGTGCTCAGAGTGTAGAACCCTAGTTCCTTTGGCTTCAGTTGGGACGTACCTTGCGTTCTAATGTTTATTCCAGAGCTCCTGGTGGAATCAGGCTAACCCCAGACTTCTCCTGCAGTCCTCCCTGGGGCTGCTGCTGCTTTTTTTAAAAATTTTTTAATTTTTTAAATTTATTATTATTTTTTTACTTAAAATTTATTTATTTTTTAAAATTTTTTATTTGTTTTAATTAGTTACACCTGACAGTACAATGACCTTGACATATCATACATTTGAGTCATATGGGATATAATCTCTCATTTTTCTGAGTGTACAGGTGGCAGAATCAGTTCTTTTCCTCTCCCACTTCCCCATTCCCACGGTCACTTTCTCCTGGGAACTCTTCATTGACAAATCAGCTACATATGAATCCTCATCTCAGGGTCTTTGTCTAAGGAAAACCTGACCTAAGATTCAGAGGGAAACTGGAGATCTTATGGAAGCAACTTTTAAAAATCCTGACCTACGTGCTTCTCTATTGACACCACAAATATCAAGGCTCGGGCTGCAAGTTAAATAACTATGGTGATTTGGAAGCAGTGATGAACATAACTCATTTGCGAGATAATTTGCAACAAGGGTACAACAGTGTTGCTGGGACTTCAGTGATGTACTGCTCACCTTCATCCCAGGAGGAAATACTGTGCCCAGAGGCCCGCCTTGGGGCGCGTCCTCCGCAGTGACTGCTGCCTGGGCTCAAGCGGAGGCTGCAGCGCTACCCACGGTGCAGCCCTACCCTACGGTGCAGCCCTACCCCACGGTGCAGCCCTACCCCAGTGCAGCCCTACCCCACCGTGCAGCCCTACCCCACGGTGCAGCGCTACCCACAGTGCAGCCCTACCCCACGGTGCAGCCCCGCACCTGCCGCCTGGGTCAAGGTCAGGTGGGGGAGGGCGGGCTGCAGAGCTCCTGGGTACAATGGCACTTCAGCAGTAATGGGAACAGGAGCAGACTTTCGTTTCTATTTAAAATGGTGACCTGGAAAAAACACTGCTGGAGGGAACAGGTTCAAGAGTTCTCACTGCCAAGGCACACCTTGCTCCCAGACATCACAAGAAAATACTAGAGCTTCTCAAGACATAACCACAGCATTGGAGGAAAAAAGCAGCTGCTAGTGCCAGGAAGATCATGTTAAAGGAAGGAAAGAAGCCGAAAACATCTTCAAGAAAAACTCAGGTTGAATGTGGGATTGGGTACGTTGACCAGGAAACCTCCCCACCAAGGACTTCCCCTGAACACCAGAAGCACACAGCTGCTCTCAGCCTGAGTTGGGAAGAAAGGGGCCCTTTAATCAGCAGAATTTCTGAAGGCTTTTCTTCTGTCTCTGCTGCTCTCTTACTGCTGGCCTTGATTTGAGAATCTATAGGGCAAGGCAGGAATCTGACAACCTCCACCAGCACCTTTTGATGAACAATTGTGTCTAACTTTGTTCACATAGCGGGGATTTATACCTGAGCTTGTGACAGCTAACGGAAGTGCTATCCTGATCCTTGGGTGGCTGCACCACTTGCATTTATTTATTTTGTAAAATGGAAAAATAGACAGTACAATCATGCTCACCTGTAATTTTTCTTGTGGGATCAATTCATAAGCATGTCAGGCCAATTAATACTTACTGTAAGAATTTCTTTTTGGATATTAGTTATGAACAGTAAAACTAATTTTAATAGTCATCATGGATGGCATATTTAAAAAAAATCTGTAACCTTCATTCCGTTAAAATGCTCTACGTTTCAAAAGACTATAGTTAAATCACTACAGTAAGGATTTGTTCCAAAAAAATATTGTCACCTTATAATCACACTATCGTAGAAAATACGTTTAATTTAAATAGCTGCAGGATGTCTGTCAAGACATTTACCTTCGCTGATTATTAAGAAATAATAGAAACCGAGGTGCAGCGATGACCTCCTCTGTGCAGTTCACACATGAAACAGGATGTTTTACAGTGTGAGGGGTCCAGTGTCTGCCTGTCAGGTAGTCACCTGGGGTGGTCAGTTTTCCAAGAACACACCATGATGGGAGCAGAGATTGGAATGCAGCAGCCACGAGCAAAACGACCCCAGCACATGGAAAAGGCAAAGAAATGGACTCTCCTGTGGGACCTCTTGAAGGGACACATTTCTGTCGACACCTTGAACAGATGTGGGTTGTTTAAAGCCATGGAGTTCGTAGCCATTTCTAACAACAGCAATAGATACCTCAAATACTGCTCAAGTTCATAGATCCTGAGGTCTCTCCACCACCCTTGGGGGTTCATGGGCCCAGGTGGAGAACCCTTCATGGAGCTGAACTCTCTGCAAAGGTCTGAAGCCCTTCACTGACAGAACAGTGGTGGTTTGCGAAAAGATTGGTCATGGTCTTCCCTGCTGCTTGATTTGCTGATCTCACTGTCATTCACTGTGTCCATCTTATCCAGGGGAACGTGGCACTTTGTTTTAGAACCAGGAACGCTGAGACTAGTTCCTCCCTACCAACCCTTGCTCTCCCATAAGCTACAGGATCCGGACGTTATCAGCCAGGAGGCAGGCGAGGCTGGAGGAGAGCACAGCCAAGTCTCCGTGTGCACTAGCGGAATGGCTGGGGCCAGGGAGGGTTGGTGGTGCCAGGGTGTGAGCAATGGGCCAGCCCTAGTGATGCAGGATGATCACTTGGACAGGAAAGCCCATTTGACCTTGAAAAGCATATTTGATTATTCAGTAACATTGCTTGCTATTCAGGGATCTTTTACTGTAGTCTCTCTTACCCATGGGGGATATTTTCTAAGACCACCCCGTGGATAGCTGAAACCATGGATAGTTTTAAACTATATATAATGCTTTTCCTATAAATACATATTGATAGTAAATGGAACTTGTAGTTAAACACAGTAAGAAATTAACAATAACTAATAATAAACTAGAATAATAGCTATCTGCTTTAATAAAAGTTATGTGAATATGTTCTCTCTCTCTCTCTCTCTCTCTCTCTCTCTCTCTCTCTCTCTCTCTCTCTCTCTTGAAATTTCTTAAAATTTCTAGCCTTGTCATTTAAAAGAAGTATTTTCCAACTTCTCTTTGGCTTATCCAAATTTTCATCACTACTATTGTTGTGCTTAAGGGCCATTATTAAGAAAAATAAGGGTTACTTGAACACAAGCGCTGCGATGTTGTGACAGTTGATTTGATAATTCAGACAGTTATTAAATGACTAGCAGCTGGGTAGCATATACACCCTGGATACACTGGACTAAGGGATAATTCATATTTTGAGTGGGACCAAAGCAGGATGACCACAAGATTTCATCATGCTACTCTGAACAGGATGCAATTTAAAATTTATGGATTATGGGTTTCTAGAATTTTCCACTTAGTATTTTCAGACTGTGAGTAATTGAAACCATGGAAAGTAAGACTGGATGAAAGGGGACTACTGTAATATAGTTGGAGGAACAAATATAGTTGGAGAAACAAGTAGGCATAATGCAAAGCATTTTGCACTGAGAATAAAATTGTGGCTAGTAGAAAACATGCTGTAAGGTTTTGGAGGGGGAAAGAATCAACCACCGTCATGGAAGGAGTGGGAATTAAGGTTGTTCTTAATTAAGAGAGTTAGTATTTGAATAACCAGAGAATACAAAGGAAAGCCATTGAAGATTAGGAAAAGAAAATCGAAATATGGAGGTGGGAAAAGGGCAGCCTGTTTATCAATTAAAATAATCGATTCACAGTTCTTCCTGGTGCCTGTCACTTGACTGGTGGCCTTGTCCTTACGCTCAAGGAGTGCACAGTGGCAGGGGAGAAAAGACACGAGAGGAATGTGCACAGCCATGTTCAGTGAGAAAGATTTTTTTATACCCAGTGTTCAGAAAGCCCTAAGGGTAGGAAATTAATTCTGGGAGTGCAACTTGTCAAGGATGGGAAGGGCTCTGTGGAAGCAGCCTGCTTATATGGGAAGTGCAGGAAGATGAATAGGGTGGGCAGTGTGGTGTTGGAGTGGGGGCTACAGAAGTATCATCCACAAGCAACTCAGCCCAGAGGATAGAGGACTGACTGGGTCTGGGTCTGAGCCCCTTCCCCAGGAGTCCAGGCAGGAAGCAGTAGGAAAACCAGAGAAACACAGCATTCTGGGATTTGCCACTGTATTTCATTAATCCTTTAGCGCTTTCCTTAAATAGGTCAAATCCCTCATAACACAGTCCACGGGGTTCATCGATTTTTGTGGTACAGAATTCTGCTGCATTACTAAAAATCCATTTCCAATTTATAAGAGCTCAAGCCGAAACAGCTGTTATTCAGCCTTTCTTTATTGAACGAGAAAGTGAAGAAAAGGCTTCAGAAAACAGACGACAAACGGAGGAAATTGCATGAATTCTTCAAACCATAAGCCCTATGAACTAATCTTTTTTTCTGTTTCCATTTTCCAGGTATTTAGGGGATGGTTTGGTAGCTGAGGTTTTGCTTGTTGTTATTTTATTTACCATGATTATGTTTATGTTTGGCTCAAATGTTAGAGATGGGTTGAGTGGTTACTTGCATAAAAGAACACAAAAAGAGTCATGGGTAGCTCCTTTGCATTCCTTCTCCGAAAAAGACACTCAATATAGTTAGAATAGACCTGATGCATTCTTGTGAGGTAGGGGAATCGAAAGAAGTTCAGGATTTTTTGCTACAGAGAATTTTTCAGAATGAGATTGAGTTAACAGTTGTGTTAGGAGTTATCCTAAGCAGAAAAAGAGCTAAGCAATTGGGGACCACTGGATCAGAAGCATTGTTCTAGATGCGAATGGAGCCTGAACATTCGTCCCTATGCCCATTCCATTTCCAAATACCCGGAAGAGCAGGATGGTTAGAAAAGGCAATCTCATGCACAGTCTTTCCACTTCCACCTGCTGTATGAGGATGGACTTTGAGCATGGAGAAGTGCTCACTCAGAGAAAAAGAGCCTGCACCCCACGCCAGGTTGAATGCCTTGTGTGTTGAAGATCTTCCTCTGTTGCAAGCTCAGTGTATGTCCCTTTGTTCTGCTTACGTGAGTGCATTCCATGGCACCTGGCCAACCTCCCTGCTCTCTGTGTCCTGCACAAGGAAGGGATAAGGTCCTTCTGTTGAGGCATGGGAAGGGTGCACCTAGCCACCTCTCTGCATGGGCTGCCAGCAGAGCCTTGCAAGTCATGGGGAACTGATATTAACGACTGAAGATGGCGTGACTCTGTTTCTTCTCTCTATAAATAAAGTAACGCTGCATCAGGTGCTTCACTGCATTGCATTTCCCTCGGCAACTCCAGTATCAAAATGCCATGAGCAGAAGAAATGTTCAGAGAACTCCCCTGAGAATGGCAGCTGGTTCTTGGAGTTCTGCTTCATAATGAAGGAGACTTCAGAGCCAGAATCATACCCAGAGTCTCTGGACAAGAGTGCAGAGGTGGTATTTGCTCTCTCTGCTGGTTCCAGAGACACCAGAAGTGGCAGTTGAAAAAACTTTATCTGAGGAGAGTGCTTCTTTTTTTTGTGTTTTTTTATCCCCCCTATGGTCAGCCTGGGACACTTTCCCACTGAGACATACCACCTTTTTATTTCTTGAGACAGGTACTCCCTAAGTTGCCCAGGTGGCTTCTAACTTGTGATCCTCCTGCCTCAGACTCCCGAGGACCTGGAATTACAAACATGTGCCACTACACCAGGCAGGAGAATGCTTCTTCATTACAAGTTGGGAGCAATGAGAGAGATTTGCGTGGATGACTCCCCTGCACTCCATGTGCCATGTGGTGCCTGACCAGTTTGCTGGCCCCAGAACACTTACAGGGAGCAGCTCTGGAGGGCTAAATGCTGACTGATATGAATGGACTTTGGTTACCCCCTGATTTATGTGTTTAAGCCCTAACACCCCTTGTGATTCGATTGGAGATGAGGTCTCTGAGGAAGTGATTACGGGTAAATAAAGATAAGGGTGGAACCCTGATTGGGGCCCTTCTAAAGGAGGATGAGATAGCAGGGCTCTGCCTTCACCATGTGAAGGTACCGCAAGAAGGTGGCCCGCTGAAGACCAGGCAGAGAGTCCGCAGCAGACTCTGGAGTGTGAGTCAACTTTCTGTTGCTGTGGAAAACACCTGCGGTGAATTGACTCATCAGGAGGAGGGCCTATTCTTGTCCACAGGTTCAGAGATTTTGGACAATGGTTTCTTGGCCCTGATTCATTCGGGTCTGTGACGAGGTACTTCATCATGGAGGGGAGCATGTGCCAGAACAAGCTGCTGACCTCCTGAAGTCTGGCAAGTAAAACTTAGAGAGCAAGGAGTTGGATCCCGTAACTCCATTCAAGAGCACACCCCAATGGCCTGACTTCCTTCCAGGAGGCCACCTCTTAAAGGTTCTCCCCCCGCCCCAGAGCATCAAGTGCCAGCGACCAGGTCTTCAACCCATGGGCCCTGGGAGGACGTGTCAGATTCACCCGACAGCACCTGGCCACACTGTGATCCTCATTTCTGGCCTCTAGCCCCCCAGATCTGTGATAGAACACACGTTGCTGTTGACGTCTCCCGTCTGTGGTATTTTGTTAGAGCAGGCTGTTTCAGTCCGTCGTTCTAGAACAACTGTCGAGGAGGAAAAGCTTATTTGGGGGCTCATGATTTCGAGGTCTTGATCCATAGACAGCAGACTCCATTCCTCAGGGCTCAAGGTGGGACTGGACATCATGGCAGACGGGTGTGGCAGAGGGAAGCCGCTCACAGGATGGTCAGGAAGCAGAGAGAGACTCCACTCTCTGTGTATTTGTATATAACAAATGCAGATCCCAAAGACATGTCCTCGATGCCCTCCCCCTGTCACCACTCAGTTAATCCCGTTAGGGGGTCAATTCAGTGATTAGGTGAAGGCTCTTACAACCCGACCATTTCTCCTCTGGACTTTCTTGCATCGTCTCGCATGTGAGCTTTTGGGGGACACCTCACCTCCAGACCATAACACAGTCCAAGCTGACTGATGCAAGGCCAGTCTCTTGGGCTGGTAAAGCCTTGTACTTGTTTTAGTCTGCTTTTTTGTTATGATCACCAAAAGACCTGAACAAGAACAATTTTACAGGAAGAAAAGTGTTTTGGGGGAGCTCACAGTTTAGGAGATCTCAGTCCATAGACGGCAGAACACATTCCTTAGGGCCTGAAGTGAGGCAGTGCATCATGGTGGAATGGTGTGGCAGAGGAAAGCAGCTGAGCACATAGCACCAGGAAGCTGAGAGAGAGAGTTCTGCTCAACAAGGGCAAAACATCCACCCCAAAGGCTCATCTCCATGGACCTACCTCCTCCAGCCACACCCTGTCTGCCTAGAGTCACCATCTAATTAATCTCTGATGGATATTAATGCACAGATCAGCTTAAGGCTCTCATACCCAAATATTTTATCTCTAAACTTTACTGCATTGTCTCACACATGAGTGATACCTAAATCTAAACCCTAATATACCTCTATCCCAGGAGAACTAGATACCTCGATATTCTTGCTCAGGCCTACGACATGAGGTGACAGGTGGCCTGTGGTCTGGTTTGTCTACTGCAAGTTCAGAGAATTAGAAAGTGCCTTGCCTCCCAGCACCGACTGGTTTTCCAAGAGTTAGTAACATAGGAGACTATTTAGGGAATGTAGCTAACTGGAAGTACAGAAAATTGAGCTGGAGTGGCTTAAACAACTAGGAAATTTTTCCCCCTATAATGAGAAGTTCAGAGAGAGAATTTTAAGGTCAGTATGGCAAGTCTCTGCCATCAAAGATGTGGGTTCTTTCTGTCTGTTAGGTCAAAGCACTGCCTGTTCCTTCCTGGATAAGATGCTTCTCTGCCTCCAGCATCAAGTCCCTGTTCGTCTCTGGAAGAAGGAAGAGCTGCACTTGGTCCCACTGACCTAGCTATGATGTCTCTCCTGCCTGAGGCAGGCTGGGAAACGAGCAATCCACTGGTAGGAAAGAAGTGGGAAAGAGTCCTCTCCGACACAGGGCGTTTCCAGGGCCAAAACCAGGCAAAAGAAAACAAAAGCAAATCTCACCCGTGCAGACTGGGCTGCCAGAGGGGGAGACAATGCAGTTGCCTAGAATAGGGGGCCACCGTTGGAGTGAGAGGAGGCAGCCGCCGCTTTGTGGAAACTGCGCTGTTGTTAATGACAACAAGCAAAAGCAACGGGAGTAGAGATAAGAAGGGCATTCAGTCCGGTCTGAACAGTGCTTTCTAAAGACAAGTAAGACACTTTTTGGGGGGCCAAGGATTGAGAGGGGGAGCTTTACTACTAAGTCACATTTCCAGCCTTTTTATTTTGAGACAGGGTCTTGCTAAGTTGCTGAGGCTGGTCTCAGACTTGCAGTCCTCCTGTGTCAGCCTCCCATGTCACCGGGAATATAGGCATGCACCACTGTGCCAAACTTGATTTTTTTAAATTAATATTCTCATTTGATGAAATGATGGGAAAAAGACTCGTCTTAAGAACCAAATTAATTGCCTAAGTGGTCAAGTATAAAAAATATCAAAATATAAAGTGAACACATGAAGGCACATGAATTATCTGTGAATCAATAAGTTTCTTGAAGGACACAACTAAATATCGGATGTGAAAAGCGTGTTCCAGAGGAGAAAAAAGAAAAAATGGAATGGACTTAGACTGGAACCAGGCTTGCTCTCTGCTCTACTGGAAGCCTGAAGATAGTGGGGCAGCTCCTGTACACTGCAGAGACGATAGGAGAGCCACCTTGCACCTGTCACGGGAGGGTGAGAGTATCTGCATCCGGGAAGGACTCTGAGAGGACATTGTGCATTAGTATCTTGGAATATACTTGAGGCAATACGCAACCTAGATGAACTCACTTTCGTAACCAGAAATTATGAAGGTTAAGTTTAAAATCGCAATTGAAAGTAAATCTCAGGGCTGGGTGTGTAGCTCAGTGATAGTGTGCTTTCCCAGCATGCACAAGACCCTTGATTCGAACGCCAGCATGGCAAATAAATAAATACATAAATGGATAAGTGAAAAATCCAGTACCTCTTTTGAGACATTTTACAACCAACTTGATTGACCTTAACTTAATTTGTGGGACTACGTGATATGCTCTGATAAGAACAATGGAAATTGCTGGGACAAAACACTCATTTTTAAATTTTTATTTTTGTTTATTTTTGTAGTGATGGGGATAGACACAGCACTTCATACGTGCTAGGCAAGTTCTTATTTATTTATTTATTTACTTTTGCATTACAATTCTTAATACACCATTATGTCATAAGTTACCATATCTTTGATTATATATAAGGTATATTGACACCAAATTCACATCTTCATACATGTATTTTGTGTAGTGATGAGGGTCTCCTTTCACCATCCATGCTATTCTTCTTCTCCCTCCCTTTCCCTCCTACCCCTATTCCCTATCTAGAGGTAATCTTCCTCCCTTGCTCTCCCTCCCAACCTCATTTTGAGTCACCTCCCTTATATCAGAGAAGACATTTGGCATTTGTTTTTTGGGGACTGGCTAACTTCACCTAGCATAATCTTCTCTAATGCCATCCATTTCCCTGCAAATGCCATGATCTTATTCTTTTTTATTGCTGAGTAATATTCCATTGTGTATAAATGCCACATTTTAAAAAAATCTATTCATCCACTGAAGGACATCTAGGTTGGCTCCACAGTTTAGCTATTGTGAATTGTGCTGCTATAAACATTGATATGGCTGTGTCCCTGTAATATGCTGTTTTTAGGTCCTTTGTGTATAGTCTGAGAAGAGGAATAGCTGGGTCAAATGGTGGTTCCATTCCCAGTTTTCCAAGGAATCTCCATACTGCTTTCCAAATTGGCTGCACCAATTTGCAGTCCCTAGGCAAATTCTTTACGCCTGAGGTACATTTCCAGCCCTGGGATACTTATATGAAGAAATAACCTTCAAAGACCATGTTGGCTAAAGGAGAATGTGGGAGAAAGTGCAATGGCAGAATTTAAAGTTGGTGAAAGATCTGAGGGGTAAGAATATGCATGCTTGGGAAATGGAGTGAACATGAGGTGAAGGAGAGGTAGGGAAAGAGAAGTCCTACTCTAGAAGTCACAAAGGACTGACGATGATTGGGAACCTAGTGGCATATCTTATGCCCATGACACTGATAATGCTGGCCAGGGGTCTTCTGTTGTGGGGGTATAGGGTTAATGACCCATGGTCAAGTTCTAGATGATTATGAGATAATATTTCATCTGAAAGCCAAAAAGATGGATGTGGAAGCTCGGACCGAACAGCATCATGGTTTTCCAGAATAAAAAAAGTGAATTGTAAAGGAACAGATTAGTATTGCACTTGAGGATGAAAAGGAGGAGTGAGTTGTCTAGAAGCAATGGTAAATCTGAAAAGTGGGGGAGACAGGTGGGCTCTGTGGTCTAGAGTGGATAGGGGTGAGTGAGTATGAAGAGAAGTTTTTGCACTGAATAAATAGTCAGAGCAGCCTTGGCACCTGTCACTCACCTGTGCCCCGAGAGTCTCCAGGATTCCCTGGCACATCAAAAAGTTATAACACACTGATTTATTGATGACCTTTTGGTCAAGACCTTTCCAAATCTCAGCAAGTGTTAGCCCCAAGCAGCCCCTCTTTCCATGTACTCTCAAGCTACAGCCATACTTTCCTAGTAATAGATTAATTGTGGGTTAGTATATTACTCTCCTCTGGATATGGGTTTCTGTCTTCCAACCAGATCTTACCTCTGTGTAAGGCTGGACCCTGCCACCTCAGACCATCCTTCCCAGCCTAACTGCTGGCTGGGGAGCCTCTTTCCCCCGGTTCAGCCGTAGCCTTTGGAATATCTTCACTACCTTGCTTATTTAGTTATTTCAACAAATATTTATTGGTCACCTACCAAGTATTAGACACACACTGGGCCTAATACCAGAGGCTTTGAGCTGGTGGAGGCAAGGTCTTTGTTCCCAAATAATTCACTTCTGTTGAGGCGTCTACAGTCGAGTGAGGGGATAAGGGTAAATCAAGGTGAAAGCACAAGGCTGGAGACAGGCACAGAAAGGGCGAGGGCTGAGGGGTGGTGCTTTACTGCTTTAGGGATGGAAAGCAGGCATCTAGAGGACCTGATGCCCAAGTCTTAAGTTGGGCAGGAAGGAGAAGAGGGCATTCCAGGAGAGTACACACAGGACCAAATCAGGAAGGTGAGGTATCACATGGTCCCTACAGTGACAGCTCACATTTATTACTAGCTGAAAGAAAAAGGTATAGGAGCAGAAAACCCAGGCACTAACCGGTAGATGACAGAAGGCCATGCACCCCACCCAGGTCATAGCCATGCCACCCCATCTCCTCCTAAGTTCAGGACAAGCCATATCAAGTAACCCCAGCACTCTTTCCTGCTGAGTTTGTTCTCAGCCTCAAAGCCTTTGGGAACATATAGTTCCAGGCAGACACTAACAATTGGCCAGACTCAGCACATAAAGCAGATTTTTTCACCATTTACCATGATGGAGTTCATTACCATCTGTCAGAAATGGGGAGCCACTGCAGAGTGAAGTGTCACAGACACCTCCTTGTTGGATTGACCCTAGATTTATTGAACCCAAATCCTGCATAAAATTTGGATGTGCTGGTCGTGAGCTACCCAGTCCTCCCTGTGCCCTGCTCTGTGTCTCAGGGGACAGCATTCCTGGGTCCTCCTTAACTCCTGGCCTTCAGGTGGGTTTGGCCAACAGGAGGACCAGCAGGTGGGAGAAGCCAGGGTGTTTCAGCCTCTGGTTCTGCCTGTGGCATTTGTGGCAGTAGCTGAGCCCCCTGGGTGCACCCAGGCTCTCCTGGACAAGCTCTTGTACAGACTCAGCTCCCACCAGACTGACTTGCTGCAGTTGCAGTTTTGGTAGGTGACGCTGAGATCCACTGGGGCTGCCCCTTCTTTGTCTCTCCAGCCAGAGGAGGAAGGAACCTCTTTTCAAACTGACTAACCCATTGGTTGGGGCTCCCAGAAATTTCTGTGACTCATGGAATCGAATGCTGGAAGCACCCAGAGTGACTCTTTACTTGGGGGAGTTGATCCCTTGTTGATTCACCTCATGGCATTTCTACCCAGTCTGGATTCACTTTTCTTTCACCCTGAGAAGTAGACGACACTCTGCCGTGTTTCCATTATAAAGCATCAGAAGTCACCGACCCAGTAGAAGATAAGTGGACTAAGGATGAAACTATGGCGGAGGCTGGTCCTCAGAAAAAGGGGCCCTTCCAACTTGGATTGACATTTCAGGCAGTGACTCTGCGCAGCACCCCCAGACACTGTGTCCCAACGGGGCTTCCTCCTCAAGACAGGATGTGATGCTGTCACCTCCCACCACTTGCCCAAGCAGTATGAATTCTACAGTTCCGAATTAACAGAGAGCTAGTTAAGATCTGGAATACACCGCAGAAAGGACTTCTTCCTGTCATTGACCCTCGTTCGCAACTCTTTTGGGCAAGATGAGCGGGGACCATGACGCCCACTCAGAATCGCAAGTTGTACTTCTTTCTCTCCCTTCAACTTCCACCGTGTATTTCACCATAGCTGAAAAGATTCAGAGAAACAAGCAACAAAGAGGAGTGGCCTTTACATTCCTCTGATGCACCTGGAGATTTTCGTTCTAGGTGAGTCCACAGAAAAGTTGTCAACCTTCACCTAAGAAAGGATGTTCACCTTGCTCTGGAATCATTTTCCCTTCTAGGTCTCTATGAGTTTACAACACAGGGACAGCAGTAGTGTGGATAGAAATGTGATTTCTAAAAAGATTCTCATTATATTTTAAAAGGTTAAAGATGGTGATGTCAGCTGATTTTGATTTCAGGCAACACTTCTGAGAACACATTACTCTTAACCTCTGAATTTTCTTTTACAACTATTATTCTCCACATTAAAAATATAGTAAGCTTTTTTTTTTTTTTTTTTTGGTTTGTTTCCCATTTCAGGAATAGCATTCTCACTTAATCAGACCTTTCCTTTTATACTCATTTTGTTAAATTCCTCTGGGATTTGGAGCCAGTTGTCTAAGGTAATTTGAATCCACGCAGATTGCACTGGCTTTGTAACTGCATTAACAAGGATCTTTCTCTTTGGTTCCTTTTCCTGCTGACTAGGCATTAAAAGCTTGACCTGAATCCTTTGTAATTTTGTAAGTGTATATAAGTGTGGAGCTCACAGATTTGGAGGAAAAGTAGAGGAAGAAAAAATAAAAACCAGAATGACTTCCTGTGGTACTATAAATGAGCAAACCTGTGAATAATTCTTATTTCTTTCTTGACTAAGGAATCCAACTGATTTTCTATGTCATTTAATGACTTAATTGTCTTAATGACTCCAGGGACTCTCGCATAGCTCTGCATCATAGTAACTCATAGAATCTGTGCCTCTTGCTGTGCTTTTATGAGAAGAGCTGGCTGTCTTTTTGAATAGATGTTAGATTGTTCATTCTTTTATGTTGTTGCTTTATGAAGGTGTTAAAAACGCCACTCTAAAAGACAGGACTGGCAAATTGTTTAGTTAAATTGTGCGTGGCAGATGCCTATGAATTCTTCACACCCATTACAGTTTTTCTGTAATGTGCCATCATCCTGAATAGATGACACTTTAGATTTGTGGACTGTTTATCCAAAATGATGTAGCAACATTATGTGGTCCACTTGGAAACCCCCTCCCCTCCAACATCCAGAAGCATCTTTCCAAATAGGATCAAATGCTTCCATGCACACTCTGATTTTTCTAAGCTCTTCATTTTCATGTATTAGGTGGACAGGAAATTCAGGACTTACCTAAACAATGAGATACAAAATCCTTATTCAGGTCTAAATGCTGGATTGGTGTTAGGGAATGATTGACTTCTGGTCATTCCTATGTGTGTGTAGGGATATCCAGTAAGGTTGAGAGCAAAAATAATATTTAAGGAGCAAAACACTAAAACCTGAGGATTAAAGAAGGATTTTTTTCAGTATATATAATCATACATTAATGTTTTCCTAAAAGACTATAGCGGCACGGAGTTTCTAATAATGTTGCCATTTTTGTATTGAGGACTTTCTTGATTATGCAAACAAATCTGATACTTAACCCTTATCCCAGAAAACATCATCATCACATATCATTAGGTATCGGAGCTGGAAGATCCTTTCAAGATCTTAGAGTCTGGCCAAGGGTTTTGTTCTTCTTAACTACATTTACGACAAATGTCAGACTACTATGTGATATGCTCCCTTGGGCAACTCAAAACTTCTAGCTCTCAATCCACTCTGCAAGTCAAGACCTTTATTGAAATTCAAGTGATTGAGAGGGATACAGTTGTGGAATATCCTTTCATGGGTTCTTATTTATTTATTTATTAGTTTAAAAAGGTTGAAGTCCACAAAAAATAACCATTTAGAGTGGACAATTTAGAATACTCACGATATGATACAAGAATCACCTCTGTCACATTCAAAAACATCACCCCCAAATAGGACATCACTCAGCAGTTTCTGCCCAGTCTCATCTCTTCTAAGCATTGACAGCTATCAATGTACTTCCAATCAGTAGGAATTTTACCTAGTTTGGACATTTTATAAGAATGGAATCACATAGTAGATGACATCTTGTGCCTGGTTAGTTTGACTTAATGGCTTTTGCATTCCTCCATATTGTAGTCTGTTTCAGTACTTCACTTTGTTCACGACGATAACATTTCATTTATAAGTATTTCTCTCTTTTTTTGTTTATCTTGGAGTTGTGTTCACCTTTTAGTTACCGTAAATAGTGATGTTACGAATATTTGTGTAAATTTATTTATCCATTTTCATTTCTTTTGGACATATTTGTAGGAGTACAATTGCTGGATTTCATGACAATTCAATGATGAACATTTTTGGAAATATTCAAAGTGTTTTCCGAGGCAACTGCACCATTAAAATACCAACATTTCCACCCAGGAATGTATGAGGGTTTGAATTTCTCCATGTCCCTACCAACACTTGTTATCTTCTATTTTTCTTTCTTTTTTTGTTACTATAGTCAGCCTCATATGTGTGAAGTTGTATCCTATTATGGTTTTGATTTGCAATTCCCTCATCACAAATGATGTTGAATATCTTTTCATGTGCTTGTTGGGCATTTGAGTATGTTTGGAATGATATGTATTTAAATTCTTTGCCCATTTTCCACTTTCTTTTTTTTGGGACTGAGTTATGAAAGTTCTATTTATTTTCTGGACACTAGAGCTTTATCAGTAATTTATTACTATTCTCTCCTATTCTGTAGATTGTCGTTTCTTTCTTTCTTTCTTTTCTTGATAATGATCTTTGATGCACAAAACAATTAATTTTGTTGAAGTTTAATTTATCAGTTTTTTTCTTTGTTCCTCATGCTTTTGTTGTCAACACTTAAGAATCCATGACCAAATTCAAGATCATGGAAATTCAGTTCTGTTTTTTCCTCTAAGAGTTATATAGTTTTAGCTGTTATATTTAGGTCATGGATGCATTTTTGAATTAATTTTTGTATGTAGTGTGAGATTGAGATCCAGCTTCATTCTTTTATATGTGGGAATCTAGTTGAATGGATCTGTTTGTTACAGACATTTCCCCCCACTGAATGGATGGTTTTTGCATACTTATTGAAAATCAATTAGTCATAGATATATGGTTTATAATAGAAATTGAATTGATCATTGTGATTATTATCACAATCTTCATAATATTACGCCTTCCAATCACTGAAAACAGAAGTCTGTGAGTAAGGTCTCAGGATTCTTTGGAGGAAGCTCCAAGGACCTTGGATGACTTATCGGGAGAAAAAGACACAGTTGGAAGAAAATGGATCTGAGGTCTGGGAGAAACCGAGAAGCTTCCCTGGTTTTAACCCCTGGGAAGACACTGTTAGTGTGCCTCAGGTAGACGTTTGTCCCAGCTGTTTTATTTGTAGCCACAGGTCATGGTCCATAATTTTACTCCAAGGTGAGAAGTATTCTTCTTTCTAGATGAGCAGAGTTTTAGTGACACGAAGAGACAGAGTCTCCCCTCGCCCAAAGTTAGAGAGCTGAGAAAGTATTGCATCACTTCATTTTGATCCATTTCTCTTGAATAGTTTGTGACGGGAACCCAATGTTGGTATGACTTTTCTGACTTAAAACTAAATTTCATCAACTGTGTGCCAAGATTACGTTCAAAGGAGTAACATAAGGTTTTTGAATTAGTGGTGTCTTAAATTCTTTTCTGTAAACTAGAGTGTTAATCTCAATCAGCTTCAATAGCTAATACAAATCTGTATTGGGGATAAAAGGACTATTTCTAATAGCAAACTTTACTAACAGATTTAAATAGCATCGCTTTGCGTTCAGGCTGGGAATAACAGGAATGCTGCTGCTCAGAAAGGGGGTACCATGTCATCCTCGGCCTTCACTAGTGTTATGTGCTCTCATTTCTGGATGGTCTATGGAGTCTTGCCTTACTTGCCACATTTGGACCACCTTGAATAGTATCGCCAGTCACCAGTATTTTGCCATTAATTCTGACACAGAGCAATACCCTCTATGAAATCCCATTGTCCACGTATTGATAAAGAAGCAAGGAAAGCCCTGTATTCTACCTTTCTAGTAACTCGGTGGGAGAACTTGCAGGGTCAACACAGCAGTGTATATAAATAAGTACCTCTGTGTCACTGGTGAGTAGATACTCTTCGCCAATCCTATGGGATTAAGATGGCAATGAGATGATAGAAGTCATAGGTTTTCCTGTTTAGCATAAATTTAAGAGATAAGCACACTACTTCTGAAGGTGTGTTCATCCAAATTTGGTATACGTTGCTTTTCCAGGTAATTCTGACTACTTGGGCTGTTGTCAGTCCTTATAAATGACTGTGGGTTGATCATAATTAATGTTGTTCAGTAATATTTTCCATTCTCCTCTTATGAAATATAGAAAGATTAGGCTTTTCTCTTTCCTGTAAGTGAGGTACAGCCAGCTGGCTTACTTTGTCCTATTAAAGGTGGAAAATGGTGACTGCCACTTCTGAGTGGGCGTTTCAAGTGCTAACATGGAATCCCTTCATCCCCATTTCCTGTTTGGTTGATTATGGAAGGATCTGGGTTAAGAAATCTCCATTGAGAGGAGGGTTGGGGCAGATAGGAGGGAGAGCCATAAGGGTAGGCACAAGGGTTCCCATTTCTCTGGAGGGATGGAGATTCATCAAGATCCCCTTATGTGGGGCTGGAGATTTCACCTCGTTTTTTCCAGGTGTAAATCATTGAATTGGTAGAGTCCTTAATTTCATTTTTCTAGAAATATGGCACTACATTGGTGACAAATCTTCACCTAACAACCAGCCTATTCAGTAACACTACAATGTTGGTACATACAAAACATTTCATAGAATTATTTCCAACATCAGTTATAGGAGAAAGTCAACTTTCTCAAAACCTTCCTGTAGATGCAGAAAATATTGCATCTTATGAGGCATATGTATTTTTAAATGTTTATTAGAAAAGTTTTAATCATCATAAGTTAACAAGTAGAGGAAACTTCATTAAGGCAAGTGTTGGGAGTGTAAATTATAATTTGCTGAAAATGTTCAGAGTAGATTGATGGAAAGAAAATTTTGAGGTAATGTTAAGTAAGAATTTGGATAATATGTGTTCTATATGAATAACTATATGTATGTAGTATCTATACATACATGTATGTAGACTGTATGTACAATGTGTGTTATGGTTTACTTAGCTATATATGTATGCATGTGTGTATACAATATATAAGCGTGTATGTGTGTGTTTCCTCCCAACCATGTAGTTCCCTGTAATTTCTCCAGAGCTTCAAAACTAGGTTGATCATGTTTGCTGATTTGAAATTTTGGCATTTGATTAACATCTGTGGCATCTTTATAAATAGTTTTTCAAGTTTCTTAAATCTATATGAAAATTTATAAAAAGATTCTTTAGAGGTTTTAGGCTTGAGAAATTTTCCACTTGTAATTATGGTTTGAAATAATCTGAAGGCTATGCTTCTGTGTTATCTGCTGGCACAACTATTTAGTTTCCAAATGCTTGGAAATAAATCTTGCTATTTGATTCCAAGTGCATGTCCATATATATTCATGTACACATTAGTATTTTAAATAGTATTAATATTATGAAATTCAAATCAATAGCCTTGTTTTAAGGATCAAATAAAATGCAACTCATTAGTCAAAATACTGTGCTAAGTACTCTGGGGAATACATATTCTTAAAATGTATAGCTGTGTTTTGGTCTTCTTTTTTGTTGCTGTGACCAAAAAACCTGACAAGAACAATCAGAGGAGAAAACGTTTATTGGGGGGACCATGATTCCAGAGGTCTCAGCCCATAGACAGGTGGCCCCTTTCCTTGGGGGTCAAGGTGAGGCCAAACATCAGGACAGAAGAGTATGGCAGAGGCAAGTGGCTCAAGTCGTCACACCAGGAAGCAGAGAAAGAATCACTCACCAGACACAAAATATGGACCCCAATGTACGCCCCAGTGACCCACCTCCTCCAGCCACATCCTACCTGCCCAGGGTCACCACTAAGGTCATCCCTATCAGGGAATTAACTCCGCTGAATTGGTTCAATCATTCATCTCTAAGCCTTTTTGCGTTGTCTCACACCTGAGCTTTTGGGGGACACCTCAAATCTAAACCCTAACAAGCTGCTAAAGAACTTTTTTGATCACTCTGGATTTTTGTGGGGATTAGAAAAATACAGATGTATAAGATGTCAAGTTTTAAAACAGTTTTTTTTTTTTAGAACTTGAAATAAAAGGCATTTAGAACCTCATGATTGTTAGTGAGATTGGCCATCTGAAATCATTTATGAAATAAAATGAAAAACAATGCAGAGGCAATCTGAGATTTTATGCTCAGGGTTCCCCTGCCTCCCACCCGGTCCTTCATTCCTCATTACACGGGCATAACAAAGGAGTCTCTCAAAAGTGAAAATTAAGAGAAATCCAACAAAAAGTCACTACTTGAAGACACACCATAACTGAGATTTACTGTCAAAAACTTTCTAAAATTATTTTTCTGTGTATTCTCCCATCCTGCTCACCTCCCCCTTCTAGCAATGGTGTGATCTGGATTTAGGTCAAGGCTCAATATAAGCTAAAATGGATTTGAATAATTTAAATTTTAATTTGTCCAGCCGAGGATCCTTGTGCAGTATTATTTCACTTACCTTATTTTTTACTGTAAGCAAAGGGATATTTGGGATTTAATTACATACATACATATACTTAAGACACCAGATTGTCACTACAGTGGGCTTTTCAAACAGTTAATTTGATAAGGCTATTGCTTGACTTATACCTAGTCTCCAGAATGAAAGAGGAGAAATTGTCTATGGTTTAAGTCACGGTGGGGTAATTTGTTATGACAGCCCTAGAAAGCTAGCACATTCCTCTCACTTTAGGACAGATCTTTATTCCCAATGAAACGCAGAGCTGACTATGATCTGAACTATTCTCCTTCTGTGCCTTCTCCTAACCTTGCCCAGCCACCACAAACATCTTCTAGTTCCCTGAACTAGAGCAGGCGTAAAGCATCACGGTCAAGTGACCATGAACTGAAACTTGTGAAATCATGAGCCAAAATAAACCATTCCTCCTAATAAGTTGCTTATCTAAGTTATTTTTCCCTACACATAGCATACATAGATCGTGAGAACATTTTAATGGGTTTTGTCAGTTTTCTCACAGTCTTAGGTGGGGCCGATTTGGTTGTGTGTAAGTACAAAACGTCAGACCATTCATTCAATCATTAGGCAAAAAGCTGTGATCAAACTAGTTTGAATAATTGTGATTAAAATAAAAATACCCCCCCCACAAGCTGTTGACAGAAAGAGTGTTCATTTTTTTTTTTTGAGTTGTACTCTGAATAATGACAATTTTTTCTTAGTGTAATTCTTAATTTCAAATGATAGAAATGGATCTTGGTCAGTAAATCAGAAAAGGAAGGAAGCTGAGTAGTTTATAGAAATCGTGTGAGAAGCAGAAGGAGAAGTCTTGAGAAAAGCAGGAGATAAGGCGGCCAGACGGAGCCAAGCTCACTGCCAGGAGCAGTCTGGCTGCGATTCTGTTAGGGCTCTTATCTCAGCTAAGAGACCTTGTCCCACAAATGAGGATTCAGAGTCCTGGGCCCAGGCTTTCGTCACAGGTTGTAGGCAAGGCTATGACTCCCATAAAAACTCATAACGAGGCCTTTCTTCAAGATTGAAAGAGTTTTTCAATTGGAGCAGTGATCTTCCTTAATATACCCAACCCCTTTGAACCCTTCTTTTCTCCTTACACCGTTAGTAAGGGCTCTCACCTAAAATAATAGTCATTTTTGCAGGACTACAAACACAGTGCTCCCAGTGCAATGTAATACAAATGGTTTATCTATTTATTTCAAACAACTCCATGTAACTTGGGTGATACGCACTTCTGGGGTCTCAGTTTCAGCATGAAGACCACTGGGACACCTAGCGGTGATGTAGAGAAGCAGGTGGAAAAGTAAAAGATCATTAAGACGGAAGTTATTATATGCATGATGTCGCAGGAAATAAATTGTGAAAGTGATTATATTCTCCACAATCTATCCCATGTTCTTTCTGTCTTCAGCCGATAACTCAGGTCTTGTTTACGCACTGGGATTCCTGAACTTCTTATTATCAAAGGATCTCCGTCCTTGGTGCTTTAATCTATGGACCATTGTAGCATTGGTCATGATTGTGTTAGGACCCGAGGACTCACCCGGGATCCATTCACAGCCCTTCCTTGTTGCTGCTCTGTAACAGAATCAATATTTTCTCCATAGCCAAGATCTATTCTCCAGACAGCGCTATGAATTCTTCTCTGTGATTTTTCTTTTTCTTCTATTTTTTTCCAAATGGCAAGAGAAGAACAAATGGATAAGTAGTTGGAGACATTGTTGTGTCTCTTGCATGAAACATTCTTTGCATAATTAATAAACTTGGAAATAAGAAGACAGCTGAATTGCAGGGACCCGACATGGAAATGTTACATTAGGACATTGGGTCTAGTCATGGGACATGCTACCTTCATTCTTATCCTTAGATCCAGGTATTTTGGCCAAGGATGAGAAGCAACACATATTGCTTGCTGAATCACTGGATACACTCACAGGACAGCATCCAAGCACTGCAAGATGTTTTCCTCCATCTAGGATCAAAACAGTGTCTTTAATATATAAATTTATCAATCTATATTTCACTATGGTTTGGATATGGTTCAGGTGTGTCCCTGTGAAAGGTCTCTGTGGTAGAGTCTTGGTCCCCAGGGTGGAGGCTTTAGGAGGTGATGGGAACTTTAAGAAGTTAAGGTCCTGAGATAAACTGAAGGAACTTCCCTCAGAAGATATTAAATGAGGTTTCGTGTGAGTGTTTTTTAAGCCTGAGTCTGGTTGAACCCAGCTCTCTGAATTCCCGCATCAAGATGTGACCGCTTACTCCCAATTATGCTCCCAATTATGCTTACTCCCAATTATTGCTCTCTTCCATGAGGCCCTCATCAGAGCCTGCAATATGCCGATTCAACTTTCTACCTTGAAAACTGTGAGCAAAACAGGCCCCTCTTCTTTACAAAGTTACTCTGTCTCAGTTACATTACTATAGTAACAAAAACGGATAATAGAACTACCCCAATTTAGATACCCACCTGTGAAGACCAGCAAATCCCACCAACATCGGTGCATTGCCTTATGTTTTTCTGTTCATAAAATTCATTTATTTGTCAGAAACAATAGAAGGTAGGACAATGTGTTGGTCAGATTTTTGTCACTGTCGACAAAATACTTGAAAAGGACAATTTAGAGGAGGAAAGATTTATTTTGGCTCAAAGATTCAGAAGATTCATGGTCAGCCATGATCCCAGGCAGAAACACCATGGAGGAAGGGTGTAGAAAGGTCCTTGGCCCATGGCAGTCAGGAAGGAGAGAGGGGGGGGGGAGAGAGAGAGAAGGGAGGAGAGTGAGAGAGGGAGACGGAGAGGGACCAGGGATAGGATAAAGTCCCCAAAGCCACACTCCTAGTGACCTACTTCCTCCAGCTATGCCTCACTTGCTTATTGTTTTCACCACCTCCCAATAAATCCATTCAAATAAGTAGGTTAACACACAGATAAAGCCCAAACTCTCATAATCCAATCTTTCAGCTCTGAACATTGCTGCATTGCCTAACACAAATTTTCCTGGAGGGAGGGTGGGATAGTCCAGGTACAAACCATAACAGTCATGTAATGAAATATGTAGACCGTCTCGTCATGGTGATTCTGGAATTAGCATGGAAGCAAACAGAAGCACAAAGTTAAGATTAAGTGTAGTGAAGGAGACTGGCTGTGTTTCTAGGATGGAAGGTACTCTGTGTAGTCGTTTTGCTACTGGGAAGCGCTGTTGCCCAGGGTGTGAGAACTACTGGAATCTCAGTTTGGATAATCATGCCAGCTACTTGGGAAATTTGACATGGGGATAGCAAAGTATACACAGGCAAAATTGCTACTTGCTGTGAAGTCATGTAGTGTCCCTTATCCCTTCCTGATAAATTGTTCAACAAATTCTCCCTGAAGACAAAAGTAAAGGTTTAAAAAAATGTGCCAAAATGGTAGAGGAGGCTCTCGGGGCATGGTCCTCCACTTGTTAGATGATGGGGTGCAAAGATGCCAGATGACACTGTGAATCCCAGGTGAACTACTCAGGTCACACAGCTTGCTGCACCAATTAGGGATACTTCAGTATGCAAATAACAGAGAAGTCAACTAATGGTGTCTTAAACACAGAGGGCTTGCTTTTCTCTTGTAGAAAGAAATTCAAGAGTTTATCAGTGCTGACGTTGGTTCAGCAGCTCAAGGAGTCAGAGAGCCAATACCTTTGTAATTGTCTTGGATTTTTCCATTTGGCTTTAGAATGTTTCCTTTAGCTCCAGATATCCACATTCCAAGAAGGAGGAAGCAGAGAAAAAGAGTTGTAATTCAGCATCTCTTTTAGCAGGAGAGGAAAATATTCACCGGATGCTCCCGGGAACTTCAGCTTTGATCTCATTGGCCAGAACTGCAACATATGGCAACCCCACACCTCGTGGCAAAAGTGGATGGATATTTGACAATGTGACTCATCCATTTCTGGGCATAGCACAGATATTGGAGTACAAGTTTGCGCATGGGAATTGGTTTGGCAGTCAACAATGTATATAGCACCTGCTGATCGTCAGACATCCAAGTTTTCATAAAAGCCTCGTAACAGACTAAGAGCCGTTCCTTCAGAGGGGAATAATCACTGAAGATGAGACCGTGGGGTCTCTCGTTCTCCTCTGGGACCTCCACGGGCTCCAGACAGCAGCCCGCTCTGCGGCAGATGCTTTGCCCTCCACTGCTCTGCAGTGTGTGAGGGCTGGTTGACTTGGCTGCTCCGGCTGCAGCTGGCTCACCTGAGAAGTTCTCTCTTCCTCCGGGGTCTAGTCGAAACTGGAAGTAATTTGGAAAAACAGTAAGCAAATCGGCGTGGGTCACTCAGAGTTTATGAAATAGGTTGCTCTTGCTTCCAAAGTCTAAATGTGCCTCCGTCTTGGTGACAGGGAACTCTAGACTTAGCCTCTTCCTCCTCGATGGGCATCCTGGTGAGCCCCAGGACACTAGACCCTCATGTTTTGTCAGGGTGACACTTGGCTCCTGGCATTTACCTGCCACCCTCTGGTGTGCTAGTGCTTCTCAGTCATTCAGAGTGCCTGCTGTTTCCTATTGGGTAGCTTCAGAACACAATTTCACGGGTTCCTGGGCTTCTAAGTTTCCCTTCCTCTTCAATGAGTTTTGGAGCCAATATGGGAGTCACCCCGGGGGTCCAAGGGTAACTATTCCAAGGGCACATGTGATCACTGGAAAAATAGGAACTTGGAACAAGGAGCTGGGAGAATAGTCATGAGAGAAACGATGATGGACATTTTGACAACTGCAAAGGGAACTCCACTCCATTTATTTGCTCATCTCCCTAATACCCTGACTCTGACCGGTGGGTGTCAGTGACAGTCAGCTCCCCGGGAACTGGCCGTTCTTTTACCACTTTATTGAAGCATATTTTACACATCATATAATTTCCCCATTTCAAGTGCACAACTCCATGATTTTTAGTAGACTCACCCAGTTGTGCAGCCATCACCATAAATCAGCTTAAGAACTTTTTCTTCAGCCTTGTAAGGTCTCTCTTGCACACAGGTAAAATAGATCTTATTGAAGCGATGAAAAGATCATTAAATTGACTGAAAACATTTTAAAATGACTGCATTAGGTTTCATTGTATCAAAGAGTGATCCTGATTTATTTAATCATGATTAACATTTAGGTGGTTAACGTTTTGTGATCGTCTGTATAAAAATACAGTGAACATCCCAAGTTGTGAATATGTGTGTACAATTCTCAACATACACTGAGGATACATTTCTAAAAAAAGAATTGGTGGATGTTAATATTTTAAGCAAAGAACATTCAGAAATTATAAAAATTATAAAAGCCTGAAAGAAGAATAAAAAAAAATACTGGAAGGGCCTTTTCTAACTCTGAAATTGGCAAACATGTTTTCAGAAGAATAATTTTCAGTGATAGTTGACGCCTACTGAGACAAACAAGGTGCAGCTTTGTCCCCTCAGGCCTTAAAGAAGTATCCCCAGGCTGTTCCAGAAGCTTCCCTCTGTGCATGTGCCTCTGCTGCCAGAAAATCAATTCTCTGGAAACTGTTAAAATTTAAAACCTGATTGTTCCTAAAATGTTGAAGCCAAAAGCTACATAATGATCTAAGGTCTGGGCTAGAATCCACTGCTGTGAGTTCCTCAAACAAAAATTTTTTTTGTGTGTGTATACAGTATTCTAACTTTAGAAAGCTGCTCAAACCAGAGCTGCTTTGAGAGCAATAGGGATACGGCTGGGGCAGACAGAAGCACTCTATGTGAGGTGAGCACTGATCACCTGTCAGAGCCCCTCACATTCATAAAGCTGAGAAAACACACTTCTTCCGTTTGCACCACCACACCCAGGGAATAGCTCTGATAAGTCGTCAAGTCCAAAGAACCAAATCCATAGCAAAATATTTTTAAATGACACTTATTATTTCAATTGGTGCCTTTCTTGTGCATTTTGCCATTTTCCAGAGACTTCACTAGATTTGAATTCAAGGCAATAAATCCTCAGTGTTGGATGATCCCATCCAAGTTTCATGCTTGAGTACAAATGCCTTGGTTTACCGAGAGGGGAAAGAATTACTTTTCTGTCTTTTGGAGAAATCACAGAAGTTCTTGGAGTGAAAAGAGGTGTGATGTATCTAGCAAATCTACGTCAGAGTGTCTGTGGAAATCTGGTTCCCAGCACCACAGCAGGCATCACCATACTCTATAAACTGACCTCCTAGGGCACTACTGACTCTCTGGGTCCTTAGCTCTACACTTGTCAAAACCCATTGCCTCCTATTGCTCATTGACAGCGGATCAATACGAATGAACAAAGAACAGGGCTAGAATGAATCTGTGATATCAAGAGACATCAGTATGAACTCATGTAGCTTTCAATATGTATGTGGATATGTACAAAATAATATGACTTAATTCAAAACAATTTTATTTTACTTTTGTTGTCTTATTTTAAATTATTATAAAGTAAGTGTTCCTCAAAAGAATGAGAAGACAAGTCATTGACTCATATGAAAACAAACAATGTGATGAAAAAATTAGCAAAAGATGTAAACACCAAAGAAGATAAATGGATGACAAGTAAGCATATAAAATATGCTCAACATTACATCTATTTAGGGAATCTTGAATTAAAATAAAAATAAAATATCACTACCCATCTATCAGAATGGCCAAAATTAAGAATACTGATAATATGAAATAATGGCAAGAACGCGAAACTACAAGAACTCTCATTCATTGTTGATGAGAGCAAAAAAATGGTATCACCACTTTGGAAAAAAAGAGTTTGGCAGTTTTTAAAAATGAATCACCATCTGAGCTATATAATCCGGTTATGATGCTCCTTGGTACTGACCCAAATGAATTAAAAACTTAAGTTCACATAAAAACATTCTCATGGATGTTTATAGCAGCTTTATTCATAATTACTTAAAAGCAGTGACACTTCAAAACTGGAAGCAACAAGATGTTCTTCAGTGGGTGAATGGATGAATAAACTAGGGTACATCCAGACAACAAAATATTCAGTGCTAAAAAGAAATGAGTTATCAAAACGTGAAAAGACACGGGGAAACTTTAAATGCATATTACTAAATCAGAGAAGCCCAAAACAGCTACATACTGTATGATTCCAATTATCTGACATTATGTAAAAGGCAAATGGAGGCAGTAAAAAGACAGGTGGTTGCCAGGAGTTGGGGAGAGGGAGGGAGGAAGAGGTGGAGCACAGAGCTTTAAAGGCAGTGAAATTATTCTACATGATACTATAAAGCTAAAACTGTACATTTGTTAAAACTCATAGAACATGCAATACCAAAAGCGAACTATAACATTCACTATGAACTTTAATTCATAATGATTTGTCAATGTAGATTCATTTATTATAACAAATTTCCCACTCTGGTGGGGAGTAGTTATAGTGAAAGAAGTTGTGCATCTGTGCAAAACCTCTGTACTTTAAACCCCATCTTCCTTTGAACATAAAACTGCTCTAAAATTGACAAGGAATGGTATGGATGTCGTGTGTGTGTGTGTGTGTGTGTGTGTGTGTGTGTGTGTGTGTGTGTTTCTTAGCTCTGTCTTCTGAGAAGTCCTAGAAACTGTGATGCCCCACTAGCAACAAGCACTCCTAATGCCCAGATCTTAGTTTCTACATACCATTCTCTAACAAAATAATCCAGGGCTCTTTGGAGAAGTGTTTGATCATTTAAGTGTTATGGATTAAGTGTGTGTGTTCCCCCTCCCCAATTCCTATGTTAAAGCCCTGACTGATACCGTTTAGCTTTTTGGTCACTTTGACCAAAAGACCTGACCAGAACAATTTTTAGAAAAAGAAGAGTTTATTTTGGGGCTCACAGATTCAGAGGTCTTATTTCATAGAAGCCAACTCCATCGCTCTGGGCCCAAGGTGAAGCAGAATATGTTGGTGAAAAGGTGTGGCTCAGCAAAGCAGCTCAGGACATGGCACCAGAAAGCTGAGAGAACTCTGCTCATCAAGTACAAAATATATACCCTGAAGACACAGCCCTGGTGACTCACCTCCTCCGACCACACCCTACCTGTGTGCAGTTACCCCCAGTTAATTCCTATCAGTGGATTAATGTACTGATTAGGTGAAGGCTCTCATAACACAATCGTTTCTCCTCCAAACTTCCTTACATTATCTCACACGTAAGTTTTGGGGGACACAACATAGCTAATCAATAACATGATGGTGTTTGGAGGGCTGGGGATGTGGCTCAAGCGGTAGCGCACTTGCCTGGCATGCGTGCGGCCCGGGTTCGATCCTCAGCACCACATACAAAGCTGTTGTGTCCGCCGGACTAGTCCTTTAGGAAGTGATTAGAATTGAGGGGCCAAGGGTGGGATTGATGTCTCATGAGAAGAGACTGTAGAGCATGATTTCTCTCCAGCCTACGAGCACTCACAAGGCAGCAAGCCTTCTAAAGGCCAAGAGAAAGAGGCCTTGGAATGAAAGCTCCCAAGCAGGGACCTTAATCCCAGTCTTTCCAGCCTTCAAAACAATGAGAAATAAATTCCCATTGGTGAGACACTCAGTCTAGGGTGTTCTGTTACCACAGCCCAGCTGACCGATTTACCACGGCTGGGAAAAGGACAATACACAATCCCAGATGAACTTGGAGAATATTGTGGGACCCAAAAATAAGCAAATACTGAAAAGGAAAAGTGGAAGGGGGGGTTGTTCAAAGGATACAGGAATACGTCTAAAACTGTTCCCCATGAACAAAACTGAAACAATTTGAAAAAAAAATAAAACTATAAACCAATGAATAAAATAAATACCCATGAGTCCACATTTCATAAGTGTCTGAATAAATAAATAAGCAAGGAATAAAAGATGACTCCATTAATGAAGAGTTCCAATTAATATGTGTAGAAAAAATGAGGGAAATAGAAACATTACCATTAGAATTCGAGAGTGATAGTTGGCGTAGGCAAGATTCACTGATGAATACTTAAGTCAGTGGGCCAAAGTTTAAGGAGAACAGATATTTCCGTAGTCTCAAAGTATCTTTCTCCAAAATATGTCTTATTTATAAAGGTAAAATGTCTTATTCAGAATAAATTAACTGTGAAATAAAAATCATGGGCAACTTTAACTATTAATATTCATTAAAAAATACTTTTAGCAAACTATCGTGTTCACACACGTAGTAATTTGGACTTTCTCAATGTCTCATGAATAAATAAATAAACCCATACTGGGTAATTTTGAAGCCATATACATTTAAGTAAATCTGTGATGATCTCATCAAACAAGAATCTAGTTATAAAAACTCTAATAAACTTACTGGTGCCTTAATTTGGACACTTCCCAAGAATTTCCCTAGTCTGTTACAGAAACAGCTGCACAATATATTCTGGTTGGTATTTTGCTCCCTGGACTTTTGGCTCCTTGTCCTTCCACCCCCTGACCCACCCACCCACCTGGACTATCCAAAGAATTTGTGACCTGTGAGCTCCCTCTGTTGCTTTTGGCTTCTCCATAAGCCATAGAGAGAGGCCTGGAAGAAGGCTCACAGTTATAGGGAAATGCACAGGTGGTTGCCACTAATTAGGATTCTCATGGATGTAAAAATCAGAGATCAGTTTACAAGAAAGGTGGGTAATACAAGGACAAGAGGAAGAGTTGAGCATCTGGACATCACGAACATGAGCACTCAATCCCCAGCTTGAGTTTCCTCTCTCTGCTTTTCTCTCTTTCTCTTTTTTAATTTTTTATTTATATATGACAGCAGAATGCATTACAATTCTTATTACACACATAGAGCACAATTTTTCATATCTCTGGTTGTATACCTAGTATATTCACACCAGTTCCTGTCTTCATACCTGTACTTTGGATAATAATGTCCATCACATTCCACCATCATTAATTACCTCATGTCCCCTTCCTTCACCTCCCACCCCTCTGCCCTATCTAAAGTTCTTCTATTCCTCCCATGCTCCTGCTCCCTACCCGACTATGAATCAGCCTCCTTATATCAAAGAAAACATTCAGCATTTGTTTTCTTTTTTTGCGGGGGGGGGGGGTTGGCTGACTTCACTTAGCATTATCATCTCTACCTCTATCCATTTACCTGCAAATGCCATGATTTTATTCTCTTTTGTTGCTGAGTCATATTCCATTGTGTATTTTTTTTATCCATTCATCTTTTGAAGGGCACCTAGGTTGGTTCCACAGTTTAGCTATTGTGAATTGGTGAGTTGTGCTGCTATAAACATTGATGTGGCCGTATCCCTGTAATATGCTGTTGTTAAGTCCTTTGGGTATAGACCGAGGAGAGGGATAGCTGGGTCAAATGGTGGTTCCATTCCCAGTTTCTAAAGGAATCTCCATACTGCTTTCCAGATCGGTTGCACCAATTTGCAGTCCCACCAGCAATGTATGAGTGTGCCTTTCCCCCACATCCTAGCCGACACTTATTGTTGCTTGTATGCATAATAGCTGTCATTCTGACTGGAAATCCATATGCAACAAAATGAAATTAAACCCCCATCTCTCACCATGCACAAAACTCAACTCAAAATGGATCAAGGACTTAGGAATAAAACCAAAGACCCTAAGTCTAATAGAAGAAAAAGTAGGCCCTAGTCTCCATCATGTGGGATTAGGCCCCAACTTCCTTAATAAGACTTTTGTGGCACAAGAATTAAAATCAAGAATCAATAAATGGGTTGGACTCAAACTAAAAAGTTTCTTCTCAGCAAATAAACAATCTGTGAGGTGAATAGAGAGCCTACATCATGGGAGCAAATCTTCACCCCTCACACATCAGATAGAGCATGAATCTGTAGGATATATAAAGAACTCAAAAAGCTAAACACCAAAAAACCCCAAATAACCCAATCAATACATGGACCAAGGGCCAGAAGAGACACTTCTCAGAAGATATGTACAATCAATTAACAAATACATGAGAAAAAATGTTCATCATTACTAGCAATTAGAGAAATGCAAATCAAAAACCACTCTAAGATTTCTCTATTTCTTTCTATAAGTTGGGCACAAAGTCTAGAAACACAGCTTATGCATGTGTATGTAATATATATGTTTTTATCCTATGATTTTGTAATAAATATATAATTATTTCTTGATGTTAAATATGTTTTGAAAAATCTGACCCTTTGGAAATCAGATTTCTCAAATTATGATAAGCAATAAAATAATGGGATGTATGTTCAGATATATTTTCACTCCAAATGTATAGATCAAATATGCATGAATTTCTATGGTTCAGTTGTATCCCCCAAATTCACGTGTTGGAAACTCAATTCTCAAAGGCATATAACTGTAGTTAATAGTATTTGGAGGCAGGTCCTTTGAGAGAGTGATCAGGGATCTGCACTCATGAATGGATCAATCCTCTCACGGACTCATAGATTTTCCTGGGAATGGCTTTCTGTGGCTAACTTTCTATCTCACCATGTGATTCTCTCCACCATGCTATGAAGGAAGAATAAGGCCTTCACTAGATGTCAGTACCACGCTCCTGGATTTCCCAGCCTCCAGAGCCATGAGCTAAAAAAAGATATGTATATTTTATAAATCACCCAGTCTGAGATATTCTGCTATAGCAACAGAAAATGGACTAAGGCATGGATATGCCTCAGTACATGGTACAGGTAGGCGAGTGGATGGGAAAGGTATAGAGGAATAATCTAATAGTTCCCAATTTTACATATTAAAGACCAGGCACTGGATACCGACTAACTCCTTTCTCAGGCTCATCGCCATAATTCCTAAGGGAAATGCTGATTAGCCAGGTTGACCAGATGCTTACCGCTGCCTGTCTTGCTCAGCTGTAGCCAAGAGGTCACTGCAGCTCCTGCCATCACCACCCACCCGTGTGAGGTGGAGGTACTTGTCAACAGCGAGAAGTTTCTACTCTCTTTGAGCCAGGATTATGATCCCAAGCATTCTGCTCCAGTTTGTGCTTTTAACCACCAGCCAGCTATGTTTAAAGAACCAATATTTTCCTGATTTAAAAATCATACATGCTTATTGTGGAGAAATTGGAAAAATACAGAAAACATTGAGAATAAAGTAAGCCACCTTTAGTATCACCATGAAGAGCTTAATGCTACTAGAATACTCGTATATATCTATATAGGATTTTCCATCTTGTGTGTGCATATGTGTGAATATGTGTGTCCTCAGTAAGTTACCTGGCACCTTGGGGTTTGTTTTTAAGACTTGTAATATGTAAACCATCCCCTGTCATTAAATACGGTTTGAAAATCTGACCCTTTGGAAATCATCTCAAATTTTACTCAACAGTGTGATTTTTTTTTAATAGGTCACACATCTGTTGTTGGTATTGTTTCCTACTTTTTTTCATACTTGATTCTATCACAAAAATGTTTGTATAAATATTTATCTATATCATGTGAGACATAGATAAATGAAATGGTTCTGAGATTTTAAAAGCCTTGAAATTTGTAATCTTGTTTTCCTGAAAAAATTACCAAGTTATACCCCATTACACAGCATGAGGGGGAAACTTCATACTCCTCTTCTGAGTCATCAAAGTTTATAAACAGAGAAGACATATTCAGGCTCAGAAGATTTTGAATTTTGGAGAAATGTGAGCTTTCAGAAGTTTAGCCTGAGATATGAGTGTGGCTTAATGTTTCAAATGAAATACATGACTGACTGGAGAACAGAAAAGAGGGGATCAGTTACTATTCTGAGAGGGTGAAAAGCAATCTGCTGAGATAGATATCTTTAGTAAGAGTAGATTCCGGTAGCAGAGATGTTTACACTTAGAAGATGGGGCATTTCTTACTTGAAATTAATCAACTAAATATTAATCTTAACAAGAAAATAGGAGAGTTTATATTACGCACGCGCGCGCTCATGCGCGCGCGCGCGCACACACACACACACACACACACACATACACACACACACTCACGCACGCCCCAAACCTACCAAGCAAATACAATACCAAAGTGGACATTTTTAAGAAAGCAAGAGCTCCATTACCCAGTGACACAAATATGAAAATTCGGACACAAGATAAGGAATGCATTTTTTCAGGTCATGTGAAAAGAAAAGGATAAATTAAGAGGAAAGAAGAGTTTTGGAAATGGAGACACACAGAAGGCAAACTGTTTAAAATGGGGAGGCAAACCTGGGAAGAGGCTCTGCATAGCTCTCTTCTCCTCGGGTGCCTTCTTAATGAGAGACACCGGCTCAGAGAAAGTTGTCAGGAGAGGAATAAGACCAGGTCTCATAGGGGATGTGTCAGAACTTAGGGGTTGTCAGTGAAACACAGGCAGAAAAAAATATAGGGAAGAAAGCACATCACTTGATTCCAGATACTAACCAGCAAAAAATGATGGTGAGCATGCAGAGAACAAAGACAGTCAATGGAGAAATAAAGTATTAGTTTCTGGTTGCTGCTGTAATGAGTTCCTACCAACTTGGAGGCTGACACTAAGACAGCTTTGTTGTCTTACAATTCTGGAAGTCAGAAGCCCCAAATGGGTCTCACTGGGCCGACACCGAGATGTTGGCAGAGCTGTGCTCCCTCTGAAGGCTCAGGAGGAGAATCTAGTTCCTGCACTCCTTGGCTCACGGATGCATTATTGAGATCTTGCCTCTGTGTCCACACCTGTTCCTCTGATTCTTTCTCTCCTCCTAACAAGGTCCCTTGTGATTAGATGGGAGTCCAGGGGTAAACCAAATCAATCACATCCGTAAAGTCCTTTTTTTGCCATTAAAATGACATATTCACAGGTTCTGGGATCAGGAACATCTTTTGGAGACCATTGATTTTCTTACTACGACACTAACTCCATCTGAGATTTCTAGACTCTCACCGTTGGAAATGACCTCAAAAGGTTTTCCAGCCAGGCTTCCCATCTGAGGTTAGCAGAGCAAAGAATGAAAGATCCAGAAATGCAGTAAAGACATGGAGGCCTTAGTTTAAAGAATCAAAAAATAGAGCAATAAGAATCCCAGATGGACAAGAGGCAGAAAGAGTTGAGTTTTCTCTCTGTACAACACAGCTGGTGGTATTCAGTGTCTGTTGTCTGGATGGTCATGATCATGCTAAGTACCAGTGTCACTTTGGAGAGAGAGAACTTGGCAGAGATCTTTTGCACATTCTGACAGCTCTTCATCATCTTGGAGAAGTCGGGAGGACCACACGTGCAGATTTGAAACAGAGAATCCCAGCCTCCTCCGCACAACAGCTGCATGGCATGAGGAAGGGGAAAGTCTTGTGGGGCATTTGGGAATTAAGGGGCTCAGAAGCCCTAAGGTTGGCCTAGGTGGCCACTGAGTTCCCGGGAGGAGGCAGGATGCAGGAAGCACAGTCCCAGGGGAGATGAGCCTGAGAGCGGTGGGGTTGCTACTGGAGAGATTTCTTGGCCATAGTCTATGCACAGGTGAGGAGTCCACCAGCAGCTACCATCATAACACTGCTGCCTGAAGCATTATGGGACAGAGACCAAGGGAGCTGGCCCTCTGTATCTGTGGGTTGCCCCTCTGTGGATTCCACTAACTGCACACCAAAAATATTCAAGTCCCAAAGTGCATCTGAACTGAACATGGACAGACTTTCCCCCTTATTCCCTATACAGTGCAGTATAGTAGCTATTAAAAGAGTATTTACATTGTAGTAGGTATTATAAGAAACCTAGATATGATTTATTAAGTATATGGGACCATGTGTGTAGGTTCTATGCAAGTGCAAGGGACTTGAAAATCTAAAAATTTTTATATCCTTAGAGTTCCTGGAACCAACCCCTCAGGGAGACTGAGACATGACTATGGGTTTTGAAGGTAAAATAAACTTGACCTTATGATTGAGAAATAGGATTAATTATGGATGAAGATTTGGAGAAAACCAAGTGATGGGAAGAATGTTAAGAAAAGAAGAAAAAAATTAAGAATAAGTAAACTTATTCTCTGATTTTTTTTGCCTCATTTTTTTTTTTTTTGTGGAAATACAGTGAGTATAAGTGAATCGACCCTAGTGGGAAGATGAATGATACTTAAATTGATATCATGGAGAAAATATCTATACCTATAGTATATTTAGCATAATTCAAAGGTGAAGTCTATCAGTTGAGAATAGTAGTATAGTTTCCACAAAAAATGTACTAATGAGACAAATAATGTAAAACTTTTTGAATAATTCAAATAACTTCAAAATTAGAAATAAAATGTTGTTTCATTTTGGAATGATTTTGTTCTCATTAGGTGCAAAGTAATGTATATCCTCTTCCAGAAATAAAAATCATGTTCTTAAAATTCTCTCTACTTTTACTGGTGAAATTTAAATGAGTGAATTCCTGAAAAGGATGCATTTTCATGAAATCTTTTGTGTAAAATGGCAAGTATATCTTTTAGCTGAACCAGAGAAATAAGTAAGTGCTGAACTTAAATTAACTGCCAACTGATGAAAAAAAAAAGTTTTTGGAGGACTGCCATTTTAATTGGAGAAAATGAAAATTTACATTAACTCCTGAAAGCTCTTATCTCTAGCCCTGGTACTGTCATACCCAAAGTGAGTCTGCTGGTGGCATGGAATCTCTGTGCAGGGCAGGAGCAGCTTGGAACTCACTAGACACATTTTATTTTTGAAGAATTATGAGCTCTTCCTTTGGAATTAAAATCTTAAGACACACGGAAATACCATTTTGCATTGGGGAAGCCACTAATGTAAAAGAGAGTTAGCAGCTTTTCAACGCAGCTCCATAACCAGTCCTTTGTTGGATTAGAAGTGAAGCATCTTGTCCATTCTCCTTTTGAGCATCTTCACTGTGAAACAGAGTCTATGGGAGGCCATTGTTTTAGATTAACCTACACCGGGCCCCAGCAGAGATGAAACCACACTGGAGTCACCTGTGATAATGTCACCTCATCAAACTACTTTGAAACTAGTCAGTTTTCCTAAAAAATAGGGGATTCCTGTCAAGCCAAGTCGGGGTAATGGGGAAGTTCCCTCTAGTTATAACCCTATAAAGAAACTTGGAAACAACTTCTCCATCTTTTGTTGTGTTTCTGCTTTCTTCAGCCCTTTTCTGCGTATAAAGCCAAACTCCACTGCTCAGCTCATCAGAATAGTCACTCTATTTATGAAACGACTTGCCCAATTTTAGAATTGCAAACAAAAGCCAATTAAGATCTTTATATGAACTATATTGTAATTTTGTCTTCTGACCTTGTTAAGGACTCACTTTGGTGGATTTGGTCTGCCACATTTGCATTTCTTCATGCCCTTCTGTTAACGTCTGCACACGAAGGTGAGTTGGTGGTAGTTTTAGAGATGGAGGGACATGGAAGCTGGTAAATGAGTGGGAGGGTCAATGCATAATGATTAAATAACAGGCAAGGGATGTGGATGGCCACCTCTTTGGCATGTTCTTCTCAGTCCAAAATTTATCATGTGGTCTCCTATAACAAATGGTCTCAGATGTGACTCTTGACTTCCTTCTAACTTTTGAAAAGAAGTAATAATATCACAGAGGTCATATCAATCTCTCTGCACAAATGGAGACATTTCTTATTACCTTGGTTATAGTTTGTCTAATAATGGAATTTATTTTTATTTTAATCTCATGTAATTTATTTAATTTGCTGTGGTTACCAACCACCCACAGTCCATCCTCTGATCCTCTCCCAACCAAGAGGGCACAGAGATATAAACACACACACACACACACACACACACACACACACACACACACACACACTCACATACTCTTCCTTTGACTGCCAGTTGCCAGCTGTATCACCTTGCTGGAGGTATTTAAAAACTTTCAACGTGTGTCCCTTCTGGAAATTGAGGAGATCACAACTGACCCATGACATTGATGTGAGCCTTGAATGAGCTTATGGCAGATGGTACAGATGCAAGAACTGTAGCTTCCCTGTATAAAAAAGGCTGGCCTCACAGGTGCTCTGGACTGGGGCCAGCAGAACTTAGGCTTAGGGTGCCCTGGAGGTGACCAAAGGCTTGGGCACAGAAGCAAAACTTGGAATGGTTTTCTCATTCTATCCTGGACTTCAGAGCTCCTCCTCCTCCTCCTCCTCCTCCTCCTTCTCCTCCTCCTTCTCCTTCTCCTCCTCCTTCTCCTCCTCCTCCTCCTCCTCCTCCTCCTCCTTCTTTTTCTTTTTTACTTTTTGCTACTTACTGTCAAAGTTAGATATCCAATTTTTAAAACCACTTTTTATTATAGGTCTTAGCACATCTTCATTGTACAAAATAGTGGTTTTTTTGGTGACATTTTCATACATGCCTATAGAATACTTTGATCATAGTCACTTGCCCTATTATGTCCTCTTGTCATCCTCCCCTGGTGACCTTCCTTTCCCCTAATACATTTTATATCCTTCCCCCCCCCTACATTTCTTTATGTCAGAAAAAAATGTGATTTTTTTTCTTAAAGTCTGATTTTTTTAACTTAACATGATTATTCCTCTCTAAATTAAAGAAAAAAAATTCTGAAGGCCCCATCAGACAGCTTGACTTGAAGTCTCATGGGAATTTTGCTCCACTTGTCAAAATTGAACTGTAAATGCCAGCCTGGATATTTCATTATTTTTTAAAGTTTACTGAAAACTAGCGAACATTTCTTAAAATTTGACCCTGATCTTACCTTTCCCGACCCCACCCTACTATTCTATAGGATTGTTCTGGATTTCAGTTTTTTAATTTATTCTACCTCCTTCTTAGAGAAGTTTTTTTTATTAACATAAAAAATTTAACACATCTCATTTGCTATCAGAGGAATGTTCTTGCAGAGGTCTTCCTGTCTAAAGTACCCTTTCCTTATGCACATTGCCCGTTTTCTTTTGTGAAGCTGAAATCACTGGACAGCATAACACAGTGACCCTTAGGGCAGAATAAAGAACTAAATAGCAATCCACTATGTGATTTTCAAGTCAGTTTCCTGAAACTCAAGAGTATTCTTGCTTTCTCATGCAATTGATATTAATGCTAAAGTTCATAAACTGGTATTTGGAACATTTCTCATTCTCTCAGCAATTCACAGCTTTGAGGGTGTTTTAAGAGCCTCAACACTGGCATCAGGAAAACGCTGACACTGTTTGAGGGACTCAGTGGGTGTCTGGCTTAACATCCTGAGCTGACAAGCAGAAATTCCTTGGGCTGAAGCTCAGAATTCTTTGAGGAAAAACAGCAAAACTTATCTGAGCTTCTAATTATATATTTAGGAACTCAGGGTAAAAGCTTGTAAGAAACTGTAAAAGTTGCATCCACCAACAGTTGGCTTTATCATGCCCTAACTTGCTGAAGACAATTAGAAATAAATTAGAGATGACAGCCTTAACCCTTTGTTGACCCCCACAGTCGTGAAAGACTGCAGACAAGAAATTCACCCCAGAATAGACACGGTAGCTTTGATTTTAAAATGAGAAAAATAGGACTTCATTTTCCTTGGCTCCTGATAAACTTGAAGATATTTGATCCTTTCATGAGGTCATAGATGGCTTTCCTCTAGAGAGAGCCAGGAAATTCCTCTAGTGCCTAGAAGAATTTACTAAGAAGTGGCATAAAAGATTCCTTTACAAATCTTCATTTCTGGTATGGAGGGACGGGAAAATGAACCTTGACATCCAACAAATCCCCTTCGTGTACCAATAATCCTCACATAGAGTTGTCAAAAAGTAGGAAGCAAGACCAGTCGTACTGATCTGTGTATGGATTTGGGACCAGGGTGAGACACTCTCGATTTTGGAGTACAAAGTCAAGAACATTTCATCATTACATTTTCTCAATCTACTCTCCCTCAAATCAAAAGAACTTATAATTCCTTTTTTCCCTTCCCATGTAGAATCCCTCTAGAGCCGTGAGCATACAGGCTCACTGAATGCTTTCCAAACTCCAGGAGCCAGGCCAGGTGTTCTGCATCTGTTTGCTCCTTTATGGTCATCAACAGCCTTAGGGGTTAGGTACACAGCACTTTGAAAAATGGTGTTTTAGTCCATTTTGTGCTACTATAATAGAATACATGAGTTTGTGTGATTTATAAAGAATGAAAATTTACTGGATCATGTTTCTGGAGGCTGGGAAATCTAAGACAGAAGGGCTGGCATCTTATAAGGCACTTCTGGTTGCCCATCCTATGGCAGAAGGCAGAGGGAAAAGGGGGAGGGGAGAAACAGAGAGTAAAATGGGTCCACACTCTGAAATCTGTAACAAACCCACCCCTTCAATGGTCGGCATCAATCCCCTCACTCTGCCTCGCGACCTCCTCACCGCTCATCAGGCGCCACTGTTGCACCGAGGATCAAGTTTCCAACATGGTTTCTGGGGAATGCATTCGAATCATGAAAAATAGGATCCTGAGAAACCAGCTCACTTATGAAAACCACTAACAACAATGTGAAGCCAGCTGGGTGGGGGGTGCACACCTGTCATCCCAGCTGCTCAGGAGGCTGAGGCAGGAGGATCGTGAGTTCAAAGCCAGCCTCAGCAGAAACAAGGTGCTAGGCCAACCAGTGAGAGCCTGTCTCTAAATAACACACAGAATAGGGCTGGGGATGTGGTTCAGTGGTTGAGTGCCCCTGAGTTCAATCCCTGGGTACCCCCTGAAAATGAAAAGACAACTTAAAGCCAGTATCAGTTGTGTTGGAATTACGTTTAAGTATATGATGTTTTAGGTCTTCTTTCTTTAAAACATCTCTAGGCAAATTTTGAAAGTTTCAAGAATTAAAAAAAAACTATTTTTTTTGTTAAAAATATAAAATAATAATTGTGATATGTGCCTTGTCCTACCTAAATATTATTTCCTGTCCAGCTTCAAGTCAGTAAAGAACTGTGGCTGCATGTCAGCTATTCACTATGACAGGCCATGAAAGGTCTCAGGAAATCCAGGCAAAGCGTCTCAAACATTTTTACCCCATGCACCTGGTGGTCTTGTTAAAACCTAGACAGTGACTTGGGGGCCTGAGGTGGGGTCTGAGTTTGCAGGTGAAGCTGGCATCATATACGTTGAACAACAGGGCACTGGATAAAAAAAAAAAAAACTGGATTGAGCCACAAGAACCAAAGGTTGTCTATGTGCATCTGCGAGGTGTCAGGAATGGCTGCCTATTGTAACCAAAAAATCTGAGGGAGCTGACCCACAGGATGGGCTCCTAGGAAGGACTAGGTGAGGACTAGGAAGAAGCAAGATTGGTGCCAAGGATCAAAATCCAAGGCGGGCGTCCCTCTCCAGGGCTGACCGCCGTTTTCAGGATCCTGAGACTCGGTGTCTCCTTGCATTCTGTGTCCTGGGTCACTGGCTGACCTCCTCCACCTTGTTCTACGCTTTCCTGGTAGTTCAGGGCTACAGTGCTACCCATGAGCACACAGAGGTCTGGGGAGCTGATGTGAGGTTCCGTGAGGACTTCATGGCCGGGGGGTTGACCTGCTGAAATTCCTCCACGGTTGTACCCCAGAGAGTGGCAACGGTCACATGGCGGTCTCCACGGGAAGTCTTGTTTCCTAGATTCTGGACTCATTGGCCCCATGTTCATCCACTAAATGTTCTTCATGAAGCAGGGATATCCTGCTAATGACACTCAGTAAATGAAGTCCCATCCTCCCGGGAGATATCATCAGTCTTTTTCCCCATTTGTTTCGTTGACAAGCAGCTCAGGCCAGAGGTGCTCCCCTGGGTGGCCAGGGCCTGGACCTCAGGCCAGCAGCTTCAACTCCCTCCCTCCTAGTGACTGAGGCACAAGTTTTGAGGTGCCCAGTTATTTTTGGCTCACTCTGGACTAGTGTTCTCAGTTTGCAGAAAGTTTGCAGAGTTCACTTGACTCAGGTAAGTGAAGGAGCTGGGTTTGGTTCTAAGCAGTTGGATCCAGAGCTTGTGCTTTTAAACAAACTATAGACTCCTTCAATGTCTGTGCTGACCACTGCACTCCCTCCTCACCCTGGTCTGTCTTGGTCCACCAGGCTGGCCTGGGTGGTTGGCATCAATGGGTTTCTTTGACCTTTAGTTTGCTGTCAACTTCGGCCAGTGGGGGTAAGTGGAGATGAGGGAGAAGAGAAAAAGGAGGTCCAAGTACTTACTGGTCCCTCCCTCCACAGTTACCGCAGACAGAACTAGGTCACAGCATCTCTCAAGTGGCCTTTCCATTAAACTGTCTCTCTCGTTTTGAGTAATGCTTCCTTTTCCTGCTCCTTCACGCCCTGAGACACCCTAGTTATTGTGCAATTCCTCATGGTTCCTGATACCATACTCACCACACCTTTGCAAATGGTCATTTCATTAAACTTCTCTGAATGCTGCAATTTGAGAGTGACATTTGTATTCAGATAGGACCCTCATCTGCACCAAGTTCACATACCTGCAAACCCTCCCCAGTGCCCACTCATATGTTTTCAATGAACTTCATCCAAACCAAGAGAAATAGCAAAGAAATGTCCCATTGCTTCAAGTCCCTCTACACAGTGTGCTACACTTTCACATGTTGAAAGTCCTCCCTTGTTTTGCATAAAAAGTCTTCTGTGCCCTGTGTAACACATGGATCTCATTGCCTAGGGTGTCATAGACAATGACATTCAGGGTATTTTGAGCACTTCCTTCTTCTCGGCTCCCCTGAGACATAGATTAAAACTGTCATCTTCAATTAACAAAGAAGCCAGATTCAGCAGAAAGCGTGACTTTCTCAAGGTCACTACAAGTGGATGACCAGGGAAACATTCAAGCCCTGACTTCCTGAATTTCCCATCCATTTCTTAGACTTCTGCAGAAACCCTATAGTGTATCCATTTTTCTGCCTGGTACAATGAGTGTATGAGATGAGCTACATGGAAAATAGGAATAATAACTAAAATTTGACTTCCATCCTTCTTTATTGGGGAATTGAAAAACAGATGAGGAAGCCCTAGTTCTGAGTTTGCTGTGTGTGCAGATGGTGTGGGAAATTGGTGGTGCACCGGGCAACCCACTGAGACTTTTCAGGAAGCTCTTGCCTTTCCTTTCTCCCAGCTCCTGTGCTCCGCCATGGTGTAAAATTTCCTATGGCCTTGAAGAGCAGCATGTGATGTTGCGATGTACTAATTCATAAGTGCCAAATTTTCAGCTTCTCAATCACTCTGGGTACTAACTGAATCTTAAGTATGTCCATTTAATTTTTCTAAAAGTTGTTCTACTTGATTCCTGGGTATTGCTTGAGGTTTGGCACAAGTTCCTGCTCTATTGAATCCTTCAGAGACTCATGGTACTCCTGCCCCTCTCATGCGCCTTGGATGTTGCAGGCCAATGTCCATCACTTGTTGGCGTGTTCCACCAAGTGTTCCCATTGTAGCCTCCTTCCTGTCCTGGCCTACTGTCAGCTGTTGGAGGCTAGAGAGACAGCTGTCTCGTTGAAGAGTTTCTACCATCAACGAGAGCCCAACAACTTCCCTCGATGACAGCCACTGAGATTGTTTGTTTCTGTGATCCAGAGATAATAAGATGCTTGACCAAATATCATGAGTTAGGAGCCACTGTAAACCAGATACACGATGCTGCTGCCTCTCCTCTTGTCTCTGCTGATGGAGGATGGGCATGACAGGGAGAAAGGCAGACACCTGACATGGGTATGTACAATCTTTTCAAATCTCACTTGGCGGAGTGGTTATATTCTCCTGTCTGGACAGGCCATCTAGAAAAAATCGCAAGCAAGAAATATACTGTCTGATTTAAATTTTCACATTTTTTTGTTTTGCAAAAATTTAAATATATAGCAAAGAGGAAGATTTCTTTATAGGGAACACCCATGTTATGGGTGGAATTGTGTCCCCCTGAAATTGATGTTCAAGTTCTAAACTCCCGCTAAGACAGAATAAGAGTACTTATTAAGGTTAGATGAGATTATTAGGGTGGGCCACTGTGCTCCTTGTGGAAGAGGAAGTTGAGAGATTGGCACAAAAGGAAGACCACGTGAGCACACAGGGTGAGAAAATCATCCACAAGCCAAGGAGAGAGGCCTCAGAAGAAACCAAGCCTGCAGACACCTTGACCATGGTTTTCCAGCCTCCCAAACTATGAGATGATAAATACCTGCCATCTAAGTCCCTCAAGCTAGGGGACTTTGTTGTGGCAGCCTTGGGAAACTACTACAGGGACTTTAGCCTATTACTATCCTAGCTTCATCATGTAGCTACTCACCCATCCATCTCTCTGACATTCATCGGTCCTTAAATTTTATCTCTTAATTGTTTTTAATCTCTGGACCCTAAAGGATTCAGAGCAAAATGATAGTTCTCCTTTGGGGAATAACCAGTCCTTAGATAATTGGGGAATGTCTATATTAATATGATCAAAAGTATAAATTAGCTTGTATAACTCTATTAATGAAAGCATAACACATTGTAAAGATCTGTCTTCTTGGGTATAAAATAATTCTTGTAGAAAGACCAGCACATTTGGGCACCGGTACCTTCTGATTGAATCCCAAGCTAATGAATTTTCCTTGAGAGGGAGGAAGTGGAAGAGTTTCTGCTGAGTGTCGCTCTGTGGTCAAGGGCCAAGAGGAAGGGTGGGCAGAGAGAGGAGTTTCCAGGATACAGGTAAAAGAGCACCACCCAAGACCTCAAGTCCTGGAGTCTGGGCAGAGCCCCAGTTATAAGGATGAGAAGCAGACTCCTTTGCAGGGAGCAGAGAAATACCCAGGCCTCAAAAGGCACAATAAGAATGTCCCCTCACTGTCACAGAGAACTGCCTGACACCAAAGTCCCTGAAGCAGGCTAGCTGGAAAGACAACCTTGAACTGAGCCCTCATGCTTAGGATTCAGGCTAACTTGGTCACAGAAATTATACAAGGAGGGACCTTAATGGGACTTCAAAGAGAAGCAGTCACCTCCACGTGTGTTGGCAATACGCCTTTCTTCCCAGACACAAGCAGGTGGTCTTCCCCAGAACCTGGGTTTAGGACCACCAGGCGAAGCACTGCTGACCCTCCAGGGAAGATGCGGAAGGGAGAGATTCCTTCCATCTCTTCTTTTGAAAGAGACTCAGTTTGATGTCTCTGTCATCTTTCTTTCTTGATCCATCTGCACTTGACGTTGAAAGTGTGCTCATTATTGATAGCAGTGACAATCATGCCTTTCTGCTGCCCGATTAATTGTACGCCTGAGGAAGGAATAATGAATGAGTTTTGTTCTTTTCCTTTTTAAATGGAGAGGGTGGGTCTAAATTCTAATTATGTGCCTCACGGATCTTTCCATAATGGCAGTGTCTTCTGCACCCCTTCTGTTGACCCTTTCCGGCCCATTCCGTGTCTCTGCGCTTTGGATTTCACTGCTGCTTGGTTGCCAGAGCTTCTAAGACAGACCTAGTCTAACTCTTACTGCTTGATCCAGTGACCCTCTCAGAATCCTTCCCCTGCCTGATTCCCAATAGGTCCTTAAGAAAAATGTGTTGAATAAAGAGCTCAGTGCAAGCATGTCTGTTTGTCTTTGGCGGGAATCAATACCTGATGCTTAAAGAAGCCAAACTCAGAAAGTCAAGTTTTCTCTCATATGTAGAAACCAGGGAGGAAAAAATAAAAAGAAAGGTGTATGTTTGTGAGGGGTCCCATGAAAATCAAAGGCAGGTCATTAGTGTAGAGACAAAGGACCGAGGGAGGGAGGAAGAGAGGAAATGAGAGGTATTGGGGAATAAAATTGATCGTGATTGTTATATTGTGCGCATGTATGAGTATGTATCAAAGGATACCACCATTGTCTATAATTATAGTGCGCCAATAAAAAGGTGGAAAAAAATACCTGATGCTTCCCTTATCTCCTGGTAATCTGTCACTTAGAAGTCAGGGGTCTGTGGTCTCTGTGGGAGAAGACACATAGTCAAATGATCCCTGTGTGTCCCTGGGCAGGTGACCACGGTCAGTCAGTGCTCCCCTATTCTCTGAACGTCTCTGTCTCCACCACTGTGTTTCATAAGGCTCCATCCTTCAAGCCTAGCTTGACTCTCACGTTGCCTAGAACCTGCCCTGCTCAACCCACAACATCCAAGAACAAAATCCAATTCCTGGCCAATTAATAATAAATATAAATATATGTGTGATTTTTTTCATCTTCCATATATGTATTTTTTAAGGGAGGGTCTTGCTATGCTGCCCAGGTTGACCTCAAATTCTTGAGCCATCCTCCTCCTGCCTCAGACTCCTGAGTAGCTGGCACTACAGGTACACGTTACCACACCTGGCTTTGCCTTCAATATCTGTACCCTTGGCATTTCCATTTCAAGTGTGGAATAATGTTATTGTTAATCCTGCAGCAGATTTGCTCCATTTTACAGACCGGGGGCGCACGTCAGTCCATATTGTACATATTACCCAAATGTAACGCTTCGGATGCACCTTGCCAAGCCCAAGAGAAGGCTCCTCCCCGACCCCCTCCCTGTGTGCTACACAACCTGGGAGATCAGTTATGGTCTCTCGTGTCCTCCTGGGAGAAAGCCGGGGCCTCCACTGGAGCAGACTCTCCCAGAGGCCCTGTCCAGTGCAGGCTCCCCAGGGTCGGAGGGAGGCCAGGGATTCTGTCTCCCAGGAGGTGTGTGAGGAGGCCCTGTCCTGCTGGGCTGAGCATCCGCGTCCATCGCTGGGCTGTGCCGTCTTGTCCCCAAAGTCCAGGTTTCTGTCACCACGGGGCTTTCCCACCCACGAAGCATTTTCAGGTGCAGAGGTCTGCACTGCTGTCACTGGCCTCCAGGGACTTCTCGAGGCTCTGTCCAAACAAAGCCTCTAGCCCCCAAGGACTCTGGTGACCACGTGACACCAGGACTTATTCTCCACGAGGGTAGTTTTGTAATTAAGCGGCATTTTCAAACTGAGTGTGCATGTGCATGCGTGTGTGCACATGCACACACACACATACACATACACGTGTGTGCACACACACATACACACATACACGTGTGCGCACACACACACACACACACACATACACACACACTTCCCTCAAGGAAAGCTCCCAGCACTCCCAGCATTGCCACATGCTGTAAGCAGAATGAGTTTTTCTGTCCACAGTCCAGGCCCTGAGGTGGAGCCTCAGCCCATTCTCGGCGTTCCTTTCCTCTGGATAGGTGAACTGTGGGGCTCCCTGCTGCCCTTGGATGCCAGATTTCTTTTTTGGGGTCCCTTGGCTTCACCAGGGGTGAGATGATAATGTTGCATTTTAAGGATTGGCAGGTTGGGGGTGAATCCCCCTCCTCTGAGTGAGGTTCCATGGCTCTCATGTGCGTTTGCCCACAACAGCCCACCCAGAAACTTTTGAACAGAGGACGAAAGAGGAGAGTTTTCCTAAACACACGAGGGATTCTGATTATGCTTTTTTTCTTGGAATAGTAGGTGTCCACTTATCCTACTTATTTTCTGTGTCCATGTAATAGGAATCTCTCTCTCTCTCTCTCTCTCTCTCTCTCTCTCTCTCTCACACACACACACACACACACACACACACACACTAAGGGAGAATTTTTCTAGAGCTCCATGGTACCATTTGGTAGCTATGGTCACATCTGCCAGTGTGGTTAGTTACAATGAGCTAACCATGGTATGGTAAGATACATGGTATGGTATTTTCAACATTTAGTAAAGGAAGAAAAGAAAACTTTCAAAAATAATATGAAGCATCTCAATAATTTATATATATAAATTATTTTTATGTTTGCCATATGTTGATATAAGGGGAAAAACGTTTCTCCTACCTCTTACATTCAGTGTCTGGGGTCTGTGAACTAAACAGGCAAAAACTACAACAACAACAACAAAAACCAGGAGAGAAAAGGCATGCACACTTTATTGATGCTAGTTTTCATCTTCTTAGGGACTTCACTGAAAAGGAACTAAAATCTGAAGAAGCAGTCAGATCTGGGGGGTTTAGATGCCATGTTAACTGAAAGTGATAAGTTATAAAGAAGGGACCAGACAGAAAAAAGGAAGTTGGGGCTTCTAGGGCTGATGAGAAATTGGGAAACGGGGGAGGGACCAGTGGAATGTCAGGGTTACTTAGTCAGATGCGTTTATGCAGACCCATCTTGGTCCTGGCTTGCTGTCTCAGGGATAAAGGTGGGTACGTGAAAGGGGGGATATTTACACCCTGCTTTTAGGTGGAAATGTGGAGAGCAGAGAGCTCTCTGTCTGCAGTTTCTCTCAGCTCCAATCAGTCAATGTGCTGAAGTGTGACACGTTTGGAATAGCACATCCTAATTCTTTTTTCTTGAAATGACTCTATTTTGGATGCATCCAGTTGAAGAAGATATATTATAAAAGTGATTTCACCTGTTTGTCTTTATTTTTTAATGAGCTAATAGCAAATTTAAAATTAGCTCTGAGGTTCATGCTCTACTTCCACTGCACAGAGTTCCTCTAGGGAGAAAATAGTTATTTATTACACAAATTATTTTGATGTATCCTTAGGGGAATGAGACATGAATCTCAAAAGGCCATGCTGAGCAGATGAAGCCTTTTAAAGAAAAAGGCCACAGAACAAGGTCTGAAAAGAGAGAGAGAGAGAGGGTGGCAAACCCCAGGGCTGGAGAGCTACCTTACGGGCTCAGCACGGAGCCCAGATTGACAGGAAGAGCAGAGGCCATTTCTTAAAAGTAGGAATGCGTGATACTCAGTTATGTTGCTTTCTAGTTAGGAGATAGGAAGCTTCTTTGTTGTTCTTGAATTTTGGAGAAGTCTGCTCAGAGGTTTTCAAGGAAAATCAAAGGCGAGGCGCTAGTTCTAGCCCTCTGTGACGTGGAGTTATACCACAGGTATTAAGGAGTGGATGGGAATTCAGCTGAAGCAGGGAATTCAAGTCAGAGGTCTGAGGGACAATGTCAGTCTCTAGAAATGCAGAATTCTTCAGAAGACAAATTTGTGGGGGAATTCATGGGATGGGCATATCGGATCCTGCAAAAGGGGCAAACTTACCAAAAGATTGTCATTCTCTGGACAGTGGAGGCTCTACCAAAGGACACTGGGTGATCCCAAGCCCTTCATTATGAAAATCTGCAAATATTTAGCAAAGTTGAAATCATTTCACAATGAATACACAGGACCTAGATTCTACCACTAATCTTTTACATTATTTAAAAAAAAATTATTCATGAATTTGTCAAATCCTCCATCCAGTCACCAATCCAACTTATTTCCAATGCATTTAAATTCCACAATTCACAGAGTTCCTCTAAATACTTTAGTGTACATGTTGAAGAGGCTCAAGATACGCCGCCCCGAAATATGCCACTTTAGCCTTAGGGTTATTTTTAGCCAAAGGTCACTGAGAATCATGAGACGCAGTACAAGTTTTCTTCCCTTCCTTCTGTAGCCTACATGTGCCTCTGTGAAGGTGCTCCTCTTTCTCCCATCAGGAAGAGAGGAGCAACTCTTTTCAATGGAGACTGAGTTTGCGTAACTTACTAAAATAATCTAATTGGAAAAGTGAGTTCTCCCCATGTTTCCTAGTCACTTTCCCATGATTTGTCACTGCTGTAAGTCCAAACCCCCTTTACTTCATTGAAGTGGTATATAAGTTCCTTAATTTAACCACTTCTTTAAGCTTCTTTCATTTTCTGTGAATACCTATGAAAGAATAATAATAATAAAATCTGTATTCCAGGTAAAATATTAATAACATTTGCATCCCTTTCCTCTGCTAATCTGTCAGTTAAATTTGCAGGTGCCCAGCAAGGAAACCAAGAGGCAGAGGAAATTTTTCTTGAATCATTACTTAGAGTCCACTATAGTGAAAATTTACATAAAAAGAATGTGTATTTTTTACAAAACTGTGCAACTGTATAACCCAAAAACTTACACCTGGATGCAGGCAGTGCACACCTGTAATTACAGCTACACAAGATGCTGAAGGAAGAGAATCCCAGTTTAGACAACCCAGCAAGGCATTGTCTCAAGAAATAAAATAAAATAAACAAAAAAGGAAACCTATTCTAGTAGTTAGTGAGATTATTTGTTGCTATGACCAAAGGACTGGACAAAAGCAATTTTTAGAGGAGGAAAAGTTTACTTGGTGCTCACAGTTTCAGAGGTCTCCATCGGAATCAGACGACTCCATTACTGTGAGCTGGAGGTGAGGCAGAACATCCTGTTGGATAGGCATGGTGGAGAAAAGCAGCTTAATGCACTGATCAGGTTACAAGTTTCCTAATTATCTCACTGTGAATGTTCTTGCATTGTCTCACACATGAGCTTTTGGGGGACACCACATAACCAAACCATAACATTCTGCCCTGGTCCCCCAAAGCTTATGCCCTTTTTACAATGAAAAATACATTTAATCTATTTCCAAGAGTCCTCGTACTCTGAACAGTTTCAATATCACCCAAAAGTCCAAATCGAAAATCTCCTGAGGCTCAAGGCAGATTCTCAGCATGCACCTTCCTTAATAGCCATATTAACTCTCTTCTGGCCAAACTGCAAGTTTTTCCACATCTTTCTGCTCTGCTTTCTGTTCCTGATTATCATAGTAAACTTGGCTAAAAAAAGAGCCAGCAATATCCACGTAGTGGCCTGAATGCTGTGCTGCTTTGAACTTTCTTCCACCAGATTATTTGTCCATCACTTTTAAGTGATGTCTCACAGAAAGTCTCATGGGCAAAATGTAGACAACTTCTTTGCCAGAACATAGCATGAATGGCTTCTAGTCAATTTTCAAGAGATTTCTCCTCCTGTGAAACAGCATGAGCCCAGTCTTTACTGTCCATAGTCTTATCAAGTCTTCCAAGTTCCCACCAGAAATTGCCCAGTAAGCTCTACTTTCAATGTTCCAAATAATTTCCAGTTTGCATCTCTAAACCTTTCAAAATTTCTCTCCCTGCAAACTGGTTCCAAAGCTTTTGAACCACATACATGGTTAGGTTAGTTACAGAAAAGACCCCCCCCTCCACTTGTTGGTACAAATTGTTTTAGTCAGTTTGTTGTTGTTGTTGTTGTTGTTGTTTGAATGTTTTGTAGCTGATAAGAACAATTTTGGAGGAAGAAGAGTTTATTTGGCTCATGGGTTCAGTGGTCTCAGTCCATAGCCAGATGACTCCACATCTCTGGGCCCAATGTGAGGCAGAATATCATGGCAGAAGGAGGTGGTAAAGAAAAGAAGGTCAGGGTATGGTAGAGATAGAGAGAAAGGGGAGGAGCACTCCTCTCACTGAGGACAAAATGTAAACCCAAAAGCACATCCCCAGTGACCTACCTCCTCTGACCACATCCCATTTGCTTACAGTTACTACCTAGTTAACCCAGCAGAGTGTTAATACACTAATTAGTTACAAATTTCACAATCGAATCATTTCACCTCTGAACATTCTTGCATTGTCCCACACATGAGCTTTGGGGCGACGTTCAAACCATGACTTACGGTTTCAGTTATCCGTGGTGAACTGTGGTGTGAATGTATTAAGTGGAAAATTAAAAAAAAAAATAAATGGGTGGATTTTAAATTACACATGGTTGCTTCTGTGTGTAATTCCTCACTTTGTCTAGTGCATCCACACTGTCTACATTACTCACTTATCAGTCTTTTGGTATCCTTCTCAGGTATCAGAGCACCTGACATGGTATCATGGTACTTATATTCAAGTTATTCTTATTTTACTTGATAATGGCCCCAAATCACAAGAGAAGTGATTCTGGTAATTTTATTATAGTATATTGTTATATTTTATTATTAGTTATTATTAACTCATACTATGCCTGATTTATAAAAGTAAAATTTATCATAGATATATATGCCCAGGAAAAAATTAAAATGTATATTTTATATATGTCTGTACATTCCATGTTTCCAGACACACCCTGGGAATCTTGGAACTATTTCCTGAAGATAAGGGGAGGACTAATGAACTTTATTATAATTCTAGGCGTTTCATTAAAAAATACAAACAATGGAGTGCACAAGATTTAAGAGTAGGCATTTTATAAAGAGTATCATCTTTGTTAAACTTTAACACTTTACTTGAAGAAATAATGTCGTTTTAAAGAATCTTGAAAATTGGCTCCTGGGAAGTTGGTAAATGATTTCTTTCTTTTTCTTTTGTGCCTTCATATAAAGTACCCAGCGTTATTCCTATAAGCTGTAAATTCTAACAGAAAACAAATTCACACATATTTATTAACTTTCCTTAATTCTCAGCGTCCCTTGTTAATCCCTTAAAAACCATTCCTTCTTGGCATGAAGGTAATGGCAAGAACAGAGACAGGTGTTACAGCTTCATTGCAGCTGTGTGCCATGCCTCTAGTTCCTCCAAGGGCCACCACTGAGTTAGGTAATAGCACTCAGTTATAGAGCGTGGAGGCTGGGGACCAAAGAGCCCCAGGAAAGGAGGAGGAGAAGATGAAATGAAATGGGGAAATCAGTGAGCCAGAAAACAGGGAAGGCTTCTTGCCAGTGTGCAGCTCACAGCAGCAGCAGATGAGAGAATTCACATGGTAGGGCTGCGATCTATGGGGTTGTCTGTGCCGGAGCACAGGAGGGTTGGCTGAGAAGGACATGGCACCCTCCACTGCGTGGATCCATCTTCTTTTGAGAGAGTGGACCAGCTCATCACCTAAGGAGGAAGCTGAAATTGTCTAGAGGAAGTTTGCCTCTACCAAAACTCACATCGAGTAGCAGTTTTTGGAGGTGAGACAGTCAAAAAGGATTAGTGTCTTTTTTAGTTCTACCAGAGATATATTGTTCTTACAGGACAAGGTTGTTATAAATTGGATCAGTTTCTTTGTACCCTCCCTCTCTTTCATCCATGTCTTTCCATTTTCCACCATGAAGTCCTCACTAGACACCCAGCAGAAAATGGTAGTATGCTCTTGGGCTTCCAGAACCATGAGGCAAATAGAACCTCTTTCCTTTATAAGTTACCCAGTTTCAGGTGTTCTGTGATAGCAACTGGAAATGGAGTAAGACAAGAGTACATTAGATGTAGTTAATGAATGTGGTAGTGAGATGGCAGAAATTAAGTACAAAGCATTGCAGGATCTTCTTTGTTGAATTCTTCTGTATCGAAGTTCCAGGAAGAAACCATCCGGCTGATGTACCAGAGGTATACTAAAGCCACATGATAGGAATGTTGGCTGATAAATTATGAAAGATTCCTATCATTTTTAAATCAATAAACAAGCATTGTTTGAATGCCTCTCCAAAGCCAGGTTTAGAACCATGTTTTTCCAAGTTATTAAACAGAAGGGAAGCCAGGAGAAAAGCAGGGAAACCAGTTAGTAGTTTACTTCAATATTCACCCAAAGGGAGGCTGGTGATGTTATGCCAGATTCATGGGACCCCAGTAGACCTCCAGGAGCCGAATCCGATGCAGTCACACAAGAGTCTTTATTGCAAGCTCCAGCCTGACTGACAACTGTTCCTGACGCATCGGTCCCAGGGAGTGAGTCCCGGTCCTTTGTTCAGTGAGATTTCATAGGTTTTGGGGGGATACTCTACGTGTCACAACATCACACAGCAAATCATTCCATACCGCGGGAAAATCAAACAATAACTCTTCACATTGATTAGCACATTCACTGGCGGGGACAAGTTGGGGAGGGGGGATTGGTTAGTACAAGAGGGGGGTTCCTTTGAAATGATTGGTTTAAGCCATGAGGGGTGTACGTGCTGAACTACATGGTTTGCCAACATGTTCTCAACCACCATAAACTACTGGGGGGTCATCTGGCATCCCAGGTATTTTCCCTGTCTCATGCTGATTGGTGGTTGCTAGGGGGTTGCTATGGGTGCTCACCTAGCCTGACTGAATCAGGGACACCTGGCACCGCAGACCTCTCCTGTTATTTACAGACAAACAACTCAGCAGGTGGGTGTGTGCTTAGGAGTGCTCTGTGGGTTTTTCCAAGGACAAGGGTCACTCCTGCTTCCTTAGGACAGGCTTGAAGTAGAAGCTGCTGTTGTTTATTTATTTTCAAAAATGGAGTCACATCGGTTTCTCAGTAGCTTACCATAGTGTTGATCTTCAGGATTTAACACAGGTAGAAGATTAACCCAAATTATGTATGGATTGGATATGAGAGTGAAAGAGAAAGAGAAGAGTGAAAGACACTTCATTGTACTCAGCAAACGGAAGAGAAACTCTGTATTTATCAAGATGGGAAGTCTTTGGGAGGGTTTAGGGAACATGATTACAAGCTCAATCTTGGACCTATTAACTTTGAGATATCCATTAAATGTCCAAGTAAGCACTATCCAAGTATGCTGTCAAGAAAGCATTGCAAGTCCAGAAGCAGAGGCTGAAGAAACTATTTAGTTAATTGTTAATATTTAGATAAAATTTCATTCTAGGAAACTGTATATGAAGCCATTATAATTTACATAAATTTGTATTAAAAGTTGTATTTGGAACATCTATTATTTGAAATGTCTGTTAAGTTGGTCCAGAAGAAAATGGAAAGGGCACAGTAACTTAAAAAAATCATTACCCAAGGGATAATAAAGATAGAATTCATAACTGAGCTCTGAAAAGAGGTGGGTGGAGGTGTGAGAGACTGGAGACGGGGAACACCTCACCTAACGACACATGGCCTTACTTGTGTCTGTACCGCTAACGTGTGTTGGAGTGCCTGAAGCCTGGTAGATGCCCATGCAGCATCTAATATGAATGAATGGGTCAATGAAGGCTGGACAGGCGGTCAGGTGTCCTGGGCATGGTGCTGAGGTGACAGGAGCACTGTAATTGCTGTGATTGGGTCTCTGTGGGTCTTTTTCCCCACACTGGCTAGTCTCTTGGATGTTTATGGCCACTCCTTCAGAGATGACTCCTTGCCTTTCTTACTTCTGGTGTGAACATTAGGCCTACTATCTACTTTGCTTTTTCCCCTGGCAGCAGGGATTCATGGATGAGTGCTTAGGAATCATCGGGCTGAGAAAGGGAAGCGTGCATAGATCAAACAGGCCCTGGGAAACCTCGGGGGAAGGAGGTGTGGTGCAGTCTTATTTCTATAGTCACCTCCTTTTATTTGGCAGCTGAAGTTCTTGGTGAAGAATACCAATGAGCTGAGGCACACTACTAATTTGCCAGATCAACATAACCTCTAGGGAGAAATGAAAAAAAAAATCATTCCTATGAACTCCAGTATTGGGATAATTCGAATCTCTCTTCTAAGACATCTTGTCTCTTTTTTGGTTAATTACTGAGGAAGCCTTATTTTCTCTTTAAATTAAGCCCTGAGATGCCTTTAGTTCAACGGGGCTGCTACTGAAGTGCAGTTTTCATGGGAAAGAATTAAGAATCTTTCTTTTGAGCAGGGGCAGATTCTCTAACGGTCAGCAGGGAGATAAAGAAGGTGACCCCTGCTTGTTGACTGCTGGCTGCCGGCAGTTTACCAAGGTTCACTCAGCACTACGACCTGAAAAGTCGGTGCCAGGAGTATGCTCTCTCTCTAACAGTGGAAGAGTCTGAGGGGGCTTCAGCAGTACCCCGCTAATGCTCTCATAGTGTTGGAACTGTCCCCTGCACTGGTCCTGTTGAAGCAGGCCTGGGAAATGAATCGTCATCACAGTAGCCAGTGCAGACAGGCTCTCTAGTTGGGCACCTCATCTGTCATGGCACTCATATTGGGACTTTGGTTCCCTGGGCTGCAGACAAATAGACAGCCATGAGTCCTTCTTAGGCACCAGGCATTGGCCAGACTCTGTCCTCTGCTCCACTCACAGTGTGGCACATGGGTGTTCTCTAACTCTTCTTTTTTCCTTCCTTCCTCCCTCCCTCCTTTCCTTCCTAACTCACCCCAGGGTACTTTCTCACTGTGTTCTCTCATTTCTCCTGGACTCATGCTATTGACCACCATGGGGTTATCGAGAATGAGAGAACCAGAGACAGTCCACTGAACAACAACTGTTTGTTCACACATATTTACATTTCTCCTGTAAGATGTCCAAAGAGCACAGACTTTGCCTTCCCCTCCTTTAAGAGACTAATACCTGGTACATGGTTCAAGCTCTATTTTTTTTTAATATAAATACATCACAAAAGAATCCACTTAAAATTTTTTTTGGTCTGTTCAATGTTGATGATTATTTTCTTTTCCCGATGTTTTCCTCCTCATTGTGATTGATGAAAACCAATATCCTACTAAGAATTATTTTAAGTTAATAGACTGAATGATCAAAACTTAGAATTTTAATTGGGATACATTTCATAACTGGCAAATAAAATCTTCTCAGAAATTTAGGTATTTTTTCTCCTATCTTTATAAGTTGTGACTTTTCTTATTAGACACGTATATATGCAGCTAGTGCTCATATGAATGCAAAGCTTGTTCTTATAATTATATATTACAGTCAAAGTGATTAATGAAGTACATGGAGAGAACACCAAGAACAATGCTATTTCATAATAAAGAATAAAGCTGCTCAACTTTTCCTACAGGAAAGTTCTGATGAATAAAACTTTGGCAATAAGTGAAACTGAGACTCTACTATGAGACTTACTTTAACTCTCAACATGCTACAATAAGCGCTCATTGTGTACCCTTTGTATGCTGGGCAGTGAAGATACAAAGTTAATGAACCAAGCCCATAAAGGATGCTTAGATCATTTGTTGAAGGAGCTGCATAAAAGAAAAGAAATAACCAAACACAGATCTTTTGGAAACATGGCCAGGGCAGAGGGATTGTTTTAATCCATTTAATCCACTATAACAAAATAAAAACCACAAACTGGGTGGTTTACAAACAATAGAAACTTCTTTCCCACTCTCCCTGAGGCTGGGATATCCAAGATTAAGGTAGTGGCGGATTCACTGTCTGGCGAGGGTCCGCTTCTTTTTTCAGAGATCCCCCTTTCTCACTGTGTTCTCCTGGGGTGGGAGCGGTGAGCTCTCTGGTCTCTTTTATAAAGGCACAACGTCATTCATGAGGACTCTGCCCTCCTGACCTGAGTCTCTCCCAAAGACCCCTCCTTCTAATATCACCGTATTGATAATGAGGATTTCAAACCACGGTTTTGGGGGATATAGACATTCAGATTATAGCAGATATTTATATGCAAATAAACGATCCAATTGTAATTTCCTTCGACTATCCAGCTTTGTAAGAGTTGGAAGCTAATTCTCCAGAGGCAGGACTGTTTTCAAGTGCTTTTTAAAAACACGGGGAAAGAAAACTGACATTTATTGTATAGATAGGCAAGTAGCTCACAGTGTTAGGGGTAATGATCACACAGAGGCCTGTAAACAATACCATTCCGGGCTCCTCCACCAGGGATTTAATTCGGGAGTCTGGGGAGGTGGCCTAGGTACCTGTGTTATGATGTGGGTGGCCCGAGGACCCTATGCAAAACACTTTGGCAGATACCCTAGAGGAGACCAGGGAGATGAATCTGAAGCAAACCTTCTCTTACAGAGCTCTGGGGAGTATGGCTGAGGATGCAGATGTGGCTTCTCATGACAAGCTACATGGATTTTTTTGGTCTCAAACTTCTGTATCTGGCAGTTGGTGGAACTGGGTGGTTCTGAGAACCCTCACTCTTCAGAATGCCTTCAAATACTAGGTCAAGTATCCCTGGTCATTCACACGGTCCATCGATGTCTCCTGCTGCTGTGTCACATCAGTGCAGCGTCCAACCTACTACTGTTTCCAAGCAGTTCTTATTTAGATACTTTATTTGCTTTTCAAACTGACTTTCCCATGACCACTCCTTTAAGACCATTTATTTCAAAATCAAGTTTTCTCAGCTCCTCCTCTACTGCCAGGTGTCCACTGTATATGAAGAAATTATCAGAGGCGATCACTTCCTCACACCTGGCTGGGTCTGTCATGGGATCCTGACACAGGTGCCTTTTGCTTATAGTGTGCCCAAGGCCTCCTGGGAATCACAGGTTCAAGTCCAGGCTCAGTCCTTGACCCAGAACCTCCCCGTCTAGGCTTCCATCACTCCACTCAGGCGCATGGAAGGGCATCCCTCATTTCACCCTTAGAAGGTGTTTACTCTCAGAAATCAAACCAAGAAGATTTTCAAGTGAATATGTGCCTCAGCCAGATAACAACACAAATCTCAGTATTGACTGATCACCTCTGAAGGGATCCAGAACCTGCTACCCACAAAATACCACTTTGGCATAAGGATTAGTTCGAGTTGAAGGCAATTGAGAACCATCAATGCAGGAAAAGATCTCTGCCCTCCTCTTTCCTGCCTAAAACAGGGCATGAATTTACCATTGTGAAGGTGGCATAAGTTACTCACTTCTGTTCCAGGAGGGGAAGAGCAACCGTCATCACCAGAGACAGAGAACCAGCACCAGGCGAGTCTGCCTTGCATTTGTATGAGTGAGCATCATTATTAACCCTCACCAGCCTTTAATTTCCTCCAGATACTTCCTAATCATGTTCCCATAATTCAATGTCCCCAGAAGCTCAAACCCTCTTTCCTTTTAGTTACTTCTCCATAATTTGTGATCATTTGTTAAAATGGCACGTTAGCCCTCAAATCTAACCTTCTTTGGGTTTTTCCTTCTCTTCTGTGAAGCCCCCATGTGTGTAAAAAATGTGAAATTTAACATTAATAAATATGCAGTCTTTTCTCCTGTTAATCTTTTGTCAGGTGAATTCACACTCCCCAACTACTGAAACTAAGGAGGGGGAGAAGAAAGCTTTTTCCCTCTTACAGGTTTTCTGTGCCAGGCCCTGGGCTCAATATGGGTGGGGCCTCTCTCATTCATTCCTCACAGAACCACGCAGGGTAGTCACGTTATTATCCCCCTATTACAACAGAGAACCTTGAGACGGCGTTTAACTGCTTTGCCTAAGGTCAAAGAGATAGTAAACGGAAGAAAATGGTTCCAAAAGAGCAGTTTTAGGTACTGGAACATGAGGGGGTCATTTAAGCGGAGAAGGAAGCCTTCTAAGTACTGGTAAAAGTGTAATCGACTGCGTATTCACGTTGAATGTTGACTAGTGGTTCAGGGAACCGCGAACACGGAAAAGATGCTCGGCATGTTATTTAGGGCGATGTTAGTTGGGATGACAAATCAACCACCCCAATACCTACTGGCTCAAAACCAACCTAAGTTCATTTCTTGCTCACATTGTAGTTCTGAGTAGTTTAGATTGTTGGGGAGCTTGGTGGAAACCGCTCTTGCCCTTGTGGACTCCCAGAGTTGCCCTGGAGCATCACAATGAAGCACCGATGGGACATCTGGGGAACTTGTATCCATCATCTCCAGTCCCAATCCCCTGACTCCATCTCATTGTCCCACCTAATTGTAAAATAAGCCAGAGAATATTGCCTAGCTAAGTTTCCAAAAGGCGGGATAGAGCAGGAAGTTTGGTGTGAGGCGATCTCTATCCCAGTCCATCTTTCCGCACCCCGAATATCTGTTCATGTACTTCTTCCTATTCAGAACACACTGACTCTCTTCCATCATGGGTATAATTTAAAAATCTATCCAGCTGCTGCATCCAGATTAAATTCTCAGAAGTCCAGGTAATGTACAGGGCACCCTATCAGGCCTGAATACAGTTCTGTATGGTTTGACCAACTAAAAGACAAGCTGTCCTCTTCCTACCCTGTCTGATCTCTCCCACCCCCCACACTCACTCCCAGGGATGAAACAGGGATAAGAAAACCACATTAGGACCCCTGCATTTGCAAAGGGAAGACTTTGATGCCTACAGCAGTCACACATCCATAGCAATGCAGAAGGGTGACGCGAGACCCTATTCTGATATGGGGTAAGATTCCCTGACCAAATGCATGTTCTCCTGTGAAAGCCGATGATACCAAGATGGAATCCTTCTTGCCAGACCTAGACGAAATTGGAGCTGGGAAGTAATGCAGTGACGGCTCATGCCTGTCTTTGATAAGTATTTTCTCCAGAAATTTCTTTCTTCCTTTTTTTTTTTTTTAATAAGAGCAATTCTAATTTTTAAAAATATTTTTTTAGTTGTAGATGGACATAATACCTTTATTTTTGCGTGGTGCTGGAGATCAAACCCAGTGCCTCACACATGCAAGGCGAGCGCTCTACCACTGAGCTACAACCCCAGCACTTTCAAGAACTTCCTAGAGGCCCCCTGAAAGATGTTGTCCCACTCTGCACACCCAATGCTTCTCATGCTTGTCAGTTTTGTGGATCAAAGTTTATCTTTAACATACTTTAAGTCTACAGCAATTCAGACAAGATGTTGGCAGAAAGGCATCTCCTCCCATGAGCTCATGCCAACTCTCACCTAGCATCTCTAATCTTACAGACGATGGGTCTTCGTTCTTAAAAAGCAAGATTTCAGCCTGGGGTTTCCAGGTGGCAGGTTTATATAGATGGCCTTGGAAGCTTTCCCTGCTTATGCATTATGTACTGGGGGAAGTTCCTGCGATTTCCTGCCGTGGCTTAGTGCATCTGTGCTGATGTCGCCAAGCTGGAAAACTTCCCATCAGTACCCAAGAGAAACCCATGGAGGTTGGGGAGGTCAAAGCCACAGAGTAAATGATTTTACAGTGAAACTGGGATCACCCAAATGATAGTGCTCCGCTTCATTCTCCAAAGTTGAAAATCCCTTAAAATCATTATTATTATTATTATTATTTAGTTTTAAGAAGGTGTATCTGACTGTGAAGGAAGGGGTCCCTGGCCAGGATTCTCTATTACCTGAGACAGAGTGCTCTTTCACCACTCTAGATGGAGTGAGCCCTGTTCTCCCTCCCCCATCCCCTGCTCCTGTCTACCTACCTACTCTAACATCCAAAACCAATGTATCCAAGCATTTTATGCAAATCTCCCCACACCCCTCTTCACACTTCTCCTTGTCCCATCCTCTTTGAATACGCCCACAGTTTACTATAGTGCATACATTCCCATTGCCAAATAACATCATTATTCTTTGGGGAATGTCTCTCTGTTGCTCTCTAGATTGACATTCCTCTTTGGTCTAGAAGGAACTGCCCAGTCCATTGACTCCTGTGATTCCTTTTTTTTTCTATGTTCACAGGTGAAGGGAACTTTATTAGGATGTTAGGATACCCTTTTGGGGGATTGTGAACTTTAATAGCCACTTCCTGCTCATATAAGTTTTAGAAGTACAAAGATTTAATAAGGCTCAAACCATCAAAGGTTTTTGTTCTGGGGGTTTTGGGTTGTTCTTGTTGATGCCAACTCTCACCTAGCATCTCTGATATTACAGACAATGGGTCATCTTGTTGGTCTAGCCTCTTTGGCAATTCTCTCCAGTCTCTGCAGGCTTCCTTCTGATCCATGTGATTCCACTCTGTTCTTTTTGAGGGACCCAAGACTTCTCCTAGATGTAATTAGCATTTTCCTTTCCAGATTCCACAGACCCTTGATCTGATACTAGCCACAGGGATGAGTCAGTTTTTATTTACCTAAAAAAACCAAAAAAAACCAAAAAACAAAACAAAACAAAAAAACCAAAAAACTGCATGGGTCACCAATGCTCAAAACACTTTTCAGTTATTTTTTTTTAAAAAACTTTTGAGGTCTTTATATATTTTAGTCCCAGGAGTCCTTAAATTTATGCATATCCTCTACTCCCCCATATTTCTGCTTGCAAACTGATCAGATACACCTGAATTCATCTCTTTCTTGTAATGCATTATTAAATGCACTAGTAGAAAGCGGCACACAGCATTATTCTGGCCTATTCCCAAACATTCCCTGGTACTGTAAGTACTGGGACTACTTTAAATAAGTTAATCAATACTTTCATAAAGTGTTTTGACTTGCCATAAGGGAAGCTATTCCTACCTGTGAAGTGAGGGATGGAGGCTCTGCTTTCGGTGTGTGACTTCCTAAGATCACTTGGCCTTTGCCATAGGTCCTGGAGGAGGGAAATATGGAGAAGTACTTGTGGAAGGTTTGCAGGGGACAGGCTAGATGTGGTAGATACCACCACTGCTCATATTGACCACGGACAACTGCAAAAGAGGCTGGGAAACGAAGTCTTGCCATATCTCCTCAAGTCAAGGCCTATGGAAAAGTGTTCATGCCTGGTGACTTTCCAACCAACTACAGCTTGAGTTTCACTGCTAGAACCTATCCCTCTCGGTCACACAATTCTCCCCACTCTTTGCCATTCCCCAATCAGGATGTATGATGCCTACTTCTTGTTCTCAGACATGTGAAGAAAAGTGATTTTTAATTTCCAGAGAACAGAAAAACCTAGATTTTGGAGAGCATCTAATAATATCTACCATAATAAGGAAAGAGAGGCTTGTTTTTAGCACCCTGGGATAGGATTAAAGATTTCTAATGATTTTTTTTCCTCTCTAGAGCTTTGGCATTTTGTTTCCGTTGTTTATCTTTGTGAGGCAAGGACTGGGAAGAGGAGGTTTATCTTCACCAAAGCATCTCACTCACACCCAGCTATTCCTCTACCCTTCTGCAGCATTGCCTACAACCAAGATGTGGGGAACTTAATAATCTACCAACCCACTCCTTTGGGAAAAGAATTACATATGTGACATTTGGATGCCGGAGGTTTTTAATCCCATTTCTTCCTGTTAGCAACTCCAGGGTCAGTGGGCATTGTCGCTGTCCTGTTAACTTCCCTGGGCACTGTGGCAGCAGCACACCTAACTCTTTAGCAGTCCTGTGTTCTTTTCCACTGCCCCAAGCCCGCAAGAAATAAATCAAAATGTCAAGGCTTGATCTTGCATGCATATCCCATTAGCACTTCCATCATTCTCAATAAGAATTTAATTGAACACAATAAATGTTTCACCACTGAGTTGTGGCAGATTGTACACTTGGGGGCTCCTGTAAGGTAAATGGGAAGAGAAGGAATATGGACGAGAGATGAGTTGTGGTTACCCACCCAAGAGATCGGCAACCACTTCACAGAGATGTCCTAGAATCCACTGTCAAGAAGGAATTTCAAATTCAAATTCAGACGTGGTGGGTTAATTGTCTAGGTTTTCTTTGATTATAAGAATAACTTTTTATGAAAGATAATAAAATTCTGCCCTGTCCTTCAAAGGCTGAATGGCTCTAATAAGCAAAGAAAGGTATTTGAAAAAAAAAATGCATATCTTGGAGATACACACACACACACACACACACACACACACACACACACACGCATTGTGTTCCTTTGGCATTAGTGAGTTACATGACCACATGAGAGATTAGTGAGGCAGAAAGATGGAGCCAAGATTTTGCTAGTGGTTTTTGTAAAGTTTCTTGACCCATGTATTCTAGCTATGGGAAAAATGACAACTTACACTAGTTACTGGTCAGGATTTATACCACATTACTGTTAGCCTTTTCATGCTGTAATTTGTAGTGAAAGGGAATGTTATAAAATCAGTGGAATCTATGGGTGTAGGCTCATTACCACACTTTCTGTCCTGTGGAATGGTATGACAGTGGATGAGGTCTTCTAAAAGTCCATGGATAGGGGAGCTGACAGAAGTATAGCTATCTCCTTTTATTTGTGGTTTCAGTTACTTGCAGTCAACCATGTTTCAAAAATATTAAATGGAAAATTTCAGAAATAATTCATAAATTTTAAGTTGCACTCCATTCTTAGTAGTAAAATGAAATCTTGCACCATCCCACTCTATCCTGCCCAGAATGTGGGTCTCCCCTTTGTCCATAATGTTCTCACTGTGTATGTCACCCACCCATTCTTCATGTCTCTGTTATCAGATATACCCTCACAGTATCATCGTGATTTTGTTCAGTAACACTTATTGTACTTAATAATGGTCCAGAAGCAGAAGAATAGTGTTACCAGCAATTTGGTTCTGCCAAAGAAAAGCTGTAAAATGCTTGCTTTAAGTGAAAAGGTGAAAGTTCTTAATAAGGCAAGAAAAAAAAAACTTATACTGAGGTTGCTAAGATCTACAGTAAGAATAAGTCTGCTATCTGTGAAATTGTGAAGGAGAAAGAAATCCATGCTAATTTTATACCTCAAACTGCAAATTTTACAGTCACAGTGCATGGTAAGTGCTTAGTTAAGATGCAAAAGGCATTAAGTGAATGTATGGATGTATAGAAATAAATGTTGCACACTGAGAATTCAGAGCTATCTGGTTTTCAGGCATCCACTGGGGGAGGGGTCTAAGAACACACCCCCTCATATAAGAGGGAACTATTCTATTGCAGGCAGGAAATGCAAATTTATCTTCAGAGTGGTAATTCAGCGAAGATGCATCCCTTCCACATCCTACTTCCCATGATGGGAGGGGTCCAGTGTACCCTTTTGGATGTCCAGTTGTCTGCCATGAAGAATGTCACTGAAGTACAAGGCTTCCTGGTGCCCTCTGCTGTGCCAGGATCCCAGCTCATGCTGCCAGGTATGCCTTGCCACACCGTCACACCTGGCAGTATGATCCCTTTGCTCATAAATCGACTGAGCAAGCTTTTGGGGAGGTGACTGAGAGAACAACGGACATTTACAGACGGGGCAATCCTATCCTGATGCTGGATGAAAGTCACTCTAATTACTGTTGGGGAAAATTCCCAAGGGACCAACATCCTCACACTCTGTGACTTTAGAAAGGTCCATTCAAGTACTGTTTTCCCAGAGAAACCGATTGATTTTTTTTTCATTCAGATTCCTCCAAAGTCCCTGAACATCCTGCAAAACCATGAGCCATAGTCTCTCCATCAGTGCATTTGGGTACAGCTGTCATCTCTCCTGGCAGGCACAGTGGACAATCATGGGAGCTCTCCCTTCCTACTACCCTTGAGGTCACTCCCTTGTGGGGCTGCAGAGTTTCGGCTGTTCACTTTTGAATGTGGCGGCATAACATGCAGAATCATCTGAAAACCAGGTCTATGCGTTTTTATACTTGGTCACCTGGTCCCTTGGAACACAGTGTGGGGTGAGAGAAGGCATCAGTGTAAGAAGAGGAGGTACACAGACTTACTCTTGCTTTTAACAACTTTTCACCTACTGGTTTCCCTGGCTGATGGACAGCTGCTGCCCACACCCAGCTTTGTGGTTCAGTGACCTAGAGAACAATTAGCTACTAATATGCATCTTGCACACATAGGAGCTCCCATGGCCCAGCAGTAAGCAAGGACAGAAGTTGCCAGAAGGAGAAAATAAATTTGCTCCAAAATCCCAAGGGACCATTTACATGTGATCTCCTCTCAGGGAGACTGTGCTAATCAGCTTTTCAGTGCAGTGACCCAAATAGCCAATAAGACCAACTTAAAGGAGAGAAAGATTTTTTTTTGGGGGGGGGGTACATGGTTTTAGAGTTTCAGTTTATAGTTAGCTGACTCCGTTGCTCTGGGCTTGAGAACATTATGACAGAAGGACATGGCAGAGGAAAGCTCACCTCATGGGAGCCTGGGAGCAGAGAGCAAGAGGTGCAAAGAACAAAACATACACCCCAGAGACTGGCTCCCATTGACCTGCTTCTTCCAGCCCCACTCTACCTGCCTACAGTTATTACCCAGTACAGTAGTCCTTTCAAATTATCAATCCATCAAATAAATTAAGTCACTGATTAGGTCACAGCTCTCATAATCTAATCATCATAAGTTCTTAGGGATACCTCCTAATCAGACCACAGCAGAGACCACTCTGGATCTGCAGGGAGACGCAGCCCCTGTCCAGAACATCTGTCTAGCAGGCTGGAGAGGCTGCAGAGCCTTCTCTAACGATGGAGCTCTCAAATGTGGAACCTGATGGGTAGCTTGGGAAAGAGATTGGAACAGTGCAGTCAATGTGCTCCCTGTTATGGTTTGGATCTGAGATGTCCCCCCAAAGCTCATGTGTGAGACAATGCAAGAAAGTTTAGAGGCGAAATGACTGGGTTGTGGGTTTTACCATGATTCATGCACTAATCCCCTGATAGGGATTAACTGGGTGGTGACTGTAGTTAGACAGGCTGGAGGGGCGGGTCCCTGGGACATGACTCTGATGTGGCTACTTTGACCATGATGGGGGAAGCTGTCTCTCACTTTGCTTCCTGATGTCGTGTTCCCAGTTACTTTTTTGCACTATACTCATCTTGTAAACTTTTTTGGTACCGGGGATTGAACTCAGAGGCACTCAACCATTGAGCCCCATCCCCAGCCCCATTCTGCATTTTATTAAGACAGGATCTCACTGAGTTGCTAAAAGCAACTTTTACTGTAGCTAGATTTAAACTCATGATTCTCCTGCCTCAGCCCTACAGGATGCTAGGATTACAGGCACGTGCCACTGAATCTGGCCACCATACCTCTCTTCCATAATATTTTGCGTCACCTCGGGCCCTGAGGAATAGAGCTGGCCATTTATGGTCTGAGACCTCTGAAACCAGAAGCCCCCAAATCAACTTTTCCTCCTCTAAAATTGTTCTCTTCTGGTCTTTTGGCTATAGCAGTGCAAAAGTTGACTAAAACGCCCCCCAAGTCTATAATCCTGTTTAGGTTATACTCAAAATAACCTAGCAACATTTTATAAAATTCTTGACCTATATTGAACCTTCTTTTAGAATGGATCGGGTATGTGTCTCTGCTGTGGCCCAGGGAGTCCACAGCTGTTCTCGGACTCCACGCACAGACAGGAAAACACTGAGAGGTAGTGGAGAGGTCTGGGTCGAGTCAGCACCACCTCCCTGCAGTGACTCATCCTCAGGTTGGTCATCACAGGGCCTTTAAGGAAGAGGAGGTGAGCTCACCTCCTCCACCTGGGGAGGATGGCGCCTCTGGCAAGGGAGCTTGTTAGGAGAGTCAAAAATGATGGGATTCAAAGTCTTCAGAATCATAGGAATCCTTCCTAATAATTCAACTTCAGTTTTGGGGATTAGTCTTTCCCTTATCCAATTCCTGATATGATATAAGAGACCTGGTGAGGCTGTCGTTTCAATTTACGTCATAATTCAGTCAGGATTCGACATTGAGTTAGTTCTCCTAAATCTTGACAGTTTAACTGTGAGAAATAAGGTCTCTCTTTTAAAAAGCCAAAGAAGCGCCCTCTTCCTCACACATTCCTTGAGACAAAGACAGAAGGCTTTGCGCTATCACTTCCTTTCTTCCACGTTTCCAGCACAGTGGGAAAGAGCCATTAAGCCCCACTTTCTTTGAACTCCTCCTTTACAGTCAGAACGTTCCATGGAGCAGCCACTCAATCTTTCCAGCCTTGACCTTCTAGTGTTTGCTTCCAGGCATCCACAGTTGAGAACTTGGAGCTTTGCCACGGATGGGGAGCATCCCGTTTCCCTGGCAGTAAGGTCACGACTACTTTCTAATCTAGTTAGGTCTGAGGAATAATCTGGTACCCCAAATTGTCTCCATCAGCATTTATATGGAAAAACAAAAGGTGTGCCATGTGCCAAGGAAAGGTTCAGAGTCCTTACTGTAAGGAGATAACGGCTTATACAACTACAGGCTCACCTATGCAAATGAAGGCCAGGGACGCTGCCACCAGCGATCTCAGGCTGGCACACCAGAGTGTGACTCATCAACACTCCCCAGGATGCCACCGTAATTCTCCAGTGTCTGGCAAGTCCCCACCACCTCTCTTCACGGAGGCAACGAAGCAGGTGGGTCTGGAGGGCTTCCTGGGAAGCGGCTGAGAATTTCACGTCTGCTCACAGAGCTGCCCTGAGCCACCTCCAGAGATGGATGGCTCTTTATTCTGTTTCTCCTTCCAAATCTCCCTAGTACCTCTGATTGGCAGACCCTTATCCAGAGCTAGAGGAGGCTGAGATTTCTGGGTAAATGAGATGCATGGCTTTTCCGTCTTGTAAAAGAGACCGTGGGGTGCGGCCTTAGTGATAGCAAGACTGTGCTGAGCAAGAGCATCGATTGACTTTACCTGTGGGAGGGTAGTACTGTTACTCATGTTGAAACGTAATTGTCCTTGGGATGGTGTTGGGAAGTAGGGTCTATAAGAGGTGATTAGGTCCAGAGGGTTCAACCCTCACAGACAGACCAATGCCATCCTTACGGAATGGGTCAGCTATGGTGACAGTGACCTCGTTATAAAAGGGAATTCTCTCCTGCTGTGCCCCCGCTCATGGGTGCTTTCTCACCACGCGATTCCCTCTCCACCTGTTGTGATGCATCAGAAACTCCCTCCCAGGTGCCAGCTCCTTGATTTCAAAATTCCCAGTCTCCAAAACTGTGAAAAATAAATTTTTTCTTCATAGATCATCAGGATTGTGGTATTCTGTAGGAGCATCAGAAAACAGAGGACAACCTTGGTTTCTAAATTGGATCAATTTATGGGAAAATTCAATGCTTTAGGCAAGAGTGACGGCTTGAAGAGGTGAGAGCTCACACTCGGTGTGGGAAGTTATTCGGTGTGCTAAGTTCTCCTCTTTCCAGCTGCGGGTCCTTTTGCAAGTGCCACTCTGCTCTCCTCCTATCTCTGCGGTAGCCATCTCCCCTGCTCCTTGCTTCAACACATAGAATACGTGTGAGCTCTCAGCCTAAGCCTCAAGAGCTCCACTTGCCCCTTTGTCCTTGTAGCAATCTGCCTAGAGGTCACCTGCAAGGGAACCGCTTCAGCTCATTGCTGCCCAGGCAACGCTCTGGAGGAGAAAGGAGGTGAGCCACCTGACAGCCAGTGCCACCCATCAGGTGTGTGAGTGAGACCACCTCCAGCCACCCACCAAGCAACTCTCCAGCTGAATGTAGCCCAGCAATGTGCCCAAGAGAAATGGATGAAGAAACTGCCCAACCAACCCCTGGAAATGGGAGCCATAATAATTCACGGCTCCTGTTTCCAGCCATGACAGTTTGCTAGGCAGCAATTGATAATAGAACAGTATCAAATAGGGCTCATGTAGGGTGAAAAGCTGTGAGGAAAACAAATAGCAATTGTGCTGTTTACAACATGCTTCCTCTTCTCTCTTTGTTTTGTCTAGGAGTGTTTGTGAAGATTCTGGAAAGATTCATTGAGATGTATCTAACCCCTTCTTTGGGGCAATATATCATATACCTCCTAACTGCAGGTGCAGAATCTTCACATGGAAATAGGGGACAGGAATAAGAGAAAGCAATGTTTGAAGATACCTGTGTTTTGTTATGTTGTGAAAGGGGATTGTTGCAGAGTTTTGTTTAGGGACCTTTGAAAACAAATCTTCACAAAAACTTATTTTATTTTACCTTTAAAAGTTAAACAGGTAAAACTTTTTAGAAGAAGCAACCATCTGCAATATTTAGCATCCATCAGTGTTCTCTTATATTAATTATTTAGATATATTAGACCAGAGAGATCAAAATATAATAATAATAATATCACCGACAATTCATATTCACTAGGTGTCAGGCTGTGTTAAATAATTTACATGCACTGTCTAAATTAATAATGGCAATATTTCAGTGAGTAGGTACTGTTATTATCTCTATTATACACATGAGGAAGCAACCTCAGAGAGAATCAGTAATGTACACAAGGCCGCATAGCTACTTTGGAAGACAGGGATGGAACTGGGGCTTTCTGCTCCATAAGGTGATTCCAGGTGCTTATATTATAGTAAGGGGTGGGTTATTTGTTCATCGATGTTGCTGGGCACTGGGTGCTATGCCAACCTGTACAGCCATAGATATCTGGAACTCTGGTCCTGTCTGTGTTATTCAACTTCCTGTCACTGTAACAAAGACCTGAAATACATTAACTTTTAAGGAGGAAAGGTTTATTTTGGAACATTCAGAGATCAACTCATGGGCACTTGGTCCTGCCACTTTGGGCCCATGGCAATATAGTGCATTGTGGTGAGAGGATGTGGTGGAAGAGCGCCTGTTCAGCTCATGGCAGTCAGCAAGGGGGGAGAGAGGGAGAGAGAGGGAGAGAGAGAGGGGAGGGAGAGAGAGAGAGAGAGAGAGAGAGAGAGAGAAGGAGGGAGGGAGGGAGGGAGGGAGGGAGAGAGAGAGAGAGAGAGAGAGAGAGGGAGAGGGAGAGGGAGAGACAGAGAGAGAGAGAGAGAGGGAGAGAGAGAGAGGGGGGAGGGAGAGACAGAGAGAGAGAGAGACAGAGAGAGAGAGAGACAGAGAGAGAGGGGAGGGAGAGACAGAGAGAGAGACAGAGAGAGAGAGAGACAGAGAGAGACAGAGAGAGAGAGAGACAGAGAGAGAGAGAGAGACAGAGAGAGAGAGAGAGAGGAAGAAGAAGAAGGAGGAGGAGGAGGAGGAGGAGAAGAAGGAGGAGGAGGAGGAGGAGGAGGAGGAGGAGGAAGGGAGGGAGGGAGGGAGGGAGAGAGAGAGAGAGGGGAGGGAGAGACAGAGAGAGAGAGAGAGAGAGAGAGAGAGAGAGAGAGAGAGAGAGAGAGGAGAGAGAGAGAGAAGGAGGGAGGGAGGGAGGGAGGTGCTGGAGTACAATATCTCTTTTGAGGACGTGCCCCCAGTGACCGAACTTCCTCCAATTAAATCCCACTTCCTAGAGGTTCCACCACCTCTTAATAGTGCCACAGGTTTGTGATCAAGCCTCTGATACATGGTCCTGAGGCAAGATTCCATATTCAATCTAAAGCAGCTCCCTATCACATTTTTTGAATTAAAAAACGAGTGAACAAAAAAAGATATGGGTGGTTGTGGTTTAGATCTGAGATGTCCCTCAAAAGCTCGTGTGTAAAAAATGTGCATTTTTTAGAGGTAAAATGATCAGATTATAAGAAGAGTGATCTATCAGTGGATTAACCCACTGATATGGAGTGATAACTGTCGGCAGGTAAGGTGTGTCACTGAGGCTCTGCCTTTGGGTTTATGTTTTTGACCCTGGGGAGCAGAGCACTGTTCCCTGGCTATCACATCCTGAGGTGCTTTCCTCTGCCGTGCCCTCAACCATGATATTCTGCCTCTTCCTGGGCCCAGAGCTATGGAGTCAGACAGCTATGGACCACACCTCTGAAACCATCAGCCAAAATAACCTTATTCTCTAGGTTGTTCTTGTCAGGTCTTTTGGCCACAGCAATGGAAAAGCTAACCAAAACATGGGTTTTCTTCTCTGATCGCCCACACCATTCATCAAAGCCCATGTTCTTTCCCCTAGACCACAAGGCCTCCCAAATAATTTTTAAATTTGCTTTTTAAAATCATACTTATGGATCCTTTAATAACGTGTGATATGAAGTATTAGGAAAAGATAGAGAACATCTGTTTCCCCACCACCCAGAGCTAATCACTATTGCTGTAATTATCTAGTCATTTTAAAAGATTTTAAGTCATATCTATTCATGCCCCATATACATATATTCAGTTATCATTTGGCATCCACAGGTAATAAGTTCCAGAATTCCTCTGGATACCAAAATTCAGGAATGTTCAAGTCCCTCATATAAAAAGGCCTAATATTTGTATACAAGCTATGCATATCCCATGTATTTATCATATGTCATGTAGATAGTTGTTATAATGGGTTGTTTAGGGAATAATTATGTAAAAAAATGTCTGTCTGTATATGTTTGGTACAGACACATTATTTTAAAAATACTTTTTATCTGTGATTAATTGAATGCATTAACCAGGAACCCCCCAGTTATGGAGGACCGACTGCATATGCATAAACTTACAAGTAGTGTGTGTGTGTGTGTGTGTGTGTGTGTGTGTGTGTGTATAGATGGGAAAGAGAAATTATAGCATGGATACAATTTTCTCTCCTACTTGTTTTCCTTAATATTAGGTAATCATGGCTTCTGGGCTGCCTGGGGTTCCCTTCAGGCTCTGCGCTTTCATTAAAGTTAGGACACTCAGGAGCTAGACACTAGTTCCTTGGAAATCTTATAATTGACCACAGAAGCTTCCATGGTTTTGAAGTAGGCAAGTCCCGGAGTTTATACTTGCCTTTAACTTTGTTCTATAGACAGAAAGTAGGATGGAAAATGACAAACTGGGCACAAAGACTTGGCCCAATCCTGTTTCATTCACAGTGGTCTTAGTCAAGTCAGAGCCTCCTAGAGACTCAATTTCCTTGTCTATCAAATGGGCGGTTAACATCCAAATCCAAGGATGTTGTGAGAATTAATGCGGAATGTTGGTGATTTATCTGCTACATAATGGGTGTCCAGTCTTGACATTTTGATGCTAAGCTTCTGGTGGTTTGTGGGACCTGGGGATTGAGCATAGTGGCACTTACCTACTGAGCTATATCCCTACCCTTTTATAGTTTTCTGTGTGTGTGTGTGTGGTGTTTTGGGGGTTATTTTGGAACAGGGTCTTGCTGAGTTGCCCAGGCTGGCCTTGAACTTTCAGTATTTTTGTCTCAGCCTCCCGAGTTGCTGGGATCACATGTATTAACATGTTGCTCTGTTAATTTCTGTCTCTAGGCATCTTTACTTTGGGGAAGGGTGAGAATGACTAGTTTTTAAGTATGAAATTTTGGTATTGTAAGGTCACTAAGAAATATGCTGGCAGCTAATATGGCTTTGTAGTGGTTCTTTTTTTTTTTTTTTTTTAATATTAGGGATCGAACCCAGAGGTGCTTCACCACTGAGCCACATCCCCAGCCCTTTTTATTTTTTGTTTACAGACAGGGTCTCACTAAGTCGCTTAGGGCCTTGCTAAGTTGCTGAACCTAGCCTCAAACTCGTGATCCCCCTGCCTTAGCTTCCCATGTCGCAGGGCCACCATGCCTGGCTACAGTGGCTCCTTTTAATAATCGTAACACAGCAGTAGCATAACCAAGAGAATAAGAGCGGTGGGACCAGCTGTGGGTTTGGATCCTGGCTCTGCCAATTGTTGCTCTCTGACCTTAATTGAGTTAGTTTTCTGTGTCTCAGTTTTCTCATCTGCCAAATGCAAAAATTCATGGTGCTTCCTCTATAAAATGAATTAATGAATAAATGGGGTGTGTTAAGGCGGGACATTGGACAGAATGAAGTGCTTAATAAATGTTAGCTCTTATCGTTAAAAGCCTTAATCTTCACAATTAGGTAGGGGCTTTTGTTGAATTTCAGGATAGGGGACTGTGGGCCACAGTCCTACACACCACACCATCTTCAGGCTGGAGAAGCTGCAAGCTGTCTCTCCTCAATCTGTGGCCCATGCAGAGGCTGCAGTGGAGGGCTCCAGAATCCTCGAAGGAGAAGCAGGTTTCTCTATTAACCACACAGAAGGATGTTGGCTAAATACCCCAAGAGCTATCATGTAAGCAAAAACCAAAACTGGGAGTTGTTACAGCAACAGTCTACTTTACTAATGTGGCAGTCACTCCCTAATTTCCAGTAAGAAAAACTTGATAATCGATAGATTTTCCTCAATGTAAAATGTACTGTCCACAGTTTTCTCCTAAACCTTTGGATCCTCGCATGGCTTTTCTACTAATGATTCCCGCCCCACAAAAAAGATAAATTAAAAAGCAAATCGTATATGAAAAGAAATGGTGAACCTGAGGAATAAATTATCATTCTTAGCTCAGAAATTTGCTCTGTTGGTCTTCAGGGACCCCTGTAGTTACAATTCTTATTTGGACACATAGGAAAGGCAGATTGCTAGAAAGAAAACTTTTCTAGCATGTGAGATAAATTCAACATGTCATTACTTTAAAGTGTCTCCAAAACTTTCAGGTGTTGATGACTCTTAGAAAACCACATATGGATAAGAAGCAGGTTCTCCAACCATGAAAAATCTCTGATTTTCACCTTCTTGCTTGGACATCTTGTGCATTGAGTGGGTTATGATACCATGAAATAGCCATTTTAGGATTCTTGCCCTAATTCCCAACACCCATGTTTCTTCTGTGGCCCGGGTTTCATGGCACATTACCACTATTTCTCAGGAAAGGGATTTTTTAAAAAATATATATATATTTAGTTATACATGGACACAATATCTTTATTTTGTTTGTTTATTTTTATGTGGTTCTGAGTATCAAACCCAGTGCCTCCTGTGTGCAAGGCAAGTGAGCCACAATCCCAGCCCAAGGCAAGGGATTTAAGAATCAGATTTTTGGTTTCTTCATTTTCTTAAAAAAATTTTTTTATTAATTTTTTTATATAAGATAGCAGAATGCATTACAATTCATATTATACATATAGGGCACAACTTTGCATATCTCTGGTTGTATATAAAGTATATTCACACCAATTTGTGTCTTCATACATGTGCTTTGGATAATGATGGCCATCACCTTCCACCGTCACTTTTAACCTCATGCCCCCTCCCTTCCTCTCACACCCCCATGCCTTATCCAGAGTTTGTCTGTTCCTCCCATGCTCCGCCTCCCTACCCCACTATGAGTCAGTCACCTTATATCAGAGAAAACATTTGGCATTTGTCTTTTTGGGATTGGCTAACTTCACTTAGCATTATCTTCTCCAATGCCATCCATTTACCTGCAAATGCCATGATTTTATTCTATTTTATTGTTGAGTAAAATTCCATTGTGTATATAGGCCACATTTATTTTTATCCATTCATCCACTGAAGGGCAACTAGATTGGCTCCACACTTTAGCTATTGTGAATTGTGCTGCTATAAACATTGATGTAGCTGTGTCCCTATAGTATGCTGTTTTTAAGTATTTTGCTACAAGACCTTTAAAGAAGAACTAATACCAATACTCTACAATTTATTTCAGGAAATAGAAAAAGAGACAGCACTTCCAAACTCATTCTGTGAGTCCAATATCACCCTGATCCCGAAATCAGGCAAAGACACATCAAAAAAAGAAAATTTCAGACCAATATCTCTAATGAAGATAGATGCAAAAATTCTCAATAAAATTCTGGCAAATAGAATACAAAAACATATCAAAAAGATTGTGAACCATGATCAAGTGGGATTTATCCTAGGGACGCAAGGTTGGTTCAACATATGAAATCAATAAATGTAATTCATCACATCAATAGACTCAAAGATAAGAATCATATGATCATCTCAATAGATGCAGAAAAAGCATTTGACAAAATACAACATCCATTCATGTTCAAAACCCTAGAAAAACTAGGGATCACAGGAACATACCTCAATATCGTAAAGGCTATCTATGCTAAGCCCCAGGCCAACATCATTCCAAATGGAGAAAAATTAAAGGGATTCCCTCTAAAAATTGGAACAAGACAGGGATGCTCTCTTTCACCACTTCTATTCAACATAGTTCTTGAAACACTGGCCAGAGCAATTAGACAGATGAGAGAAATCAAAGGGATATGTAGAGGAAAGGAAGAACTTAAATTAGCACTATTTGCTGATGATTTGATTCTATATCTTGAAGACCCAAAAAGTTCCACCAGAAAACTTCTAGAACTAGTAAATGAATTCATCAAAGTAGCAGGATACAAAATCAACACCCACAAATCAAAGGGCATTTCTGTACATCAGTGACAAATCCTCCGAAAGGGAAATGAGGAAAACTACCCCATTTACAATATCCTCAAAAAAAAAGATAATTGGGAATCAACTTAATGAAAGAGGTGAAAGATCTATACAATGAAAACTACAGAAGCCTAAAGAAAGAAATAAAAGAAGACCTTAGAAGATGGAAAGATCTACCTTGCTCTTGGATAGGCAGGATTAATATTATCAAAATGACCATACTACCAAAGGCACTATACAGATTTAATGCAAAATTAAAATCAAAATCCCAATGGCATTCCTCACAGAAATAGAAAAAGCAATCATGAAATTCATCTGGAAAAATAAGAGACCCAGAATAGCTAAAGCAATCCTTAGCAGCAACAGTGAAGCAGGTGGCATCACTATACCAGACCTTAAAGTATGGTCATTTTGATAATGTTAATTCTGCCTATCCAAGAACAAGGTAGATCTTTCCATCTTCTAAGATCTTTTTTGATTTTTTTCTTTAGGCTTCTGTAGTTTTCATTGTATAGATCTTGCACCTCTTTCATTAAGTTGATTCCCAAATATTTTATCCTTTTTTTTTTTTTTGAGGATATTGTAAATGGGGTACTTTTCCTCATTTCCCTTTCGGAGGATTTGTCACTGATGTACAGAAATGCCCTTTGATTTGTGGGTGTTGATTTTGTATCCTGCTACTTTGATGAATTCATTTACTAGTTCTAGAAGTTTTCTGGTGGAACTTTTTGGGTCTTCAAGATATAGAATCAAATCATCAGCAAATAGTGCTAATTTAAGTTCTTCCTTTCCTCTACATATCCCTTTGATTTCTCTCATCTGTCTAATTGCTCTGGCCAGTGTTTCAAGAACTATGTTGAATAGAAGTGGTGAAAGAGAGCATCCCTGTCTTGTTCCAATTTTTAGAGGGAATCCCTTTAATTTTTCTCCATTTGGAATGATGTTGGCCTGGGGCTTAGCATAGATAGCCTTTACGATATTGAGGTATGTTCCTGTGATCCCTAGTTTTTCTAGGGTTTTGAACATGAATGGATGTTGTATTTTGTCAAATGCTTTTTCTGCATCTATTGAGATGATCATATGATTCTTATCTTTGAGGCTACTGATGTGATGAACTATATTTTTGGTTTCCATATGTTGAACCAAACTTGTATCCCTGTGATGAATCCCACTTGATCGTGATGCATGATCTTTTTGATATATTTTTGTATTCGATTTGTCAGAATTTTATTGAGAATTTTTGCATCTATGTTCATTAGAGATATTGGTCTGAAGTTTTCTTTCTTTGAGGTGTCTGTCTGGATTTTGAATCAGAGTGATATTGGCTTCATAGAATGTGTTTGGAAGTGTTCCCTCTTTTTCTATTTCCTGAAATAAAATGAAGAGTATTGGTATTAAATCTTCTTTAAGGGTCTTGTAGAACTTGCCTGTGTAATCATCCAATCCTGTGCTTTTCTCTGTTGGTAGGCTTCTGATGGCACCTTCTATTTTATCACGTGTTATTGGTCTGTTTAAATTGTGTGTATCATCTGATTCAATTGGGCAAATCATAAGAGTTAAGAAATTTGTTGATGCCTTCAATATTTTCTGTTTTATTGGAGTACAAGTTTTCAAAAATAATTTCTATTATCCTCTGAATTTCTGCAGTGTCTGTTGTGATATTACCTTTTTCATCATGTATGTTAGTAATTTTTCTCTCTCCTTCTCTTTGTTTGTGTAGCTAAGGGTTTATTTATTTTTTCAAAGAACCAACTTGTTGTTTCATCAATTTTTTTGTTCAATTGTTTCTTGTGTTTCTATTGCATTGATTTCAGCTCTAATTTTAATTATTTCCTGCCTTCTACTGCTTCTGGTGTTGATTTGTTACTCTTTTTCTGGAATTTTGAGATGTAATGTTAGGTTATTTATTTGTTGACTTTTTCTTCTTTTAAGGAATGAACTCCATGCAATGAGCTTTTACTCTTAGAACTGCTTTTGTAGTGTCCCAGGGATGTTGATATGTTGTGTTCATGTTCTCATTTACCTCAAAGAATGTTTTAATCTCCTCCTTGATGTCCTTTGCAACCCATTGTTTGTTCAGTAGCATATTGTTTAGTCTTCAGGTGTTGGAGTGGTTTTTATTTTGTCACTGATTTCTAATTTCATTCCATTATGGTCTGATAAAATTCAGGGTAGTATCTCTACTTGTTTGCATTTTCTGAGAGTTGCTTTGTGGCATATTATATGATCTATTTTAGAGAAGGATCCATGTGCTGCTGAGAAGAAATGTATTTGCTTGTTGAAGGATGAAATATTCTATGTATGTCAGTTAAGTCAAAGTTACTGATTGTATTATTGAGATCTATAGTTTCTTTATTCAACTTTTTTTTGGAAGATCAATCCAGTGGTGAAAGAGATGTGTTAAAGTCACCCAAGATTATCATGTTGTGGTCAATTTGACTCTTGAGAAGAATTTGTTTGGTGAACATAGATGCCCCATTGTTTGGGGTATATATATATTTATAATTGTATGTCTTGTTGGTGTGTGGTTCCCTTGATCTGGTTTCTTCATTTTCTTAGCCACATTTTTTTTTTTTTGGTACTTGGGTATTAAACTCAGAGGTTCTGAACCACTGAGCCACATCCCCAACCCTTTTTATTTTTTATTTTGAGAGAGAGGTTCTCATTAAATTGCAGAGGCTGGCTTTGGACCTGCAATCCTCTGGCTTCAGCCTCCTGAGCCACTGGGATTACAGGCGTGTGCCACTGCACCTGGCTCAATTCCATTTTAAAACAGAAGATTTGAAAAAACAATTACCATCAGGAAGAGCCGGTTTTTAATCCGTGCCCAGCTTGTCTAAAAATTCTCCAGGATGGGGGTGAAAACCAAACAGGAGAGGAATCCAGAGAGGTAGGTGCTGGGGGCCCAGAGAAAAGATTGTGATCCGGCTCCTCCCCACCACACTCAGAAGCCAAGGTCCGGGCAGTGAAAGGATCCCAAGGTGGTTTGGAAGATTCCCAAGCAGGTAGCATAGGACTTGCTTGTCCTGGGGAAGCAGAGAAGGCAGCAAGCGATGCAGCAGTGCTGGCCTCCTGGGCAGCACACTCTGTGAATGCTGCAGGAAGGTGTGGCCGTGAACTAAGAGCCCCAAAGGGAAACAGAACAGTGAGACAGAGCCAGCGTTCAGAGCCCCCGAGGCTGAGGAAGGAGGCGGCAATCCTCTTCCTACAGAATTTGCCTATATAAAGTGCACGATTCAGGGGTTTCGAGGATATTGACAGGTTTGTGCAATCATCACCATTAAAATACTCCAAAAATAAGCCTCATGCATTTTAGCAGTCACATGTGACCCTGTCCTCTTCCCAGTCCTTGGCAATTACTATTTTCTGTCTGTGGGTTTTCCTATTCTGGACATTTCATATAAATGGTAAAATAATATTTGTGCTATGGCTAATTTTTTTTCTTCTCATAAAGTTTTCAAGCTTCATTCATGTTGTAGCATTTATCAGTATTGCATTCCTCTTAATGGAAAAGGTTCCATGATATGGATTATCCACAATTAATTTATCCAATTATTGGTAAGAACATTTGAGTTATTTACTTTTGGGGCTACTATGAGTAAGTCTGCTATGGACGTCTGGATTCCATTTTTTGTAGATACATGTTGATAATTATCTTGGATGTTGTACTAGTTTTCCAAGGATGCGGTCACAGATCACTATAAACAATAGTAATTGGCTTAAAACAACACAACTTGCTTTTCTTAAGTTCTGCTTTTTGAAAGTCTGGCATGGATCTCACCGATCAAGGTGTCTACAGAGCTTCATTCTTTCCTGGAGACACTAGGGAAGACTTTGTTGACATTGCCCTTTCCAGTTTCTAGAAGCTGTTGCCTTTTCTCTTTTTCTATCCTCAAAGCCAGCAACATTGGGAAGAGACATTTGTCTTCTGCCCTCCTCTGGTTCTGCTACTTGCCCCTCCCTTTAAGGACCGCTGTGGTTCTGTTGTGCAGCCTGCCCACACAACCCAGGATAATATCACTACTTCGTGGTCTGCTGATTCAATCCACAGTCTTAATTTCCCTTTGCCCTCTAACATAGCACATTCAAAGTTCTTAGGGACTAAGATGAAGTTATCTTTGGAGGGCCGTCATTCTGCCTACCACAAGCATCTATACCTAGGATGGAATGGTTGAGTCATATGGTAACTGGATCTCTAAATTTTAGAGGAATAGCAAAACTATTTTCCTAAGCAGATACACTTAAAAAAATACCCACAAGCAACATATGAGGGTTCCAGTTTCTCCACATCAACACTTTTTATGTCTGTTTTCTGATTCTGCCATGTTGGAGGGTGTAAGGTGGCATCTCATTGTGATGTTGATTGACATTTCCACAATGCATAATGATGTTGAGATTCTTCTCCTGTACATTATGTCCATTTTATATCTTCTTTGTAGAAACATCTATTTGGGATTCTTGACTATTTATTGTTGAGTTTTAGGAGTTTTTTTTTATCTGTATCAGATATGTGATTTGCCAGTGTTTCCTCCCGTTCTGTGGCTTTTCACTTCTTTGGTGGTGTTCTTTGAAGCACAGAAGTTTTTAATTCTGATGATGTTCAGTTTGTCTATTTTTTTCTTGTCACTTGGGCTCAGGTGTCATATCTAAAAAACATTGCCCAATCCAAAATCATGAAGATTTGCTTTTGTTTTATTCCAAGGATTTTATTGCTTTAATGGTTACATTTGGTTCTATAATCTGTTTTGATTTAATTTTTGTGTATGGAGTTAGGGATTAAGATGCAGTTCTCTTTGGAGGGTCAAAAATCTGGGCTTTCTTTTGATTCATTCTTTTTCTTCCATGGAGCGGGGTATAACTGATGAGGAGTGGGTATCTGTGTGCAGGAATGTGTCTGATATCAAGTCAATCAGATGTGAAATCACACTTCCCTGGACATGTGCACACTCATGGCCTTTAGATTCACAGGAATATATCAGAACTTTTCAAAGCCTACTAAGACTAAATTGTTTTTCTTACAATTTCTTTTGGTCAGCCTCCTTGTTACCAAGGAGTATCATTATGTTAAGCAGCTGAGGATAAATAATTGCTACTGATGGTTTTCAACAAACACCGTGGGTATAAAGCTGTTGGCCTCGAATAAGCTGAGTCAGATAAAACAACTCTAATAACAGAATAGAACCTTTTAGTGAGCTGCAAAACAGTTCTCCAAGGATTTCAGGAGACTTCAAAGCTGCTCCGACCCCTCCAGGGCCAGCCTTCTGTTTTTCATGGCTATCAGAGTGGTCAAGCTTTTGACGTATAAGATTCTCAGGGAGTTGGGGAGAAAGGCATGAGAACAGGGCAAATTAAAATTGAACAGAGTGGCCTATTTTAATGGAGAACCACTTCTTTTTTTTTGAATTGGATTATTTAAAGCCCTTAGTTAAATCTCCAAGGGTCTGAAATTCTTAGTTTCAAACATTCTTGTTGGCATTTTTTTTTTCTGTTTTGGTGTGTGTGTGTGTGTGTGTGTGTGTGTGTGTGTGTGTGTGTATTTTTAGAAGGCCTTACTCTGCCGTACCAGAAGTGCTGCTGCAGCCCATAATATAAAAACAACTCTGGGGGAAAAAAATGGGAACAACTTCACACTGGATCAGAAATACTGTTTTTCATCAATACCAAGCTTCATTTTTCCCCCCTCACATGTAAACATTTCTGAAATTGAAATGCATCTTACAGTCACTCTTTTCTCATCAGCATTAGAATTTGTCTTGCCTACTTGTGGACATTAGAATTGCAGAACATATTAGTAGCTTGGAAGAAAATCCTGAGGACAACAGTGAGCACGCTTCAAAAGTGTGCATTGCTATTGTTTCTGATGCAGGAGACAATTTGGGGGTGGAAAGTCATAGAAGTTAATGACTCCTTCTAAAAGCAATTCAGAAGAGAAAGAATCTGAATACGAATGTTTTCCGAATACCTAAATGATGAGTTTCCCCTATAATGTGCTTTTCTGTAAATCCCAGGGTGATATGTAATGAAAAATCTGTTAAAATCAAGGTACATATATCTACCTTATTAAGCACTTATTTTGTCTTTGTGATGAGGATATTCACCAATACTTTCTCCTGGGCTTTTTTTTTTTAAGATAATGGTATTTTATCATGACTTCTGTGCAGAAGAACTCATTTCTCCAACTATAGTTTAGTACCCATTGACCAACCTTTCCCATTGCTCTCTGTTGCTGCTCTCCCTTGGCTTCTGACAATCACCATATCACTCAATTTTCATGAAATTAACTTTTTTAGATTCCACATGAGTGAGATCATGTGGTATTTGACTTTCTGTGCCTGACTTATTTCACTTAACATAAAGTCTTCTAGTACCAGCCAAGTTGTTGCAAATGATAGGATTTTGCCCTTTGTATGGCTGAATAGTTTTCTATTGTGTATAGGTACCACATTTTCCTTATCTGTTAATTTGTTGATAGGCATTTATGTTGTTTCCATTTTCTGGCTCTTGTGAACAGTGCTACAATATACACGTGAGTGCAGGTGTGTCTTCAACACGCCTGTTTGAATTCCTTTGGGCATATAATCAATTATACCTAATGGAGCTGCTGGGTCCTACACATGGTAGGCCTGTTTTTAGTTCTTTGAGGAACCTCTAGAACTGTTTCCCATAATGGCTGCATTAATCTGCATTACGGTCAACAGTGCGTAAGGTGTTTCACCCACTACCCACGTCCTTATCAGCACTTGTTATCTTTGTCCTTTTTTTTAAAAAAAATATTTTTTCCTAGTTGTAGTTGGACATAATACCTTTATTTTATTTATTTATTTTCATTTGGTGCTGAGGATGGAACCCAGCTCCTTGTCTGTGCTAGGTAGCACTCTACTGCTGAGCCACAACCCCAGCCCCTCTTTGTCCTTTTGATAATAGCCATTCCTACTAGAGTAAGGTTACACTTATTGTGATTTTGATTTGTATTTCTCTGATGGTTGGTGACACTGAACATTTTTTCATATACATTTTGTCCATTTGTATAGCTTCTTTTGAGAAATGTCTTTTTTAGGTCTACTGACCATTTTTAAAAGTCAGATTATTCATTTATTTTGGTATTGAATCCTTTGAGTGACTTATGTATTCTGGATATCTAACCCTTGACAGATGTATACTTTATAGACATTTTCTCCCATATCATAGGTTGTTTCTTCACTCTGTTGCTTCTTTTGTTGTGCAGAAGATTTTTAGTTTAATGTAACCCTATCTATTTTTGCTTTTATTTCCTGTGATTTTTGGGATATTTTAAAAAAATCATTGCAATCATTCCATTGTCCTGAATCATTTCCTCTGTTTTCTTCTAGTAGTTTCATTTCTTACATTTAAGTTTTTTTACCTTTTCTTTTTTCTTTTTTATTAGTTGCTTAAAACATTACAATGATCTTGACATATCATACATTTGATTCAAATGGATTGTGAATTCTTATTTTTCCACGTGTACAGATTGCAGAATCACATTGGTTATACATTTAAGTTTTTAATCTATTTTCAGTTGTTTCACATATAATGAAAATCAGGGTTCTAGTTTCATTCTTCTGCATGTGGATATCCAATTTTCCCATCACCATTTACTTAGGAAACTGTCCTTTCTCCCATGTATGTTCGTAGCACCTTTGTTGAAGATCAGGTGACTGTAGATACGTGGGTTAACTTCCAGTTTCTCTATTTTGTTCCATTGATGCAATTTTAAGTCTTCTAGTGAGCATGTTAAAACAGGCCAAAGGAAATGTTGAAATTTAACTTAATATTTTTATTTAAACAAATATATGTAAAATATTAGTTTGAAAGGTAATTAATTTGAAAAAAAAAAAGAACTATTGAGATAGATTACATTCACCTTTCCAAAGTTTCGAACTCCAGTGTGTATTTCACTCTTTACGCCTCAATTCAGGGATAGGCATATTTCAAAAGTTCGATATCCACGTGTGGCTCAAAGCAATTGTGTTTCACTGTGCACATCTGGGATGTAAACAAATCATGTTGTTTAATCATAGCACATTTCTTTGTGGAGGGATGCAAATGAATGGTGCATTTTATACTTAATGATGTCTTGGACTGCTTGGAATAAGATGAACATGGCTATTTATTTATTATTGGGGATCAAACCCAGGGTGTTAAAAATGCTAGGCAAGCAATCTACCACTGAAGAACATCTCCAGTCTTGTTTTTTTTAAGTTTCTTTCTTGATTTTTTAATTAACACATAATACTTGTATGTTTTTATGGAGCAGTGTATGATAATTCCATACATGCACATAGTATATAGTGATCAGATTGAAGCTGAGCACTCTCTCTCTCCCTAGCACGCCTGACTCCATGCTTCACCTTACCAGGCTCTCGATTTCCTTCTCTGGGCAGTTCACGCCTCTGGCCTGCCCACTGTATACTAGGTCAGGAACTGCATATAAGCAAACTGATCATCAAAAGGAACAGTGTGAGGAAATAATGGTCTCTGATAAAAATAATCACCATTTTTCTTGAGATTTGTTGAACAGAAAAGCATCTTGTGATTGCTGTATTTCTCACACAGAATTCCACGACTTGCACAATATTCCTGGAGAAGCTTGTGAATCGCTATGGTGCTCGGTCGCTGGGCTGACAGTCAGAGAGGCTGGCTTCTTAGAACAAAGTAAAAATCGTACCTGACTGGCACAAGGAGTGCTAGATGTATTTCAGTGCTCTGGGGATCTGAGTACTGGAAAAAGCCTTTGGAAAAGTCAGCTGCTCAACAAATTTCAAAGCATAATTTCTCATAATAGTCAAGACACCAGTTACGTGTGGCTTAATGACAAAGGTGTGGATGGAGAAATGCATTGTTGTATCTATATCTGTGTCATATTGGACACAATACCTTTATTTTATTTATTCATCTCTATGTGGTGCTGAGGCTCAAACCCAGAGCTTCGCACGTGCTGGGTGAGCTCTCTACAGCTGAGCCACGAGCCCAGCTCTGATTTCTTCTTTGTGTGATCACAGAGTATGCTTGAGCAAACCTAAATAGCACAGCCTATTGCGCACCTAGTTGATTAAAATGTCACGGTGCAGGATATAACTATATAATTCGCCTCCAAAATCTGGGTGCTTGGAGTTTGTTGGGGTGTGGGATTTTTGAGGATTAGGGCAGAAGCTCAGAGAGGGGCTGCTTAAAAAACTAACACCCTGGCTCTGAACGTGGGTTTTGGAGTCAGACAAGGACTGCAAGCCTGACTCTGTCATTCCCTGCCTGTGTGAAGACAGGCTGATGACTTAACCTCTCTGACCCCAACTTTCTGGGAGCTAATAGAACGCCTACCTTCTAAAGTGATTTTATGAGAAGCACATGCACACCATCTGCCACGGGCTAGTCCACGTGGTTCTCCACACACTGGATTCATGACAGGGGTCAATGAACATTTTGTGTGAAGGGTCAGCTCATCAATATTTTAGGCTTGGGAGATGACCTGATCCCAGTCCTGACGGTTCAACTCTGCCTTTGCATCATGGAAGCGGTCTCAGCAGTGGAGGTGAATGAGCAGGTCTGTGTTCCAATAAAACTTTATTCACAAAGTTAGTCCCTGGACGGGGGTTGGCCAATCCCTGCTCACTCCCATCACATCCTGTGCACCTGGATTGACCTGGCATTGCACTGGCGCCATTTGACTAGATAAACTGGGTGTGACTTTGGTTGCTGGAGTAGTTATTTTATTTTATTTTATTTTTTGGTACCAGGGATTGAACTCAGGGACACTTGACCACTGAGCCACATCCCCAGCCCTATTTTGTATTTTATTTAGAGACAGAGTCTCACTGAGCTGCTTAGTATCTCACTTTTGCTGACTCTGGCTTGAGCTCTTAAAAACAACAACAACAGCAACAAAACCTTTATTTATTTTTATGTAGCCCTGAGGATCAAACCCAGTGCCTCACACATGCTAGGTAAGCGCTCCACCACTGAACCACAACCCTAGTCCGCTGGCTTTGAACTCTTGATCCTCCTGTTTCAGTGTCTGGAGCTGCTGGGACTACAGGCGTTGGTCACTGGGTGCTGGAGTGTTTTTATTTCTGAATTAATGACTTTAAAATGTAAATGACATCAGACACCCGGTGGCATTTATTTTCATTGCTTCTCTCTTTGGACTTCCTTTCCCTGCCCAGGTCTTCACCCCCACTAACTCTCTTCCTAAGGTGCAGATGCACTGAATCCATGTAACTTGCGCACATCCTACGTTAGCACACAACGCACTGCAGGGCAGTTTCTCATCAGGGTAGGGAGTGGGGACTAACAGGGAGATGCTGCTGACTGCCACTGCCCAGCATTGAGAGAAAGAGGATGTGAATGCAGAGTGCTAGCCCTGGAAGACTTCCAAATTCAAAATTTGAATTTTGCTTTTGGGGGAATGTGGATAGTTAAAATACACTGTCTAAGTGGAGGAAATCTCTGCTTCCTCCTTTACTGCTGTGAGCACGACCTATCTAACAGGATTTCTCTTCTTTACCCTTAATCCTCCCAGAATTCACTATTCAGATCTCCAGGGACAGCCTTCCGTGTGTGCCCCTCCGTGTGCCCCGGTCTGCTCATCCTGCGTGCCCACTGGGCATAGACCAGCGTCCTTTGACTCTTCCCGGCATGGCCAGCCGGCCCCCGTTTACCTAGAAGGAAGCTGTCATCCTGCGGGGTGGCGGGAGTCCTGGGGATTCAGTACAACCATCCCTGACCACCAGTGTCTTCCGGAGTCCCCAGCTGTTGACATCTGAACCTGAAGCCTTCCCAGATGAGGATTCCTACACATTCTAACTAAAAAAAGTACAAATGACTGAGGATCTCCTTCCAGAAATCCAGTTAACCCATTTTCCCTGTCTGGGGTAAGTACAAAAACACCCAGGCTAATTTGACATCTTGGTGGGTGGAAGGTGTCTCAACTGTCTTTAATCATTTCTCTGATAACTTGTTTATGTTTTCTTCAACCTAAATCACTGGCACACTGGGGAAGAGTAATAAGTTAATCAGTGCAATAAGTTCAACAAAAAGCTAGGAGACTAAGGTAACATCAGGATGGGTTTGCTGAAAATCTGTCTTTCCCACTTGATTTTGCCACTTCATTTTCCTGCATGTGACAGTTAAACCCTGGAAGAACCCTCCACCCACTCTGGCTCCGGGTCAGGCTGTGCTGATATTTCTAGTTGGAAGGCAGGGGCTGTTACTTCTTTGGCCATCCAGTCTTCTAATTAGATTTCAGCTTTGGGTGACTTTTCTTTTGCTCATTATTTTGCCACTTAGTCATTTCCATGTGTGACTTCTACAAATAAAAACAGAGAAACTTCTAGACAAATGAAAAGTGTGTTTTATTTACAAGAAAAAGTCTGTACACTGTGTATACATAAAAATATACAAAACCAAAATATAAAATATCAAAGTGTTAAAATGTGTACAAACACTTTTTTTTTTTTTAAAATGCAACTCCTGGAAAACCTCAGGCCTTAATTAGTTTGAAGAGTACACATTTAGTTTTTAAAAATCATCATACAAAAAAATTCCCAAACCTGTTAAAAAAGTTCACTGGTTTCCACTGGAAGGATTTTATAAGCATTTTATCTAGAACAAAATGGGATGTGTGTTACGAATGTTAGATTTTAACATTACCAATGCAGTTTATTTATTTGAAATTTAGCTATAGAAGACATTCCTTGGAACCAATAAATGTTTCTCCCCCTAATCTTGTAAAAGCCATGAGCTATTACAGGCAAACTCTTCAAAGTTCAGAATTAAATCAGGCTTGTGACTAGAATTCTGTATTAATGTAGTGCTTCTACCATCATTATGCCTTTGAAATATTTCTGTTATTCTTTTAATATTGTCAAAATGTGCAGAATGTGAGTGTGTATGTCTGGGTGGGTAGGTAGGGGAGTAATTTTTTTTTTTAAGAGAAGGACATAAAACATTTGCTTCCTTCTCTTAAAAAATTGGTGTTTTCATAATTAAAATAAGATTCATCATAAAGATTAATGAAAAAGACTATAAAACCAACCATGTGTGTAGATATGTATATATACAATTATATAACTATATCTACATGCACACTTTTATACTAAGAACTATATCAGTGTCTTTAATTCTTCAAATTTCATTAGCCTAAACTTGTAGAGAATATGTCAGATTATTTTTTCTCACTAAAATCCTTTATTCATTTTAATAAAACAAGAATCAGAACTTCCATGTTATGTCAGAAAAAGACCATTCATTTACCAAGTGTTTAAATAATGCCCGACAGAAACATGCAGAATCATTTCACAATGGAAATATCCAGAGTATAAAAAACAAGTTTAAACTCAGGCACATTTTAACTAAGCAATTGATTTCTAAATGGAGCTGCTTTGATTTGGGTGTGTAACCACAGGGTTAGAGACCTAAATCATCAAAAAGTCAGAAATCCAAACAGACAACATGACAGAACACAATCTGAGTCTAGTGTCCTATGTATTCAACCATGCACCTGTTGATAATTCCCCCCTCCATGCCCTTTCTCTGTCTTTCCCACAGCCAAGCAGGGGAGATCAGGTAACCTGACCACATGCACTGTGTGTTGACTTATAAGAAAACCTGGAGAAATTTGCTTGTGTCATTGGTGCATACGAAATGTTGTCACTCATCTAAGACTGATCCCACCTTATGCACCCAAACAGCACCTAATTAGTTCAGTAGACACAGGGTTCCTTACTCCCAGAAGGGCCCATCAAGAACATAAGATATAACCTGTTCCGGCAGAATGAACTGGCTCATAAACTCATCTTAGAGTTATCCAGTTCCTTGGATTTCCCGATTTTGAAAAAGTGAAGGATCATCTTAGTGTTGCTTTTGCCCACATGTTATGGCTATAATGACAGAAGACCACCGGAGAGTCCAGGATTGATAAAGTGGCTGAGGGACCAAGCAGATGAGACACATGGAAGTGCTATTTTTTGAGCTCTGTGTCCAGGGAGACCAGGAAAGACACAGTGATGCAAAGATGTGTCAAAACCTCTGCACTGCCTGGTGAAGCACAGCCCTGAGGCTGACACGCAGCTTTTAATCGACCATCTCTTGGTCCTGAGCACAAAGTTCTCCGCAGAAGCAGCCCCGTAAGAACGTGGAGGGGACGTCAGGGACGAGGCCCATCACTGGTATTCCGTGGGAACAATCCAGGATTGAGAATGACACACTTGTTACACACTGTCCTCCTGCCTCACCTGATCAACTGGAGAAAAAAATATGGGGAACCTAGATGTGTTTGAATTGTCATTCTTGGTCAACATTTGTTTCTTTACAAAAGTGACAACAAGAGATAGAGGGACACTGTCTTGAAATGCCAAGAAATGTGACATCTTAGTCCTGAGCGTAGACAAAGAACCCCCTGATAGCTTCAGATTGCACCATGACGATTTAACCAGCTTTCCTTCCAAAAAGAGGACAGATTTCTGACAGAGGTGGGGTTCCGTTTACTGTAACTACTCCACAGAAAGGCCGCGACTCTGTTTATGGGAGTTCCTAAGCATGGTATGTAAATTTAATAAATATCTGGCAAAATACTGCCACTTAGGGCCCATTCAGCTACTACTGAAAGCAGCCTTCATTAACTGTCGCTGTGTAACATTTGGGGAATTTAAACAATATAAACTTTTAAATAGAGGAATGCCCAGCCAACACTATATTAATATGTGTATCACACTTTCTGAATGTTTAACAGACTCTGATCCCCAAGAGTCTTTAGGGCCATAATAAATTCAAAAATCTTAATTAAGTTTCCTTTATGCTCTCCAGTCTTTCTTGTAACCTTCATGAAAGTGCCCTTTTAAAAGTACACATGCCGTAACAGAATGCTATTTAAAAATCTTTAAAGTGTTTTCTGGGGCTTTTGGACACGAATATTTATGTTGATCCCGATACATTATTCTCTAGCTATCATCCCATGTCACCCAAGACAGGGTGTCCTGGATAATATGGATGCCCGTAAGTGAATCCATTAGAGCTCTGTGAAAAGAACTTTAATAGTTGTGGAACATGGAAACATGGAAAAACTTGGAAGGCTTGGAAAATCCAAGGATTCCAGGAGGAAACACTTGTCCCACATTGTGACTTTCTCGTTGCATTCTAGAGTTACCGAAGCTGTTACACACGTAAACGGGGATGAGGCCGAGACCTTCTGGGAAATCGGAAACACGGCAGGACCACGTCTACCGAGATGTAAGTGAGCACACAGAAGAACCATCTCTCCCTTCTCATAGACTAGGAACAGGGCTCTCAAAATGGACTTTTACTAGATATTGTCAGGACTCAAAGTTTTCAATTACTCCCACTTTGTTACTGTAATAAGCCACAGGGGATGTCTGTTATCCAACTTGCTTTCTGCTGAGTAGAATAACTAAACAGAAGCTGTCAGTGTCTGTAAACCACTCTTGCTCAAGAAAGCAGTCCCGAGAGCATTCTGGAACAAACCAATCCTGAAACAAACAAAAAAACCTCTTCCACTAAACTCTCCTGACATTCAAGGACTCTGCAAGGGAAATAATATTCAATTAAGCTTCTGTCATTGCCAACGAGTTTTAACTGTACCACTGAGATAGTTTTCCTTTTAATGTTGAAATAATAGCATGTTTAATTAAGGTATCCCAAAATGTTTCTATTGTACTATCTTCATACCAAAATAAGAATAATAATAATCATGTATCAGTGACACAAGTTGAGATTTAAAAACCTGAATATAGCTACCACATTGGGGTGAAAATTTTCCCCTAATTGCATTTCCATCTGAAAATATTTTTTTCCTTGCTGTTAAAAAGCCATGCTTTCACACAATTTTATTTAATAATATGGCTTTGTCATGCTGTTGACATCAAACATACTGGTGAAAACAAGGATCGGATTTTTTAAATGTCTGTCAGTACAAAGAATCAGTGAAAATTTAGAGTACGTCACTGTCAAGTTTCCAACAGCTGATATAAACCTGCAAGAAATCTGTATAAAAGAGACAGGCATGCGTCCCCCACAGCCCGGGCTGGTGGCGCCACAGTCCTGTCCAGCTTGGAAGGAACAAGTCTGTCCCCTGGCTTCTCCTGCCAGGTTGTACCAATTGTCACATAAGTCACCTGCTACCCAAGAGCTGTGGGGTGGGCCTGCAGGCCTGGAGGCACAAGGTTGAAGAGCTGAAGCTGAGGAATGTCCTGTCCTGCTGCCTGCGCAGCCTCGTGACTGTGTGGACTTGCCAGTGATGTTGTCTGAGTGAAACCAAGCCTTGCAGGGAAACAAAAGGCCTGTCTGGGTGCTCTCGGGGGTGGGGCATTTCCTTGGACTGCTCAGGACGGATGATTTATGGTTTTAGAAACTGTCCTGATACGCACAGTGCAAAGCATTCAGTGGACAACGCAAAGAGGAGATGGGGGACACAAAGGTTGGAAACTTGTGCACCTGATCAGATACACGGGGGATTTTTTGCTGCCAAGATAAAACATCTGAGTGATATTTCAGGCATTCATCACAAAATCCAGGAAACTTAAGGATGGAAACATAGATACGCGACACGCTAGGTACTAGACCTCAATTTGGATATTTCTAGATAGAAACCATTTCATTACCCACCCTGACAAAGGGCACCACTGGCTTAAGAAAAGCCCAGCCTTTTTGGAGGTATCATACCCATGGTTATACATCTGTTTTCTTTTCATATATTCTTTTTTTTTTTTTGCATCTTTCTCGAGTATTTTTTTTAAATTCCATCTCTATATTCAAAGCAGTAATAAATACTCGATGGCTTTAGAAAGAGAAGAATTCTCAGGGTCACCACTACATTACAGTTTAAAGACTCAATACTACATTGTCTAAAATCTAGTTTCAAGTATTCTTTTGTGACTGCGAGGACAACAGTAGTACCTTATTGCACATTGATTCTCAAGAGTCACTTTTAAGAGTGTGCATTGATGGGTTTGGGTGCAGGGCAGTGCACAGCCTGGAAACCGGGCAGGACCACCTTGCCCTTGCGATGCAAATCCGCCTGGGTGCCCGTGTTCAGGCGCTGCACCAGGAGTTTCTCGTAGAGCAGCGGGTGGTAGGCTCCCAGGGTGCAGGCTGCATCGTAGTACAGCTCGTGGTAGTGGCAAAGCTCCGTCTGCCGGACAGACGGGATATATTCGTACACGTGTACTTCTCTGCACATGGACATCATGATGAGGATTCCTGACGTGGAAAGAAAATTAGAACTCCGTGAAGAACTAAGTCAAAGAGACCATTTTGCGGGGAGTGGTAATGACTGATGTGGCTGACTGGCAAGAAACATCTGCTCTGCACTTGCTCTCTTTACACCTGCAATGCTACAGCTTCCACTAAACGGAATACATGTAGCCCGTGGTGTGCTGAGGCATAGGAAGATGGAACCCTGAAGTTGGTTATCGTGGCGCCCACCTGTAATCCCAGATACTCAGGAAGCCGAGGCAGGAAGATTGCAAGTTTGGAGTCAGCCTACGAGACCCTGTATCAAAATTAAAAACTAAAAAAAGGGCTAGGGATGTAGTTCAGTGGTAAAGCACTTGGGTACCATGCATGAGACTCTGAGTTCCACAGAACAAAAAGAAATTTAAAAAACCTTCCAAGTTACTGATCATTTCCTCTCTGTTTCCTCCCAGGACTCCCAGTTTCCTTTCTTATTTCACAGAAAACCTACTTTTCAGCTGCAAATCTTCTGTTGGGCCAGCCCCAAGCTACTGTGATTGAGGTAGGGTCAACTGAGAGCAAGGAATTGGTGCTTGCTGGATACCTGATATATGGGCACCAACACATACAAAACTCTCCCTCCTACTTGGCAATGATAATCTATGATTTTTTTTCTCCCTTGTGTAAAAAATCATCTATGAAGAGTTGACAAGGTGAGTGAGGAAGCTCATCTGCCCAGGGAATTGAAATCTCCCTTTATCCCTAGTCTGATGTACATACTCTCTGGAAGTGGAGTTTTCCCAGGTCCATGTTTATGGAGCTGGATAGCTTTGATGCTTTCTAATTGGGACTATATTTTACCACAAGACTGGCTGTTCTCCTTCGCCTGGGCATGCATACACTGTGCTGGCTGCATCCAGGGAACCACTAAGGGACTGCTCTTCCTATCACAAGCATCATTGATTGATACACATGCAACCCTTCAGTGTTCCAGAGCTCCACATTGGCAGACCCAACCAAAAACATTCTAGAAAAACATGCATCTGTACTGAACATGCACCGGCCTTTTATCTCACCATTATTCCCTAAACAATACAGTATAACAACTACTTATTTGGCACTTACATTTCATTAGGTATTTTAAGTATTCTAGAGATGGCTAAAAGCATACAGGAGCATGTGCCTAGATCATATGCAAATGCTGTGTCATTGTGTGTAGGTATTTGAGCATCCATCAACTGTGGTGTAAGGGAGATCCTGGAACCAATTCCCCACAGACACTTAAGGATGACTGTATTTATTACATTTTCCCTGCACAATGTCATGAGGTGGCTTCAAGGACAACTTTTGCACAAAGGCATCTTATAAACTGGCAATAGAATCATACCCAGGAACCACAGGTGTCTGTTACCTGGATGTTTCTACGAGCCACTGACATAACTGCATCTGGGGGGACTAGGGTCAATTCTGTGTCAGTTGTGACCTTTGCATCTCTGGTTCTTAAACGGGCTGGGTCCAAAAGACAATGTCATGCTTAGAAAAATACATCAATCATGCAGTTGGCTCTCTTCCTAAAGTAGCAGTGTTCAAATTTGAGAATGAAAAAGAATGACTTGGGCAGCTTGTTAAAATGCAGTTGCTGGGATTTATCCTCATCCCCCAAATGTGGGTTCCATTGTTTGTGTTGGTGTATAGGAATTGATTTTTTAAAAAAATCCTAAATTATATATAGTGATAATCCATCACAGATGAATACATTTGTAAATTATAGATGAATTACCTAGAAAAATGATCATTTATTTGGATGCCATGACTAGGCTGAGTTGCTATAAGTTTCTAAAGACTTTCAATTTCTACATTAATCTAGTTGTAGTCCAATAACACACATTTCTGGACCGTGCTTGTCTTCCAACCAAGCTTTGAGGACCAGGCTGAAAAATAGGATCTCTGAGCTATCATAGGTAGTCAGACATCCTGCATGTGGACAGCTAATTTAGAAGTGAACTGCTACCCAAATCCCAGTAAGAAGAATCTTTGGTAGTTTCTCAAGATGGCCTTGTTCTTGTCTTGGTCTCAAAGTTACTGGATACTTGAATTTTATTCTAAAAAGTTTTCTAGAGAAAATTATTATTCTTGTTGCTAGCTAATTGCTACATTTCAAATCACATATCCCATAAGACTAGAATAAAAGTTATGTTTTCAATATAGTAAGTACACATATGATTTTCTTTTATAAATACTTCATACCTTAAAATAACTTCAAGAGCTTCACAAATGGAAGAATTTTTCAGTTTGTTCACAATCTGTCCAAACTGAAAGTCAACAGAGGTTAAGAAAGTGTCCTGAGTTATCTGCATAATTCTTCCTGAGTTTTACCTCTCTGGTGGTGAATTTGCAACAATGCTTTCCCATTTCACTTTGTTTTTCCATATGAACTTGTGGCTTTGTGTTATTCTGAACCTCAGCTGAGAGCATTCTAAAATTTCATTAATAGTAGAATCTTCCCAGAGTCTTTAAATGGCAGTCAGCAGTAGTATACTGGATACTGGAATTGGTATGAAAGCACCTTCAAAAGGAAGTTAAAAAACCGTTTTGCAACTCATTGGATACAGATGAAAGGTGGACAAAGAGAATTATGGTTCCAAAGGGGAAGGTACTCTTTAACATTTAAAAATTTTCCATCATCATGGTTAGTTCATTTGGTATATGCATACTTGGCTTTTTATTTTTCTTAAGGATGCCATTAATCATTTAGATTCAGATTCTGTCATTTAATAAATACTGAAAATAATTATTAGATGTGGTTAAATCTGTACATCAGTTTTCCTAAGAGCTGTTAATTATACATAGCAATACATAAAAACCTGAAGAATAAATTTCTTGAAACTTTACTAAGTTTCTACTGAAGAAACTTACTAGATGTAAATGTCTGGAAGTGTGTAATAGTGCTTACATGGTTCAGAGTATGAGTGCTAAGGAGCAGGTGGGGAGGGGATACTGCAGGCAGACAGGACTGAATTGGGGAAGAGCGGAGCCTTCAAGAGTTATTGGAGTCATCTTCAATTAACTTCAACATTTATCAAGCTAGGCACAGGGCAAATCATTGGGAATTTAGAGAAACTTTCTTTTAAAATATTAAACTAAAGAACTCATCTTTAAATTAAAGACAGGGGCCAGCCTACAACCAGTCTTAGGATATCTGGAGAAAGTATTCTACTTGTCATGCTGAGAAAAACGTTTGATTACTACCATCAGCATCTCTTGGGAAGTGCTAGAATGCTGAGCCTCATCATCCACAAATGACATAAATACCAATAGCATACGGCTTTCAAATGGTCTTTAAATTACCCCTGAAAACGTACTGTGTGGGGAGTCCCCCACACACCCCTAAGTTTGATGATCTGCCAGGAAGACCCACAGCACTCGGCACACAGCCATACTTGTGACTATGTTTTATTAGGACAAAGAGTACAACACAAAGTCAGCAAAGGTAAAGGTGCATGGCAGGAAGCCAAGGGGAAACTAGGAGCAAGCTTCCAGAACCCTCTTCCCAGGAAATCACACGGGATGGACTCAATTCCTCCAACAGTGAGCCGTGACGTCTACTCCTCGTCCCTCTTGAGTTCATCTGTGCAAATCCTAATCCTTTATGTGAATTAAGAGGTAGGGCCTCTGGGGGCAATTAGATCATGAAAGTGGGGTCCTCCTGAATGGAATTAATGTCCTTATGAGAAGACACATCAGAGAGGATCCCTTCCTATGATGCCACGTGAGGACACAGCAAGAAGAGGTTACCCACACCAACTAACCAAACAAGGTTGCCCACACCAGCAGCCAAATTGGTTCATACCTTGATCTTGGACTTCCTGGTCTCCAGAACCATGAGAAGAGAAATTTCTATTGCTTATGACGCACAGTCTATGTTATTTCTATTACAGCACCCCCAAATGACTCGAACAACAATACATGAATTATGGCCAACCAGGGAAGCTTGTCAGAGATTTGGTATACAGAGTTTTTACTGGGAGCTTGTCATACAAGCAATCTCAGCCTGGCACATAAACAAGATTTTAATCTCTTAGAAGGAAAGTAAATGTCCAGCATAACCCATTTTCTTGCATGTAACAGGCATGGAACTTTTCTGAATGCCTAGTTCCTAGAAGCCAGCCAAGGGTTAAACTTATAAGCAGGTCTTCCTAAGGATAAGCAGCCAAGTCTGCCAGGTTAATTTTGTTTTTTCCTGCACTGATACCATATATGCCTAAATTCAAAATATCACCTTACTTCATAATCATTTCCCCATGCTAGACTGACAAGGGGAATTCACATCTGGTTAGGCTAAAAATGTTATTGACTTCTTTTTTCATTTCCTCTTTAATATTGGCTCAGGATTATCTAAAATGCAAGGAGAATACAAATCACCACATATCATGCAATTCAGTAAAAAACAACTCTAAAAATCACTTAAGAGATTTTATGTTAAATAATGTTGTTTACCAACTACCAAAAAATTAACTGCTTTTATCACTAACAAAGTTTTACTGCTTTCAACATGGAATTGGACTTTTTGAAAGGCAAATGAACACTTAAATACTTTTTAGTATATTTTTTTCAAGCCAGTCAAATGGGCACTCAGCCACCTATTTAAGATCTTTAAGCAGAATTCAACTAATATTAAGTTTTTATATGGCCAATTTTTACAGATGAGTCCATACAAGGGATTAATTTGAAGAAAAAATATTGTATTTTCTAGGCAATCATGGCTCAGGAGGCATTCATTTGCCAAACTGTGCTTTTAAATATTGTGTCATGCAACATAATTATCAAACCAATTAAAATGCTTTTCAACTGTTCTTAATAAAATGTCATGTTATATGATTTCAGCACAATAAGCAAGTGGACACTCATTTATTTGCTTTAAAACCTGGATTAAATAGCACTCTTGAACCCATGGTCAGATTATCACAAATTCTGAATGAATAAGGTTCTCTGCAAATCTCTATTTGCAAATAGAGATATATTTTGTATTTTACCAGAATCTGGTACAATCATTGAGCTTAATTGTACTTACAGAAAAATTAAGTTGATTTTTACTTGGCTGCATATTTAAAATAGCATCCCAAATCATTAAGAATAATGGAATTTTCTCCTTGATGAAAATATTATTTCATCAAATAACAAAATGAGCTATGTGTATAAAAAGAACATATTTCAAGTAACAGGAGATAATATTATCTTAAATCAATTCTAATAAACAGTTGAACAAAATTCATATGTGATGTAAACTGGGCATTTCTGAGAAAGACTGATGGTTCATTGCAAAACAGTTTTCTGAGTGAGTGGTAAAGGTGAGAGGCTAAGTATATTAAATGTGCCAGGTGATTGGAAATCTAGCAGATGTTTTGTGATTTCTCCATAGATTTGATCATAAAGTTAGAAACTATGAGAGCCACACTTAATATTCTTTCAATAAAATAAGTGACTTTATAAGTGACATTTCTAGAAAATATTTGTAATTAAAAGATGGTTTGAGAATTTGAACTTGATGCAGTAAAATAAAAATTTAAAAAGCATCTAACTCATTAAAGGAAATAAAAATGTAAAAATAATACTGGAAGGCCAGTTTTTAGCTTGTTTATATTGTATTATTTGATTCATTATTTACAGAAAAATGCATTGTTGTTCCTAATCAAACAAATTTGTGGCACATTTTACGCAATCACACACACAAAAAAGGACATTAAGTGGCTTATTATTTTGTGTTAACACTCTGAGTTTGGATGATATATTGGAAAATTAGATCCCAAAATGCAATATAAAATTGGAAAGAAAGGAAGTTATGACTTGTTAGGCATATTATTCTTGTGTATATATTAAATAGCCTGAAATTATAGTGTTTGCCTCTGTGAATTTCAGAACTATTACTTACAATATAATCAGTAGAGGCTGGCTTTGCAAAAGAGAGTGAGGGTGTTCATGTTTTCTATTATAAAAAATTGGCAACTGTACATTCTAAACAAGCTCCATGTCTATGTGCATGTTGCATGGGAGGCCGGGCTGTCTGTCTCGTGGTACCCCCTGGTTTGCCTGGATACCTTCTGTATGTAGGTAGCAAATGTTAGCCAGGCTTTCTGACCCAAGGTGAGCTCACTCATCTTCTATAAAATTATCTAATATTATGATGGCAAAAGAGAAGCCGTGGGATTCCAGGTATATCATTCTTTACTCAGTTAGGCTGAAGCAGAATCAAAATGACTTCATCGCACCAAATAACATGGTAAAAGTCTCTAGTAGGCAACTAGGGATGAAATAGAGAAATGCTCCTCATATGTGAACAAGTAGCTGCTAACTGTCTGAGGGTAAGGAACTTAAACTGAAAAAATTACTATGCTTCAAAGAAACCAGTCCTCATCTAAATTACCTTGCTACATCCTTTTAATTTTCAAGATACTTGTGCATCCCAGTAGGTGTATGAATCCCTTTAGAGAAGGGAATAGTATGTAGAATACATCTCCAGTGCCATCTACTCGTTATTTCTTTCTGTGAATTGTGAGGACAGATACGGACTCTGATATAGAAATTCAACTAGTTAGTCATTAGGAAAGTGATTATTAGTCAGCACTTCGCCACAATCATCAAAATGCCATAACCTTTGCTCCAATATTAGTACTTCTAGGAATTTATTTTAAGGAATCAGCTTGAAGGAAAGAAAATTTTAGATGTCATATATATATAAAATAAACTTACAAAGTATGTGTTAGTAGATGAATATAGTAGTGACTCATCAACATAATTGTTTGATGATATGTCAACCAAAATATTCAACAACTAAAGAGAGGCATAAATTATGATATACCTATCTGATATAATTATATACATCCTCTGTAATAGCAAAGGAAACCAGAGTCTATATTCACCTTGATTATAAGCCTTTAATGAATATGCTGCTTGGAAATACAGTCTTATTTGACCCAGCATAAAGTTTTAGATAAGACACATCACAACCATAGTAAACAGTGAATATTAGTTATTGTGATCAGTCACATAAAAAACCCAAGGTTAAAAGGACTGTTTGAGTTATAAGCCAATTAACTGGGGTTTAGAGATGGTAAGTAGCTTGCTCAAGCTCAAACTGCTCTTTGGGCCAAGATTTGATTCTTGAGAGTTCACGGTGTTAATCACAATGCACATGCCAAGTGATAGATTGAGGAGGGGGCCATCCTATGCATGGAAGTTAAGAATTCAAGAGAAAGCCCTCACCCTCACACTCTCTGCTTCACTCATTTGCTCAACACACATTTACTGTGTGTTTGTTCTGTGGTGTCGCTTGCTGAGACAGGGTGAGGTCATCATACCAGTGTTAACACCTCAATGTGGTCAAGACTTGGAAGACATAACAAAAGAAAACCAAGATGGCAGTTCCAGGAAGTGTGTGTGGGTTATTTCGTATTTAAAAATGTTTAAACATTTAGTTAATAAACTTACTGCCTTGCTTTTTAGAAAGACTACAAAGTTCTAGGAGATTCCTCAAAAAAGTTGCAAAGAGGGCTGGGGATCTAGCTCAGTCAGTAGAGTGCTTGCCTAGCATGCACAAGGCCATGGGTTCAATCCCCAGCACCTCCAAAATAAATAAATAAATAAAATAAAAAATAAGTTCCAAAGAAAAGCTATTGAGCCAAGATAGTCATTCTCTTCTCTAGGGTTTGGTTAGGCCTTGGACCACAATCTTTGTATGGATTAAAAAAAAAAAAAATCTGTAAACCTCCCCAAACTTACATGTTAATATTATGGGATTTCTTAAAAACTTAAGTCATATTTCACTTACCTTATTACTGAAGGTCAAAATGCATATGAAAAGTTATTTAAAAATGTCTTGAAAAATAATGATCAGTAATCAATGTGCAACATTTTGAGTTAGGTTTCCATGTTTAAGTTCAATGAATATTCATTTCTTAATCGTGATTTTTCAAAACATTTTGCAGGTTTGCTTAGCAATAATAGGGTCTCAATGTTTAAAAAAGTAGAAAACATGATTTTAAAATATCATTTTAGAAATTTGAAAGAACTAACTTAAGTGTACATTATAGATATTAAAATTTTAATGAGTATCTTATTAATACTAAAGTGAATGTATAAAGGGAGAATTCATTTAAAATAAATATAGGTTTGTATTATGCAAAAATTTAATGGTTCACACACATTCTCTAATTCAGTTATTATTTTAAAAGCATACTAAATTACATATAAGATTTGATAAATTCCTATGTGAATTACAAGCTTCTGAAAAGAGATGTTTTCCCAACAATAAATTTTGATGAAAAGGTATTGAGATTTTTCTTCCATCACATGATTAATGTGTTCTTCAAATCCTACAACTTTTGTTGTTTCTCTTGAAGCAGAAAAGGAAACTTATAATAATTTTCAGATAACATAAGAATTTATTTAGTTGCAAACAAAGTATTTCTGTCCAAATTTGATTTCACTAGGAAATCTGATTTTATTCCTCTTTGGGAATGATACTATACATGTTCTGCAGCAGAGGAAAGACTTAACCCTGCCCTAGGGTACTGAGATCAATTCTGATGCCCAAACATCTCCACTCCCACTAATGAAGAAACACGCAGACTGATGCACCCAGCAGAAATTCCTTCTAAACTCTTTTTCTCTTCAACATTTATTGCTTCCTTTTCTCCCAGCAGACACACACACACACACACACACACACACACACACACACACACACGCACACACACCCTAATCCGACAAGGCATAACCACATGGTTTGCAAGCCATCAAGGAGACAGTTGGTAGTGGGCTAGGGTTTGCTAAGGAAGGTGTAAAAACAACGTTAGCCTTCTAGAATAGAAGGTATTGGATGAAATGTCTTAGTAGTCAATTCAGGCTGCTCCAAAATTGAGTGACAGAGGCTGAGGAGACCAAGATCAAAGCATTAGTAGATTCAGTGTCTAACGAGGGCTTTGCTTCCTGGCTCAAGGATGGCTCTTTTCGGTGCATCTGCACATGGTGGCAGAGGTTAATGAACCTTTGGGAGCCTCTTATATGAGAGCATTAATTCCAACCACGATGGCTAAACCTTCCTAACCTAATCACTCCCAAAGACCCAACCTGGGACCACCATCACTTTGCGGGGGTTGTTATGGCTTGAGTGTGAAGGGTTCCCTGGACAACCCATGTGTTGGAAACATGATATCCAATGTAGCAATGTTCAGAGGTGAAATGATCAGATTGTGAAAGCTGTGACCTCATCCACTAATATCAGTGGATTAATCCAATTGATGGATTAACAATTTGAATGGACAAACTTGGTAACTGTAGGCAGGTGGAGCATGCTGGAGTAAGGAGCTCACTGGGGCATGCCCTTGGGAATATTTTGTCCCTGGCTCTTCACTCTTTCCTCTGCCACATTGTCCCCTTCTGCCATTATGTTCTGCCTCACTCAGGCACAGAGCAATGGAGGAGGCCAACCATGGACCGAGCCTCAAACTGTGAGCCTGAAAGAAACTTTTCTTATTCTAGATTGTTCTTGTCTGGTATTTGGAAAGTGATGAAAACTGACTCATATAGAAGGTGAGGATTTTGCCATATGAATTTAGAGAGGATGTAAACATGTAGTTCATTGCACCAAATCATCCCACCAAATGTTATGGAGAGGATGGTTTTCTGAAATCAATGGGAGTAGATTTCCTAACTTATAACCCATTAATCAGTATTCCCAATAAAACGGGATATAGAAACAAACAGAAGTTCACTTTAAAAAATGACATTTACAAGCAGCTATTATGTATGTCACTTCACAATAATTTTTAAGAACATAAAATCTGTTTATTAGTAATGGCAGTAAATTTTATGGCTATGTCTTCAAAAGAAATGAAATGCATAATTGCATTTGTAGTTAAAAATCTGGAATGTAGGGTTTAATGCTACACAATTTCAAAGACAAAGATCAATGTTATATTTTTAATAATATTGTCTTAATAATAACATTGTTAATATAATAATAAATATATAATAATAATATAATTTTTAATAACATTGTTTTAACTAAACACAAATAAAAATAATCATTCCACTTGTGTTTCAACATTGTAACAAAGACGTGATCAGTATGAGTAAGTGATGAGCGGGAATCCTGAGTCCTCTCACTGAGGCCAGTGCATATTTGTTGGAACATATACCAATATGCACTAGTGTTCTGAGATTTTTAAAAAGCTCAAGGCATCGTTTCCAAAGTGTGGTCTTAGGACTAGCATCATCACCAGTTGAAAACTTGTTGGAAATGAAAATTCTCACCACCTCCACCTACTCAGAATCACTGAGTAATTTGGTTTAAAAAGCTGTCATAGACACCCTCAAAATTGGCTCTGAATGGTTTCTGCCCGCTAATCATGCCTCCATGTAGTTTTCTTCCCACGAGGGAGCTGACTTATTTAATGAATAGCATATAACAAATCTGATGGTTTATGGCATCATAAAAACACTGTTACTTCCTCTTTGCTCTTTCTCTCAGACTCCCTGCTCTTGGGAAGCCAGCACCATGTTATAAGGGTGCCCAAGCAGCCTGGTGGAGTAAGGAACTGAGGCCTCCAGTCAACAGCCCTACCAACAAACCATTTTGGAAGCACAGACCATCCAGCATGGTCCAGAGGGCTCAATTGTAACCTCATGAGACTTTACAAACCAGAATAATCCAGTCAATCAGCTCCTGGATTCCTGACCTACAGAAACTCTGTAAAGGTGACACATGCTTATTGTTTTTAGTAGCTAAGTTTTGCTTTGCAGTGAAAAGAATACACATCATGGGCAACCGTGATGCATGATAACCTTTGAGAATCACGGAACTATAACATGCATTCATGGATGGTTAAATCCACAGGTGTGCAACCCACAGATGAGGAGGGCCAACTGTACTTACTTCATTTTGTTTTTCAACTATTTGCCAGACTGAGAATAAAAACACAGTGGTGGCCAGAGTAGATACTGCCCAGCCCTTTTCGCATCCTGCTCCTTTCAATGCATTTGTCACAGTTTGTAATTACCTTTCGTTTATGCACACATACCTGTGCATCATAGTCCCCACCTCCTCCACTTCACTGCATGTTCCAAGTGGGCAGGACCTTTGCTTGGTACACAGGAGGTGCTCAATTAGTATCCACTTGGTGGATGACTCCTTTCTCGATGAATTGAGCCTCTTGAACAGTACCAATCACACTACATTTAAGGGGCATCTCTCTGGGAACCTAACTTCCCTATTGAATCCATTTCCATAAAAAGAAATGTCTTTCATGTTCAAAACAGCCAACTTTTAGAGCTCCTTTATTTCACATTCTTATATCCCTAAAAGCATATAAGAAAATGCAGGCGATAGGTTTGGAAATATAAGTCACCAAATCAGAGATAATTTTTCACACCTGAATGAACATGTCAGTGAAGAAAGTAATTCTCACAGCTTTATCTGGAGCAAAGACCTATGTGGGTGGGTCCAGCAGGAGGTGAGGGACGCTGCCAAGCTGTTCTGTGGACAAGGGCCCACCCTGGCCTGGCGACCTGTGTACCAAGGGCACAGTGTTGGACTGTGCAAACATTCTGATCCCTCCTAATAGCTCTACCATGGGTTCTTTTGTTTAGAAGCGGATGTTAGAGGTGAGAATGCTTGGATATGATGACTACTGAGACAACAGGTCAATACTTTTCAACGTGACCTTCAAACGTGAAGAGGCTTGTGGAAAATACTTTTTGATTAAAAAAAAACAAAACTCATTGATCTTTTTTAAAAAAAAGTTGTTATGGCAGACAGATTGAGATGTGGGTGACATCATTCAACTGCTATTGAAAATGTCACATAAATGATAAAACAGACTGTGGCTCTCAGCCTGTTTCTGATCAAGACCAAAGAGGAGAACAAAGACTACAACAGCATCAGGGAACTTACTCAGAGGGTGCTGTTAAAGCTCACCCAGGCTGCCTCTCCTGCCCATCCTTAGTGAGAGCTCTCACACAACCATGGTGAGGCTCAAGAGGAGGAGGGGAATTTAACAAAGTCAGACTATGGCTTCTATTGTATCTTCAATCCCGCCCCTACAGCACAGCCTGATGAGTGGGAACTTATCAACTTGCTGTTTTTCTTTCATTGGTAAAACGTAACATTGCTGCCCTGCACAACTTTCTGTGACAACGGCAGAGTTCTCTATGCGCACTGTCTGATATGCAAGCCACCAAGAACACGTGGTTGAGAATTTGAAATGGAGCTACTGGGGCTCAGAAACAATTTATCCTCTTGTCTAATTTGAATTAATTGAGATTTAAATAGTCACATGTGGCTAATAGCTGCTGTATTGGATGAGGCAGTGCTAGAAAATAATAATGATTGTAAATTGTCAAGATACCTTATCCGTCTAAAGATTTTATTATTATTATTATTATTCCTGTTCCTTGCCTGAGGATATCAAAGAACAAAGAATGAAGCAACTTCACCAAAGTCAGAAAACTAGCAAGTGGCATAGAAGGATTGAAACTCACACTTAGGTATCCCTGACCTACAGTCTTGCAAAGACATTGAATTGCAATTTCCTTTTCATGCAAAGGAAGCCTTAAAGGTGATCATGAGTCTTTGCAAGCTCTAGACTCTAGGTAAATAGCAATCAAAGGAAGCTGGTCCTATGTGGCATGATGTCCTTCAACAAAATGTGTGGGCAAGTACTTTTCTTGCCAACAACAACATAACTTTTGAATTTTTAAAACTACATGTCAATAATAATTATATCGGACAGTCCCCCCTTTTGTCCTAATCATTATTCACACAAATTCAAGGTGACAACATGAAAAGAAGCCTTTATAAAACTTGTGCCACATTCTATTATGCTGTCCAAGCATTACTCTATCCTGTTTACCCTTTGCTGACAAACCAGATAATACTTTCTCTCCTAAATCAAAAGGATCCTATGAAACTACACAAAAGATAAAGAATTTGGAATTTCATGGGTGATTTGGAAACAAAGAGTTTCAAACATGGCTTTAAAGAAGGGGGAAAAATAAGACTTAAGGAAAATAATATGCAGTCCTATTGTAAATTTTTCTTCTGGAGTCCTACGTAAAACATTTCACATTATCACAATAGTATAAACCCACTCCAAAATGTGCAGGCCTGAAAGCCTTGCTTCCAGATATATGTGTATCCTGCATTCATAACCAAACAAGCATTATCTCCCTAAATCTCTCTTCTATTCATAGGGACCTTTGCGTAGCCCAAGGGTGGATCAGCGAGGTAAATTCATTGAAATTGGGATAGCAACAAAACCAATATCCTTTGGTTTTCCTGTAGTCTTCCTATCACTTTGGGGATCTAAGATATGCCTCAATATTGACAACTTGGATAAAATCAAATAAGTAATTGGTGATAAGCTGAAACATAAAGAAATGGAGCAAAACCACAAATTTTGAGGTCTAACACCTGGCTGAAAATATATAGGCTAAGTGTGATTATCTTGATATATATAAATCCATTCTTGGATTAGAGCTAGTGGACTCTCCAGTTAAGAGAACTCTATGTGATACTAAAACTAGTCTCATCAAAGCTCTTACCTACCAGTAACCTTAAAATACACTGTACTGTCTTAGGGTCACAAATTCAGCTCCTCGGTCTGGCACCCCATAAGCAACTGAATGGGGGTGAGTAGTGAATTAAAGAGACTCATAAATTCCTGGACATGTTTCAATTGCCTCTCACCAAGGGGTAGGGTCTATGTTGCTTCCCCATGAACTTGGTAAACTCTGAGATGGCTCTGATCAACCGAATAGCACCCATGACATGGTGCAAGTCTCCGGGCATTGCCTTTAAGAACGTGACAACCTCTGTTTCCTGTCTTTTAGAACACTCTCCCTAGGATCTTGGGCTGCCGTTTTAAGAATTCTAGTTACCTTGGGACCACCATGAAAGAGAATGCAGGCTCATGCTCAACAGTCCCAGCTGGGGTCTGGTTTTAGCTCTCCCTGCCAAGGGGCTAGACCTGTAAGTGCAACTATTCCACAAAGCATTGAGTACCAGGTGACTCCATCAACACTGTATGGAACAGAAAATCATCCAGGCTGGCCCATGCTGAAATGTTGGAGGTGTTTGTTTATATGGTAATAGATAACTGGAAAAGAGTATTTCTCATTTCCTTGGCCTAATCTCTAAATACACCTGTTAATTGCTCTACTATATAACCTGACTATGTTTATTGAATACGAGGTCCTGCCCAATTATTACAATTTTTAATATACACATACCAATGAAACCAGAAGATGGAGGGTTTGGCTGAATCTTCTCCTTGGTATTCTCCTGGATAATGTCCCAAAGCTGCCATATAAATTTAGGATGAAGTATGTAAAATGGTTGCGTTGGATTTCTCTGACGGTGTTGAATATATGGCGTGAATAGGTTGTAATCTGGCTTCTTGTACCACTAAGGAAAAACACACACACACACACACAATCAAGCACAGGGAACTACAGTGTAAAAAGGAGACAGAACAGCATGCAAGCAAGTGGATGTAGATGCTGAGGGTCCAGGTTGGAGATAGAGGGAGCATGGAGGACCGTGACTTATCATGGTTATAGATACTTCCTAAGGGACAAGTATGAAGCAAGACCAGGGTTCTAGCTCTGGCAGAGATGATGCTTTGCTTTTTAACAAAATGAGAGAAAAAAAAAGATAAATCAGGGGTTGTTAGGCTTTTGCAAAGGGTCAGATGATAAACACCTGAAACTCTGTGAGTGGTCTCTGTGGCTATTACTAAGTGCTAATGGTAGCATTGATTAAGATAGGTGGTTGCCAGATTTAGCCAGCCATAGTTTGCTGATCTTTGTCATGAATAGTGTGTTTCAAAAAATAAATTTTCCCAATTTTATCTATAGTGAAAAAGTGGACCATGGCCCCCAGGGCCCAGGAGCAGGGATGCGAAGACTGACTGGGATGGAGTGACATGGGAACTCTTGGGGTGATGGAACTGTTCCCTTTCTTGATTATGATGGTGGGTACATGAGTGCATACATTTGTTAATATTCATGAGAATGTGCATTTGCACTTATTGTAGGTATACTGTATGAAAAACAAGCAGTAAGGTTGGATTAAAAAGGATCTTCAGAAGTGTGTCAGGTGCCACCATAAAATGCAGCTTGGAGAAGATGTGTGGGAAAAGGCTTAGCTCGAAGGGCCCTGAGAGCACTGTGCTCACTTTCAAGTAGATGCCATGGGTATACCATGGGGGTATAGGAAGATCCCAAGTCATTGTCCAAAGCTGAAACATTTCTGTGGTTTTAAATTGGGGGTCTCATGGACAGATTTTGAAAATTTTTTTCTGCAGGTGATTCTGATTTGCACCTATTATTAAGATGTGGTGGCAATCAATGTTGAGCCTCAGTCTTGAGATGGATGGTGACCCACACTCCTTCAGGACAGAGCCATTCTGTCTTGGATAGCTTTCTTAGAATGTTACCTGTTAGAGCCCTCACTACCTGGCCTCCACATTCATCTTTATGAATTAAGTCCCAAGTTTTCAATTTTGTGAATATTTCAATGAAATTAAATGGGTACATTAAAACAGGTTGGAAATCAGAAGATGATACTTACATTAATTAATATTAACTAACATTATTATACTATAATATAGTCATATTCTTCCCATTAGTGTTTTTATTATTCAATCACATGATTTATTATATAATTATATATTATATGCTACAGTTAACTTTTTACAGGTGTCGCACATCTAAATGATAACACAATGGGTTAAGGAAGTTGCAGGCTCTCTGGTCATGGCAAAAACGAGTTAAAGACATTTGCATAGTTGATAACATACCTTGCTAGGCTAAACATTGTCCACCTTTTCCAACCCTCACTAAAAAAGAAGCTCACTAGTTTTTCATTCAAAGCTCCATTAAAAGTGGCTAGCTGTTTGCTTAGGTAGATGATGATTTGCCAGAAGGTCCCAAATGCAGACTGCTTATATTTTGATGACTAGCAATAAACTTGTTTCAGCTCTATTGCATAAAATTTAACAGGTTCAGAAGCAGAAGGCAAAGAGGAACACTCAAGGAAAACCTGGAACAGGCTCCATTTGAATAACAATGAGCTGTGGATGCACAAAATTTAGATTTTCTTGCCAACCACTTTTAATTTATTTCCAAAGGTCTTGCAACCACTCTGAGGGGGATGTCTTCCGGTCACATTAGAACCAGTGTAAGTTTAATCAGCCCAACCTTCAGTACAGCTAGGAATTTCTGAGCCTTTAGATATGTACATCTTTCTTCCATTCCTCTAGAACAAAAGCAGTTTAGCATTTGACGGATAACGTTCAAGTGTACTGCCATACCTGGGCATCAACATGTGTGCACACCTATGTGCTCAGTTAGGACCCATGATCAATTTCATTCTGTTGACTGCAATTCTTGACCTGCTCCCATCATTTATCAGTCCGAGGCCCTGTCTGAACACGGGGGTCAGGGCATCAGGGAAACACTTACCAGGTTAAGATTTGCAGAATAAGGAGCTGGGTCCCAGGCCACCAAAATGACGTCTTTATACAAAGAACTTTCAATGAAGTTATGACTGGGGTTGGTCAGAATCTGCAAGCACATAGGGAAAAAAAGTTCAAATGCAGCCAGTGTTTACTACTTCAAAAGCATATTTTTAAAAAAGAGCTCAAAATTTAAAAGAGGGTTCCAGAGCAAGGAGAAAACGGCTTTCTATTTGCCTTTGGGAGAGGGACAGAGGCTTCTATCGCACACTCAGGCACTTAAAGAATGTTTAGGGAAATGAGAAAAATATATCAGTTTACATTTTTCAGCACTAGCACCACTAGCACCATAGCTAGTGGCCTGAGCTCTAGCCCCTGGAACACAGAACTCCCGGCTAATTCAAGTCCCCGACCCTCTCTCTAATAGCCTCCACATGTAATTCAGACACAGTGTGGGTGTGAATGAGCTGAGTTACGAAGCAGCCTCCAGAGCGCCAGCCACAGTCCTCCCTCTGTGGCCCTATCTGGCTCCGGTTGAATTCGTCAATTTCAGCTGCCAATCATCTTTTTATAAAAACTATCATTTTGGGGGAAAATTCTGGTTTTTTTCCCCCCTCAATTTTAAGAGGCAATTTTTTTTTACCATTATTAAAATGCACTTTTTTAATATTTTAATGTGTCTGCGGTTAGGATTATCTTACAGGCAGCATGTATTTTAATTCGGTCGGATTTATCTCTTCTTCTCTGAGGACTTGTTATTAAACGAGTTGTGGATCTTACAGCCAATGATATCTCTGAATTAAGGAAATATGGTAATTGTTTCTTACCTCGCTGCAGGCTGCCTGGTGCAGTGAACTGTACACAGAGCTAATCGTTTGTTCTGCAAGCAATTTTCCATAAATCACTTATCACCTCATATTTTTTCTACCTATTTTTTGAAACTCTAGAAATTCTTGTAGTTTGTTCTGAGAGTAATTTTGCCATAAATTTGGAAGACATTCTTATTAAGAACATGAAGAAAAGAGGTATTTTCATTTTCCATTAAACAACTCATTTTCAGCTTTTAAATTTTCAAATAACAAACTCAAGTTTCAAAGATAAAATAGAGACCCTCAGATTTTGTGCCTTTGTTTTTCTCCATGACCTTCATTGCCATGATTTCTTTTAAGCTGAGTTGCCTTTTCTCAGCTCACAAAGTGGAATATGGTAAGTCTATGATTACAAAAAATTCTATTTCTATATCTATTCTGATTTGTCCTTTGATCTTACTTATTTCTTCCTTGTCATAATTCACATCTAAATTCTTGTTTCTCTGCTTTTTTCATCATTAATTTTTATAATTACAAGACCCACAAAAATAAGCAAGTATCATGGTTATGGACAACCAGATCATTTCTGTTCACTCATCCAGTTAAATTATTTACCTACAGAAGGTACCCCTGTGAAAAACTCCATCCATCTTACCTGGGAGTTAATGATGCGCACAGTGGTTTTATTTCCAACATCTCTCTCATAACCACGTGTAGGAGCAGAATTAAATCTCAAAACTGCATCATGAGAATCTAAGGGTACATAAATAACAAGCTTGCTTTTTCTTTCTATAGAATACATTATCTTAAAAAAATACACCATCTAGGGAAAATATTTAAATAAATCTTTCAATACCCGAAACTAATCAGACACCACTAGTAAAATTAACATATCCATACACACATTTTTCAGATAATTTACTGCTGATTTATGATGTCATCTTGGCTAGGGAGACCAACATGGAGATATACATGCCATCACACACTGCATCATGGCATGTGAGTCAATAATGGATCATGTATAAAACAGAGGTCCCATGCAGATTAGGTTGCCTGGTGACATTTGTGACTATCTTAGTTTATGTAAGTATATTCTATGATGTTCACACAATGTTGAAATTGCCTAATGAATCATTTTTTTTTCTGAGTGTATTCCCGTTAAGCGACATGTGACACGTTAAGTGACATGTTTGGGTGTGTGTGTGTGTGAGTGTGTGTGTACTCAATTACAGGTGATCCTGTTATATTCAATGCTTGTTTTCTTTTCACATTCTTTACAAGTGACGCACTTTATGCAGCCATTCCCCCAAAGGTTCCAAGCCATTTGGAAGGTGGATCTACAGGAGCAGGTACGGGCTGCTCAGGGTCTGCTGGTCCTGGGCTTCTTACTACCTGTGGACCCCTGAAGTTGGTTATGGTGATAAAGAACTGCATCTAACGCTACTGCCTTCACAAAGATCAAGGGCACCTCTCCCAGGGCGAAAGCCGCAGCATCCAATTCCACCTTGCTACCTTTTGGTAAAGGTTTCTGCTTAAAAGAAAACCGACCCTGATTTCCATGCAGCCTTCATACTGGAAGGCTGCTGAAGTCAACAGACCCATGTGAGAGCAACCTGCGTCTTCCGTGTTCTCAAAGCCATGGCTCGACTGACGGTGCAGCCCTGGAAACCAATGTCACCACCGGCCAGCCTCCTTATTCTCTGAAACGGGACACTGTGGACCACCATGCTTGCCCTTAAACATCAGTCTCCATCTCCCTTCATTCAACCTGGCAGCCAGACTCTCTGTTCAGTTCTCTGAATCTTGGGCAAAGAGTTGCTGGATGAAAATAAGGCTCCCAAATCATGGAGGCTGAGAATGAAGGCACAGAGGAAGAGGGGAGGACAGAGGGGCTCATCTAACTAAGGGTGGAAATGGGGAATGCCCCTCACTTAAGGCAGGCTATGGACACATGCATCTCTAAAACCCCCCCCCAAAACCAGAGCATGTGAGCAATAATGGAATTTCTGAGGGCTGCTCTAGCTTCAACCCTCCCATGCAATTTCCAAGTTTAGCTTGCAGCAATGACGTTGCCTGTTTGTGAGGGTGAGAGGTGGGGTCGTGTATTTCTGTATGTTCAAGTGCCTTGTGGACGTGAGGGCATGGCATTTACTGTGACGACACCCCACCCAGAAACGGAGGCAGCGGGCCTCCTGTGGTTGGATTATGCTCTGCTCTTCTTGGACACGTTCCTCTTCCTTGAAGAGCAGAAACTACCAGAGATGCTCCCATTAAGACAAGGCTATCGTAGGTGCCTTTATTAGCAAGTCCTGAATGCAAAAGAATTGGGATTCCAGTTTTGAGTACCAAGGTTATCACAGGGAATGCATAAAGCACACCCGGTTATGCCATTTTAGAAACCCTCCAGTATTCTTTTAGGGGAAAATTTGCAAGAGTCAACGTGTATGGCCTGCAGGACAATTCTGTTAGTAAGCTGTAAAGTGGCCATATGGCCCACAATGCCTGAAATGTTTATTCTCTGACTCCTTAGGGAAAAAAATAAAGCTTATTCATCTCTGGAACTGAGGGAATCTATGTTTTGTATAAATGAGGTCAAAAAATCAGAACACTTCCAATTAAAATTTAATTTTTTCCTTACAATTTTAAGCACTTGTTGATATTTTTCTGTTCTGAATTGCTTTCTTATTTTTACTAAATGATGTATTGGCATAGAAAACCAAATGATACTTTAGCTAGAAAAAAATGAATGGACTCACAGCAGTAGAATTCACATTTTAGTACCAGTACCTCTTAAAGAAAATTATTTGTAACCTATTTTCTGCATAAGAAAGTAGAGCAGAAAATTTTAAGTGTCTATTAGTTTATATTAAAATAATATTTTTTAAACAAAATAACTCTATTTTTAGAACAAAAGTAGTGAGAAGGCTGACAATATTTTGAATGTTTTAAAACCTTCATTGTCTGGCTTTTAGAAGAGACAATCTCTTTCAATACGTTGTTTTAGCCACAGTATATGAAGACTTAGATACTTTATTGAAGAAGGGAAGGGTATTTTAAGAATCCTTCCAGAGAACTGCAGATATTTTTCTTTAAAACTTCATCAGAACTTCTCAAGTGCTGATTGGTTAATGGTTGGTTACAGTGTGGAAACTGAAACACATCAATGAGTTGTTTTTTTCCTAATAAATTCATGACTCCAGAATTAGTTATGTCTGCCTCCTTAACCCCGGCAGTCTTCATAGGAATCCTCTCAGAACAAGTGTGTTTTAAGATAGGCTTCCAAAAATCTACTTCTAAAAAATTCAAATAGGTGCAAATCCAAGAGTCCAATAAATTCTGACACACTATAATCCATCAGTCTATTTATTCTTGAGGGGGTCCTTTATTCACACATGACTTTGTTATATCATGTAACGATCATCTGAAAATTCTCTGCTAAAAAAGTCAGGCAGATCTTCCAAATATTGGTGCATTTTATTATAAAGTATCAAAAAATCACATTGATTAACCACTATGGATCTCATTCGTTTTCAAGTATTGTCGAAACGTGAGTTGAAAGCTTAAATCCTATCATCTGCAACAAATATTGTCCATTATTTTTCCTAAAGGTGACAGTCTCCCTTAATTCCTTTTTGAGAAAACATCTGTCAAATATCCAAGTATGAATAATTAAAGTATGTCTGTCAGTAATTTTTTTTAACTACACACTGTATTTCATGTGGCTAGTTCAGCTCAACACGATGCCACAGTGCCTTTGCATGCCACTGATATGCAGAAGTGTTTTCTTTCGCTTCCCACTTGGTTACGCAGGATCTGAAAAATGAAGGCACTCAAAAGCTGAGATTTCACAAAATCAACTATTTTGATTTCTTCATTGAGGCCAACCAGAAGTGAAACCTGCCCTTGAAAATGATACTTAGTGGTAAAAAAAAAAAAAAGTCTGATGATGACTATTGTTGGGTGCTCCTACCTCAATTTGTACTAAAAAGCCAGTAGTTTTATCCATCATTGCCTTTGCTTGGTCCATGCAAACATCAAAGTTGTTATATAATATTTTTAACTTCTGGACCACTAAAAGGACCCGGGGACCCTACGTGGGTCTTAAAAAATGTCTATCAATCTATGACCGAGGGAATCTATGCTCTGTATAGAGGATGCCAAAGTATCTGCACATTTCCAATTAAAATCGGATTCCAAGGTGGAATTGTTAGAAGCGATGACCTGTGGCACTTCCCTGAGAAGGTAGGACATAAGAGGGGACGCCAGACAGTGAGCAGCCCCGTGGGGACAGGCCAGGGAGGGACTGTGACTCACTGAGACCACAGCCCTCCCAGGACTCCAGGCTGCCCGCCCTCGACACAGCCCCCGGGTCAGATGAGCAGCCCCAGGGTCCCAAGTGGTGGGAGCTTTTCAAATGAATCGAGTACTAATTCCACATGGATCACGACACCCTTGAAAGGCTCCCGGCATGTCACTGTCCGTCGATGGCCCTGTGTGGAGCTGTGTTCCGAGCCTTCCAACAGCTTCACCAGGCAGAGGCGGGGCTGACGGAGCTGCTGCTGCAGCTGGTGGAAGCTGTCAGTGAGCAGGACTAGACGGGCACGATGGAGGCAGAGCCAGGAGGGCCTCCTCACATAGGCCTGGCTGCACGCTGCCTCGGTGATGTCGGTGAAGCACCTAAGAACCCGAGCTGTCCATTCCGATTTTAAAAAGGAGAAACGGAGCAGACGGCAGGCACGAGGGCAATCGAGGAAAGCCTCATTTCTAGAGAAGGCACGTCCGGGCCCCAGCAGGGCTGTGCTGATGTTAGGAACAGGGCCTGGCCACGTGCACACACTGAAAGGATCACTCCTGCTTGCCAGGCCAGGAGGCCACCAGCACCAAGTCACTGCCTTTCCCTGGCCCGGGCTCTGCATCCTCCCCTCTTCCCCCTGACCCACCGACCAGAAAGCAAAAACTGGAAATAGTGAGAGAGAACAAGTCTTCAGTCCCTGGGAAATGCCTGCCAGGACTGGGGCGAAGGCCTGATTCATCTCCTGATTCGCACTGCCCTGGTCTCTCCGCTGGCAGGATCCCCTCATCTCTTACTTTCCTGGTGCCACCAAATCCAGGGTGTAGGTTGATTTTTCTTGTTAGGGTTGGGATAACCGTCTCCTAAAGGCCCACCACCGTGCTAAAGGCTTTGTCCCCAGCTGAGATGGCTTGGATATGGGGTATCTTCCAAAAGATCATATGTGAGACAACCCAAGAACATTCAGAGGTGAAGTGACTGGATTATGAGAGTTGTGACTTAAAAGTGGATTAATCCACTGATGTGGATTGCCCAGGCAGGAGAGATGGCTGGAGGAGGTAGTCACTGGGGTGTGCCTTTGGGGTCCGTATATTGTCCCTGGTGAGCAGAGCTCTCTCTACTTTCCGGCTGTCATGTCCTGGGCTGCTTTCCTCTGCCACCTCCTCCTGCCATGCTGTCCTGCCGCACCTTGGGCGCAGAGATACGAGGTTGGCCAACCAAGGACTGAACCTCTGAGACCATGGGCCCAGATAAACTTTTCCTCTAATAACTGCTCTTGTCAGGTGTTTTGGTCTCAGCAACACAAACGCTGACCAAAACACCAGGCTCTGGGGAAGTGCAGGGAAGTTTGGGCTTAGTAAAAGGGAGTTAGGCCACTGGGGGTGTGCCCTTGAAGAGGAGCCGGAGCGGCTGGCCTCTCCCATCTCCCTCTGCTCTCTGGCTGCCTGAGGTGAGCACCCTCCGGCACCCCCCGCCCCATGACATGCTGCTTCATAAAAGACCCCAAAGCAACAGACCAACTGACCATGGATTGAAACCCTTGAAACCATCAGCCCAAATAAAACTTTACTGCTTCTAAGTGTTCATCTCAGGTATTTGTCACAGGGACAGAAATCTGACATGCTCTAATAAAGTGAGAATCTACCTCTGCTTCCCTGGTGGGATGACCTCTGCCCCTGGTGTGCAGGGTGAGAGCTGAAGCTCCTGTAGTCCACATGGAGGGCTGACTCCAGGCTCTGCCCACGTGATCTAGGCACCCCATTTCCTTATCAGTCAGGTGGGAATAACTGCATCTACCTATTACTCCGAGTTGTAAGGGTTCTAATGGTCAACAGAGAAAGAGCATTAGAATGGGTCCTTGTTCCTAGTGAACAATCTCGAGTGGCACCTATTACTGAACCTTCAGCCCAGATTTGCCTCTCTGGGCATTTCTTCTTACCATGGTCTCTCTGCCCACCCAGCCCTCAGGCCTCAGGGTGGGTTAGGACTCCACTAACATTTCTAGCCTCCTGATCTACTTATCTCCCTGTCCTATTCCCAGGATGTTGGAATTGTCTATGTACAGTCTAGACTTCTCTGACAGAGAATTCGAGGGCTGAGTCTGTGCCTTTCATCTGTGTCTAGCAGAGGACCTGGCAGAGATTTGGTGGTCAATCGATAACTAATGCTTGCTGAATGACTACGTGAAATGTCTTCTTGAAGTTAACAGGACATACCACATTCCAAACTCTACCCTCCACACACCCCCATCTCTTCTCTCCCACTTCCCACCCACCTGCCATTAGCATTCAACATTCAAATATGCAGACCTTGGTCTGCCACACCAAGGCCATCTCTGTTCATCCATAATAGACCTGTCCTCTGTGGTGTGTCCCACAACAGTCCTAGTGGTGACATCACTAGCCTATTATCACTGCTGATATGTAGGAGTGACCAAAGACCATCTCAGGACTCTAGGAAAGACTGTTCCATGTTTCCAAAACAGCGGATGTTTCTTTTCCCTAGGATGTTCAAAGTGGACCTGTTTACAACGGCTACATCTCCCTCTGAGCAAAAACAGTCACTAGGGTCTGAGCGTGTGGAGGACAGGACTGTACTGGCCATGGAACAAACACCAGGGGAGCCCAAGGGCAGCCAATCAGCAGACCCCAGGTGTAACTGGAAGGATGGAAGGAGCTGTTGAGTACTGGGGTCCTCAGCCTGGAGGGGCCCTGGGGCTACTTAACACAGACTTCTCTGGCTACTCTCCAGCTCTGCTTTCAATTTTTCATCAGATCACGCAGAAGACTTTCATGAGTCTTTTGATTTCCACTTAGCCAACTCACAAGCAATTACTGAGGGGCCAACCTGAGTTTAGCGACAGCATGCCCCAATTATTCCCAGGTGGCAGAAGGAATGTGCTGTGTGAATTTGGCTCATCATGAGACCATTTGTGAGCATATGCATTTTTCAGTGAGACCTTCAGGTGAGCAGGTAGGAGAGAGGTCAGCACCTGGCAGATACAGCTCATACGCTGGCTGAGACGCCAGCTCATAAGGATGAAAGACTTTGTTTTTCCAAAATAGAGTGGCACTCTGACTTCTTGTCCTAAAATGTGTAGGTACAAAATCTGAGTCAAAGGAACCTAGATAAAACAAGAAAGACAATTAAAAAAAAATGTCCGGGCATGTTCTTCATTTGTGATTTTACAATTCTAACCATAAAGCTGCCTCTAAGAGCGCACAACATAAAATAAGATTTGAATGCTGGAAACTAACAAATATGTAACTCCGGCGTCTCATGTTTTTCAGAAACACGGACTTCCCAATGTCTTTCATCTTCTCTTTCAAATTCTGGGTAGAGTTTAAGAGGCCCTGGTCAGGAATATTTATGCAGAAATAAAGAGCAAGGGAATTCTCTCTGGCACGCGAGAGCAATCCAAATACTAAGTATTTACGATGCAGAGGTGTTTAAAACAAAGCAAAACCAGAAGCAAGTTACTGCCTGCTTCAAAGCGTAATACTTAAATTCCTCCTCTGCATTATTAATATTGGTCCTCGGAAATGAGGAAGAACTGTGGTGTTATTCCACCCCAGGGGCCTCTAAACCAGTGCTCTTTCTTAATAAATTGCAGGCTGCTCTGCTCTGGCTTTGGCTACAAGCTTATGTGACACATGGACAGTGTTGTTATGAGCCTGCTGGAATAGACCAGGGACCCAAGACCACAAGCCCATATTTGTTGTCTTGGATTTTTTTTTTTTAACTTAAAAAAAAAATCCCACTGAGCCTCACTCCCAAGGACTTCTGAGCTGAGGTCTGGGTTTTTAAGCCTTCCTACAGTGGCATCGCTTATCTAAGACAGCTCTGCAATACCAGTCACTCTTCAAGGACACAGGACGACTGAGGGACCTGCTTCAAATGAAGCCAGGAAACCACTATTATTTCTTTGTAACGAGGGAGCAACGCCCTCTGAATGTCACTTCCAGACAAGTTATGATCCAAGACCAACTGCAGTGAGAATGCATAGATGTGCTTGTTTCACTTCTGGACTTGGGGCTGAGCCACACTGGCCTCCTGTACCTAGTGCAGAGCCACACATTCAGGAGGGGCAAAACACACGTCTGTTAAATGAATAAAATCACCTAAAGGGCCAAGCTGCTTGCTTACTGGTGCGGCAATAGAATTAGCCTGACCAGAGAGAGAAGTCTGGGGAGCAAAGGGATCCAGAATTGCTGAGGGAGAGGAGGACACCAGTAACAGAAAAGAACAGATCTCTGGCAAGAAGGGACGAGAGAGACTGAGAAAGATGGGGAAATGAATGCAGCCCAGAGCAAATGGAGAATTCTGTGGCGATCCAGTCCCAGCCTACGCAGCGTAGAGCCTAGACTCTGTGGGAGGAGAGGTACTTCAGCCCTACCCTACTTTCTGCAACCAAGAGATATACAAGCACCGATATTTTACTTGAAGACTGATAGGGAGGGAGGATGCTTAATGATGTGCGTCAGCTTGGCTAGGCCACCATGCTGCTGGTTTGGAACAGCAGTGTACATATCACTGTGAAGGTACTTTCCAGATGTGATTAACTTTTCAATCAGTATAGTTTGAGGAAAGCAGATCACTCTCCACATAGTAGATGGGCCTTATACAATCCGTTGAAGGCTTTAAGAACAAAAGTGGAGACCAAAGAAGTCCTGAGGAATGACTTCTGCCTCGAGAATACAACACTGAAACCCTGTCTCAGCGTCCCACCAGTTGGCATGCCCTGTAGACCTCAAATTGTCCAGCCCCTACAATCACTGAGCCAAGCCCTTAAAATAAATCTATCAGTGTCTCGCTATATCCTTCTGTTGTTCTTAAGCACCCCAATACAGGAGCTACCAAGTACCTGTGCTCCAGGGCTCCTGACATGGGTTCAAACACAGACTGGCAGGGAAGATAGAAGTCCAGGTATAGGCAGGCTATTGACCATTCTGGACAAGGCCCCTACTGTGTGCACCGGTCATGACAGGAAGGCTGGGCTTGTGCCTACCGTGCTCATGTTTACTGTGCAAACAGAAGAGGTCAGTTTCCTGTGGGAACATGTACTCAACAGCTGTAGGTGTTCTGCAGAGCCCATGGACTTGGATTTGGTTCCTGAAGTAATCAAAATTGTCATCAAGTCTCCTCTCAGCAGGGGACACACCTGACTGGGTGATCTCCTGCTTTTTAAGAACCAGAGTGGAGACCTTTTGTTCCTCCCCCTACTCCAGCCACCCAATGGCCTGCCCTGGTCTTTGCAGGAACTGTGGTTTCTGTGGGAACAATTTTTGAGATACCGGCAGTGAGAAGCGACACAGGGCACCCGGAGGGTTGCCTTCCATCCCCACCGGCACTAGCTATAGGAGGAACATCCTTCCAGCCCCCCTAGAATCCCTAGGGTCCTGCTCCAGAAGAGCTCTGCTGGACCAGTCTCTTTTGGTCCCAACCAGGGAAAACCCTTTGTAGGCTCTTCCGCTAAAGTTGGAAACATCAGTGCACACCCCCAGCCTTTCCCACCAGTAACAGCCCGGAGGTGCGCACAGAAAGAACCAGGCCCCCATTCCCCACCGGCTCGAGATGGGGTGACGGGCCTCCCCAGGGTGAGACCCACCTATTTCCTCCCCCAACGAGGAGTTGAGGATGGCGCCCGCGGACATGACCACGGCACAGCTGTGCAGGCCGCGGGGGTGCAGCTGGCCCAGGGGCACCGCGGGCACCAGCTGCCGCCAGCCCAAGGCCGAGAAGGGCGCCTCGGTGCCGTCCAGGGTCCGCACGCGCACGCGGCGCAGCGCGCACAGCAGCTCGGCCCTGCTCCGCCGCGCCTCCCGCCGCCCGCGGAAGCGCACGCCGTGCTTGTTGGCGGCCAGGTAATCCCGCATGGCCTTCTGCAGGCGCGGGTTCAGCATTTTGGAGGAGACAGTCCCCTTCCAAAGGCGGTACAGGAAAGCCCTGGACATGGAGGCGTACAGCCTGTCGCCAGCCTCGCGCTCCTCCCACGCGGGGCCTTTCCCCTGCCGCCGGTGCCTCTTCTTCGGAAGTCTCCTCTGGACGGTCTCCTGCTGCGACGACTCCCCGGGGGAGGGGAATCCCCATGTCCCCTGCGTGTGGCTGGGCCACCCTGGCTGACCCGCAGCAAAAAAGTAGTCGTCGTCCTCCGGGTAGAAAGCACTTTGGGACTTCCTCCCCACCTGCGATGGAAAGAACTCTTCATTTTCAAACCCGTCTTGGGCCTGAGCCCATTTCTGCGGGTCCACTGGACCTGTGTGAAAGGAGGCAGCAGGGTCTCCACCTGGCAGCACCTTGTCTGCATCCAAACTCCTGGGCGAGGAGGGCTCGTGCATGGCGCCCATGATGACCCGCTGCTTGCCCTGGATGGGCAGCAGCCCTCGGGTCTCGAGGAAGGGGAAGGTGCTGGGCACTGGCTCAGCAGGGTTGCTGTCAGTGAAGTAGATGAAAATCACCAAAAAGAGTAGCCCCCACGCAAATATTCCAAAGAGCATTCGTTGTCGCCATTGCTTCAAGTGTGGTTTCATGGCAGGTCTCTGGGGTCAGCACCTCGGTGTTCAGAAGCACTGGGACGTGGGAAGAGCCTGAAACACAGCCGGGAGCCACAGTTAGTCAGTGTGGGGCTGGTGACAAACTAACCTGGGCATTGTTGTTGGCAGGGAGGGGGACTGACAGGGGCATCAGAAATCAGAACCCTTTGGGAGCTTCACTAAATCCAGGGGTTCTGTCTATCCCTGACTTGCCTCACCACCTCAGTCCAGAACCGTGCGCCATCCCAGGCGTCTCAGGGATGCATTTGCCTCAACACAGTCGGATACTCCAGCAAAACGCCCCTGCATCTGAGTTGATAGGATCCCAATTTTGTGGAGCCATGCAGAAGAGTGAAGTATCGTTGGCCTGTTCTTATCTGCCTATCAGTCTGCTAAAGGCTCACGCACATATATTGTACACCAGGTATGCTGAGCACTTCTAAGGGGTGACAACTGTATTTGATTCCTCACAGTCTCCTGGTCCTGGAAGGCTGCCTGGAACGTACCATGTATGGCACTAAATAGGGAAATGCCTCAGTGACCCTGGGGTCTCTGGATGAATGTCACGCCAGAGTATGTTGATTTCAACAGATAACATCCTCCTACTTCTACAGCAAGTCAGAATCACCAATGCCAAGCAGTGAGCAGTGAAGAAATACCAGCAGTTAGCTTGATTTGTGCTGGCCTCTCTACTTAGCATGTGTCCTGGATGATCTCATTTGGTCTTTTTAGTACCTAGTAAGTTAGGAAATATTGCTATATCCATGTACTAAATGACGAAGCTAAGGCCCAGCAAGGCTAAGCAACTCTCAAAACCACAGAGATAGCCCGCAGCAGATATTACATACCCATCTGGTTGATGTAAGGTTCACACTTTTAACACTAAATTCTGACTCCATCTGCTCATACCAACTGAAGTTATATTTTCTAAATTAGGCTCCTCAAACTATCTGTGGTAAAGGATCATTTTTCCCCCAAATTGTCACTGTCTGGTATATTTATATTTCTTTCCATGCCTGAATGTCATGGCAAAGTCTAATATCTGTCCAAGTTTCTAAGTGCTTACTCACCAGTTCTGTATGCATCACTTTGGCAACTGGTAATGAGCAGTTTGCTAATGTGCAGTCTGGGGCAACTTCTACATTACCTGCCTAACTCAGGAGACAGTGATTCAAGCTGTAATGCACAGTGGGAAGATCTAGAACTTGTTTCCAGTATTTCAAGATATCTAATAGAATTGGAAAAATTACCTTTAATAACAATTGCTCTGCTCACATTGCAGTTGTGTGCATTGCAATAAACTGACACTAGCATTCTGAAGTCCCCAAAGTTCAGTCATACACAAGACTGTCCTCACTTTGGATGCCACCTGTGTTACCCACACTTCTTGTGTTTCAGCTACCAATCTGGAGTTACCCATCAAATCTGGTACTCTATTTGAAAGACTAACTGAAGTCAGACAAGTGCTGTACTCATGGTTATAGTTTATCATACAGATGCATATAGGGTGATATCTGGAGGGAATTCAAAGTTTCCAAACCCTCTCCTGTGGAATCCGCGTGTTTCCTTCCTGGCACATTGAAATGTTCACCAACCGGAAAGCTCCACTAAGCCTTGGTTCCAGAGCTTTTAATTGAGGTTTTATTACATGAGCATAACGGATTGAACTGTTGGCCATGTGACTGAACTCAATCTCCATCAACCCTCTTCTTCTTGAGATTCCCAAATTCCCAACTTTGTAATGATGTTTCAGGTGATCCGTCCCCATGGGGATGCTGTGTGAATCACCTCCTATTGCTTAGGAAAATTCAAGTTTCAGAAGCTCCAGGACAGGAACCCAGGGAAAGAGCCAAATTCTTTGCCACCAATTCTGCAGTCCTTCCTTTAAATGGCTGTCTTTCTGCTTCTGGTTGGGAATTATCATTTCCTAATTTCCCTGCACCGAGGAACAGTGCTCAGTGGGCAATTTCAGAGTGGGAAACAGAAGTTCCTTATTTCAGCATCAGCTTGAGAGAATATTTTTAAAATACACAAAGGCGAGGTGTGTGCTGAGTGGAGGGGTGTGCAGGAAGGAAAAGGAAGCCTTCAGCTATTGGGAAAGAGACACTTCTGGCTGCAGGGCCAGGGCCTCCCTCCCGCAAAGATGAATTAATGTCGCCCTTAGGGGTGTCAGGAAGCTGCGCTGAACCCGCTAAATTTCACAAAAAGTTTCAGATGATCAGATACTGAGTTCATTATGCAAAAACACCTAGCTCCGAGCTGCAGACATGGGAAGCCTTGCGTGTCAAGGGGGATGATGGCAGACATGATGGTGAGGGAGAACGGGAGGATCTGGGACATACAAAAAGGGAAGGACAGGACTCCATGACAGTTCGTTCTCTCTGCCTGGAAGTGGGAAGAGGTGGGATCCAAGCAGCCCTCGGAGCCCCACAACGGCATGAGGATCCCACTGCAAAAGGCTGCTGCTCCCCCAGGTGAGACACACGTGGCTCCCACAGTAATTACAGAAAGGAGTGGGGTTGCTGCTCTCATTCGTGATTAGACTTCAACTTTTAATAATCTAAAAGCCTTTGCTGCAACTTCTGTAGCTTCAAACCTTCTGTTGCTAATTAAGAGAACATTTTCCAAAATGATTAAATCTCAAGTACTCTGCTAGCAAAATGCTACAGAAATCACTCTAAGTGTCGTGGGTCTCCGCCATCAGCATTATTGGTAACAAATCCAGGGTAGAGAGGTAGGAGACGTCATCACTGTGAAAACCCTGCATCGTGCTTTTCCTTGAAAGAAAAACACAGCCTAATAGAAAGAAAGGGAGGTTTGGCTAAGCAATAGAAAGCATATTTTCCCCCAATACAGTGCATCTGAAATATCGTAATGACATAGCTCAAACAAAGTCGTCTGTTAGACTCACTGCTATGTGCCATCATTAGCTGGTGTGAAATAAATGGCATCGGGGACGTGTTAGAGGCCCATCAGGCAAATCATCTGTCCCCAGACGCCGATGGAAAAGTGCTCCCTAATCAGACCTTCACGTGTGCTTTGTGGTTTAAGTGACTAAGGCTGCGGACTTGTTGCCAGTTTTCCCCTGGGAAGAGCTTTGGCAAGATTATACACAAACCAGATGCGGTGTGGCTTTCTCTTCCTTCCCACAGCAATTCCGACGTGATTACCTGGCAGTGGGAAGGTTTGGATTCCCAGTGGATGTTCTCAGCCGGTTGGCACCACTTTTTCCCATTCCCACTCTTTCTCCTACTTCTGTTCTCTTTCTCGCCAACCCTCTAGGAAACTTCTATTTTTGCAGGCCAAATCAAAAGTGCCCCCACTGCTGCAAATTATTTTAACTGTTCTGCTTGCCCAGGAAGGTTGGTGGGTGCCCGTATCTTCCATACTAATTCCCAAACAAAGGAGTGAGTCGCAGTCCCTCATGGATACTCAAGACTAGTACAAAAGAGTGTTTAAATGCTCCTTCCAATTGTTCTGAAAGAAATCACATTTTCCAAAAGGCACAATTTATCACAAGTTGTCAGATGAAATTATGAAATGTAAACACTGCCGCAGACAAACATTACAATGCAGCTTAGGTTAATGCTGCTAACTTCTTATTTTGTTCAAGGGCAGAGAGAGGTTAATTCTAGGCCTTTCTGCTTTAATGATGTCCCTCTCAAGCCCTGCGGTTGACAAGTTTTATCGCCAGTTTTCTTGAATGGATTCTTTTTTTTTTTTTAAGCACACTTTGATGTGTCTGCTATAAACGCCAGCTTGCCAGGTTTTTCTGTGGGTCTGAGAAACATCAATGTGTGTGTATGTGTGTGTGTGTGTGTGTGTGTGAGAGAGAGAGAGAGAGAGAGAGAGAGAGAGAGAGAGAGAGAGAGAGAGATGTCTGCACTAATCTCAAAGCTAAGTTTTTATTTTAATGTTGAAATAATAAAGATTTAGTGTGTGAGCTATAGTGAGACATTCTTGTAGCTTAATAGCCTTCGGGAGTCATTTTCTTTCAAGAATCATTTTTCTAAAATTAGCTCTTGTCACATATCTGAGAAAACGCTCAGTCTGTGTGAGAGGAAGATCCTCCCCCACTGGAATTCTATCTCATCACCACCTCGCCGTCCCCTTTTACAATGGACTCTTCCCTTTTTCCATTTTTCATAATAGAAGGACATTTTCATGCTGCTAAAGGCAGAACGCTAAGTCCAGTCCACTCCCTCATTCATTCTGCTCAGCCCCGTTCCATTCTTAAGCTAATGTCCAGCAGAGGAGAAAGAAAAGGCCAGCCGGGTCAGTGGGGCACTGTGGTGGTGGGACCCCAGGCTCCTTCTCTAGGGAGCAGGATTTGTCAGGCCTTTGTCCCAGGAAAGGCAGTCCCATGGCAACTGGGGCCTCCTCTTTGTCACCCAGGGCTGTGTGACTCCAAATGGATGTGGCTTCCATGATCTGTGGGCTAGGAAGAGTTCTACTAGGACTGACAGACTCCAAGGACCTTGCTAGGCAAAGGCGTAGGTTTAGAACACTGGGACCACAGCTTCAGATCCGCGAGCTTGCTACAACAGAGACGCCCTCGGGCTCCCAGAGGCTCCTGGAGCCACCAGAGTAAGTTGGGCTGTAGAAAGGTTCCAATCAGTATTTCTGAAATAAGTGAAATAAATGATTGAAAGTAATGCCATAAACTGGGGAGTGTATGGCCCTGGGATTGCCTACACGTGGGCTCCTGGCTGGGTTGGGAGGGAGGCTGCGTCTAGTCTGCTGCTCTTCTCAGCCTGGCAGGAGGGTTTGGGCATCTCTAGGTACAGTGAGGTCATGGAAAGTGGGATGGCAGGCTTGCTGGATGGCTAGGTTTGTATTCTCAACAGCAGCCGCAGTACTAGTCAGGGGGCTGTGGGGTGAACTAGCAGCAGTGATCAGAGGCTGCCATTTACCAAATGCCCAGTGTGTGCCAGGTTAATACCAAGCACCTCACAAGCATTGTCACGTTTCAGTTCATTTCAGTTTAGTTTACAATAAGCTCTTTAGTAAACATCACCGTTGCCATCTAGCATACAAAAAAAATGAAGCTCCAAAAAATTCATTCTTTCCTAGATTTTTTTGTCCAAAGCTACTTTTTTTTTTTTTCATTGCCATTGCTAGGTACAGCAACCATCAATTTTGTATCTGTGTGTGTGTGTGTGTGTGTGTGTGTATTAATTATACTAGAGATTTAATAAATACTGGGGATTTAACTTTAACTCAGCAGTGCTTTATCACTGAGCCACATCTTTTTTAGTTTTCATTTTGAGACAGGGTCTCACTCAATTGCTTAGGGCCTTGACAAATTGCTGAGGCTGGATGATAAATTGTGATCCTCCTGCCTTAGTCTCCTGAATTGCTGGGATTGTAGGCATGCACCACATTGCGTGGCTCAACTTTACAATTTTAACGAGTTCTTTTCCTTTCTGCCATGAACTACCGTGTCTAACTTCAGGCGAGTTCCCTAAGCTACCCAGACCAGTTCATCCCCTCACATCCACCCTGGACATCCCTGTTCTTATTTGCTGGAGTAACTCATTTTCCCAGGGAGGCTCCGGCTCCAGGCTCCATGTTCTGGCATTCACTGGAGATACCTTACGTCTGGGGACACCCCCCAAGTGGACTTTGCCTCATCACAATGGGTTGCCAATCCACACACATTTCCAGGGAGGCTGCAGGCTTCAAGGCCTGTGGTCACTGCACTGTGCCAGCCAGGAGGGAAGGCAACGTGAGTCACTGCATTGTTATTGAGTTCCAGGACTACTGAATGCATGCAGGAGAAATAAGCAATGCAGAAGTGCTTTGATGAAGAGGAAGTCTAGAGTCGGATATGGATGCATCAGTATGGAAGCGGGATTGGTTATTTCAAACCAGTGCAACACCTGGGCCAAATGTTCCTGGGTTGAGAGTGTACACAGGCATGATGTAGCAGGCTCAGGTTGGATGGACAAGGGTGGGCTGCTCCTACAGGATGATGGCATGGTCTTTCTGGGCTCAAGTAATTTCCACGGTATGGGGGTTTTGCTCAAGAGGCAGGCAGATGGGAAATGGTTCAAAAGGCAAAGACTCACACATGTGAGTCACTCTGGACGGCATTCCGAAGGGGGAAGGGGAGGTGGAAACGATGCCAGACGTCTGTCATTGGTTGTGCAGAGACAACACAAGCTGCCTGCCAGCCAGGGTCTGCTGGCTTCCCGCGACAGCATTCATCTGCTTTGGACGTGGCGTCCTGTTTGTTTTCCGATAATTAGCATTCAAATATTTACACTTCATACCCATGTGATGCCCAGACTCATGGCTGGAGTGACATATTCGCTTTGGCCCTCACATGGAATTGTCAAGAAGACGGAAAGGTGCAGACCTGCCCTTGAGTCTTGAAAGGTCAGCTCGGATTCTTAAAAGACAAGTGGGCTGTGGGGTCAAAGTATTGGTGGCTCTGACAAGGGGGCTTCTGTGCCAGCAGAGGCCGCCATTTAAGAAGCCATGGAGAATCCTAGCCCAGATAGGGCTTCACCATGGGCTGGCCCTGGGTGGGTATGGGATGATGAAGGAATGCTGCTCCACTCCAGCAGGGAGTCAGGGCTGCGGGGCTTTGGTGTTGTAGAGTGATCCAGATGACAATAACCATCAGGAGGAGCAAAGGCAGAGGAGCAAAAGCACTAGGAAGCCTAGTGGTCACACAGGGTGCTGTGTGGATGAGCCCTTGGAGCCTCAGTTTCGTTATCAAATGTTGAGTCATAACAGTGCTTCAATCATCACTGCTTTATGAATTGAAGGAGTCGTGAAAAGTGGGACATGTTTAGCTCCACCTGAAGCGAGAACTCAGTTGATATCATTTTTCAGTCCAGGTTCTGCAATTTTGTAAACGTAGAAAAAGTAGCATCACAAGCATGGACTTCACTGTGTTTGCTTTGGCGCCATGTGCACACACTTGAAGTCCTACCACTAAGCATCTCTCCTTTCAAATGACCCTAAATGGACATGTCCCCGCTTAGATAAACACTAGCGCCTGACTCAAGCTAATAAACACTAAATTAATCTAAGTAAAGACGTCTCTCTGGTATTTCAGTCCTAAAAATTCAACCTGTCCTAGACTGCGTGGCTGATAAGTGTCTTCTAACGGATTTATTGTGCTAATCAGCTTATTATAATTCAAGCCGCTATAATTCAACAAATAAATTTTAAGCCAAAGGTAAGTCTGGACATATATCACCTGATGCTTTAGGGGTGGGGAACTGATTGAGATTGGGGGGAAATTAAGGTTGAAATGTTTGAGCCACAAAGGCATGAACAAAAAGGATACTGTAGATCTGATCACAAAAATTTCTCTCAGAGAAGAAAAGTGGGCTTAGGGACATCTTTCCAGGAGACTTCAAAGACCCCACATGGGGCATCTGTTTCTAATGCTGGAAAAAGTTTCATGTGGAAAGAGATGCATAAAACTAAATAAATTTAAAAAGAAAACAAAAGCTAAGTGTCTTAGCTCCATATCCTCGAGCTAATTTTAGAAATAATCCTGAGGGGAAAATAGAAGCTGAAAAAGCAAACACACAAATTTGGGCCATTTATGTAAACTTTCAGAACATAGTAGAAACTTACCTAGTAGCTACCTCTGAGGAAGGAGTAAAAAGATTTTGATGGGTGGGAGGGAAGCAGGATGCATGCGTCGGTGCAAAAGTATTTCTTTTCTTAAAAAGAAAGAGTCTGGGTTGGTTCCATAGCTTAGCTCTGATGAACTGAGCTGCTGTAAACATTGATGTGGCTGCATCACTATAGTATGCTGATTTTGAGTCTTTTGGGTTTAAACCAACCAGGGGAATAGCTGGGTCAAATGGTGGTTCCATTCCAAGTTTCCTGAGGAATCTCCATACTGCTTTCCATAGTGTTTGCACCAATTTTCAGTTCCACCAGCAATGTAAGAGTTTACCTTTTCCCCCACATCCTCACCAACATTATTACTTGTTTTCTTGATAACTGACATTCTGACTGGTATGGAACCAACAGATGGTGGATTCTCTTATCAATTCTCTAAATGCTCTTCAATGAATGGATAAAGAAAATGTGGTACATATGCACAATGAAATATTACGCATCCATAAAGAAGAATGAAATTATGGCATTTACTTGTAAATAGATGGAACTGGAGACTGTCATCCTAAATGAAATAAGCCAATCCCCCCACCAAAAGGCTGAATATTGTCTCTGATATGTGGATGCCCACCAATAAGGGAGTGGAGAAGGAAGAACAGAAGTTCACTGGATTAGACAAAGAGGAAGGAAGAGAAGGGATGGGGGATGGGAATAGGAAAGACAGTAGAACAAATCAGACATAACTTTCCTGTGTTCATACATGAACACATGACCAGTGTAACTCCACATTAGGTATGCCCACACAAATGGGATCCTAATTAGAATGGGTTATACTCCGTGTATGTACAATATGTCAAAATACACTCTACTGTCATGTACATCTAAAAAGAACAAATACATTTTAAAAAAGGAAAATAAATGAAAGGATCTAAAGTAAATATGAAAAAAAATATTAATAGGCCCTAAATCTAGGTATATAAACTTCTTTATTAAACTAGTTTCACTGCATACTTAAGATATTTGACAAAACTTGAAAAAGTGAAATTGTAAGAAAAGTTGTAAAAAGTCATAAAAATAAGAAAGCATTAATTGATAACCATTAATTCTGTATTTATCTATTTCCAAAGTCCCTTAAGTTACAACTCCTGCTGATCGAGTAAAGTGAGACATAAGGTGAACATATTATTTAGTTAAAGCTTTCATGAGCTAACATTATTAGCCAAGAAAATAACTTTATAGCACCATCACTGAAAGCAGAGAAAAACTGAGCTTATGGGGCACAAGGCTCCAGACCCTGGCTCTCCCGATCCATGTGAACTTGGGCAAGTTTCTGTCCTCTGACCTCAGCTTCATCTTCTGTCAAATGAAGAACATCCCAGCCTCATAGAGTTGTTACAGAAAAACCTGCATTTTTTAGTTTTAATTTTTCTTCCTACTTAACATGATATTATACATATTTATGAAGTACAATGTGACCTTCTACTACAACCTGTGCTGATCTAATCAGGGGAATTAGCATTTCCATCACTTTACCAATTCTCTAGGTTTGGAGCCTTTTGAGCTACTCTCTTCTAGCTCTTCATGTGACATATAATAGGTTATTGTGAACGTCCCTCTCCTGGGCTGTAGAGCAGTGGAACTTATTACTCCTAACTCTAAGTTGGTACCTGTATCTAATGGCCTCTGTCCCCTCTGTTCCCTTCTCTAGTAATCACTATTCCACTCTCTTCTGCTCTGAGATCAACTTCAATATATAAGAGAGAACATGGGGCATTTGTCTTCTATGTCTATTAATGACCATTTTGCAGCACACGACAGGATTTCATTCTTTTCTGTAGCTCAAGAATATTGCATTGTGTATATGTATGTACGTATGTATGTATCTATCTATATAAATATATATACCACATTTTTTGTTACAAAAGAAAAAGTTTACTCTGCAATACTTTATCATAATGAATTGCATCTCTTTGGTAAAAATACATTTATAAACATTTTAATGATCAGAAATTATATATAAAAACTAAATATTTGTAAGTTGTATTTAATATGAGCAAAGGCTGGCAACTGGTTCACTGTGACTGGTCGTTATCTTTATCCATTCATCCTTCAGTAGATACCTCAGTTGATTCCATAACTTGGCTACTGTGAACAGAATTGCAGTAAGCATAGGAGTGCAGGTATCTCTTTCTTATGCTGACTACAAATTTTAAAAAAAGAAATGCAAATAGAGTACCTATTGTTACTCCCACCGACGATAAGTACCTAAACATACCACCTGGGCTAGGCATTCACATGTACCATCTGGAATCCAGCTGCAGAGGACAATGGGTCTTTCCTGGTGCTGCTGTTTCCAGTGTTGAGGGACAACTACGAATAGCATCCCAGCCTCTTTCCACTCCTTAATATTTTGCACAGAAAAGGAATCCACAGTCTACTGAGAAATACTGATCATGGTATGACTCTCTCTAGCCCTAAACTGTCCTTCAAATGGCTCAGGGTCTAGACTGGGGTGTGCAGGGGGAAGGGAAGCAATGGCAATCCAATCTGTTCCTCACACCCAGGCCACAGCGTGGCAGGGCTTCCTCAGTGGTACACAGGGTAGCTTGACCTCCATCTGTCTGACATTTGCTAAGATGGTGAGCAGTTATTGTTAGTCTTCCTTAAACCCTATCCTCAGAACTAGAGCTGAGAGCATTTTAAGGCAGTAGAACAAATCAGACTTAGGTCACAGTGACGCTGCCTTGGAAGCCTCACTTGTTAATGTGCAGTGGAGCTCAGAGGGTGCCTGGTGTCATTTTAGGTAGACAGGAGGAGGACAGTGATGGAGTCTGCTCTCTTCACCTCCCATGGTTTTGAAAACAGTCAAGGAAAAAAAAAAAACATTAGAACATTTTAAATTTGTTTTCATGATATGAGGAATAGTCAACATCTAGATTTAATAATTATGTCACAGTAACCTTAGTCAGTGTTTTGGTTTATAAAATAAATATGAATGCAAAGATGACCCTGGAATACACACACAAAATCACCTAGGCAGATGCAGAGGTACGTGTGCAAAATCGTTGCCTTGTGAATTGTTTTCTGGGCAAGTAAAGATGCTTGTTGTTTGCTTTACAAGGCTCTTCAGAGAATGTGGCAGTACTCCTGATGTTTGCTTTTAAGGATGGAACTTTCAAATTCTTATTAAACAAAAAATTGCAAGCTGTTAATGAACACCTTGCTCACTGTGATGGGATACATGATCTAGAGGCATGATGAGATAGGCCAGGTGTGTCTTCCTGGGTGGTGATTTAACAGAAGACGTGGGGAGATATTCTATATCGAAGCACACATGCACACATATCTTGGAGTCAAATGTAAAATCAACTTTAATATTTACAACATAAGACTTCCAAGGAACTTCTCAGAGAAGAACTTGGCACTTTGCTCTCTGATCCCGTAGAGCTCAAGGTTCTCTGTCTATGGTGTGTGTGTGTGTGTGTGTGTGTGTGTGTGTGTGTGCGCGCGCGCGCGCATGCATGCAAGTGCACAGGTAAACACAGAATTGTCAGCCCCATTACACGCTCACCTGCTGCTTCATTCATTCCTATGCTCTGTAGACATCTGAGCACCTGTACACGTTGGATTCTAGGTGGACGATGCTGAGCATGGTAAGAACAGTCAGCCCTCTATGTTTGTGGGTTCCGCATCCTCAGAGTCAACCTGTTCTGCATGACACGGTGAAGTCCTAAATTTCCCCCTACCATATTTCCTTTTACCTTATGACCTTCCTCCTTTCCTCTCTCCATAGGGAAAAAACATTAGAACATCCTCAGAGGATAATTATCATAAGGGAACCAGAGGATGGGTTATGTCAATTTTTGGTTTTTAATCTCAAAAGCTACATTTTAATGGAGAATAAAGTTGGGAAGAATATTTGCTGAGCCCATTTCTTCTGGCCCAAGAAGAGTTAAAAAAAAACACCTTTGGGTTGATGGAAGAGAAGAGTGGGAGCTGGAGCAGAAGAGTTAGATGGTGGTGAGTGTCTCTCAAGAGTCCAGAGATGTTGGGGGAGTGAATATATTAGGGATCTTGCTCTACTCTTTACCTAGGACCACGTCTGGCAGAAATTCTGCCCTTCACTGCACACCATCGCTCTCAGATGACTGTGTGCACCAGAGTTTTCTGTGCCCATAATGACGTAGAAGAAGAGCCATGTGTGACCTCCGTGTAGAGACAGTCACAGACCTAATGGGGATTTTTAGGCAAGGGTGTGCTGGGCATGGCAGTAAAAGTCAGCCCACCCTGTGAAGGCAGGAGATCAGGTGGAGGCGAACACAACTCCTGTCCTAGACAACCTCCACCCCCTGCCATGACACGAGGCTCTCCAAACCCCAGAATTACAGGGTAACAGGAAACCAAAGTTACCTGTATCTCTAAGTCAACTCTATTTAACCAATCAAAAGGTTTGGCTGAATTAGCAGTTAAATTACTCTGGAATGAGGTCTCAGAGTATAGATGAGGTTGAGTTGAACTTCAAGGTGAACTTCTTGAATACTTGTGGGTATGAATTGAAAATAGACACCTGCTACCTAAATGCATGGTTATAATTGTGCAGCATTTTCTGTATATGGAAGTCATTCACATTTATATGGAAAGATGCTTCTTGATTCTGATGGAGTTATGTTCTGTCCTGAAAAAAACTATGGTAAGTTGAAAATATCATAAGCTCCCCAAATGCATTTAATGCATTTAACTTACTGCACACCCTAGCTCAGCAACACAGCACACTGGAGCATGTCAGCTGTTGACCACTGTGATCTTGTGGCTGATTGGAAGTCCTGGCCTGCTGCTCATGAAAGAGTATCACATTGCATATTGCTAGCTGGAGAAAAGGTCCAATTTAAAATCAAAAGTTTCATTTCTATGGAGCACATAGGCTTTCTTACCATTGTAAAGTAATAAAATCACAAGTCACACCATAAGTTGAGCTACTGTACATCAGAGATTGTCTACTTAACTCCAGAGCCACAAAAAAACTTCCTACGTGATAGCTCTATGTCAATGTTTCCCAGAAATCCCCAAGTTAATGTCCAAACAGAATTCTCATTGTTCTCCTCCTGTAGTCTCCGTCTGGCAAACAGCACCGCTGTTCACCCAGCTGCCCAGGTCAAAACTTAGTGTTATTCTTGATGGGTTTTTTCCATTTCTTCCCATATTCAGTGCCAACCTCTAGCCCCAATTCCAGAATATCTAGCCTCTGACACCGTGGGCCTTTCCCATGGCCCCACTGTGGACCCTGCATCCTCTTCTGTTCCAGGGTCAGAACGTTGAGCTGGTTTTCCTGCTTCCCTCCTGCCAGGCAGCATGGCAATTTTAAAGTGTAAATTCAACAGTGCCACCCCTGTTCCGAAACCTCCATGTTCTTCTTTCTACTTCAAACTAAAACACTCCTGCGTTGGCATCCAAGGTGTCCCTGGTGTGGTTCTGCCTGTCCTTTTGCCCTCATCTCTTACCCCTACTCCAAGCCCCTTCCTCCGTGCTTCATGGGCACATTCAACTCCTGTTGCCCCAGGGCTTTCCAACAGGCTCCCCTCTGCCTGGGACAGTGCTCCTCTTGAAACTGGTCTGAAGTCCTCCTTAAGTCTCAGCTCAAATGCTACCTTTCAGAAAGGCTCTCCTCCAACAATCCCTTATCCTCTCTACCCCTCTTAGACGACTTTGTTTGGATTTCTTCATTATGTAAAAATGCGAATGTGTAACCGATGTGATCCTGCAATTTGTATTTGGGGTAAAAATGGGAGTTCATAACCCCCTTGAATCAAATGTATGAAAGATGATATGTCATGAGCTTTGTAATGTTTTCAACAACCAATAAAAAAAATGTGTTTTTTTAGCTGTGGTTGGCCACAGTATCTTTATTTATTTATTTTTACGTGGTGCTGAGGATCAAAACCAGTGCCTCACGTGTGCATGCAGGGAAGGCGCTCTACCACTGAGCTACAGCCCCAGCCCCTTTGTTTTGATTATTGATACTGATCCTGACCTGATGGGATTATCTGTTTACGGCCTTTCTTCTCAAATGGGTTGTAGACTTTCTTGCGGACCATGGCATCCTCAGTGCCTAGGACAGTGCCCAGCACTTAGTTCATACTCAGCCAGTCCAGGAAGGAAGTCAGGAAGGAAATGAAAAAGGTGTTCTCAGGCACCAGAACATAATTCCAGTTGGGGAGTGTGGGAAAGTCTTTTGGAGACAGAAAAACTGAGCTGGCATGAACAGATAGTGAAGAGTTAGGTACTTGGCACTTGGCGGCAGAGAAGCATTTCAACTAGCTGGAACCTCAGTGGAGCAGTAGAGGGTTCAGGCAGCTAAGAACCACGTGCCACATGCTGCAGTCTGGATAAGTTCATGGTTATTTAATACATATTCTTTATAAAGATCAAACTGCTTGCTATCTATTTTACATATCATGATAAGGAAATGCTGGCTTCTATGAAAGAGACTGACTTTTAAAGACATAATTTCAATGTCTTTATGATATCAATTACATAAAAAAACACTGTGGGTTTCAGCATCTCTAACAGGGAAGACCTTCCTCACAAATGGTTTTAGCTAAAATTCAGCCAGATGCCATCAAGATGTGGGAACTCATACGTACACCTCTGGAAGTTTAATTTGTGACGTCTAGGAATAGAAAGAAAGAGGGGAAATAATAATACAGGCCCACCCACCCAGCCTTGACTGGCGGCACAGAGGTTTGGCTAACTTCCATAGGACCCCAGGATGATCCCACCTGCACGTGGGCACCAGTGTCAAACTCGGAACCCAGATTGCCTCTTGAGATGTCAGTGACAGAAGTTAAAGGAGGAATAGAGCCTAAGACCAAGTTATGGCTAACTCACCAGACTCTGAGCTGAAAACTCACCAGGAGGCCAGAGAAAGAACACGTTAGAGGAGAAGAAAGTGCCGGAGGCTGTGGGTCTGAAAGGACATTGCACAACGTGAGACCTGATGATTTCTGCAGCAATATCCATGTCAACTAAGGTACCTGGTTTTCTCCTGCTCAGCCTGCCCCAGCCCTTTTCCCTTACTTCTGAAGTCTCTCTGACCCACGGGAAGCTCTGTCTTCCAGTGTGTAAATAACTCACGGCATAGAAACTGCTGACATACCCCTTGATAGACTAGTCATTTATAAAGATGTGTGTATATATTAATCTATGTGTATATATTTACACACACACACACACACTGAAGTGTATCTGTGTGTAGGGGTGTGTGTGTGTGTGTATATACACACATACACACACACACATATATATGTATATATACACACACACATGTATGTATATATATGTAAGTAATATCTTTGTGAGTGTGTGTGTACGTGTGTGTGAGTGGTATACCTATCCAGCTAGATATATATAGGTTGAGCATCCTTAATCTCAAATTTCAAATTCTAAAATGCTCCAAAACCCAAAGCTTTCTACAATGGGCTGACCTCATGCCACAGGATGGGACAGTCCACACCTGACTTCATGTAGTGAAATGTGGTCAGCCCCAATACGGCATGAAGTGTGCCTTCAAACTGTGTGTATAAGGGGAACATAAAACATAAATGAATTTCATGTTTAGACTTGGGTCCCTTCCCAAGGTTTCTCATGATAGAAATGAAAATATTCTAAAATCCAAAAAATTCTGAAATATAAAACACTTCTGGTCCCAAGCATGTGGAATGAAGGATATTCAACATGCACGCGCACACGCTAACCCAATCTTCTTTTCAAGAATCCTATAATTTAGTGAAAATAACTAGTAACATTGTCTCCTTAGTAGATACCCATGTCAGCCAAGAATATTTCATAACTAAATAAAACAGCTGTTCATTTATTCTTATGTAAATATACAAACAATATTACAATTAGGGTGTCTGCATCTAATTTCCATGCTGAGTAAATGACATCTCTGTAGCAGAAAAGAAATGCCTTATCCAACATTTGTTCACTCAACAAACATCTCTTATAAACCACACACTCAGACTTTGTAAAATTATTAGTGATCATTCCACATGTGACATGCACTTCAATGAAATGCTAATGCTGCGGCACTCCGGTAATAAAACAGTACCGGTCTTTATGTTGCCTCTCACTCCAGTGTGCATTTGCTCATTTTATTTCTGCTCTTGGCAAGATTTAAATAAAAGCTTTTCTTCCTTTGCTCTACAAATGTTTGCAGCAGCTATATTACACTGACTTAACACAGCATTAACTACAGTACAAATATACACTCCCCAGATTGCTTTTTGAAAAAGGAAAATGTTTATGATGTCTATCACAGAAACACTGAATTCATCAGTTTAAAATTTTTTTAAAATGTCAGATGAGTTGGATAAAAATCTATATCTGGAATTCATTTCTGAACAGTGTAGGGCTATTACTTTGATTTCAAAGGAAAAAAATACCCCCAAAAATGTTCTGCTTTCTCAGAATATAAAGTTCAAGTTAAGCCATGTATAGCTACTGTGAGTGTATACTGTATTATGTGTACACACACGAAGAAGAAGAAGAAGAAGAAGAGGAGGAGGAGGAGGAGGAGGAGGAGGAGGAGGCAGCAAACAAAACCAAAAATCAAACAAACAAAAAAATTCATTTCTGGCTTGGTGGCCTTTCTCATTGGAGTAAAATTATATTTCAATAAAGTAAACTATCAGTCCTAAGTGAAAACATGGGAGTATTTTGGGCTGAAATGACCCAGGCACTAGGCTGAGGCAGGACACAGAAGAAACGTCAAGACAGAGATGGCAGTGCAACCAAATCGCTGGAAACACCAAACTGCTGGACTGTTTTAGATCTAAAGAGTTTGACAGATAAAATAAGTTTGTATTTTCCCAACCACCAAATAAATGCATACCATTGTAGAACCATGCGTCCATTGCTTAATAGTACAAATGCTTTCTTTGTCTTAGGCAAGTCAAAGAACATATTATCAGTGGGAGCATTTTCTCCCTCCATTCTGGAGACTGGGAGACTTGTCAAACTGGGACAGATCCTAAAAGAACTTGAACTTTCTCTTCTTATAAATGAGGAATTTGTGGTCTGGAGAAATGAAGCAAGTCACCTATAGATATCAAATTGAAGGCAGACAGAGAATGAAAATACAGGTTTCCTGGCTCACATCCATTGCCTTGTTCTCTGTCAATATGTGATGGAAAGGGACTGAAATACGCCCCCCACCCCAGAACTGTGTTCTACTTGAAATATGCTCCTTGTCATCTTATGATCCCGAGTAGCCTGGACCATGGATTCTGTTTCCAGAGCAGTCCCGTGTTGTCAATGACGGGATATGTTCTAAGGAATGTGTCGGTAGGAACCATCACAGCATGTACTCATGCAAACTAGGTGGCCACATGTCTCTAGGTGATAGAACTTATGGGGCCATCATCCCATACACAGACCAATTTTTTGCTGACGGGAGTGTCATTAAGTTGTATATGACTATGCTTTTCTGTAGCTAAACAGAATGTTGTGGCAACCAGAAACCTCAAGAATAAAATGACTACATCGTAAAAATCTCTAGGATCATTCCAATGGAGTTCAAAATATTTTGGGGATCATAGAGGGCCCCCAGTCTAAAGCAACATGTTTCTGAGGCTGGTCCTGGAGCAGGTCACCATGAGATGGTATCCACACAACAGGTGGGCAGCAGCCTCAGTGCCTCTGTGAGCCAAGGGAGACATACTGGCAGATTGGGATGAACCTGTGTCATCTTTAGTTCTCAATACGACAAACTAAGAAGCGTCATCAGTGTCTCACAAGGTGTCTGTGGACATCAACAGAGACTAGATGTGAAAGTGACGCGGTGCTAGGAAGAGTGATTACTAAGTGCGTGTCCTTTCCTTGTATTTGGAAAGGTGGCACAAAAGCCATGGAAGGATATTTCCCAGTGCATGGTGCCTGCTGCTGCCGCCTTAGAATCTCTAAGCCTGTGGGTTTAAAATGCAAACTCCTGGATTCACTCCAGTCTTACTGAACCACAATGTCCAAGGGCAGGGCCCATGCTCTGCCTCTTAAAAACTTCTCATTGGAGGGCATGTCCCTGAAAGGGCTGTGGGTGGATGAATGAAAGGTGGAGAGGCTGGAAAGCAGGGCAGCTGCATTCCAGGTGCTCCTTGGGGGAGGTTTGGCAATCTGGGCATGTTTCCCACAGAAACAGTGTTAAACACATTGACTGGAATTCTAAACTACCCACAGAGACCTTGTCTAACCACAATCTGAGATCTCTCGACACCTCTACCAAAACCTGCCTCTCCCTGCAACACTTAAAGAGACCACATGCCACGCCAATAACACACCTACATGCCTTGGCGAGGGCTACCTGATCCTCTCTAATTTTCCCTGGTCCCTTCTTGCATTGTTTTTTTGGGGTGGTAGTACCCGGGATTGAACTCAGGGGCCCTCGATCACTGAGTCACATCCCTAGCCCTATTTTGTCTCACTGAGCTGCTTAGTGACTCTCTAAATTGCTGAGGCTGGCTTGGGATCCTCCTGCAGCCGCCTTTGGAGCCACTGGGGATGCCATACAGGCATGCACCACCGCACCTGCCCTCTTCCTGCATTTTCACAGAACTTCATACCTAACCATTCCTCCCTGGGCGGAACCTTCAAATGATGAGTGGTTGGCACATTTCACTTCCAGTATCTTATGTAGAAAAAAAAAAAAAAAGATAAACGAATGAAAGAATGAATGTGGTATTAATTATACTTGAAAAAATATTACCATAGCATCTAACACTGTTATTTTTGCAAAATAGATTCAAATTTCGGGGCTGGAGGTTTAGTTTAGTGGCAAGCACTTGTATAGCATGTGCGAGGCCCTGGGTACTATCCCCAGCACGGCCAAATATCAATCAATCAATCAATAATATAAAAACAAAGGTATTCCAATTTCCACTGGATATGGCAAAGATAATAAGCATCTGAGTCACAAGTAAATATATTCCCAACATAGGTTGTTTTGTTTTTTTCATTAATCAGGTATATCAACATGGGAAAGTTATTAAACCTCAGATCAGTTTATTCTACTACAGGAGCAGGGTGATATCACACAGCTTATCCTGCCTTTAAGAGGATTTTAATTGGGCTCCGTACGAAAGGCAATTATTGTATTGCCAGGCACCGATGCTCAAAGCATGTTCATTCTCTTCTCCTCCTTTCCCAGTCTCTGATGGGTTCGGTAATGGCCTACAAAGCCACAGCTTGTAACAAATCTTCCAAGAGGAACTTCTACATTAAAGCGGTTCCTACTCTGCAGCATGCTGATAAATGCTTTACAATTGCCTCTCAGGGAAGGAGTGCGGAAAGAGGCCCGACTGCCGGCATTTGCCCATTCTGTCTAAATATTTCCACCATAAGCCCGTTTCAGTAATACCAGCGTGATGCCACTGAGCAGACCTGGGACCAGATCTGGGAAAGCTCACCTTCGTATACAGTATAAATAAAATCACTGGTAAGGGGTGAATGTTGAGTATTTACAACCTCTGCTTTTAATTCTGTTGAATAATTGGCTCTGAACACTCCTGAAAAACTACAAGTCAACTCAGGCCCACCACAGTTTTTCACTCCATCAAGAAAACCCTGAGCGAGCTACATAAGAAAATTAAGTCCAGGCACTTCAGACACCTAGAGAGCTTTTTGTATGTAGGCCCCTTAAAACACGCGAAAATACATGCTCAGAGTTTTCTTTTCGGCATCAGGAATTGAACCCAGGGGTGCTTAACCACTGAGATACATCTCTGGTCATTGTTTTTGTTGTTGTTTATTTTTATTTTTATTTTTTTGAAATAAGGTCTTACTAAGTTGCTAAGTTCCTGATGCTAACCTTGAACTTGTGATCCTCCTGTCTCGGCCTCCCCAGTTGCTGAGATTACAGGCATGCACCACCATTCCTGGCAATGCTCAGAGTTTTAAGGGGTGAATTGTGGCCAACAAATAGCATGTGCCTAGTACTGAAATATGCATAGTACTGAAATACGTATCTGTGCATAAGTCCTGTTAAGCAAAAGCTCCTCCTGTAGAGACAGCTGTACAGTTCTTAACAAAGGACAAGCACTCAACCCATAAACGTGGCAATGATAAAAAAAATTTATTGTACCTCTTCTCTATCGCATCCTTATTACATTCATTGATGTATCTGGTTTCATTTTTACTTTAGGTAGTAACCTAGTTGGACGATTTCGGTGTGACAAAATTGATCATGTAACAATTTTGATCCATGTCAGACATCTGACACTCTCTCTTTAGACACGAAGAAACTGAGATACAGAGGGGACAAAAAATTGTGCACCGAGAGAGACATGGGGTTGGAATCCAGGCCTGGTATTTTTATAAAACGGCTCTCTGTTCTCCAAAACCTCTAAGGCAGTATGTTTTATTTGCTTATTCAATTGTTCAGACACTGACTCATTTCAAAAGAGATAATAAAATATATTTGTGACTTATAAAATGTTTTTTGCAGCCTGTTCAATTCTAGAAGTGACATTTAACGACTCTGGCTTGCATTTGCATTAGGCCGCCTTGCGACAATAGAACCATCATGTTTGAAGATTTGCTTAGTAGCAGAATTGATAGGAACTAACTTTTATTAAAGCCTTCCTGTGTACCAAGGGTAGTACTACATGGGCAATATAACCTTGCCTGCATTTCAACAGAACAGTTTACAAATTAGGTATTATTGTTGGTTCGATTTTACAGTGAGGACCCAGGCTCCTTGAGGCTACATACCACTGGATTGTCACTAGGGCCCAGCCCCAGGCATGTGACCTTAGCATCACCTACAATCCCATGCTCAGAAGGACCAGGCCGGCTTAATGGGCTTAATGTTGTCATTCTAAAGTCTCAAAGTTCCCAGTAATACTGTCTTTGTCTTAGTGTTCTCAAAGCGAGGCTGGACGAGAGAGAATGAAGCAAACAAGAGTGTGCACATGCAGTGCCGGTACAAGGTGCAACTGCAGGTCCACTGAACCTTGCTGCGCATCGCCCAACAGCGTCGGTGATGCCCCAGTGCACGTGGAGGTCTGGCCTCAATGCATGGAACTCAGCAAGACTGAAAACCAGTACAAGGTCATCAATCATGTTGCCCTTACTACAAGGGGGAACCCTTCACCCTGGGAGGCCACGCTTTCTGTTTAAAAAAAAAAAAAGCAAAAGCTGGGGCTGGGGATGAGCTCAGTTGCTAGAGTGCTTGCCTTGCATGCACAAGGCCCTGGGTTCAATCCTCTGCACCGCCCCCCCTCCCCCAAAAAAAAACGGGGTAGGGGGCTCCATGAAAATTGACCAAGTATGCCCTCACAGCCTTTCTTATTTCCCTATTTTAGCCAACTGCTCACACTGGAAAGGATGCTATAGAAAAGCCCGTTGTACTCACTGGTAAACTGTGGGTAGGCACTTCATGGATCAAGAAGTGTAATTAAAAAAAAGAAAAAGAAAAGAAAGAAGAAAAGAAAGCCAGAAAAACCAACCAAACAAACAAACAAAAAACCAAACCAAAACAAAAAAAACCAGTGTCTCCACTGTTCTGGTAAGAAGGAAACACACATGTGCCAGCTAAGAGATAAGAACAGTGTGATTTCAGTGATTCTGAAAACTAGTTAAATGCTCTTTTATTTGCATTCAAAACTGGCATTATACAAGGTTAAAATGAACAGTAAAATTCATAATAATAAAAATTTTAATTTTTCTTGACTTAGGACGTCAAAACACCATGACAAGGTGAGGGAGAGAAGGGAGGAGGGAAAGGGAGGGCAACACTTTTTTAGTTCATTTCAGTGCATGTTTTTCCTGCTTTCTGGAGAAAATGGCCCATTTTAATTTTGAACAACGTCCCCTCGTATCTGGACTTATTTGAACTCAGGTTGGCTCCAAAGCCATTCTGCTCTGGTATCAGTTTATTCAGCCTCTCACTGAAAGCAATAAGGCTCTTTAGTTTTGAAACCTGGGGTCATTAGTCCTCTGTTGACAATCCAGACATCTCATAATTCATTATTTATTCCCTTTGCCTTTCCTTTCTTTCCCCCCTTCTTTTCTCTGAGTCATTTCAGCTATCCTTTCTCCATTCATTGAACAGATATTTACTCTGTGCAGGGATATCTAACTCTGTTAACCTATGGCACATTGCTAAGCCTACAATTTTAAATTCAAAGGTGACAAAATCATTTCTAAGGATCTTAACCAAAGCAAAAAGATGACAGGTTTTATTTAACTTCAACGTCTTTCTGTTTTTTCCTCCCATATTTAATTATCTAACTTCATGGCAGATCTAATCTTTTAGAGCACTGGGCTGGATGGAAGGGGGGACTAGCAAAGAGCTAAGCCGGCATCTAGTTTCAGAGAGCTTCCTCTGATGAGCGCTGTATACACTACAAGGAGATTAAAATTCCATGTGCTTGAATCCCAGGAAGGGCCCAAAGTCAGGGGATTCCCATCCCTAAGCCTTTTATGATCTTTCTTCCTGAAGGTCCTCAGAACCACTGTCTGGTTTGTAAATCACATCAACTGTGAGTTATTTCAGAGAAAAAGGCATTATATTTTATTGTTTGTAATCTAAGAGCAAAACAAACTAAAAAAAACCTATGTAGCTTTCCTAAGGTTCCTTAAGTAAGAGAACCCTCCCACATCCGCCCAGCAAATTTGCTAAACAGGTAGCCCATTCTATCTTCTTTAACTATTATTATTCTAATAATAACAGTGGCAAGTTCTACCTTTGAGCCCCGTCCAGGGGTGCTGGTTGGCAGTTAAAAATGCTATCTGTCACCAGGCATGGCAGTGCACACCTATAACTCCAGCAACTTGGGAGGCTGAGGCAGGAGGATCACAAGTTTGAGACAACTAACAACTTAGCCAGATCCTCAAAAATAAAAATATGTATTTTTAAATAACTGACAGACATATCCGAGTTTATTTAACCTCCAGTAGTGGGGAAAAAATACTCTTTGTCAGAAAAAGAACCAAATAAATCATTCATTTTCATTTTACACAGGAGAACCTGAAGCCCAGAATATGGCTCCTCCCACCACATAGATAGAGGAAAAGAGTAACGAGTCTATTGACTCAGTCTGTTGACTCCAGAGCCCCCATCTCTCCTCAAGACGGCCCTCTACAGTCACAAAATGCCTTCATATGTTGTGCAGCTCGGTGACATATGGGTTTCGGATTAAACGTCCAATTCTGACCTCCATTACACTGGAAATAACCCTTTCATAGGTCATAAATTTTTAGAACTGAACATAATAAACTAAATATCTGTGTACAAGTCCCAAAGCAAAGATAAGTGCCCTGAAGGCCCCTGGCAGCACGTCCGTAGGGCCGGCTGTTAATGCCCAGTCCCGAGGTGCTGTCGGAAAGACAGAGGAATGAGCAAGAAACGGGATTGGAGGCCAGAAGTTGAAAAAAGCAGAGGAAAGAACCCAATATTTACAACAGCAACAACAACAACCCCTCCCAAATAAACAAAACATAAAACAAAATTAAAAAGAACAACCCATCCCAGAAACCTAGCACCCTTCTGGACTTCGGGGCCTGACAGTTACAGAAAGTCCACTTGTTTCTGTTCTTAGGAAGCAAATCTCCAACTTCAGAATGTATCCTTCTTATATCACTTTCTGCTCCCACAGTGTTAACTGTGGCTGGAGTGTGTAATAAAAAACAAACAACAACAACAACAACAAAAACCAACACATGGGGAGGCAGAGGTGTTTCCCCAAAGCTCCAGGGTGAGACAATGCAAGAAGGTTGACAGGTGAAATGACTGAGTTAGGAGAGCAGTGACCTGGTCCTCTGGGAGGGATTAGCTGGGTGGTAACTGTGGGCTGGTAGGGTGCTGCTGCCTTTTGTCTATGGTGACTGGACCTCTCTCTCTTTTGGCTTCCTTATTGTCACTCCGGAGCTCTTTCATCTGCCACACCCTCTGCCCTGCTGTTCTGCCTCAATTCGGTGGATTGAGACTTCTGAAATCCTAAGCACCAAGTGAAGTTTTCCTCCTCTACAATTGTTCTTGTCACAGTGGCAAAAAAGCTGACTAAAACAGGAACCATCGCTAGACTGTAAAACCTATAGATCAAGTTTCTTTTATTCAACAAGAATCTATGGGAGGAATTTGCTAGCCACTGGGGAGGCAGACATAAACGCCCATATCTAAAGAACTCTGAAAGGGAGGGAGGCTGGAATTGGGGGCTGGTGACCAGAAGGGTCACAAGTACAAGACATGGAGAGATAAGGAACCCAGGAAGGGCACCTTCTGAATAGGTGCAACCCACCAGGAAGGGAGGAGTGTGACAAGGGTGTGGGCCTCTGGCAGAGTCTGGCTTCCTCCATTCAAATCTTCAGAGAAAAAACCCAACCTCAAGCCACAATGCTGATTTCCTGCTGCCAACCCAAAGCGCATCTTGTCTCCTCCTTGCATCTCTTCTCCCAGGAGCTCCAAATCTGATGCCCTTTGAAGTCAGAGACAACTGCTGCTGTCCCAGGAGGTCAGGAGGCCTTCCAGAGGCTGAGGTGGGCGGCTGAGGGTCTCTGAGAGGGATTAGCTGGTGGTAACTGGAGGCTGCTAGGGTCCGCTCAACCGCACCCAGCTTTCCTGCCATTGGAAAGGTCCTGAGAACAGTTTCCTGCCTAGCTTTTGGAAAGGAGGGGGCTTCAAGTCTCAGTAAGAACCTTCCAGATCAGGAAGGAATCCCGGCTGTTCTCGTGAACTTGACTGAGAGCAAGGCTCCACTCCTGGGGGTGCAGCATGAGGCTTAGGGTGGGCAGACAGCTCCCAGGGATCCTGTGAGCCCTCCCTCACACCTCGGCAGGACTGCATGCCCTCCTCTCCAGCCTCACCCACTACAGACGGGAAAGGCTCTTGACCTCTGAGCCCAAGAGAGGTAAGACGGTGGGGAGACCGCGCACTCTGCTGGGCACTCTCCACTACACCAGGCGTGGCCCAACTTCACAGGGATGCAGTCACCGGGACCCTGCGCTCTGCCACAGTTGGGACAGGACTCCTCTGACCCAGAGAGGAGATGTTTCCACCTCTGGTAAAGTGACAGGCAAGATGCTCTGCGATGGGTGGACGGCCCAGAGGATGTCAGTCTTCCAAAGAGGAGGTCTTTCTTCCCTCCCAGTGAAGAAAGGCCATTTTTTTTTCCTGGTATGTGAACTGAATGGCTAGTAGTCATCTCACAGAGAAGAGCCCAAAGGTTGCCGTTTCCAGTGACCTCAGAAACTCATGAAGTGTAAACAGGCCAACCCCGGACCTCTTGTTAGATCCATATTATTTATTACCAGTTTTCTAGGAAGCCACAAAATGGTATTTACTTTCACAGCCTAGCAAATAAACCTTCTCAAGAAATCAAAAGCAGTTGGGGGAAAAAAAAAATCCAACAAACAAGCAAAAGCCACGTTCAGCCCCCTCTCCCCAAAGTTTGGGATTCTTTTGAAACCACTTCCAATATCCAGTGATTATGGGTTTCCTGTGGAATACAACACTCTTCGGGTTGATGGGTTGATTTTAGCACAGGGTGAGGCCTTCCCGCCTGGCATCCGTGTTCCGGAACACAGTCATCAGGAAGGCTGTTCTAACCACATCCCGCTATCAGCAACCGTGTTAAGGACAACAACATAATTAAAAGTGCACAGAAACCAACTGGCAATGTAGACCCTATTAAGCTGGCTTAGCATGACTCATAAAGAAAATGAAGAGAGCTTGGGGGTGGGCAGAAATGTGAGGTCATTAAGAAACACAAAATTTCCCTGTTTTAATCTATTACTCTGAATCACAGCAACACCCAGTGTTCTGGAGCCCAACCAGGCTGCTGACAGGAGACAGACCAAATTTTCTTTCTTACAGAGAACAGCCTTTGGAGATCAGGCACAGCCAGGGTGGTGGTGGTGGGGTCACCAGACCACAGAAGGATCCCACTGTGACAGTCGATGTGACCGCTGCTGAGCCAACACACAGGCGGTCATTAACATGCACTGGATAAGGAACGGGATTCCAGATTGTTTACACGGGCAGAGAAGCCCACTCTGGATCCCCTCTCTTCCTCCCCAGGCAGCTCCTAGCACCCAGGGCAAAGGTAAGCGGAGCAGTGAAATGGTTCGTTCAAGGGCTCCAGGTGCTTTTTCTTTGTTTTAAACTCCACTTCCTATGCTCTCATTAAATTCCTGCCATGTGTGACTTACCACTGACGATCACTCAATGTCCCTGACTTCAACCAGTGGTGGGGTGGACATGGCAACTCTAGTAAGGAACTTCAATTCACTGACATGGTCCAGGCATGTCCCCCAGTATTAACTTGACCCTTGGAGTAACTGCAAAATTTCAAACAACAAAACCAGTGGGGATCACACTGCACTTAGGAGGAGTCCAGGAAGGTCCTCTGAGATTCGTATTCAGAGTTCCCTGTGCACTCTTAAGGACACTAGTCTCTGTCCTCACAAGGCCCCTCACTTCTGCAACTGGCTTTGGTTGGGAGTATTGGCAGAATAAGGTCACATCCATGCAGACAGGGGACAGCATAGTGACTGGTTAGACTTAAAAGACATCAGTCTCCCACCTGTGGCAGGGCTGAACTGAAATGGTGATTGCGGTCCTACAACTGCAATTCTTCATGGACGGCTGACGTTGTATACCCTGGTCTAGATGTGCCTTTTCCAAAGTCTAACAGCTGTTCTTAGATGATACTTGGGCTGGTAGGATTAAAGAACAAAGACACCCAGCCCAATCACAAAACACTGCTGAGCCCACGCTCTCTGAAGCTGCCTCATTATCTCACCAGGTGCTGAGACTGTAGTTCTAATTGGTAGATTTGATACCGCATTTGTGAATCTGAAACCATGTGCTTTTACAAATTCTCCACAGACAGATCCTACTCAATTCATATACTAATTATTTACCAATTACATATGTCCTTCAGTTCTGAAGGCTTTGCAAAGAGGCTCAACCCTATTTGTAATAATCATAAAAAGAAATGTGGATCTCAGGTTTTTCTTGGTGAGATTCACAAGTGTCACAAAAATTATTAGGTTGAATGGTTTATGCTGATTTCCTGACATTGCTAGTAAATGTGTTTCTCCAAAGTAATTAACTGCAATGCTCAGGCATTAGATAAGGTATGTAAGAATGGTCCTCCCGGGCAGTGCACCTTGTCCTTAAGATGTTCAATTTGTGGATCAACAGAATTTGGGGATCTATGTTTATGGGACTACCACCTAAAGAAAAGGGAAAACATTCCACCCACTCCCCCTATTAAAAATCACATTTAAAGAGTGGACATCTGTCATTTTAATCCAATAAGGCTTTTAGCTTCATTGATTCATCAAAGGTGAAGCATCTGATGAATTCAGCAGTATGCCATGGGCTGAGTAGCTGAGCACACTGTCCTGGGGTTGCCTGCAGGAAACACGGTGAAGCAGGAGTGAGAGGGATGTGAAGTCCATTGAGAGAGTAGGAAGCAGAGCAAGAGAGTCACTGGAGGTACCTGTATAGAGGAGAAGGCTTGCTGGAAAAACTAACAGGAACTGGCGGGGGTTGGGCAATGGGACCATGAAATAGCCAGGTTCTTAACAACCTGGTCAGGGAGAGCCTGAAAGTGGATGTGACTTAAAGGACAGCAGGAAAGTGGAGCCCATGAGCCGGAACCAGGAGCACGGGAAGTTCTAAGTTACAGACTAGGTCCTTCCTGCCCCAGGGGAGACCTGGGCGTTTCTAAGGAGAATGTCACGTGATGGAGCTCAGGATTTGGAAAGATAACTCTTTTCTTTTTTAAATTGTGGCGCTGGGCAAGTGCTCTACCGCTGAGCTACATCTCCAGCCCTGGAAACTGACTTTTTGCCAAAACAGAGGACCGTGGATGTGCAGAGAGGAGGGCAAGAGTTCCTAATAAACACGTAGAATTAAAAATGGACGACGTTTTTTTTTTTAAAGCTGGGTGGGGACAAATGTAAAATAAATTCCTCATATAAAATGCTCCTTTTGTTACATACCACGCAGAACTTTCGCTCTGGACGTTGCAAATGTCAAGGTCTCCATGAGGGAGGAGACTCTGGACAAGCACGTGCATCCTAAGCACCTATTTCCAAGCCACTTGGTAGCATTTGCCAAGGGCACACTACAGGAAAGCGGGTATTGGCAGCAGCAGGTAGCAGAGACGGATTCCTCTTCAGAGGACAGAAGCAGAACCGTAGAACCTGAATGCCCGTCAGTTTTGGCTGCCAAACAGGCTGCTCCGCACCAAATGGTATTATTTGCATCTGGCTTTTGATGTAAGTCAACTCCTCTGGCTTTAGGAAAAATCCTGAATTTATGCAATCTAATCTGAGCACAGCTGAGCTTTATTAAGGAATCTGCCTTTTATTCCTTTGGCTGCTTAAATTATGTTCGCATATTTTGTTCTTTTTCTTCCTACCAAATTTTAAGATGATCTGCTAAGATTTTCTAATTTAAGATTTTCTACTTTTTCTTTATATCCCTTTGAACTCTGAATTTTCAGTAGCGTGGAAATGTCTCTCAAAGTGGGTCCACACACAAGTGTAAGTTAGGTAACTGATGGGGTATGGGAGAGGCCTGGACTAGGTGTCTAGATTTTCACTTGTTATTCCACATTGGAATGTAGAATCTCTCTATGAGAATAAAAGAACCAAGGAATCCTATTACAAACATGACTTTAATCTTCTGCATCATGCTGAGTTTTTTTATGAACTAGTTCCTCTACATCCCTAAGACAAGCTAACAATATTACATAAAATAACTACTAGAACTATCCATCTATCAGTGTCTACTTGCAATATTAAATTATTTCAAATTCATAATTCAGCGGCTACAAGTTGCCAAATGAAATTAATTCAATTAGTAAAGCAAATTTCATCTTTTTTGGTGTTTTTTTCCATTTTGGCCAAGTATGTATTCAAGATTTAGAATATAATCTGCTAACTTTAAAAAATTTTTAAAATTTACTTTTGATCTTGTGGTTGTAGTCAATGGGAAAGACCTATAGTGAACTCAGTGAATGACAACAATGACTAAGCCTTTCTGTTATTAATAAGTCTAGGGTTGTTGATATGTAGCATGTAAATTTCAATGATGAATAAACACAGAACCTTTTGACTTTTAACAGTACAACCCATACTTTCATTCCTGGTTAACTCTGCCTGAATTCTAGAAAAATCTGTTGAATAATTTAAGGTACTTTGTTTAAACTTTAACCAAAGGACACAGGTAATTTTTTCTGTCAGAAATCAAGATAGTGGTTAACTTTTGGGGACAGCAATCAGAGAAGTGTACATGATGACATAAACGATGCTCGTAACATTGATTTCTTGACGTGGTACAGAGGTATATCTGGTTTATGGAAATTCATCAAGCTATGCACTATGATCTGCGGAAAGCTGGTATTGGCAAAGGATTTAATAGTTTTCCCATGTAGCAAATCCTTTGGTTTAGGTACAGAGTTGAAAACAAGACAAGTATCAGCCCTCCATGTTCACAGGTTCCACATTGACAGATTCAGTCAATCACAGATCAAAGACACCCATCCCCCCAAATCACATGTACTGAGCACGTCTAGCCTGTTTTCCTGTCATCAAGAATTCGCACAGTGTTGACATTGTTCTAGGTAACTTAGAGATGCTTTAAAGTGTACGGGAGGCTGCGTGCAGGTTCTATGCAAACGCTAGGGACATTTTATGTAAAGCGCTTGAGCAAAGGATTCTGGTACCTACTGAGGTCTTAGAACCCATCCTGTGGATGCATGGAGATGACTGCAGCTGCTCCCAGATCAGGGTAAACCTGAGCCGCGGAGAGAGCAGGTGCCCTGGCTTCCCTCTTACTCATGTTGGTACAAGAAGTATGACTGACGCAGACATGCAGAGAGAGAACGGGGGAGAGTCTGTGTCCCAAGGGCCTTTTTGGAGGAAACCCAAAGAATGCTAAGTGGGAAGAGGGTGAGGGCCATTTGCTTCTGTGTGTTCTTTTCTCTTCCCAAGTTCCACTTGACATCATCCATGTCTGGTGTGAGGACCTCCAGGGAACAGCATCCCACGGGTCAGTCTTTTCTGACTCGTTAGTAGACCATCTCTGGACATTTTAGAGTACCTTCTCCTGGCCTGTTGGATCTGTAAGCTGGGGACATGGTTCAGTTTGCTTCTTCAAGTTCTTCTGAGATTCTCAAAGTTGGTGTTGGGGCACTGTTCTACTTCAACATTTTTTACTTCAGACGCTGATGAAATCTGACAGGCGAGCATATATGGAACGGACAAGAATACTGTTAAATGAAGGTAAATGTGGATGAATATTTTACATTCCTATATATATGTACACATATCTGTATCTATTACATATAACACACACACACACAGACACTTTTTATGCAGTCAGATCTCAGTGTCTGCACATTCTATATCTACAGTCAACCAAGCACAGATGGAAAATATTTGAAAAAAAAAACTACATCTATATTGAACACGTAAAGACTTTTTCTTGTCTTTATTCCCTAAATAATATAGTGTAAGACCTATTTACATAGCATTTACATCGTATTAGGGATTCTAAGTCATCCAGAGATGACTTAAAATAGGATGTGCATAGGTGAAATGCAAACACTATGCCATTTGACATGAGGGACTTGAGCCTCTGCCGATTCTGCTAACAGTGAGGTAGGGTGCTATACTGAAACCAGCCCCCTACCCCCACAAACTGAATGATAGGATGGTCTGTGAGCTCCAGACCGTCTTGTTCAATGACAAAGTATTCAAGCGCCTGGTGTTCTCTGAAAAAAAAAAAGGATTAATTTAGAAACTACAAAGTATAAACAAGAGGAGTATTTAGATACCTTATTGCAATGTCAATCTTTATTTTCTATTTAATAAAAAGAACTGACAGCAAGAAAACAAAGATGCACATGACATTTTTTGTTGTTGTTGTTGATGTACTGTTCTATACCTACCTCTGAACCCATACACAACTTGAATTGCTACTTGGGAGGAAAACATAGGTGGGTTCATAGGAAATACTTGCGCTGGGGAGCAAATTAATCAGTGTAAGTATGCCTTCCAATTCAGCAGTGAACGAAGGTACAAATGGCCTTGCATCGAGTTCCTGCTGCCTAGATTGAGCGGAGACCTGGAGGGTAGCACCCTGGCACCTGGCTGCATCACATTCAACATTCAGGGGATGCTGCTCAGGCTCCACATGGATGTGGTGATTCCCAAACCAAACGAATGGGCCATTCTCAGGGTCACTTCATGTTTCAGCATTACAAACTCACCTATCATTGTCCACACTGAGTACAGGACAGATCCAATTTGGGCCACAGAGAGAAGAACTCACATGGAGACTTGGGGTAGTCTGAGTTAGTTTAGGTTTCACAGGAAAACACGCACATCATGCACTTGATTAAACTCCTGGAGTCCACAGGCAAATTGGGTTATGTATCCCAACTAGAAACAACGAAGATTCCTTGATGTAGGATTCTTGTGACTGCTCCTTAAGAGGCACATTATGTATTACAGCCTAAAGCTTTTCTTGTACACACTTCTGGTTTTCCACCTAATACTGCACTTAACAGTCATGAGGTGGTACGGGAGAAAATTCCAAACCAACAAAACAAATTTGAGTTTTCTGTGTATGTACCCAAAGGGATACGTGGGGTATTACGAGGGTATGATTATAATACAGTCTATGGTACAAAGAGTAGAATGAAGAAAATATAAAAATGTTTGGGTTTAACTCAGGGAAGCAGTCAGGTTATTTTCAAGCATATCTTATAGACATTTTTCTATACAAAAAATAAATTTTTGAAACTTTGCCATCTCAAATAATTAATGAAGTAACCAATCCATTCAATGGCACCCCCCAATGTTGTTATATTGAGTACCGCTCCCTCTTGGTTTTCCAAAAGGAGGGGCTCTAGGAGCCCCATGGATAAAAAAATTCTTGGTTGCTTAGTTAGGTTGCTTATATAAAATAGCATGATATTTGCATAGAAACTTGGCACATCCTTTAAACCAACTCTAGATTATCTATCATACCTAATACATTGTAATTTCTATGTAAAGAGTTGTTATAGTTTATTGTTTAGGAAATGAGGATGAGAAAAAAAGAGTCTACATGATCAGTACGGACACAGCAGTTTTCAAATATTGCCATTCCCTCGGTTGAATCCGTGGATGCAGAACCTGCAGACACCAGAGGCTGACTGTGTTAAATCAGGCAAATTACTTAATTAGTTCAACTCTTCCATCAACTAATTGTGGATGTTGATGGAGAGAATTCTTTTATGTTTCTAACTAAACTATGATTTAAGGTAGGGAAGGGGAACTGCCCTTTGAAAAACTGAAATTATAGACCTATGCACAGGTTATATACATATTATATACACATGTGTTAACATGTTTTGTTAAAATGCTGCACTTATCCGGTTGCCATTTACTCCTATATTACTACACTAAAAAATTATTTTGAGAATTACAGAGTTTAGTATTTTCAACAAGTAAAATTCTTGGGCTTACTGTTTGACTTCTTTAAACTATTATCTACAGAGATCAGAAGACACGATGATTCAGGGCAAATTCAAAGAGTAATCTGTTCTTCAGGAGACAGCTGAATCACCTCAGCCCTGGTCCAGCCCCCTGGTTAACCTATCAGCCTCTCTCAGGAGCTAGTCTCAGCATCGAAGAACATTCTAGTAGTCAGGTGCAGAGGCACAGGCCTATGCAGTGACTGGGGAGGCCCAGGCAGGAGTTCAAGGAGTTCAAGATCACACTCAGCAACTTAGTGAGGCTCTAAGCAACTTGGTGTGACTCTATCTCAAAATAAAATCTGAAAGGGGCTGGGGATATGGTTCAGTGGAAAAGTGCCCCTGGGTTGAATCCCCAGTAACAAAAAACAGACTTACAACAACAACAACAAAATCTGTATACCTCCAAAGGTCCCTGAAGACGCCATTTGTTATTAAGAACCTGCATATTGATAAATATGCAGGCTCATATATATATGTTCACATAAATAAAATAATTGTTTTTCCATTTATGTCCTGTTTATAAGAAAGTAGGAGTTAAGTTTAAACCCTAAATATTTTTGTTAACGTCCCACAAGCCACACAGAATACGAAGCATGCAATTTTTTTTTGAGAGATAAGTAATATAGGCTCGGTACCCATGCCTAAAATCTCAGGTACTCCAGAGGCTAAGTTAGGAGGATCATTAGTTCAAGGCCAGTCTCACCAACTTAATGAGACCTGCCTTAAGATAAGAAAAGAAAAGGGTCAGGGATGGAGCTCAGTGGTAAAACATCCCTGAGTTCTGTTCCTAGTATTGCAGAAAAAAAAAAAAAAAGGTAAATCATAAAAGAAAAAGAACATTCTCTCAGTGAGAAGGATCGTGCTCTAGGCCTGATTTTGTTACTCAACAGCTATGCAACCCAACCATTAATGCTCAAGTATCTTAATTCAAGTTCTCACTCCTAATTGCTAATGCAAAAACACATTACTGGATGGAATTATTGTTCCCGTATTTCTGAGTGTGTAAATGTTCATGTATATCTTTTTAAGGACAGTCCTTTTATATATGGAGATTTTAAATGGAATATATTTTTTTTGCCAGTTTGGAAATATAATTTACACAGCGCAATCTTTCTTCCAATAGCAAAAGTGAATTAATTCACTTAATCATATATTAACGGGTCCATTTTGTAATTGAATTAACAGAATTTAACAAATCCTATATTAACTGTACTTTTTTCTACCTATTTTTGGTCAGAGGCACAGATACAGGTTTTTGTGTTTTTTTTTTTTAAGCCCACAATATCATTCTTACATTTCAGAAAAGTCATCAACGTGCTTTCAAGGAAGCTACTTTTCAAATGTATTTCTGAATAATGAAAGTTATTGGATCATCGAAGAGATTTACCCTTCCCCAAATTTAATTTAAAGCTAAGTCATTTTAGAAACCACAACAATTACCCACTTACAAGAACTTCTATTTGAAAATTTTGTATAATTCGAACACAGAAAACCAATTGTTTGAAATTTAATAAAGCATTAACCTTTCAGGCTCAAATACTAGACGCAGCGCAGAATAGAACTTAATGTGTGAATTACTTCTGAAAACAGAGACTTACAATCAAGATTGAAGCATTTTCCTTTACAGTGTATCCTCTTAATGCTCTAGCCAACATATTTCTAAATGTCCCAGGAGACAAATTTCTGAGTTTTCTCTCTTCACCAATCTAATAGCTCAAAGTGGATGGATGATTTTCACAAATCCTAGCCTAAATTTTTCCTTGGAATTTTCACCTGATACAACACCTTTCATATGAGTCAGAATTTCATTCTAACACTGAGTGAATGAATATTCCAAATTTCCTAGCCCATATTTTAACTTGCAGTTCAAGCTATTTTCTGCTTGCAGATGAACATGTGCCATCAGTGCACACAGGTTCCCCTGCCTGCACCTTCTTTTGGGCACAACCTTCTCCACCCAGCAAGCTCAGCCATGGTTTAAAACATAAATGAAAGCTCTCAGTCATGGCCAGTCTCTGGGTATGTTTCCTGTTCCCCTGTGGAATGGATCTCCATCTAACAGCATGCACTCTGGACATCAGACCCAGGTCCAATCCCCTGCTCTGTGAAGGCACTTCACCTTCTCAAAGCTCAGCCTTCTCACCTGTAAAATGGGGATAATAATACTTCCCCTGGTGGTAGCTAAAGCATACCTAGATAATTTATGCAAAGCAAATAGCAGGGTGTGGTGCATAAAATGTGAAAATCAGTTGTTATTGTTATTCTTTGAATTACAACCCTCTCCTGGGGCTGCAGGGAAATTAGCTTTTAAGTGCACCAGAACATACAATTATCCATCTTAAGGAATCTCTACACCAGAAGTCGCCTTGGAGATTTAATCTAGGCCTTCTTTTTACAGTACTGGAAACTGAACTCCAGTTGAGTCCCAGATTTCCTCCAGGGCAGGTCACTGCAGGGGCCAAAGCTTTCTTTACCACGTTATTCTTTAAGTGCAAAACTGAAAACCCAGCCCTCATACCCTTCGAGCTTTTTAGAGGCACGAGTGCCTTGAATTTGGACTTCTTCCCTAAAGAGGACCACAGGGGGCAGCAGAGGCCAGGAGGGCAGACAAAGAACAGTTGTGCGGAGACAGAACTTCCCCAGATTGGGCAGCAGCCCACTAATATCATTTTTGTCCACACAGCAATTCCTCCCCCAAACCAGGAAGTATCCCAGACCATGGGACAGCACAGAACCTGCAGGATAACAGCATTAACCAAGGGCTAGGACTGATTGATACTGGTGCTGGACCACATCTCCAGCTCCTGTAAAACCTTAGGACTGCCCAGTTCATATCTCATGACTTTAAATGCATTTAACATCTGGACAAGATAGGTTCCAAGTATATATTCTGAACTGCAATGTTATCTCTATCAATTCAAGGGGTTGCTGGGAATTTCAGATCAGCATATATTTCAGATTTGGTAAAAGGCATAATAAATCCATCTTCCCTAACGCCTCTGTCTTTGCACTGTGTACTTCATGATGTTTACAAACGAATCTCTCCAAAGTAGTAAGGAGGTCTTTCAGAAAAATGGCAGCTATATTCAATGGAAAGTGTGATAATCTGCTAACAGCAGTTGGTCATCATCCACAACCCATTCAGTCACTGGCATTAACAGCAACAGTTGGTTTTTAAGAATGTTGAAAATTTCTACATAACATGCACCTGCAATTGCCTGATCCAAAATTAGTATCTGATTCAATGTAATTATTTCTTTTATACTCATTTGTGAATTTCATACGATAGATCTCTATAAAAGGATACGCTTTAAGCTTTCGATGCTTAAAAAATCAAAACTGAACATACACCTACCATGAGGGCACTATCTGTTTCCATTAGATGTTTAAGCAAGGAATAAAACATTTAATTTAAGCAATTAAATTTTAAGATCATATTACAGAATATTCAGGAGGAGGAAAAACAATCGATCTGGAATAACACAATACAGTATACTTAAGGAGAAGATGCAGTTTCTAAATGACTGTTCCTATTATCATGCATACCATATTTTTTATTCAGAGAATCATGAATGAGACAGCCAATTTGCAAATTAATTAAGTTTCCCAGAGGACAAATATCTCTTAAGTTTTTCTTTCAAGATTTATTTACCTCAGCGGAAGCTGCAGAAGCCTAGGAATGAGTTTGTCATTTTAGAGAAGATTTAAGCACTTGAAAAATGCTTGAATAAATTCTAGATCTAGAGGAGAAAAATAAGCAGTTGATCAGAGACACACACATGTCAATCATCTCAGAAAGAGAAGACTCTCAGAAAGGGGGCAGGGGGGGATTAAAAGCTCTAGAAACAAGCATGTACAAGAATTTCTCAGCAATCTTGCTGTTGCTGGTTAGACTGGCAACAGCTCAAAAGACTCAACTTTGTTTTCGCCCCACAGTGAACTCTTTTCCTCTTAATTATCCTCATCAGAAACTTACCACAAACAATTGCCCTTTTCTGCATAATACATCATTCACACATTTTTAAATAGTAAGTCATCTTAAACTAAGTCCTCTAGTCTAAATATCTTCAGTTCTTTACCTTTACTTCCTAGATTGCAACAAATTCTGCTCTTTCCACCAGTCTCCAAATGCACTCTAAATTGTGGAACACAGAACTAAGCTCTAACTAAGGGGTGAGGCTCTATCAAAATAGCTACAAGAGATTTGGCTTAAAACTCTAGAAGCTTCAATTGCACCAAGCAAAACACAAAATGTTACAATTTCTATCAATTGCAAACTATGAATTGAATCAAGAATTCTTTCATGACTGTGTTTTTTTTAATCTCTTGAAATTCAAGACAAGTCATTTAGTAAAGTTTTTTCCCCCTCCATTTTGGCCACAGTATCCAAATTGCCATAGCCAGTGGGTTTTCTAATGCATTAGTACAAAATGCATGACTTTAAGTGCTGTGAAAAATTTGGTTGTCAATTTTACAGAAGAACGATGGTGGAAGGGGAGTGGGTAAAAAGAGGTTCATGGCCACACATCATTTTTCCTTTGAAAAGAGATGTTAGGACTAAACTTGAAAGGGATGATACTTCCCTTTATTTTAGTTCTTTCTTAGTCATACATTATATTTCAAAATGGTAAAAAAAGTTTATTGCAATTTCTGAAATATTAATAATCAAACAACATACATGAGGTTTTAAAAATGTGCTTTAGAAAATAAGTACTGTAGACAAAAATGTACTGCAAGCCTGCCAGTGATTCCCCCACCCGGGAAGACAGTTTGCGTGGAGGACTATCATATCCCTTCTCGGTTGGAACGTCCAGTGGTCTAGGAGACAAAGATTTCAATCACGTATGATTCACTTCTCGCTAAATTTTCAGCATGACCAATAAGTATAGGTTTACAAAAATTCAGCTAGGCTTTATTCCCTCAGCCTCCAAAGTGCTTCTCAGATTATAAAACAGCTTTGGAAGTTCTGCCCTACAAAGCAAATATGGTACTAGGAAGAGAGACCTGGAAGGCAATCACAAAAAAAGTCTCATTTAAATTCTTGGAAAGCACGGCTTCTCCAAACACAGCTATTCAATTCTCTTTGGAAAGCATCTCTTGCTTTGACTTCACTCAATCTCCCAGCACCAGCATGGTCAAATCCAAAAGAGATGGATGTCACATTCCGTACTCAAAAGAATGCATCAAATATCTACTCTGTGCACGGGTGGAAAGTAAAACAATCCCAAAGCAGAGTTTTCCACTTGCCAAGTATATAAGAATTAAGACTCGGCTTCTTTGGATATTCTCAAGATCCCTTCTGCTCCTAAACATCGTAGCTACAGAGAACGAGAAATCAACAGAACACACTTTAAGCTTCAAGAGTGCAGTTTTGCATGGAGGTGGGCTAGAGAAAGACAATAAAAATCTTCACTCCCTTCCAGAACCAAATAAAATACCGTTAGTGAGCTACAGGGGCAAACTGTCGGTGCGTTCCCAAAGCGCAAACCCTCCACTTAACTCACCCTCTCCCGAATGTCCTGCTTCTCCCCAAACCACCCTCCACGGTTCGCACACACAGGTCTGTCTTCTTGCCGACGAAGTCCAACTCCGTGCCGAATAGCGCACTCGCTGCAGCCACACCGGGAAAGACGTAACCCAGAGCCCGAGCCCCACGCAGTCCCCCACTAACCTTCTCCCCACGCCGCGCCTCCACACCTCGGCGCTCCCGGAGAAGCGCGATGCTGAAGTCGGAGACGTGCGTCTCACATTTTATTCCCCGGCCGCCGCTCGGGCGCGCGCGCCATGCGCTCCCACATTCACACGGGCGCCCTATGGAGCGCGGACCCAGGGCGGGGGCGCCAGACGCGCGCCACGGAACTTGCAGGCTGCAGGCGACTAGTGCGCGGCTCCAATCCTTTTGCTGGCGCTGCCCCCGCCACCTCCTCGTGCCACCCAGGGGCTCACAGCGACCGTGCACTCACGTCCCCGGCGGCCTGCGGGATCACCTTTCCCGGCCAGCGCGGCTCTGTGGAGGCAGCAGCTGCGGGGCGCGGCGGGGGTTGGGGGGATCGGCCTCAGAGCCAGTGCAGGGCTGCGCTCAGCTCCACGCCGCGCGCTTCATTGTTCGGGCTGCGCGGTGGTGGAGCCGGTGGCTCTGGCAGCTGGAAGAACCCTGGTCCGGAGCCCCGGGGCGAGGCGGCGCCTGCGGGCCCGGTCGCAGAGGCTGAGCCGCGCCCCGCCCGGGAGCTCCGCCGGCCCCCTCGGCCCGCCCGGGCTCCCCCTCCCTCTCCTCTCTCTCCCTCCGCCTCCCTCTTGGCCTGGCTCACCTAGCGGGAGGGCGCAGGGCACTGGGAAGTTACACTGCCTCCTCCCGGCGCCCCCGGCCCCGCAGCTCGGCCGGCCGGCGAGCACAGGCGGGGCGCTCCGGGCTACGCGCCGAGCCCTGCCTCTTGCAGAGAGTGATTGCAGACTTGGGCTGCGTGGGGCGGCGCAGATGCCTAAAAAGGCTTGTTTCTCCCCAGCCACCGCCTCCATCCAGCCCTAGCTCCTCCGGGGGTTACCTGCACAGTCCCCGCCTGGCACCGCGCCTGGCACCCGGGGGAGCACTTGGGCCCCTGATGGCAGTAGGGGTGCAGGAATGCCAACGGGCTCTGAGTGGCGGGGAGGGGAGCTGGGAGCCTGGCGCTACGGAAGTGAGTCTTTGTGCACCTCGCTGGAGCTCAAGGCAGAGCTGAAGGCCAAGCTACCTGCGCGCCAGGCAGCGCCCTCCAGCCGGCTGGGTGGGGCGTCGGGGAGCGCAGCATCCTCCGGGCCCGCTGGCTCCCTTTGTTCCTCCAGCTCGGCCCAGCCCCGCGCTGCCGCCTGGCACTAGCTCCCAGCCGCTTCCGCGAGGCGCCTGAGGCTCAAGGATGGACCTGGGAAGGGTCGCCCGCCACGGATGGTGACGGAGCTCCCTGGAGACTCCCACCCTTCCCCTAATCACCCCCCACCCGGAGAAGGACGGGAAAGTTCTTGGGTCCGAGACGCCCGGCCCCCGGCGCGTCCCGGGGGGATCCACTCGGGAGAGCTGGCTGAGGGCTGGGCAGCTGGACCCGCCGGCGGGCTGCGGGGAGCCCAGCTCGGGTGTGCCTGTCTGGTCGCGTGCGGAATGCCCATTTGTCACCGCGGCTCTTGAATTCTCTAAAGGCAGCTGCAGCTGGTCCCGGGACCGAGACCGCGCAGCTCTTTGTCTGCTGGCAAACGCGTCCCTCTGAACTTCAACGTGGCCCCCAAGCGCCACGGCGGAGGCGGCTGTCCCTGCCCCACGGGTTCTCCTGCGGCCCCGGGGAGCTGCGGGGGGGGGGGTGAGGGCAGGTGGAACAGGTCCAGTTAGTGACATTGCCTCGCGGTGTCCATCTCCAGAGGGAGCACAGTCACCCCCCACCCCACCCCAACCCCCACCCGAGGTCCTTGAAGACAAACGTTTAGAGACAAATTCTTCGCCAGTTGTTCCATTTAAAAACCCTGAAGCACATATGTTCCTTTAACTAACCAAGCCCTCTTCTTCTTTTTTAGATAGAAATATTTAAACTAAGTGATGCAGTTCGTTTAGAATTCATGGGGTGCCTACTGTGTGCCTGAGACTCCGTGGTAGGTGAACAAAGCTCTCTCAAGAAGTTAAAAGAAATTTGAAACATCACAGAAATTAAATTAAAACCAACTGGATAAAGTGCAGTGGCTCCATCAAAAGTGTGGACTGAAAGGCGTACTCAGCGTTTCCCCAGTTGTGTGAACTGTTTCTGACATTTGGAATTCTGTGGAACTGCTTGGAGAGACCATGTGTAACAGCAGATTAAAAAAAAAAAGGCTATTTCCAGTAAATGTGAAATATACACCGTGTGGCGCAAAAAGCACCCCCCCCCTACAGCGACATGATAGACACTTGCAGCTAGTGGTGGTGAAGGACAGAATACTGCAGAAAAAATCACGGTATCAGCAGAGGGGCACTGAAGTGATAATAAACCCTGTGGGCCTTGTTTTCCTCTTCTGTATAATGGGTGCACTACTACTTACCTGTAAGATTTTTAAGAAGTAGAGATAGTGTGCCTGCCATAGCCTGAAATGTGATGCCTTGTAGAATGTGGTAATTAATAAATGACAGTCGTTATTATTAAAAGACTTTCCAAGAAATAAAAAAATATATATTTTTAATTTCTTAGCATATATGTATTTTATACATTTCCTATTCATTTTGCATAAATGCCATGAGTCGATGTCTTTGGTGACTACCATAAAGAAATTTTAGTGAGTTAAATAAGAGTAGCTATGTAATAATTAGCTTTGAATTAGAAAAATTACTACCTTAAGGCAAATATGAAAATCCCTGTTGTGAAATTTTAAGTGGATTGAGTTTATTATTTACAATGCAAGTACAAAATGAAGGGGGGCACCTGACTTAAACTTACTTCCTGAACAAATCAAAAAGCCAGTTTATATACATAAAACTCCAAGTTGATGATGGTTCTGTCAACATGTAGTGGTAAATGGAATTCACTGACACCCTTTAGTTGCTCAGAGGAACTCCAAACAGGTGCAGATTAAATTTTTATTACTTTACAGCTTCATGAGATATTCTGAGCTCCTCTGGCCCTATACTATTCCTTTCTTTAAAACTAGAAAAAAATTTAAAAGCAAACAAAAAATTAAAAAGCAAACAAAAATAGGAGACATTTTTAAAAAATGTCTCACTTGCTGTTATCCATTTGCTTAAAATAACCTGCATTTCCTTTTTCTGTTCAAAACTCAGGGTTTCTCCAGTATCCTTCGTCATATCTGCATGAGTCATTGGGAAAGTTCTTTCCACGTTTAGGAACTTCAAGTGCAACATTGGTGAGAAGCTAAAGCAGGTATTGCAGTATCCTGGCTTTGACACCTTTGGGGCGGGTCAGGGGAGGAAGGTAAATAGTTCCTAACTGCACCATTGCTGACTTTGGAATATTTTTTCACTTAAATATTATTCATAGAAACCTATTTTTTCTCTCATCCATTATGCTATTCACCTTTTACAATAAACCTAGAGATTGTTTTACAGGTAGGGAAACTGGGGCTGACATATATTTTTAGGACCCTTTTCTCCAAACTAATGTCTTTTACTTCTAATTAACTTAAGATTTTCATCCCACAGCATTACTGAAACACAACAACATCTTCCCTTGCTTGGGAAGTTAGTACCTCAGGGATAAACCACCTACATCTGGGTTTTTCAGTGAAACAAATTTGGATATACAAGTCTGTATAAAAAAAATGAATTTCAGATCTGTACTTTTAGGGTCCCGTTATACAATGCTAGGTTTGAGCAGAAACACTTCATTTCTAGCCAACCCATAGATATATATTTTTTAATGAATTCAGTTAATCTCTGGAAACGTTATTAAGGAAATAGCACCATTAAGAAGAAGCAGCCTCAGGAACTGTCTTTGGATGTGTGTAGGAGCCAAGATTCTAGGCCAGCGGAGATTCCCTTTCCCACCTTTCCTTCTGGGTTTTTTCAGGTGGAGAGAAAAAATGATAATTTTTAGCATCAGATGTAAGAAAATGCCATCTGCAGGAGAGATGGCATGAGATGCAGTAGGTTGCTTTGAGTCTTGCCTCACCCCTGGGCTCCAGTCAAGGACACGAGGCAGCTCCGGCCAGTCATGGGGTCTCAGCTCAGCCTGAGACCACAAGGAGTGCCACCAGACAGAGGAACAGAAGAGCAGATCAGGATGTGAAAGAAGCTGTCCTTTCCCAAACTTTTCCTTGCAGCACACAATCCAATTTGAGAAGGATGGGGCTGTTCACTGGGGAATCGGGTTTTGATGCTGATCTTGTGAGTTGGTTGAAGTAGTTTGAGCTCCCTGAGCTCTAGTACCTTATCCTAGTCTGGATGAAAGTCATCTCATCATTGGGACAAGAATCCTGAGATGGCAGCCACTCACAAAGGTGCAGCACGTCTCAGTTTTCATGGACTTTTCCGTCCATCGTCTTATTGGGTTTTCTGAACTCAGAAGAAGTGAAGATGTGAAGGGGTTAAGGATAAGGGCTTCAGGGCCACATAGAAGTAGAGGTGGCCCTGCCACTTCTTAATTGTGTGGTGGTGATAATTATATCTAGTCACTAATATTTTAAGGCTTATGGTTCAAGTCCTTTCAAGGCATGAACACATTTTACCTTCATAACAAGACTTTTTTTTAACCCTTTTTTTTAATCTTTTCATTTTGAAATATTTTTGAATCTACAGAAAAACTGCATCAATAATACCATCCACTCATATTCCCCAAATATTGACACTTTACTGTGTTTGGTTTATTGTTTCTAGAGTTTCTATTGGAAAGTAAGTTGCAAATATCATACCCATTTACTCCTAAATATTCCATTTTATATTCCTCAAAACAGAGATATTCTGTCTCTCTGAAGAAACATTTTTTGTATATAATGATTACACATGCTTATGGGGTACAATTCAACAAGTATATGCTATGGAATGATCAGATCCGAGTAATTAGCATTGTCAACTCCTTAAGCATTTACCATTAGGGACATTCATTTTTATAACCATAATTATCATAATTATGAAAACAATATTGATACAGTAGTATTATCTAACCTCAGAGTTTATTTTATTTTTTTTTTAAAATCACCAGTTGTGCTGCTAATATCCAACCACAGAAAACTTGGTCTAGGATCCAGTCCACAATCCCCTGTTATATTTGGCTGTCCTGCCTCTTTTTTAGTCTCTTTAATCTTTAATCTGGAACATTTCCTTGGAGCACTTGTCTTACAAGACCTTGACATATTTTAGAAATTCAAACTATTTATTTTGTCAGGTGTCCCTCACTTTGGGCTTGTCTTTTGTTTTCACACAGTTTGATTTAGATTAAACTCAGGTTGTGCTTTTTATTATTTTTTTTCACAGACCAGAGCCCTAGCTCCCTCCCAATGCACTGTTTCAAAAGAGACCTGTTACGTTGATTTACCCCTGCACTGGCTGAGGTCAACTTTGATTGCTTGGTGAAGGTGCTACCTGACAGTTTTCTACACTGGGAATTAACCAGTCATTCCTCTCTAGGAAAACAAAACAAAACAAAACTTAAGTGGATACACTTTCTCTCTTCAAACTTCCCCCTCAACTAATGTAGCCTCCACTTGTGATTCTGCCTGCAGCTCTGGTGACTTTTAAATTTGATTCTCTCTTTACACTTAGTGTTTCACACTTTGCCATCAGGAAGAGTTTTTTCTTCTCCCCCATCCATAGCAAGCCTTGACGCAGGTGTTTTTGTCCCCCTACTTTAAAGAGGGGGGATATTGAGAGGTCCCAGAGAAGGGAAATGAGTTGCCCTGGGTCATAATCTAGTAACACAAGTAACCAGTACAAGATGGTAACTCTGAAGCTATTTCCCTGTCTGTAAAATGAGAATAAGACTTTCATGTCCCAGGGTTGTTTGGAGGGTTACCTGAGATCATGTCTTCCGAGTGCCTGTCCCAAGTGAGCAGATGGGGTTCATGCAGTAAACAGTAGCTATCATTCAAAGGATGAGAGTAAGCCCATTTTGTAGATAAGGAAATCTAGTTAGAGAGGGAAATAGAGATGCATAAGATAATTTCTACCAAGGGATGTTCTGATTCCTCATCCCTTCCCTTAGCAACTACTTGTTCAATGCCAGTAATCAATGGTAGGAGCTAGAGTTATAGAAGTTAGTTGAAGAACAGGTGCCTGCATTGATCATCTTTTAATTTTGCCAGATGAGAAAACAGGCCAGGCCAAATGTGCTCTCTCCACCAGTCACAGAGGAGTCCTCCTTTCTAGTGCACCTGCCTGTGGCTTCCCCAGACAACAGGCCCCACACTGGGCCCTTCTGAAGCCAACCTTCCTCCCCTCCTCTCTCACTCTTCTCCCTGCCAAACCCAAGCGGTGGTGGTAGCCAACTCCCTTGCTAGGGCAAGCTCTGAATACACAGACTTTGCTTGTTTTTATCTGGATGGTCTTTGTTTCTTTCTGCCCAGGCAGAAGGGAAACTGATTAGAAAATTATCAGAAGATGTCTTGGGAGTGTTTGGAGATGGACTGGAGACTAGTCCAGGCATTTCCCATTTTAAAATAGTCCTAAGAGAACAAACAGCCCGTCTGTGATGTTTCTTGGATTACCTTCTCAAGGACCTCTCCCAAACAAGCAAGCAATGTAATTAATTAAAATCCACCTCAACTGCTGGGTAATTTTTCCCTTGATTAGCCCAGCAATTTCTCATACATCTCTCACGAAACACTAATCATTCTAAGGTGAAGCAGCCTGTCCTGACACAGAATTACTGCAGAGTTGGAAACACCATTCTATTTCAGAAGTCTAAATCCTACGGCAATTTAATTTTTTTCAATGATAGAAATGATACCAAATGGCTTTAGTTATGAAAACTAATGGATAATAATGGCACTAATTTTAGAGACTTCAGAAGCATGGATACAAGGTAAAAATGTAGACAATTTTTAAAAAGAAAACCTACACAGTTTTTTAAAAAGTAATAAGTTGTGTCATATTTCTCTTGTTGAGCTGAAGTTATTCTTCCCAACATATTTCCAGATCTCGTCTAACACACTTTAGAATCAATACACGTTTCCCAAGAGTATCCTTACATGATTGAGATTGATCGTAAGTTATATATTAAATGGCACAATTTAGATAGCCATACACTTCTCAACTCAAAGATCAAAATAAGTTAAATATATCATTTTATGCACAAGAAATAAATTTTAAATTTTTGAGTGACTTAGCTAAAGGGAACTAATTATCCTGTGACATGTAGAAAATCTTAGAGGGACAGAATCAATCTCTCCTGCCCTTTCAGTTCAGCTGTGATTTTTAGTGGCAGTATTGATGAGACACAATGAATAATTTGTTCTGAAAAGGTTGGCACTTTTAAATGTTTACTTCTTTTCCTTTCTAGTTTACATGGTTTATAAAGGATGCTGTTATCCATCGAGTCACTGAGAAATGGTAAAAGGAAAGCACAGAAAAATACATTCATGATTTTACTTTTTTTTATTTTTATTTTTTTGGTACTGGGGATTAAATGGAGGGACTCTGCTTCTTAAGTACATGCCTGTTGCCCAGTCCGGCTCTCTTTCTGTCTTTCTTTCTTTCTTTCTTTTTTTTTTTTGATACAGGGTCTAACTAAGTGACTGAGGCTGACCTGCAACTTGCCATCCTCCTGCATCAGCATCCTGAGTAGCTGGGATTACAGGTGTGTGCTTGGGCATCACACCTGACATGATTGTACTTAAAACAAATAGCAATATATACATAGAAACACTCTGTGATGCCTAATTCAAAGACGTCAGCAAGGTCTGTTGGCAAGCACGTGGTTTGCTTTCCATAGGTATCTTCCCAAAGGAGAAAGCAGAAGACTTCCAAGTGTGGCCCCAGGGCACTGGAGAGCCTTACAACCCTTTCAGAAAGGGTTCCCGAAATCACAAATATTGTTTTTATTTACAGTCATTCCCCTTACCTGCAGGTTTGTTTTCTGAGGTTTCAGTTATCCACAGTCAACCAAAAATATTAATTGGAAAATTCCAGAAAAATAATAATTTATAAGTCTTAAGAAACTTTTATTATAATTATCCTATTTTTTCTATGATTGTTAATCTCTTCCTATATCTAACTTATAAATTAAACCTTATCATGTCCGTATAGGAAAACATTTTACATGGAGTGTTTGGTACTGGGAGTAAGTAGGCAGGCATCCATGGGGGTCTTGAACATAATCTCCATGGCTAAGAGAGACCACTACCATATTTCGCTCTCATTATGGAGTACACAGTGGGGTTTTCTGAAGATGGGGTGGCCTGTGATATTCCAGTTCATTGCTTACAGAAGCAGCTATCAGAATCCATCTGTCTCTCAAGCCAGATATGAAAGCAATCTGCCAGATCATGGAACAGTGTAATTCATCTCACCCCATTTTTAAAGGATAGTTACTTTTTTCACAATAATATGCGATTTAGGTTACCATGTACTAGTTTATTCTTATTTTTCAATTAAACAGTTTCAAATTCCCCAGTTTTAATTTCAAATGTGGTGAAGGTTGGTAGAGATAGCCCCCATAAATAAAAGTGGGATTCTCAGTCGTTTTAACAGTAGGAAGAAGTCCTGAGATGAAATACTTGGAGAACCAAATATTTGAGAGTGGGAGTACATTTTGCCATGAAAATGTCCTAAAAGCTGGTGGTAATCCCAGACTAGTCCAACAGACCGGGCTCCACCAGGCTCATTTCCGCTCAGTTTCCTCACTAGCTGATGAAAACCCTTACCATTATCCCCCAGCACTTGCAAGAAACGGTCCTCCTGCCTTTTCCTAATGCTACCTCTTCTCAGGGCCTTCCCACCTGGACCCTGCTCCATCCTGCTCTCAGCCTTGTGTCCATCCTCTCTGCCTCCGTGAGATCATGTCTTCTTACCCTTTATACCTCAGCCTAACCCCCAACCTCCTGGAGGAAATTCAGTGACACCTCAAGTCATGCTAAGTCCTTTTAAAATGTACCATCATGGCTTACAGTGCCCTCTAACTCCTGTTGAATTTAACAAAAGTGCAATTATATTTGACAAATATTATTAAGTGATTTCAATATGCCAGAACCTATTTCAGGTTAAGAAAATATGCATATATCACATAAATGTGTAAGTTATTTATATGTACTTATATACTGTTATATATTACATAAGTATAAATACATATAGGATCACCTATATCAGTGGAAAATACCATCAAAAGAGTCCATGGGGCTGATATTCTGCTGCAGGTTGGGGAACAACAGATGATAAGGAAATAAATACAAAAATTATATAGTATGTCAGATGATAATAAGACCTACAGAGAAAACCAAAACAGGGACGAAAATAGAGACTGCTTGGATTTGGGGCATTGCTACTACTACTACTACAATAATAATAATAATAATAATAATAATAATAATAATAATTATTATTATTATTATTATTATTCAAAGGACCAATCAGAGAAATCCTCACTGAGAAGGTGAGTGAGCAAAACCCAATTTCAGCAGATTCCAGGATATCAGGAGGGCAGGGAAGAAACCGTATTGATGTTAGTTATGGATTAAATGACATAAGAAAGTATGTATCTTAAAGTATATTCACATATATTTTTGGAGTCTCTTTCCCCTGTTTAAATCATAAAGGCAAAGATGTCACCAGGTGGGTTCCCTGCTCTCTAAATATTTGTTGGTGTGTGCTGGATGATTACCGCTAACTGTGCTTTTCACTTTCCAGCTGGGCATAATTGGGCTTCCATCTAACTACACTTTCTCTGCTGGTAAAATCTGGCTTTTCCTTCTCTGGTCTCTCTGTGGTTCCTTTCCCATCAGCCATCTCACAAAGGGGTGCTTCTTGCAGGAAGGGTGAACTTGGTCTCCCTAGCCTTCGTCAGCAGGCACACAGCCTGGCTCTTGGGAGATGATGTACCTCTGTCTGGGATGTCCACTGACCTCAGGCCAGACCCCGAGTAGGTCTGCCGGGCACCCGGGCCTCCCTGAGCTTTGACTGTGGTCAAACCTATGATCCCACCAGTCTCACCCCACTTCTCGGTTTTGAATGGGCAGTGCCTGGGGTCCTGGGGGAGGGTGAGCCCTGACTGTTAGCTGTGTGTTCATCTTAGGAAATTTGCCCCTGTGCATGTAGCAAGGAACATAGGGTGGACCTCATCAGACTGGACTTGAAAACAAAATCTGAGAAGAGCCCGGAATATCTAGGATTCGGTGCCCAAACTCTGAAAGCAACAGTGCTTCAGACCATCAGTACTGAACATGGCTTGGCACTGAATGCCGAAGTCTGGCTTGGCACAAATCAGGAGCCACTTGTCAAAAAGAAACTAACTTTATTTTTAGAACTACAAACGCCAAACAAAACAGCTCCAGGGAAAAACCCTCAGAGCCCAACTGCCACCACCGGCTTCCACAAGCCTCTCTCCCCCACACCAGCCTCTCCACCTCCCACAATCCTCCTGCTCCTGAGGCCGATTGGCTGGGTTGCGTGGGCAGAGCCAAAGAAGTCCCCCAATGAGCAGCTCCGTGGAGGAGCCAATCAGCTAGATGTTGCTGGGGCTGCTGTGAGCCAATCATCAGCTGGCAGTCTGAAGGGCAGGGAAACAGCCCAATGAACATCACCGCAGAGGAGCCAATCAGCTAGATGTTGCTGGGGCAGTCTGAAGCTTGCTGGCAGCTGGAAGTTTGCTGGGGCCCCTTTGGGATGGACACCAGCAGTATTTATTGTCCAAGGTAAAAATCAGAGAATGTTTTAATAGGTACGACAGGAGTTTTCCAAGTGTTTTAAAATACGATTTTGTTTAAATGAATCTATACACAGAAAGTAAATCTGTCTGAATTTCTTTTTTTTTGGTTGTATACATAGTATATTCACCCCATTCGTGTCGTCATACCTGTACTTTGGATAGCCATGATCATCACATTCCACCACCATTAATTACCCCATGCCCCTCCCTTCCCCTCCAACCCCTCTGCCAAAGTTGACCTGGAACATGGATTGCATGAAAACTGAGTTTTAACTGATCCTTCTCAGTCAACATGAATGAAAAGAATCCTAAAGGCAGCTCAAGATAAACCTGGTTAAATGCATCGCTTTCCACATAGTGGCCAGCTGGGGTCAAAGAATAGGCACACATCTCTGTATCCCTGATGTCTAATTTAAATCCTTCAAATTCTAAATCTGCGTCATTTCTTTAAAATACTCCCACTTCTAAAGCTTTGGATCAGGTTCATATTATCTTACACTGAAATGAGTGTGTGTTCTTTTCTTTGTACCTATAATTTCCCCCCAGTTCAATCCTGCCTTCAGGACCACCTTATTGTGCTAAACACACACACACACACACACACACACACACACACACACACACACACAGAGTTTAACTTTCTGTGCATAAATATACCTCTGTATCATATAAACAAGTCTATGTCAATCTATCCTATCCTCTTCAAAATGTTCTTTGGTTCTACTACTTTCAGAATAAAAACTAAATCCTCTTTTTTTTTTTTTTTTGAGAGAGAGAGTCTTTTTAATATTTATGTCTTAGTTCTTGGCAGACACAACATCTTTATTTGTATGTGGTGCTGAGGATGGAACCCAGGCCGCATGCACTACCGCTTCAGCCACATCCCCAGCCCAGCTAAATCCTCTTAAAGGCTGCCGTAGTTTGAAAGTGTTCACAAAAGGCCTCGGGCACTATTGACAGGTGGGACCTTTAAGAGGTGGGGCCTAGTGTGAGGAAGTTAGGTAATTGGGACTTTTTCGTCAGTTTATTGTCCTCATTGCTGTGACCAAAAATCCTGACGAGAACAATTTCAGAGGAGGAAAAGTTTATTTGGGGCTCAGGGTTTCAGAGGTCTCCGTCTGTAGGTGGCCAGCGCCGTTGCTCTGGGTCTGAGGTGAGGCAGCACATCCTGGTGGGAGGGAGTGGAGGAGGGAGGCAGCTCAGGACATGGCACCAGGAAGCAGAGAGAGGGCTCTGCTCACCAGGGACAAAGACCCGGAAGGCATGCCCTTAGTGAGTTCCCTCCTCCAGTCACATCCTACCTGCCCACAGTCACCACCTTGTTAATCCATTCAAGTGGATTAATCCCTGATGGGATCAGCTCTCATAACCCGATCATTTCATCTCTATGTTTCTTGCATTATCTCACACATGAGCTTATGGGGACACCTAATTTCTGAACAAAAACCGAGGAGGCAGGCCCTTGAAGAAGCTATTGGGACGACAGCTCCTTCCTGTCTCTCTGTGTTTGTTTCCTGGCCTCCGTGAGATGAAGTCTCCCTCTCCCATGTGCTTCTGCTGCGATGTATTTGCCACTGATCCAAAGCAGCCAGTCCAGGTGTCCATGGACTGACACATCGGAAACTTCGAGTCAAAATAAAACTTTCTTCCCTATAAGTTGATTTTCTCAGGTATTTGTTATACTAACAAAAAAAGCAGACTCACACAAAGAGGTCTTCAAAATCTTTATCTGCCAATCAAAACTCATTTTCAGCTGTACTATATTTTTGCCATTTCTTATAAATATGCAGTTTCTTTCCATATTGTAAAATAGCCATATCAGCAATTCCTTAAAATACTCAGTTACACTCTGTTTTTGTTTTTTCTTTAATTAGACTGAATTTCCCAAATGGTATGCTGAAGTACCCAGTGCACCATAGCAAACTTCCTGCAATGCTGCAGAACATTTTAAATTTCTAAGAGGAGCACAGAACCCTTGATCTATCTGTGGGATAATGTACTCTGACAGCCTCTACATTAGATCATGCAGCATTGTTATTGATGATGTCATTTCTCCTTGAAATTTTGTAACCGGGAGTTATCGCGGTGAAGAGCATGATGTGAAAATCTCCGTCAAGCCATAAAGAAAGGTGGTGGTGTCCACTCTGACTCCGAGTTTGAGAAGCTAGTCAGTGTCCAACGAGCACCCACAGTTTTATACAATTTGGGGTATTAAAGAATGAGATAAAGGTGTTTTTCTCCCCTTCAACTTATATGTATTTTTTTTTTCAGATAGCTGTAGTTGATTTTCACTATTAGGAGTAGTTGTGCTCTATGACATCTCCTTGAACACTGCGTTAGAGAACGCTGAGCCGTTACCAGTGAGGAGACGTAGGACTCATTTCATCAACCTTCGACACGTAACCTTGTTTCAGGTGCATTTCTGTGGAAAGATATTTAGATCCGTTGTTGATTCGTTGACACTGAACTGCTCGTGGGCAACAGCTCTATAACCCAGGCCCACGGAAAGCTTCTCCATAGGGCACATCACAGCCTTCCTGCCGTTAGGAACCCTGGGCGGCTCTTCAGCAGGATGCTTAGGGGCCCATTTTAAATGAGAAGCACAGAAATGGGGGACATGTCGCACTAGATAAGCCACTCAGAGGACATTTCTTTACAATACGTGAGTTTTCACAAGACAGAGCACCCCTGCGTCCCACTTGAGCTGGGATCGCGAATCAGGTGACAACATCTTTACTGCTCTGTGCCATGTCCCTGAATGATCTGCGAAACCATCTTGGGACTGACTTTGGGGTCACCGTGAGGCTCCACTACACGAAGCCATTAAAACATGTATACATTTGAAGTTGTTTGGACTTAACTAACTGATACATGGGACGTTATTATTACTGGTAGTGGGAGTAGTGTTTTGGTCTAGAGGCAGCTTCAGACATTTCTGAGTCACAGAGGGCATTGTAAACCAAGAAAGTCTGACAAGCTTTGCCTTAGAGTCTTTCTCTCGCTCCCTCGAGTGGTTGGTATCTTACTCTTTCCCGACACAATGTGGAGGCCCCTTCTTACTGGACGGCTCCAGGAAGTTGTGCAGTGCCTGACGGACACACCCATTATTCAGAAATTTTTAGCATTTAAGAATGAAATAAAGGCATTCCCCCCTTCAACTCATAGGCATTATTTTTCAAATAGCTGCAGTGAATTCTTTAGTCAACTTTAGATAACTTGGTCTTGTCTCCCTTTGGCTCTCCTGTCAATACTTATCACAGTACAAAAGACCCGCCTCTGTCATGAGATATAGAATCCTGAAACCCGGGGATATTTTATTTTTGTCCATCTCTTTTCCCCCAGGCTGCTGTAACCTCGTACCATTAACAGTGACAAATAGAATTTTGCCAGCTTTTTTTTGTGGTTCCCTACTTGTAGTTGCTTTAGATTGTCTCAGTCATTCCCATTTTATCCCCAGGACCCCTGTGGGTGGGGAGGGATGGATGGAGAGGTGGGGTCTCAGCTGTGTTCAAAAGGTGTCATTTGTTTGCTTTGGCCAGTGCTGCTGTGGACACTACAGCTGATCCGCAACTTGAGGACACTGGTTACTGTGGCCTCAGTTCACCGATGTGGAACCTAGGGAGCACCCTTACACAAGTAAATTTCATTCTTCTTCCAAAACTACACTATTCTTATGGAAACAACAGAGCCCACCGGGCCAGGCATTGGGTGAAGTGGCACACATCCGTAACTCCACCAGCACGGGAGGCTGAGGCAGGAGGATCACAAGTTCAAAGCCAGCCTCAGCAACTTAGCAAGACCCTGTCTTTAAGAAAAAAGGGGGAGGGCTGTGTATGTGCCTCAGTGGTTAAGCACCCTTAGGTTCAATACTAAAAATAAAGATAAAAAAGCTCATTAGTCTCTCCTTTCCCTTGGATTGGAAATTTCTCTGCCCTATCAAAAAAAAAAAATGGTGATGGTGGTGGGGTGTTCATTCAAGTACTGTATTAAGAGAAAATTCATTTCACCAAATGGGAGAAGACACTTGCAACATTTACAAATCAATAAGCAACAAACAGAAAATTTAAAAAATGGCATACAAATGGACAAATAGACATAAAAGGGTGCTCAACTTCCTTTGGAATCAGAGGTATGAAAATTTTATCTTTAATTAGTCTATACAACAGAATAACTAAAATTAATATAAGACTGGTAATGGCAATAATACAAAATAGGAGTTTTTAGCAGTATTATTTTCATTCTCCTAAACTAGGATCATTCCAAATTCCTTCAGTCATAATACAAAGTAAATAAATCATGTTATATTCATAGAAGGAATATAATACAGCAATGAAAATGAAAAAATGGAAGCTACATGCAGTAACAGGAGTAGGTCTCACAGCACTGAGTGAAATAGTTCAAACACAAAAGAACACATGTTCTTTGACAGCTGCTAGACCATTTTTCATTCCCACCAACAACTTTGTCCTTGCCAGCATTTGGTATGGTTACCATATTTTTATTGTATTTGCTTCAATACATGCATAGGAATGGATTTTTTTCATGTTCTTCATTTGATTTTTCCTAATGGTTACTGATATTGAACATCAGCATGTATGCTCATTTTCTGTGTATTTCTTCAGCTTTTCAACCATTTTTCTAAAGTGGATCATGTTTTTAATGTTGATTTTTGAGAGTTCTTCATATAGCAAAGGCAAATGTCCTATATCACAGATGCATTTGGTAATATTGTCCTGTCTTTTTGTCTTCTTAACAGGGATTTGGCAAAAGTTTCAAATTTTGGTTTAGTTCAATTTACCAACATTTTTTTATTTTATGTATCATGTTTTTATTGTTAGAACTCTTTACTGAGACCTAGGTCTCCAATATTTCTCCTATGATATCCTCAAAAAGTTTAAGCATGCTATGTTTTACATTTAAATAGATTTTGAGTTAGGTCTAGGTTCATGTTTTGCTTACAGATATCTAAAACTTCAGACCATTTGTTGAAACAACTCTGCTTTCTGCACTGATATGCTTTAGCAACTTTGTCAAATATTAGTTAGTTGGAGCTGAGGTTTGGCTCAGTGGTAGAGCGCTTGCCTAGCATGTGTGAGGCACTAGGTTCAATTCTCAGCACCACATATAAATAAATGGAATAAAGGTCATCTGACAACTAGAGAATATTTTAAAAGATACATTAGTTGTTTGTAGTTATGTGGGGCTATTTCTAGTTTCTTTGGTCTGAAGCTTCAACCTACATGTCTTTACATGCCCTGTACCACATGGTCTTGATTACTGTAGCTATATAAGTCTCAAAATTGCATTGATTCCTCCCACTTTATTTTCAGAATTTTTTTAGTTATTTTATATCTTGTTCCTTTGCTTTTCCACTTAAACTCATGAGCAATTTTGTTTAAATCTATAAAAATTATTCCTGGGATTTTGAAGGAAATTTTGTTATTTTTGTATATCAGTTTGTAGGGGATTAACTTCTTTCCTATGCTCAATCTTCCAATCCATGAATCAGTCATGTCTTTTCATTTACCTACAACTTCTTTGACTTTTTTCCACTGGCAGTTTTTGATTTTAATTATACAACCTCCTTTAAAGTCTTTGTCATTTTTCCGTTTTTAAATATCAGTTTTCATGAGTTCATTTCTATCATATAGGAATAAATTGATTCCTGTAGGTCGATTTTTTTATTCTGCAATCTTACTGAACTCACTTATCAGTTCTAGGAGCTTTTTGTAGCTATTCTGGGATTTTTATAGATAGGTCATCATGACATTTGCAAATATGGCTCGAAAAAACGTGTTTTCTGCTCTTAGTAGGCAAAGTGGCCTAGTATCATTTTGGTTATGATGGTTGGTGGTGTAGCTGCGTTCCTACTGACTTTCTGTTCCACTACTCTATCAATTTTAGAGACGTTTCCAATTATCCTTGTGAATTTCTTTGTTTCTCTTTTCAGTTAAGCTCACACATTTTCAGCCCTCTTGTTTGATTCACACACATTTGGTACTGCTATGTCTTCTTCTTCTTCTTCTTTTTTTTTAAGAGAGTGGTAGCTGGGATTGAACTCAGAAGTACTTGACCATTGAGTCACATCCCCAGCCCTATTGTGTATTTTATTTAGTGACAAGGTCTCACTGAGTTTTTTTAGGGTCTTGCTAAATTGCTGAGGCTGACTTTGAACTCTCTATCCTCCTTCCTCAGCCTCCCAAGCTGCTGGGATTACATTCATTCACCATTGTGTCCGGAATTATTTTTTCTTGGTTGGTTGACATTTTTATTGTTATGTGATGTCTTCCACTGACCCTGATAATTTTTTTAAATTTTGCTCTGAAAGGCATTTTATCTAATATTCAGTAGTATTTCTCCAAATATTTTGATGAATATTTATATAGAATATTATTTTTTACTCTTTAAAAAAATCAAACTATGCCTGTTACTGTCATTATATTCAATGAGTTTCTTAAAGAGCATAAATGATTCTTTTAATCTCTGCCCTTTAACTGGTATATTTAGACCATTTACATTTAAAGGTAATCATGATCTTTTTGAGTCTACCATTTATATTTTGTTTTGTTTGTTTGTTTTATCTTTAGTTAATTTCTGTGAGCTACTGAAAGTTTTTTAGACTTTATGTATAGTGTTGAGTTTGCCTCAATTATAGCTTATTTAGTGTTTGTTCTAGGTACCACATTATAGATACATACTTATGAATTCTCTTTATAAACATATACTTTCCCTTTTCTTTTAACTATCTTAACTCAAACATACATTGAGAACCACAATAGGCAGTGTTTTAATCTTGCTTCAACTACTAAACATTATCTAGAAAACTCAAGAGGAGAAAAGGAGTTCATTGCAGTTACTTGTATTTGTGCTCTTAACATCTTTTATTTTCTTGATATTCCAAGTTTTTTTTCATTTTTGCTTCTTTTTATAACACTTTTTTTAACATTTTTTTTTCCCAGGACAGATCTGTTGGTGGCAAATTATCTTAGACTTCTTTCCCATTTCATCTTAATCCCTAAAGGGCATTTTTAATAAATATAGAATTCTGGCTTTGCAGTGCTTTTCTTTTAAGCAATTGAAAATGTCATGCCGCTTACTTGTGGACTCCATGGTTTCTTTCTAGACATTCTCTGCCATTTTAATTATCATTTTCCTTCTGGTTGTCTGTCATTTATTTTCTGCCTGCTTTAAAGGTGTTTTTCTCCTATTATTATATTCATAAGTTTGATCACATTGTGTTGTAATATGGGTCTCTTTTGGAATTCAGGTGATTGCTTACCTCTTCATCTGCAGATTTGTGGGGTTTTGCCAAATTCAAGAAGTTTTTAGCCATCATTTCTTTGGATGTATTTTCATCCACATCTTCTTTCTTTTCTCCTGCTAGGATTCTAAAAATATAAAGATTAGATTTTTTTTTTGGTCATAATCTCATAAATTCTTGAAAGACCTTCCTTTCTTCCTTCCTTCCCCTTTTGACTGTTAATTTTCTCTCCTTAGTGTTCCTATTTGGAATATATGTTGTTCTGTCTTCAACTTTACTGATTATTCTTCCTTCCTTTCCATTCCATTGATGATCCCAACACTGAGCCTTTTATTTTGGATGTTCCATTGGTTTGTTCTAAGGTTTCTATTTGGCTCTTTGTGTCTTCTATTTATTTTGCAAGACGTTCTGTTGTAAAATTCTGTTTGAAAAATCTGGATTGTCCATGGCAGCATTTTGAGACGGCTGCTCTAAGTTCTTCTCAGATGATTTTAACAGCAGTGCCATCTCGGGGTTGGCTTCTATTGTCTCATTTATGTTTCCTTTTAGTTTAAAAGCTCTCTGGAGTTTTTTATGACAAGATAATCTTTATTTAAAGCTAGCTATTTTGAGAATTACAAGATTCAGGGTCTGATTTAAACCCTGTACTTTGGTAGGGCTTCTACGGCACCATTTCACCAAGGAAAGTCAATGCCGCTTCATGACTCCCAAGGTGGTGGCCATCCACATTCTCCACTTGCATCTGTGGGTACCTGGAAACAACGGGGGACTCCGTGGTAGTACCAGGCGGGAGTGGGAGTTCAGTTCCTTCCCCAGGCCTTTGCTGATGCCACCTTGGCCTCCCGGCACCGTATTCTTTCTATATTAACCATGGTAGAGCTCAAAGTATTTCTGTTTCAACAGTTGAATCCTAAGCCAAGAAAGAAAACATGCCCTTAGACCATTTAACTATTCTGGCTGACACTTTGTTGAGGGGATGAATTAGCAAGCACTCGGATAGAGCAAGACTCTGGAAATGCAAATCCAGCAGTTATTTAGGCAGGGAAGAGATTTTTGGTTACAAACCACGAAGCCAACCATTTTAGTTTGGTTTCCCCAGAAGCAGACCTTAGTACAAGTCCATGTTTATTTGGAGGTGATCCCAGCAAACACAGAGGGGAAGGGGAATGGTGAAGGAAGGCAGCCAATAAAGAGCGCATTGTGAAGCCATGACTGGTCCGTGCATTTGCTGGAGTATGTGGGCCACTCTGGGTACAAAGGAGCTGCGGTATTTACGCACCAGATCTTGCTAGTCTCTGTTCAAGGGCTGCATGGGGTGGGGGTAAGCGCTCACTCTTGGTGCTGGCTGAGAAGGCTCCAGTTGCCAGGCACACTCCAGTTTGAAGGCACAGGGATAAAATGAAGGTATTTGGAAGTCAGCCGGGTGTATGACAGCACAAAGCCTGAAGGACTATGGGCTGAGCACCAAGGGCAGCGGTGACACTAACCAAGCAGGTGCCCAGAAGTCACCTATAATGCTCCATGGCCTCATTTTGGTACCCAGCATAAAATACCTGGGTGAAAAGAATTTTCCTCCTTTAGATGAACCCCATTCCCCATGAGTCTTGCCTCTGTACACGTTGCAGGAACGTTGTTCAGGAGGGACGCTGATCATCCCTAGGCCTTGTTTCAGCATCTTCCTTGACCTCTTTGAGCGGTTTCCCTATTCTAGTCCTCCGCCAGAACAGCCCCAGGCTCTCTCAGGCAACCAACCCCACGTCTCATCTCTCTAAGACCACACTGGCAAGCCCAGGCGGAGATGTGAGCCATTGAATATTCCACCTCTCCAGGCTGAGTTAAATTCTCAGAGGGAAATGAGAATCTGGTGAACAATCCTGAGAGTGACTGCCCGTTCCTGGGTGGGAGGGAAGGCCAGCTTTGATTTTCCTGTGCCCTTGACAACAAGCAGCAACCACTAATATGTGGCTCTCTGTAGCTGTGCTGGGACCCGTCCACTTCTGGCTTCGACTCAGGACGAGCAGCACCCCTCTGTGGATCTGATGGGGTCAACAATGAAGATGAGTGAATTAATACTGAGGACATGGCATTCTCACGCAGATGTGCCCGGGAGGCAGAGGTCTCTCTTTCCTGAAACTCTGAATGGTTCAGGGGGAAATCACTTCGCACTTTGCCTCTTCGTCTGTCAAGAGTTAGGAAATAGTATCGAACTGCCACATTAGGGCATTGTAAGAATCAATTGGAAGTATAATTGTCTAATTTTCCCTATGATGGCATGGGATTCTTCCCTCGCTGGGGACCTTATGGTGCTTTATCAAAGGGAAGTGCCATTTCTGCTCTTTAGTTGCTGCGAGCTTGAGAAACATGGAGAAATCGAAGGAGGCAATTTACATGTATGGAGGAGGCTGTGTCCCTATTTCCTGAAGGATAATAGCAATTTTACCCTTCCTGCATGTTTTATCTCGGTTTGAAATGTAAGAATATAGAACCAGACAATGAAAGCCCTTTTAAATGCCCCAAGTGTATCTGTCCAAATACTCACACGGTTCCAAACAGCCTACCCTACATAAGAAAGTCTGAAATTCATTTGAAGAGAGACTGCCTTTTAAAATCTCTTTCTCTGCTACCCCTAGTGGCACTCAAAAACAGCGTGGCTTTCGACTTCAGAAAAAGGATCCGAGTCTGTGAAACCAGGCCAAGACTTTCCTCAAATCGGGCCTAGTTTGAAAGAAAGTATTTTTTGGATAAATACCAAGCATTTTATTTGCTATGATTTTATTGTTAGAGAATTAATACAAACGAGAAACTGGTTCTAGGTGTACATCTCTGTTTTCGTTAGCTGTTTGCATTGCTGTGACCAAAATACCCGACAAGGACAGGAAAAGTCTGTTTGGGACTCATGGCTTCAGAGGTCTCAGTCCACAGATGGCGGGCTCCATGGCTCTGGGTGTCAGGTGAGGCGGCCTGTTGTGGGGAAGGTGAGGCGGAGGGGAGCTGCTCCCCTCACGGTGCCCAGGATGGGGGTGAGGAGAGGCGGGAGCTGGAGGGGTTTGGGGTAGGGGCCAAGGGGAAGATGTGTCCTTCCCGGGCACACTCTCAGTAGCCACCTTCTCCAGCCACACCCCACTGGATCACAGCCATCCCCCAGTCATTCAAAGGAGGATGGACTGATCAGGCCTCACCTCCCACAGTCCAGCCACTTCACTGATGAGCATTCCTGCATTCACACAGGAGCTTTGGGGGCACCTCGTAACCAAGCCACAACATCTTCCTGAAGCCAAAGTTTTAATATAGTATTCTTTTAGGTTTCCTATCGCTGTTGTAAGGAATGGCCACACATTTGAAGGCTTTAATAATAGAAGTTAATCTTCTTGCAGTCTTGGGAGTCTGAAGTGCAGAGTCCAGGCTTTGTTAAGGCTGTCCCCCTTCCTAGTCTCCAGGGGGACACCCTTGCTCCCTCCTTCAGTTTCTCCTGGCTCCAGGTATTTCTCCTCTGGGCTCCATACCTCTGATCTCCACCTTCGTCGGTCTTCACAGAGCATCCTCCTCTGTGTTTGTCCTTCCTCTGCTTCTATCTTATAGAGACACCAGTCACTGGATTTGCAGCCCACCTGGACAATCGGGGATGACTTCAACTTGAGCTCCTTAGCGTAATTACATCAGCAAATACCTTTCCAAACAAAGGCTTGCTTTCCAGTGGCAGGAGGTGAGACACGGACACGTATTTTTAGGGACCACCGTTGAATCCACTTCAGCAGGCTTTATTATTATTATTTTTTAAAGTTGTATTTCATAGAATTAACATTAGAGTAAAATCAAGTCTACATCAGAAAAGCAATCGCCTTTTCATTCTTTATTCTTATTTCCCTCTCTCACTATCTCTGCTCTTTGAGAAGACGCTGTCCGCTCCAACGCTCACAAATCCTGGGGGAGTTTTCCAGTGCCTGCCGTTCTCTGCTGGTGTGAGGAGCATTTCCCACCCAGGCAGCGCGCAGAGCTTCAAGAATCGAATGAAGTCAGCCCCAGGACCTCAGGGGTCAGAGGCCTCTGGTCACTTCCTGTCAGACCAGCAGGTCAGGGCTATGCCATCAGCCATCTGGGTCCCTGCAGGAGAGCAAGAGTGCTGAGCAGGCAAAATCAAGAAGCGCTACCTTTTCTGAAAACAGGCCTTGGGTAGAGATTCTGGTGGCAGGGACTGGGCCAGGGACCACAAAAAGAGTGAAGGAAAATCATATTTCCCTAGCTGACCTACAAATGAACTCCCACCGTCTGCCCCTCTTCTCCACTTGTTAAAGCTACATTTCCTTAGACTATTTACAGTCTGAAAGTAACTTCTATGACCATGGGCACCCCAGAACACCTGGGCTGTCTGCCTAAGTGGAGCCACTGATGCTATGCACACTGAGCAGCACTGTCATGATGAACTTCCCAGGCAGCTTGCTGACGGGGCTTGGTGTCGGCAGCAGGGCGAAAGCAATGTCCTGGTCTGCTTGTTTATAAACGGTAAGAGTTAGATTTTGGTTGCATGCGTACATGTTTTGTGAGCTTTCCAAGAGAGCACTGACACCACCAGTTTTGGTCAAATGTCAGGATTCGTGCTTTTCATTCCCACTTACAGTTCCTTTTGTTATTTGTGGTGCTGGGGATCAAACTAGCTCTTCCACTCAGCTCTATGCCCAGCCCTACACTGACAGTTCTCGAAGATGACTTTTCCTCATCCTGTTACATAAGGGCTAGAGTGTGGGGTCACACTTTACAGACACGGCCACTGTGACTTCCCAGGATGTCTCTTTTACCCCAGTCCCTCTGTTTCCTTGTAGACATTTTTAAAAGTATATGACTGTATTGTTTTCATACCTCCTGGAGAAAAATGGGTCTGAAATATTTTAAGAGGTAGGTAGTAAAAAAACTCTAATGGAACTCACATTATTGAGTCCCTAAATTCAAATGAGTCCTCTTTGTTAGTGGAAGAAGTCTCCCCGCTCCTAGTGGAACAGAAGCGGATACTTCACCCCGAGTGGCAACAGCATGCCTCCTTACAACAGGAGGGGCCTTTCTTGCCTGAGAGATTTAACCTGAGCAAACGCTCAATGCCCTCTTCTTGGGTGGATGCTGTATGATACAGTGCTAATTCTCCTTAGGACCCACACGGACCCAATTGTGGCCCACAGTAAGCAAATGGAAACACCCAACTCACCATGATCAAATGTGGAGGAAGGAACAAAGGACAGGGTTGGAATGTTTTAATGGTCATTTAAAATCCATTGATTCTTCCTGGGAGGCTCCAAAGACACAGCTTTCACCACAACCGTGAGAAATGGGCTTGCATGGGAGCCTGAGCATCCTCAGAAGGCTCTGTGACTGCTCTTCTCCACTGGCCAGAACTTTCTGTGGGAATTGGAGTCGCTGAATTGGAAACAATCCCTAGGACTTTTCATGTGCTCAGGATAGGCTGAAGTATGACCTGGATTTTGCCTTTATTTGGAGGTTAAGTGTGGTATAAGGAAGGTAAATGGATACCAAGGGTGGACTTGTGATGGGTCATTATATTTTTGGATGAAGTTCACATTTAAATCAGTGAATTTAGAATAAGCAAATTGTCCTGCATAATGTGGGTTAGCCTTGTTCAGTCTGCTGAAGACCTGAGCAGAACAAAAAGATTGACATCCCCAAACAAGAGGGAAATTTCTCTCTAGCTGCCTTTAGGCTGTAAGTGCATTGACTCTTCTGGGTTTCCAGCCCGAAAGACCATGTTCCAAATTTTGGACTCTCCTGACTCTTTAATCATGCATCATCTTTTATAACAAATCTTCACGTATGTTCTGTTTCCCCCTGTTTCTTTAGGGAATCCTAATACATGGGATGATTCCAATGTTGGAATGAATTTGATAATCAATAGCTGAAACCAACTGTGCTGCTTCTATTCTTGCCAACAGAGATTTCTGTGGTAATGGAAATGTACTTTTGCCCACTCCCACAGCAATTACTCGTAAGAGATAATGGCACCGTCATAACCGTAAAAGTAAAAACTGTAAGACTAAGTGATAATGTAGGGGAAAATGTAGGTGGCCTTAGTGAATTTAACGATGACGTTTGAGATGCAAAGCCAAAAGCATGATCCATAAATAAACACGATGGGTCAATAGAACAGTTTGTGAGTGACGCTACGGTGGAGACAATGTCCCTGGATATGGGACAAAATCTCCGCCACGCTGACAAAGACAGGTCTCCAGTTTATTCATAGAACTCTTAAAGCACAGCAGAAAGGATATCTGCATTTGTTCATTATAACTAATGAACAAATGCAGATATACTATTGTTAGCGAAATAACCAAGTTTTCAAGTGGACCAAAGACCTGAAAGAATTTGTCATTGGTTGGCAGTAGTGGCGGCGTGGTCTCTAAAATGTTTTTCTCCATATTAAACAGTGGTGATCTAGAAGGGCCCTCTCCAGGCCTCCGACGTTGCTATGTGAAGACGTGGGGTGGAGAAGGGCTTCAGCCTCCTTTCAGCCGTGAAAAGACAATCGTGAGGGCAAAAGCTCACCAAATAGCAGGACCAAAGGAGGGAAGAATCTGAGGAATTCCTTGTGACTCTCGCTTGGCCAACTGTCAAACTCCCTGAGGGCTGGATTCCTCATCACATGGTATAGTAAATTAATTTATTGTTTAAGCAAGAGCTCAAAGCGTTCTGATTCTGTGATTGCTTTTGCTGCTTGGGTTTTAGTAGTTGAGTTATAGGAGCATTATAACCACACACTAGCAGATTCAGAGATGTCAAGTATCAAGGGTAGCTGGGTTTGGTTCCAACCCCTCTTCTGGTTTTGGGGATGATTCTGGGTATTGCCTCTCTCTCAGGTGGGGAGAAAGGATACTACTGTTCATGTTCCGTGATTCTAACATTCTTCCTGCTCCCTTGGTATCATTGCCCAGTTGATGATAGTAAGTTGGAATGGCTTCCTTCCCCAGGTCAATAGCCCACATAAATTCCTGTTCTGGGAGCTTTGTATGAAAGATTTGTGAAAATCTGATGATGGCATAAATATTTAAAAGTAATTTTCTCTTTGTGTAAATCTGAAAAAAGGACATTATAATGAAATACAGGTTTTTTTTCTCCAAAAGGTCAAACTGGAAGATCTTATGCTTAGAATAAAGCAACTTGTATTCATATATTAAAGGCTAAAACACATACATAGTAAATATACCACCTGCTAATATTTAAAGATGTATGAGTTATCAAAGTCACAGTGAATAAAGTCACTACCAGAGTTCCTCTCTTCTGTTGACTTTTCCTGTACCCCTTTCCATTTATTCAGTGCTGTTAATAACTGAGCAAGGAGAGCTGCATACGAAATAGGAGCAGAGGGAGAGAAGAGTTGAAAATATGCATGGTCCTCAAATTATTTTCAGGTACATTTATATATAGGAGTCATGAAAAAAAATCCAACACCAACTTACCTAGGACTTAGAAAACACAGGTTCTGTCTAATGGGACTCAGACACCCTTGAGAAGTCCTGCTTCTAACCTGCTACAGTGGAATATTTCATCTTCTTACGGACATTGTTACAGAGATGCTAATTCCATTATTGGAGCAAAAGTGTTGTGCTCACTTATGACCCTGGGTGCATTAAACCCTAGTAAAGGGGGCAGACAGCTAGGAAAGAGACAGTAGAAAATAGTACATGTAGGCAGAGACAAATGTAAACTCGTACAAGGGTTTCAACATGAAGTGATTTTTAAGGTTCTACAAAGCTGAAATTAAGATGTAGATAATAGTACATAGATGCATGGGGAGGTAAGTATAACTGCCAAGAGGAACTTTTAAAACTAGGGATCTAGTAAGGGAGAGAGACAAGCTAAGGCAGCAAGGAGATACAGAATTCAAAGTGAGATTCTTTGTATCTTTGCTTCCTTCTCTAATCAATTTTAATTAATAGGTTTTGTTCTCAAGAGCAGTTTTAGCTTACAGAAAAATTGAGCAGAAAGTACAGAGAGGTCCCTTGTAATTCCTCTCCTCCCCAGTTTCTCCTATTATTGACGTTTTGCACTAGTGTGGTGTATTTGTTATAACTAATGAACAAATGCAGACATGCTATTGTGAACTAAAGTCCTTTGTTAACATGAAGGGTTCACTCTCAGTGTTTTGTAGTCTTCGAATTTTGACAAATGCATAATGACAAATGCATGATATTATAATATTATGACAGAATATCACTGCCCTAAACATCCCCTCTGTTACAGCTATTCATCCCTTTCCACACTCCCTCCCAACTTTTGGCAACCAAAAGTTTTAGTTAAAACATAAAACTTACCGTATCACCTACTTTTAAATGTGCAGTACTGGGGTGAAGTGTATTGGCACTGCTGTGTATGGCCCTCCACCACATTTTCCTCTTACAGAAGGAACTCTCCATTTTCCCTCCCCCATCCCTGGAACCGGCCATGACATTCTAATTTCTGTCTCTATGAATTTATCTACTCTAGATGCCTTATGTAAGTGGAGCCATGCACTCTTTGTCTTTTTGCATTGGTCTGTTTCACTTAGAATAATGTCCTTGTACAGGAGGCCAAACTTTACATGCACCCTCTTAGGGTCCCAGCTGGACAGGAGAATTAAATAGACATGGGAGAGGTTAACAGGAGAAAAGCATACAGATGTCTGTCATAGACGTTTTATGTGGCACAGGAGCCTTCAAAAGGAGATGAGAACCCCCCAAAAGCAGTTAAAGCCAGGAACTCAATATATGCTCAATAGGATAAAGAAGAGTGAGGGGAGAAGATATGAGCAAGTGAAGGTCAGGCTTGGAGGCAAGGGTTCATTAACAGGCTTGCCTTCACTCTCAGTTTCTCCATCCTGGATGAAAAGAGTCGTTGATATTTCAAGTACAGGAAGAACATCTTTCATGTTCATGAATTCCGTCTGCTTTGAAGAAACAGCACAAGAAGGGGGCTGAGACAGGAGGGTCTCAAGTTTAAGGCCAGCCTGGACCATTGAGTAAGACCCTGTCTCAAAAAAAAAAAAATCTTAAAGGGGCTGGGGTAGTACTCAGTGGTAGGATGCTTGTCTAGCAAGTGTAAGGCCCTGGTTTCAAGCCACAATATGAAAAATAAATAATAATAAAGATAGAGAAAGCCAGGCAGACAGACAGACAGTACTGAGGCTGGAGGAGGCTTATTGCACCTATCATTTTTAACTACTTCTTCTTAAAGGTCCATCCATCTTGTAGCAGGAAATAGGATTTTCTTCCTTTGAAGACTGAATACTATTCCATTATATGCATATGATACATAGTTTCTTTTTTAAAAAATCTATTTATCCATCAGTAGGCCCTCTTTTATTGCTGATACTTGTGATTTGTGTCTTTACTTTTTTTTTCAAGGTTTGCCATAATTGATTTTATTTTTAAAAAAAAAACGAATTGTTGCTTTCATTGATTTTCTGTTTCTGATTCTCTTATTTTAAAGTTAATTATTTTTAATATAATTATATTATTCCTTTTCTTTTGCATATATTATATTTAATTTGATATTTTCTTATACTTATACATAGACAGAATTATATTTTCCTAACATATTATTTAATCCTATGTTTCCCTTTAATACTGCTGTTTATGCATTCTACATCATTTCACAAATGATATTTTCATTTAAAATATATATTTTTTTAACTTCAGACTTCTTCTTTGACCCATACTTTACTTGGAAGTAGGCTGTTGAATCTCCAAATGTTTTGGAATTTTTGACCTATTTTTATTGATCTCTAGCTATCTTATATAGATTTCTAATTCCATTGTTAAATGATGTCTATTTTTTTATGTGTGGTTTGTATATTAAGATGACCTCAATCTTAGAGAAAGTTACATGTAAGCTTGAGAAGAATGTATAATTGACTGTTGTTTGATGAAATATGCTATAAAAGCCAATTAAATCCCTTTGATTGGTAGTGTTGTTCAGTTCAAGTATAACATTACTGATTATTTTTGTATGTTTGGTCTATCAGCTACTATAGAGATATGTTGAAATTTTTAGTCACAATAGTGAGTTCATCCATTTTCCTTGTAATTATTATTATTTTTGCCTCACTTATTTCAACCTTGTTTTTGCATCTGTTGTTAAGTGCATACAGATTAAGGATTACTATGTCTTCTTGGAAAGTTGTTTGCTTTTTCATTATGTAATTTTCACTTTTTTTCCCCTGATAATTTTTCTTGTTCTGATATCTGCTTGTCTGAATTTAATAGCTATGCCAATTTTGTTTTGATTACCATTTTTAACTGGTGTATTTAGACCATTAACAATGTAAAATCATTACACATATGGTCAAATGAACATCTACCAGATTATAACTGTTTTTTTATTTGTTATACTTACTCTTTGTTGTTCTTCCACTATTTTTTCGTTTAAATGAGGATTTTATATGACTCCGATTTCTCTTCTCTTAGCATATCAATTATACTATTTAAAAAATTTTAAGTGATTGCCCTTCAGTTGGCAAAATATATTTACGACTCATTCAAATAACACTGTACATCATTACTTGAGAATTCTCAAATGCTTCCTCTTGACACTTATGACATTTCTGTCACTCATTTATTTTATCCCCAAACTGTTATCACCCAGAACAGTATATCATCATCATCATCATCATTGCTATTTCTTTTGTTTGAAAAAACACTACCTGCTAGATCACCTAAGACTAAGGAGGGGGTATCTATATTCATTCATTCTCAAGAGGCCTCCTTTATGTGTACCTGAGTTAGTGATCCATGTAATTTTCTTTCTCTCTCAAGTATTGCTTTTAACACTTCCTTCAAAGCAGATTTACTGGTGATAAATTCACTTATCTTTATTTCCCCTCCACTTTTGATGAAAATTTTGAAAAACTCTAGGTGATAGGTTTGTCTTTCCCAGTGCTTTAAATACTACATGCCACTCTCTTCCTGCCTGCACTGTTTCTGAAAAGAATTCTGGTACCATCTTCTTCCCATCCTTTACAGGTTAAGTATTCCACCCACTCAACTGAATTTTTTTTAAAAAAGAATTTCTTATTGTCTTTGATTTTCTACAGTTTGAATTTGAGAGATATAGGTCTAGGCTTTTTGATATTTATCCTGCTTGGTGTTCTTTAAGCTTCCCGGATCTGTGGCATAATGTCTGTTTTTATTTTTGTAAAATGGTCAGACATTATTATTTTAAGTGTTTTTTAAGGTTCCTTTCTCTCTTATATTTGTATCCCATTATGCATAGATCACTCCTTTTTAAAATCGTTCTTAAACATTCTATTCTGTTTATTTCATTCTTTCATCTTTATTTCTCAGTTTGGGAAATTCCCACTGACATATGGTAAAGCCCACTAACTCTTTCTTTGGACCTATGTACTCATTGACAAACACACCTTTTCCACTTTTTCTTAGAGTTCCCATCTTCCTGCTTGCATTGCCCATCTGTTCTTGCCTATGAGAGCCCTTAGCAAATCAATCATCAATTTAAATTCACAAAGAACTTTTTACATTTCTCCTGTGTCTCAGCCTGTTCTGGTGTTGGCCCTGTGTTTGGGCTTGGATATGAGGTTTCTCCCAGAAGCTCCTGTGAGACAGTGGAAGAAATGTTCAGAAGTGAACTAATGAGATCACGAGAACTGTAACCCCATCAGGGCATTAGTCCACTGATACAGACTAACTCAGTGATGAATATGGGCAGGTGGGGTGTGCCTGGAGGAAGCTGGTCACTGGGGACGGGTCTGAGGTTTATATTTTGTCACTGGTGAGTTGAGCGCTCTCTCTCTTTCTCTCTCTCTCTCTCTCTCTCTCTCTCTCTCTCTCTCTCTCTCTCTCTCTCTCTTCTCAGGCCCAGAGCAATGGAGTTGGCTGACTATGGACTGAAGCTCTGAAACTGTGAGCCAGAATAAACTTTTCCTTCTCTAAGTTGTTTTTGTGGGGTCCTTTGTCCACAGTGCTGCAAAGCTTACTAAAACACCCTGTCTCTTCAAAATGTGTTTTTGTCTGTCATCATGCTTTGCAATTCTTTTTTTTGACTGTCAAACACATTATGTCCAGGGAAAGAACTGAGCTAAATGGCTTTAGGTATTAGGGTTATGTTTATCCAGCTCAGGGGTAGGTGGTGTTTCCTGGGTTTCCTTACAGACCCCTTAAACCAGGTCTGCAGTCCCCTGTCGTTATACCTGAAACCCACACAGGTGCTGTGAGGTGGCTGGTGGAGAGGAGACCTTTTACAACCCCACCATCAGGTCTCAATCATTCTGTGAGCCTGTGCCCTGGTCCGGCACCTTGCTTTCTGCTTTCTTCTCTTTTCTGTAGGACAGAATGACAAGAGAAGCCAGATTTGCATGGCTCCCTTCCTTCGGACTCTTAAAAAAACCTCATGACTTATAGGTTTGGGGGAGATAATTTCCCTTGGGAAAAGCATTTGTTAAGAAGACCAAAGTTCTCGCATATTTCAAATCGGCTACTTTCTCCCGGTCTTCACTGGAAGAATCTGATGAGTTTTCTGGAAATGAAACTGACGAATGTGTGACTGCCCACATTTATCTCTCCAGCTTTTATTTAGATGGAGCTTCAGCAATTCATCAATCGCCGTTTCACTCTTCCTATCAGCTTGTGATTCCAGTAGCTTCTGCTCGTGGTAAGCTCTGATTGTGTGTCTGTAAGCCTTTCCAGAATTCAGGTGATGTCTCCCCTGACAGATCTAAGAAAAGGTGCAGATGTTCACTTTGCAGGGTTTTGTGGTTGTCACATTGAAAGTGACAACCTCTAAGTTCTTGACAGGGCATACTGGTGACTGGGAACCTCTTTACCATCCTTTGATGTGGACATCTTAAGTTACCTCGATAAGGCTTTCAGGAGAGAGACGCCTTTTCCAGGTATCTTTAGAAGAAGACCAGCTACATCTAGAGGAGAATTCTAGAGGGGAAACCAGGTGTGCAGACCTGGCCTTGACCTTGACTTTTTGGGACAGCCACCAGCACAGGGTGCAGCCCCTGGATTCCCCTCACCTGGGAAGTTCTCACACTGATCACTGATGTTACCATCTCCTATGGTTCACCGCGTCCCCCTGGTCTCCTCATCATTGTCACCATAAATATCAGCTCCATAGAGAACCTTAATTACTTGCAAAGAAATAGTAGAAAAGAACTCCATTCTCCTCAGAGGAAATCTGGCCACCTAAATGGCCAGAGTCCTAGTTCAGTGACGTGATGGCTGTGTGTCTGTACTGGGATCACCGGTCTCTGCTTAAATTGGGGCAATGTGTTGTGATGGAGAGAAAGCTAGACCAGGAAGCAAGGAACGAAGTCCCACCCCTGACTCTGACTCCCTGCTTACTTGGAAGGGAGCAACTTTAGCTTCTCTGGGCATGAGCAGGTTGGGCTCCATTCTTCCCCTAGCTTCCCCTCAGCTGCCTGCTCAACAGGTGTTAGGTGCAGGAGCTGGGAGCCTTGGTTGATGTGCATATGAGCTTCCGTCCAATGGGTGAGACAGAGATGGAAAGAGACCAGTGTGACTTAGTAGGATAAGTGTTGCCTGAAATGAGGGTATGATCTCCATCTGCCCTGGGAACAGTGAATCTTCAGGTTCAGTAGAAGTGGAGGGTAGTAGGATGGCAAAGTGGAGAGAGGTAGGAATTTCTGCTCCAGACCATGATATGGTGCATGCTAGTGCAAATATTTTGGCTTTGTAATGTAATGTGTTTTCTTGTGAAAGAACTCTTTTGCAGTTGTGACATCATCTGGTAGTCAATACTCCAAATAATAATATCGTATTCTTCTTAAAACATGGTCATTGTGTTTATTTAAAGTTACGCACAGTAATCATTTAGGTTTTCTCACTTTTCTTATTCCTTACATTATTCATATCTTTTCATTTTTTTTCTTATTGTGATTTACCACAGATTCATCTATTTTTTGGTCTTACCAAAGAAGTAGTACTGGGTTTTTATTAATGACAGGCCCTTATTTGCCTGTGGCCTGGCATCACTTTGCCAATTAACTTCCTATGTGCCCTTCAAGGGGCAGAAGTGCCACATTGAGTATGAGGTGCTTTGCTATTGCTATATTTTATTAAAACAACCATGTCAAGGCATCTTAGTTATTGGTTTATGTACATCTTCCTCAACTCATCCTTAGTTCTTCTGTGGCAAGGAGCATCTCTGACACCTGACCCGGACCTCGCCATGTGCACATAGGTGATGCTTACTGAATGCAACACTTGATGCAGGACTTTAGTCTCAGAGCGTGAAGCCAGTCTCCTCTGTTTAGCAGCTTTGTGACCTTGTGTAAGTTAATTAACCTGTGGGATTTCAGTTTTCTATGTAGGAAAAGTAATGCGATGCAGAACTGTAGTGCCTATGAAGCACCCAGGGCAGTGTCTTACACAGTGAGCCTTCGTAAAGGACAGCCATTCATAAGTGTCATTTATTGAATTGATGAAGGGTAGTCCCTCTGCAGAAGGCTTCAGACTGAGACTGTCTCAGATTTTCAGGGACATGTAGAAGACAAGTGGAAGCTCTCTTAAGAGACACCTGCTCCACATGGATTCTGGCTTCCCTGGACACACTGATTCTCGTGGGTCTCACTCCTCTCACCTATGGAATGGAGCTAATGGCACTGGGTGCTAAGAGGACCAAGTGACTGAAGCTAAAATGCTGAGTGGCTGATACTGAGCATCACTCTAGAAGCCACGGGTACTATTGTTGGTGGTACTGATAGCAGCAGTGCATACCACATCTCGGTGCTCTGGGGATTAAATGAGGTCATGTATGTGAAGCACATTCTGGTGCAACGTGAGCCTCACTACCTGTGAACTGCCCTCCTTTCTCTGGTGGAATCCTGAGGACTCCATCTTGGCCAGGCTCTCTCCACTTCCTTCCTCTGTCTCAGATGACCCGCCAGTCCCTAGAGCTCCTTCTCCATCCTGCTCCCCTTTGCTTCTAACTTTGTGTTGTTCTCTACATGGGCACTATGATTCTTTTTTTTTTTTTTAATATGAGAAGCACAAGGCAGTGTTCAGAGAATCTCAGCTTCTAAGACCACATCAAAAGGTTGTGTTTGATGTTTGCAAAGACCTGGGCGTTTCCCTTCATGACTATTCAGTGACGGGCGATCTGACGGCTCTTCTCTTTCAGTTTGCGTCCAGATGTTTGGCACCACTTGACAAGAAGAGTGCCCGAGTTTTGCTCTTTTGTCAGTGTTGAGAGTGATTTGGGAATATACTTGAAATCAAATAGCTGAGACACATTTTTTCCTTTGCTTTGCTTTTCACTGTACAATCAAATCAGTATTCTTGTTTTACAAAACAAACCACAACGTTCATCCCGATGGTAATTTACCTCATGTGAATCTCAAGTCCAAGGCGATTCTGATCCACTGCATTCTAGTCTGGTCTCCAAACATACCTGAGAATTTTTAGCTGGTGATATAACTTACCACTTCCTTTTAATTTGAGGTATGATATGAGGTTATAAAAGAAGAGATAGAGCTTTATGATTCTAAAGCTAAACAAAGAGGGAAAAAGAGTAAAAATGAGGTAATACTGTTGAAATTTGAATATATGTGCATAAAATGCTAAAAAATGACAGCAACAAAAATCTGCTCCCCCCCCCCCAAAAAAAACACAAAAACCAGACAATTGTTCTTTTCTGTAATTCCTTTCTGCTGATCCTCAGAGTTGTCTGTCTTTGGTACAATAAAGCAACATCATGGCTAAATAGTCAATGCAAATATCACGATTCCTGACTTCATGTAGCCTCACTGCATTTATTAAGGCTTATATTTAACATCTTGCCTATCCAAAATATAACATATGGACCATGTGGGTGAAAGTGTTATAAGAACCTTCACTTGTGTAGTCTGACTGGAAAGGCTTCAAAATAACCCAAATGTTAAATTGCTATTAAAAAAAAAAGGAGAGAGAGAGAGAGAGAGAGAGAGAGAGAGAGAGAGAGAGAGAGGAGAGAGAGATTCTAACTTTTTAAAAACACTTGAAAAGGAAAGAAAGAATATCACATACAGTAAGGGCTTCCAAAAATCTCCAGGAAAGTTTACAGGCAAAGAGAGAGGCCTAAGTATGCAGGAAGATGTTGCGATTCCCCTAGCACAGAAGGGGATGGGGGTGATGAGTGTTGGGGCAGGTAAAGAGTCTGTGGGAAGACCCCTAAGTGGAAGTCGATGGATGTGTGAGCCTTTGAAGTCTAAGAAAGAATGGTTGAACCATTGTGCACGTATGCCCTTGTGTGCATGTGTACATGTGAAGTGTGCAGGTGCTGGTGTGGGTGCTTAAAACTCAGGAGACAAGTAGCATCCTCTTCGTTAGTGCCTCAAAAAGGAAAACTCCAGCCGCACAGCTGGGGATCTAGTCTTCGTTTCTGCATTGGGTCCATAAACCTGCATCCTCTGAAAAGGGACAGCTGACGGATTTAGGTCAAAGTCCATTGGAGAGCAAAGCAACTTTTACAGTCTCTTTAATGTGTGTCTTGAAACAGTTATAGAACTGGCTTGTCTTTCTTTTTAGTAGAATCCGATTCTTTTTAGTAGAATCTGTATGGAGGGAGACTGCAGATAGGAGAGAAGAAAAAAAAAGATCTTCCAGAAATGAAAAACATAGCAAGTTACATGAACATTATGGATTAATTTTACGTTTTAAGATTCCATGTTTTGTTAGAACTTGAAGAACTTTTTTTGAATGAGTTTTAGTAATAATAGTCTCATTATAGAAAACCATATTTTTTACTTTTGAAATAGGTAGAAGAAATTTATTTTAACATGAATTCCTTTTTCCGTAAAAAGGTGCAGTTGCTTCTTGAATTTTGCTTAGATAATGAATAAAATTTCAATGTAGTTTTAAATTAAACCCCAGCTGTGTAAGTCTAGCATATAGAGTTTCCCTCAAACCTCTGGATGACACATTTCAAACATTAAAAGATAGCCAGGCAGCCTATTTCAGGAGCAGCTATGTAGCTGTTGGTTTGCAGTGTGCTCAATGTAGGTCATTGCTTTCAAATACATCCCTCCCCTGACACAGGCTACTCACCCACCTGTCGCAGGTGCGCAGTCTGCAAAGTACCTGGGTTCTCCTGGCGGGCAGTCCTGGGTTTGCCATTGTCTTTCTCTCACATAAGCCTTGTGCCCTCAAAAAAGACATTTCATTAACTTACTTCTCTGCTCCTTTATACATAAAATGGAAATGATAATGCTCATCTACTGTGTTCTTTGAGAATTGAGTGAGAAGATAGGCATTAAACCTTTGGCCCACGTAACAACTCAATGAAAGATGTTATTATGGAGGGTGGAATATTCCATTCCTTCTACAGATGGGTTCTTCAGTGAGGCTTCAGTTTCATTTCTACTAGCTTCTAACAGAAGTTTAAAAATTCTTTTCCTTATGAATAACGGCGATGGATCCCATCAGCTGAGGGGTCCTGGAGGCCCAGCCTGTGGCCGTAATCAGGTACTGCTGGAATTTGGAGTTGACGAATACTTCTAGTTCCTACCTCTCTCTGGAGAGCTGACCTTCTGTCAGGGGTACAGGCCGAAGGCAGTTCTCTGCTTTTGTGAAGATGGTGATATGAACAGCCGCGACCATTGGTTAGCCATAGTCTAGAGCCCCTTTGGCTGACGGATGTACAGCTGAGTGTTTGCCACAGAGCCTCTCTGTCCTGTAAGCCTAAAATCTGCCATCAGGAAAAGTATCCTGAACCCTGGGAAGTTTGCTGCTATAACCTGGGTTAGGTCACTGCAGATTCATAAATAGTTCTTTAGAGTTCCTTCTCAGGTAGACGGTGACCAAAACACACACACACACACACACACACACACACACACACACACCCCTCAACATCAAAGCTCTAGTATGAGCCTGCTATTCTACTAAATATAGGGGATGAAAAAAAACAAAAACCCACAAAAACACCTGTCATTACCCTAAGGACTTTCTATTTGGTGACAGACACAGGTAAGAAAATCAGTAAATGCAATGCACTATGGGAAGAGCTGTCAGGAAATCATGACAATATCACAAGGACACCTAAGAGTGGTTTCCTCCGAACTCAAATTCAAGTGTCAGTGAAATCGTGTCATTATTTCTGGAAAACATTTAGGAAAAAATGCAGGTTCTTAGTTCTTGATATTCATTCACGAGACACTGGCAAGCGGCTTGGGAGAGTTCTCACGCAGTTAGACGTCATACAGAACATTTAGAACAACATCATGGTGACCACGGTCTGTAAGAGCAATGTGTACAGGTAGAGGCCTGGGAACACTGAAAAGATAGGGATCACTTCATGGGGGACCAAGGGTTTGGACTGGAATTGACTCTCTTTTGTCCTGGTTTCTGCTTTGCCCTGTGGATTTATTACTTATTCGTGTCTCGATCAAAATTTTTTGGCTGGATTATTTTGGAACAAATAGTAGCTGTAGCAATACAACTTTATAAATAATTTCTTAAGATCAGGTCTCTTCATGACTATCTGATGTTTACTTTGTTGTAATAGTGTTCACAGGGACATTTCCTGATCATGCCTTTATATTTAAGAGATACTGAGTAACTGATTATAGCCTCCTCAAAGAACACAATTCATTCATTCTCTCCTTTCTCTCTACATATGATTCCTGAATTGACAGATATTTATCATCTTGACTCCTAAACACTTTTTTATTGTGAACATAACTAAAGACCACTGATGAAAAATAAGCAGAGGCTGTTTATTCAGAAGGGGCTAGGATGGTAATCATTTACTATCATTCATTTGCTTTTGGTAGAGATTTAAAGTTTATAGTGGAACAAAAGGAAGAGCTCCAGGTATTGAAGGTTGTTGGCCTGATTGGGGGCTGTTGGTCTGGGAGAGCTAGAGATGGGCTAAGGATAGATGGTGATTCCCATGCGAGTGACATACATCGTATTTGGTACTTTCTAGTTGTTTTGTGTTGAACACAAGGGCCAAGAGGAGAGAAGCTCCTAGTCATTGATCGATTCCTGATCATCCTGGGTTGACTTGTGCGGAGGTTGTGTTGGCTGGCTGCTGTAGGGTGTAGGTCTGTGTCCTTTTGCCACATGGCCTGGCCACCATCCATCTGCATATGTGAGTAGTTTCAATTGTTTAGCTCATCTCCATATCCTCAATCATTTCAGTTGTTCTTATTTGGATGATCTTGAGTGTTATCTGCTTTTCTGGAAGTGCAAAGGAAAGTGCAGCTACAGATTTTCCATAGGTTTCTGGAAAGACAAGGTCATAATAAGTTTTTGTCTTTTTTTTTTCAATATCAAGAGAATTTTTTTTCATCTGTCTTGCTAGATAGAACACCATATTGAGCTAGGCATGTTCAATTTTTAACTTAACTTTTTTATTTTATTTTAGTTTCGTTTGCCATTGTAGCACTAAAAGTCTATAATGGCCCTTCATCTTTATTTTGAATATAACGTGTACTTAAAAAACCTACAGGTCTAAGTTTCCCTAAGTAGAACTTCTTTTCTTCTTTGATTACTTACAATGGACAGAATGGTCCTGAACCGTGGTGACTACTGTTCTTCAGGTCTTCAAGGGAAGTAGCCCCACTCCAGAACTTTTCTGAGGACGTGCTCCTAGTCCACTGTGTACAGAAAGAAGATGTCATTCTCCAGGTTCTGACTGGTTGGGGTGCGGGTGGTCTAAATGTCTTCTAAATGGCTATCCCAAGGCTGCTGGAACAAGGTCAATCTATCTCTTGGGAACCTAAGTTGAGAAGTATGGAGTGGTGTAAGGAGCCTGCACGGAGCTCTGATACTAGTGAGATGCTTCAGAAAGGTCACAAAATAAAATAAGAACCTGGTGACAAGGAGAAGTTTTGAGAAGGCCAAAATTCTGACTAATTGAAAGCAATGATGTTGAGAGAATATTCGAGTAGAAGTGGAAGAAAGCCAGCCGTCAGAGAGAAGGAAATGATATAGACTCAGAAAGGAGCCAAATCACCAGAGAATGGAGGCAAGGGGAGAGTAGAGTGGACACTCAGATTGTTGAGCATCTTTAAAATTTTTATTTTATGCTTCACAAATAGTTATTTTCTGACTCTTTTATAAAAATGCAAATTAATGAGATCAAGAATTATGTCTGGTTTGCTACTGTATCCCCTAGTGCCTGGTTTAGAATAGTTGTTAAAAAATTTATGATAAATAAATACATGTTGAATTAATGAAGAAGGTTTATAATTTTATGATTCCATACAAGCTATTTTCATTGATTTTGAGATTTATTATCTAGTTAGCAGATTGTAGTGGTGCTGCAGGCTGAGTTTTTATTCTGTAATTTATAGATCATTTATAAAAATATAGATAAGATGGACTCCACTTCTATTATTTAATGAGCTCAATATTTATACTTTTTTATCAATAAAATGTCTTCTTTGTAAGTGTTTTGTGTTTGAGGAAATGTCAAAATGGTGCAAGGAGTATACATATTAAGTATACTTTCCTTTAATGATACTCTTGATGGATTAGTTCAAGTTTTTCCAAGAATAGATATTTTTAAATTGAATACTGAGTATGGAAGTTGTTATAAAATAGGACCCCAAAGAAGGCACTCGTTATAACCAAAAGCATGTGATCTTACACATTAACTTGATAAAACTTGTAAAGTTAAAAATTTAATTCTGTTGAATGAAATTGAGAATGAAAGTACAAGTGAGAATATGAATATTAATAAAATAGAAACCAAACATGGCTAAGAAGAAACTCAAATTGTGTGTGTACAAAGTTCTAAAATCTTCATTATTTCACCCAAAAAGTTTTAGGATGAATTATGTTGTGCTGCAGTAACAAGCAAACCCACTTGCTTACCACAACACAGTGTATTTCTTCTACAGCCTTCCTAGCCTGGTCCCGGCAGGGGGTTCGCCACAGTCACTCGGGTATCAAGCTTGACAGAGACTCGGATGTTTCACAGCTTGTGTGATCACAGAGGTGAAGTGAAGAGAATGCTGTAGTTCAAATCCTTGCCCTTAGAGCTTCTGCCCAGAAGTGATTCTTATATCCATTCATGTTTTATGACTAAAGCAAGTAACATGTTCACACCTAATTTCAAAGGCCAAGGGGAATACAGTGGGCTTAGGAGAAGAAGAACCAGGATATTTCTAAATAGCAATAACTTCCGCAAAAGGTAGTTTTTACTTTGGTCATGAATAAAGACCCACAAACAGGATAGAAAGCCTAGGCACAGAAGTCCCTGGCAGCTCTCCGTTGCCTTTCTGTTAACACACCTCCTTGCTTCGGGGAAATGATGTCCCTGGGCAAATGCATTAGAACTTCAACAGGTTGTTCCACTTAAACCCTTTGATCATTTTTTTAATAGTTTCTTGTATTGCCTATTGAGTTAAAGTGCTTTATCTTTGAATGGGAATGAGAAAGTGTTAGAATGAGGTAGGAAAAGAGGTCCAGCGTAACACAAAACAGGTGGGAATAATAGAAAAGAAATAAAAAGACCCACCTTGATCAATAATGACTTCTGATGTAAATGGTATAAACATGCCGATTAAAAGGCAGAGCTTTTCCAATGAGAGGAAACAAGAGCCAACTCTCTGCTGTCCACCAGAGAAAGCAGGTGTGTTCGCCAACTTTTCCTTCCTGGGACACTATTTGAAACTTAAAAATGGAGAGGAGTTGATTTTAGCTCACTATTTCAAAAGTTTCCTTCTGTGGTTGCTGGGGCCGTGATGGCTGAGAAGGCCGTAGCGGGAACATGTGACAGGGGAGGCCTGTTTGCCCCCAGTCTCCCTATTCAAGGGCACAGCCCCAGTGACTAACCTCCTTCCACAAGGCCCTGCCTCCTAAAGTAGTGCCACAGGCTGGGACCAAGCCTGCAACAGATCGGCCTTTGGGGGACATTCAAGATGCAAACTGTAGGAGCAGATCAAACACGCACGTAACCAGGGACACTTACAAAGTCAAATGTGGACTCTCTGAACCCTCTGCTGGCCACCTTCCGTGGGTCCCTACCTTAGCAGGTCTGCTCTCTCTCTCTCTCTGTCTCTCTCTCTCTCTCTCTTTTTAATTAGGGTTATGGCTTAAAGCTCGCCTACTTCTTTGTTTTCTAGAAGCCACTCACTAACCAGCTTTTCGGTCTTATGCTACGGGCCATGAATCAAAAATTATTTTGAGAATAAAGGCAACGTATAGATAGGTAGGTGCACCCCAATAACTTCCCCTTTTCCAAAACCTGGAATTGCCTCAGTCTCTGTCCAATTTCTTTAAATGAATTTTTTACGTAACTGTTAAATTTTACCCAGAATTTGTAGGAGTATTGATCTCCTGGAAGCTACTCCATCAGATCCAGAAGTGGACATGTCCTATAAACTATTATTGACTGGCATTATTTATTGTTCATGGGTTGGCTATGTCCTCAATGTGTTTTGGATTCTCTACATATATTTACTTCCAACAGAAATAGTAATAGTAGAAGCATTTGAAATTTAACTTAGCTTTCTACCTATAATTCATTGCTGAAGATACTTAAAAATATAGTTTTACAACTATAGTTTTAAAAACAGTCACTTTGAAAGCCAAAATAATAAAAAAAATGCCTGTCTGTCACATTCCAGGCAATATAATCAAAGGTAGTAGAAATTGCCAAAATTCTCATAGTGAGAGTGTGGAATGGTTTGTATAATTAATTCATATTTCTGTCACTCAAATAGTGACTATATGTCTGTCAAAATGTCTGTCTTTCAAGAGTCATTATATAACTCACAGCAAAATATGATTCAAGCAGAAAAAAGCAATACGTTTAATCATAAGAATTAAGAGGAAACCCTAATATTTTCTGAAATATTTCAGAAATTATGCTGTTAATCCTAAATCTGCTATGTATGTCAAGAATACAAACAAGTTGGATTTTGAAAAATTATGTGTTACTATCACCTTAAAAGTCTTTTAGAGTAATTTTTTAGTCTCCAAAAGTAAGAAATCTTTCATAACAGAGGGAAAGTATGATGACTTAGTATGTGATATGTATGCTACTAATAGTTAGTTTAAAAAAACCCCACAAAAATGTATTCCCTTTTTTCCTCCAAAATTTCGTTTTTAGGTTGATGCAGCTTCTACTGGACAATGTCATAGGATCATGTTATGGTTTAGCTGTGGCGTCCCCTCAAAGCTCATGTGTGAGTCAAGGCAAGAAGGTTCAGAGGAGAAATGATTGGGTTGTAAGAGTCTTCACCCAGTCAGTGAATTAATCCCCTGACAGGGATGAACTGAGGGGTAACTGAAGAGGTGGAGTGTGGCTGGAGGGGGTGGGAATCGGCATGGCTTTGGGTGTCTATTTGTATCTGGAGAGGGGAGTCTCTCTCTGCTTGCTAATCACTGTAATGTGAGCTGCTTCCCTCTGCCACACACTCCTCCATGATGCTCTGCTCATCTTGAGCCCTGAGGAATGGAGTCGGCCTTCTGTGGACAGGACCTCTGAAACTGTGAGCCCTCAAATACACTTTTCATCCTCTACAATTGTGCTGGTCGGGGCCTTTAGTCACAGCAGCAAAATATCTGACTAAAGCAATCATCAAGGAAATGGTGCCTGTTTATATTAGGGAAAGGAAGCATATTCTCTTTTAGTTTCTTTTCCAGAGTTCTATCTAGAATCATTTTGTTCTTGACTCAGATCCCAGTTTTGTTTTTAAGGCATTGACCTTGTTAACTAAAGGGGCTCATGGTCGACCCATCCCAACTCCTTTCTCTGTACCTTAGCAAATAGCTTTTTTTGCAGTTAATAGCCAATGCTTCTCTTGGTTTGCTTTTCTTTTCTGGTGTTGTGACCATACCTTTTAGAAATACAGGGTTTTTTTCCCTTTGAAATGCAAATTCCAGTCTGTGGAAGATGAAAACCCCTTGCCCCTTGCTTTGTGATTTTCATGCTGGAATGACTCACGATCTGCATTTCAGAGGCCAGCCGATTGATTGGTCCTGAAGATTTCATAATTAAAATGGATGATTTTTACCTACGGAATTTGGTTGAGTTTTCAATATATCCAATTACTTTTACCTTTGAAGCCAAAATTACAATGAGCAGAACAGGACTTTGAGTACCATGGCTAGATTGCTTGGAAATATTTAGAGATTATTTAGGAAGCCGAGGCCTGCTTGATAATACCCTTCCCAGATGTGGCAGAATTCGGCACCCTGTGACAGTTTCCAAATTACTTGGATTTTCTTGAAGCAGTTTGGAGCAGAGATATTTTGTAATAGTATATTATGGGGCAGTTAATTAAACTCAACAATGTCGGTCAGCATGAAAACAACATTAAATGTTGATCATTTCTAAGTTGAAATGATAGTCGATTTTGGTTGGAATTATAGGTTGAGCCTACAGTCCAAGCTCAAATTGGGTATCTCATCAAAATAAATCTCTTCCCAACTCCTTTGGGATGGCAGTCAGCACCCTACCTCACTGCCGTGCATTTTGCCTTTATATTTAGGTTATTATTTAAAGAGTTTCACAGGCAAGTTGTGAAGAGGGCCCCACAACACCAGGGTTACAATTTGGGAGTAAAGGAAAAGCCGTTCTCATCCCGTAGGTGCATCACTGGCTAAAGATGGTCCTGGAATGTGGAAAATAGAGAAGTCAGTTTTAAACGTCTGGTCTCTAGGTCACCAATCTCTGGGGACCGGCCGATTGTTCCTGGCTTTCCCACGACAGATCTCTCATAAGCAGCTCTATAACCTGCCACAGGATTCGATAGAGTTTTTAGAGTAAAGTGGGCTATGTTTCATAATCACATTGTTCTCTACTGAGCACAGAGTGTAGGGCCAGGCCAGCTCTGCAGGACCTGCTTCCTGTGACCACCGGCAGTCTCATGGAGACTCCCACTGGCCCGCCTGGGACTGTCCTCTGGGCTTTCCTGTGGACTCTGAGATGTCAGGGTGGAGTTTCAACTTGGAGCCTGTCTTAGGCAGTTACTGCTGCTATAAAAAAAAGACCTGAGACTGGGTAAATGTATGAAGAACACAGATTTATTTCTCATAGTCTCAAGGCTGTGAAGTCCCAGATCAAGGCCATGATGGAAGCGGTTTCAGGGTTTCGGCAGTTTCTCTACCTCTAAGGCCTGTGCATTAAGAGCTGAGTTCTCAGATGGCAGAGGAGCAGAAGGGTCCTGGCTAGTTCCCTTTAGCCATCTCACCAAAGCAGTGATTCCTTGCTGAAGGCAGGGCCCGTGTGACCACCTTCCAAAGTGCACCCTTCTTGATGATGTGGCCCTGGGGTGACGTTTCAACAGACATTTCTGGAGGGACTCAGACATTCAATTATTGCCCTTGCAGGTGCAACTTGGACGAGTGAGAACATTAACAACCGTGGAGTAAATCTTTGATCAACTGGGATCTCAAAATATTGTTTTTCCATTTCCTTCTATGACCAGGCTGTCATCAAAGATGATCACAAAAAGGGCCTCTCAAAAGACAATCAGGGAAAAATGAAAAGTCTGGCATGCTGGATGCGGAGGGAAGGCAGTCTCGTTCACACACTTCTGCACTGTAGTTTCTTCATCTCTTCTTCCTTCTCTCTTTCCTTGACCCCTGACCCATGAGATCCCACAGAAGCTTATTCCCCGGCCTTTGTTCTCTGGGTACCCAGGCTAAGAAACTCTGAAGCACATCCATAAAATATATATCTGGCACTGTCTCAAAGGATTCTATTGAATACATTTAGTGCTTTGGGAAAATAGCTACTGGCTCTTGGCAGTAGGCAGCTGTATGTTTTAGAGGTCAGGGGCTTAAGAAAATGTAATATTTATGAGACAAAAGTTATAGATGTAACGACTTTTTACAAAAGGCTCTCAACAACGGAATTCAACTGCACAGTCTTTAAAAATGCTAACAAAGGTAAAACTGGAAGTTGTGGCTTCCATACTGAAGGAAAACTTGTGAAAAAAGAGAATGTGGAGAGAGAGTGACTCAGTAAAGAAAAGCATGAGGTATATCAAGCATCGACTGCACAGAAACCACAATTGTGCTGGACGCAGTTGCCTATGGAGGCTGAGGAGCCAGGGGACATGTGTCTTATGGAAAACAACGAACTAGTGACACTAAACCCAAATAACTTCTGAATATAGTATTTGGGCTGTGTATTTCAGAATAAGCATTAAAAACCTCACTTATTCCATTTTAACTAGTACCTTTGTTTTTCCCAGTCATGTGTGTTTGGAATTCTGAAACTCATTCTGGGTGTTTTAGAAATGAGTGAACAAGTGAACACATCAAAGACATGGGCTTAGGTCTCCCTCTGCCGAAAAACTGAGCGACAAGCACAGTCACGTGCAAATGCCGAGGAGGCTGCTGTGGTTTAGATATGAAATGTCCCCCAGAAGTTCCGTCAGACCATATGGGAACGTTCAGAGGTGGGATGTGTGGACTGTGACATCTGTAAGTTAATCAGTGAATTCATTCACGGAGACGGATTAATGAAGTGGTAACTGTAGGCAGGTGGGCTGTGGGTAGAGGAGGCGGGTCACTGGGTATGACTTTGGGGTTTCTATTTCATCCCTGGAGAGGAGCACTCTCTCTCCTTTCTGGTTACCATGTCTTGAGCTGCTTTCCTCTGCCACACCCTTCTTCCATGATGCCCTGCTTTACCTCGGGGCCAGAGCTATGGAGTCAGCTAACCATGGACCAAACCTCTGACGCCAGGAGCCAAGATAAACCTTTCCTCCTTTAAATTTGTTCTTGTCTGGTCTTTTGGTCACAGCACTGAAAAGCCTGACTAAAACGGATGAGAACTTCATCGTTAGGCAATTGCATGGACCAGATATGAGAAGGTACTCACAGGAATCTAGATCACACTCATTGGTGCAGCTCATATTGCTCCTGGTTGGATAATGCGCTAGACACTGAAAACCATGGTAGCACAATGGTAAATATTCATATCTAAAAATATACAAGGTGTTGTAAAACTGTTTTATAAGAGATGAAAAAATGGTGCATGAGTATAGGGCACCTACCGTGAAGGAGCTTGCAGGATTGGAAGTGTCTCTGGGTGAGGTGGTGAATCAGCCATGAGTGAATGTGAAGGCTTAGACACTGCGGTCCGCCACTACAGACATTTTAAACATCGACAATTTGGTCTACTCTGAACTATAGAATAATTATTTTTCCCCAGGAATAAATCAACCTTACCTTAGTGTAACTCTTTTGCTTGATAAAATTTTCAATATTTTTAAACTTCTTGATTTTTTTTTGTAATAAAACAGCTTTAAACTCAAATATATTGTACAACTTCACAAAAATATTTCCTCTTTTTACATCCTTACTCTTTAAGCTTTTTTTTTTCTAGTTTTACATTTTATTTAGATTTATTTGTTAAAGACTAGGACACAGATGCACCTTAGCTCAGACCTTTACAGGTCAGGTTCGCTGTCCTCCACCTCCACATCTTGTCCCACCGGAAGCTCTTCAAGGGCAATGACATGCTTGAGCTGTCTGTCCCCTCCTGTGCTAGCAAGGCCTCCTGCTTGAACCCCTCCTGAAGGCTCTTCTATAGTTAACCCTTTCTTATAAGGATATTCTTAAAAATGATAAAAAGCATACCACAGAAAATGCAAAAAGCAGTCAGAGTCCTACAAACAACTTGACATTTTTATTTACTATAAGGAACTGCACGTGCTATCCTTTTATAGGGCCGTCAGTGCAGTAGCTGTGTTTACAGCTGCATCACCACGAACATGTGAGTAATGGGTTCTGTTAGGACATTACAACAGCTACAGTGTCACCAGGTGACAGGAATTTCTCAGGCCCATTATGTTATGGAACCACCATCGTATAAGCAATCTGTCATTGAAATGCTGCTGTACGTGACCACATATAGAGGGTTGAGAGTAAAACGAATGCTGTGGCCTGCTGGAGTAGAAGTGGAAGTGTATGTATAAACTCATGATGACACACACTGATGCATGAATGCATGTACACACACACACACACACTCACTCTACATGTTTCATAGCTCTTCAAACTGAGCAGGCCTGGGCATGCCTGTGAGCACCCAGATATGGGGTCTATGCATTATCCTCTAATAAAAAGGCTTCCTTTGAGAAAAAAAAATTTGATTCTAGGGTTGTGGCAGGTAGATACAAAATGAAAAATTTGACATTCTTTTGTGTTAGAGAGTAAGAAAATGATCAAATAATGTTGGAGTCATGTCAGAAGTTCCCAAGAACTTATAAAGAATTCCTACTGGTCACTTCTGGGACAATGTGAGCCACAAAATAGTAACAGAATATTATCAGGTGAATAAAATGAGAAGCTATCAATCCCTACTGATATAAATAAATAAATGAATAGAAAAAATTTTTCTTACTGAAGAAGACTAATGAAGAAAAGACAGAGGGATTACAATAGATTTATAACTCCCACCCAAATCTAGGATATATATCAAATAAAACAAAAACTCAACTATTAAACTATAAAATATTCTATAAGATAAACTGATAATTCTTTTATTAGTTTAGAGAAGGCAAGTTTCTTCTAACTATGAACCATACCCTGAAAGTCACTAAAGAAATGGATGCATTTTACTCTTCAAAGAAACTGTGTATTCACATCCTCGCATAATGGAATATTACTCAATATATTAAATATATATTATTAATATATTAAAATAATATATATTAATATAATAAAGAAAAATTAAATTAAGGCATTTTCTGGTAAATGCATGAAGCTGGAGAATATCATGCTAAGTGAAATAAGCCAATCCCAAAGAACCAAAGGCTGAATGTTTTCTCTGGTATGTAGATGCTAATTCACAATAAGTCAGTGGGGAAGGGTTAGGGAAGAATAGAGGAACTTTGAATTAGACAGAGGGGAGCGAAGGGAAGGAAGTGGATATGGGAATAGGAAAGGTAACTGAATGACTCTATACCCACATATATACATATTATTACCCTACGTGCGTCTATGATTACATGACCAGTATAATTCTATATAATGTACAACCAGAAGAATGAGAAGTTATACTCCATTTATATATGATGTGTCAAAATGCATTCTACTGTCATGTACAACTAATCAGAACAAATAAAAAGATTGAAAATCTTTTTCTTAGAAAAAATTATAAGTTCAATAAACTGAAACATAATAAATATTTATATTTTATTACATGTTGACCTCCTTAGTATATAAAGAGTATCTAAACTTCAATAAGAAAAGAACAAACATAATACTTGGGGAAAATCAGATTGTTTACAGGAAGGGAATTCAAGTGGCTCTGATATACAACAAATGATGCTCAACCTCATTCATAATAAGATAAAGGCAAATGAGACTACACTGAAATATTATTTTCGTTGACCAGACTGGGGAAATGACAGCACTTTCCAAAACTTTGAAAATATTTTGGAGAAGCTCTCATCTTTTAGCCTGTGGGAAGGCAAACTCCAGCCACCCAGTTGTAGGCAAAATTGTAGGTACCTATCAAAATGACAAAGCTCCTATATGCTTTGACCTAACAACACAATTTCTAGGCATTTATCCTACAAATCAATGTAAACACTTTGAAGTAAAGGAGCTGAGAAAGACTTTCTCTGCTGAGAAAGACTGCTCTGTCCTTCCTGGAGAGTCTGTTGTCCGTGATGCAGTCACCACTGTTTAAACAGGGAATGGAGGGTGGGAATGATGACTTGTGCTGAGGGCCTAGAATCCATGAGTTCTGTAACAGTTCACACCCTCGCTTGCTCGCAGCCTCACACCATAGTGCAGTCAGTCAGACGGTCCTTCTCCAGGGGAACTGTGCTGACTCTCTGGGAGGAGTCAGGGTGCTAGTGCTCCTAGTGAGAGGCTCTGACTCATAAAACCGTTCAGGAAACGCGAAGGTCCAACGGCCCGCATCAGCATGAGCTTTCAGGTGTTCTTTGTTTTGCCACATTTTAAAATATGAGCAGACGATCAAGGGCCCCCGACCTTGGGAGGAGTACTGATTGCCAATTAGTCCAAAATCTGGAAACAAAGATTCTATTTTTTTTTTTAAAAGAAGTAAATGGGTAACAAAGACGACTTTCAAAATCCTCAATGTAGTTTTCCTAGAACGATCCAAGGAGATTCAGTCCACAAAATAAGTAACAAAGATTGGATGCCACAAAAAGGGAGGAGTGTGTGTGTGTGTGCCTGTGTGTGTGTGTGTGTGCGTGTGTGTGCCTGTGTGTGTGTGCGTGTGCGTGTGAGTGTGTGTGTGTGTGCGTGTGTGTGTGCGTGTGCGTGTGAGTGTGTGTGTGTGTGCGTGTGTGTGTGCGTGTGTGTGTGTGTGTGTTGGGAAGATAAGAATAAAATAATCTCTTTGTAGAACAAAAAGACAAGGAAACAAAAAAAGATAAAAAAAATTGAGACTCCAGGGGATCAATCCAGGGGGTTATCTAACTAATGAGTTCTACAAAGAGAAAACAAAGAAAATGTAGAGATGATATTTATCAAACAAATTAAAGGAAATATTTCCCAGGGTTAGGACAATTACAAAGAAATCTCCTAATTTGTTTCCTGAGAACTAAATGAAATCTGAAAATATCTAAATGTGAAGATTATCTGAATAATTTTAAAGGTGATGAGAGTCAAAAGCTAAGGAGGAAAACATGAAGCTCAGGATCAAACTGTCCTAAGAAACCACTTTCTTTTGCCTCTCAGAATCCAAATTCTATGTCCTATAAATAAATCTATACATTTGGTAAGTTCTGAAACAAACTAAGAGTGAACCTCACAATGACTGTGATATGTCAGAGGACCCAAGAGCCCTCTAAAGAACTGGTGAAATGAGAGTCATGAGAACAAGAAAGTAAAGTTGGACTGGATTCTATTCCAAGTGTAAAGTCAATGCCCATGGGACCCAGGGATTTAAGTAAGTGATTGGATAAATAAATGGGAGAAGTGCATTCTAATAACCGATGCAGATGCTTCCCCTTTGGGGAGGGAGAGCAAACTCCCCGTTCTGGTGTGTGGGCTGCATCCAGTGACTTCCTTCCAAGGACCACATGAGAAGGGTCAGCTTCAGGGAGAACTGACGGCGGTCAAGGTCAACACCAGCAGTGCTGAGTCCTGCTGAGGGTGGGCACCTGGGGGAGAAAGGGCTTTGCTTGTATGGTCTTCCTCCCAGTAACCCACCCTTCACTCTGATCCTTAGAAAAGCACAAGACAGATCCCAGCTGATGCTCTACAAAGTACTTCTCGCAACCCTCAAGACCACCCCAAATGAGGACAGGCTGAGGGAGCTGTAATGACTCCAGGCAACAGAAAAAAGGTCACTAGGTGAAAACTAGGGAGGTCTGAATAAAACAGAGTCAGCCCTCCATGTCCGGAGGTTCTGTATCCACCAGTTCAACCAACCTCGGATCAAAACTATGTGAAAAACAACTGCAGCTGCAGTGAATGTGTGCAGTCTTTTTTCCCTTGTGACTATTCCCTAAACTATCCATTATAACCCTATTTACACGGCATTTACTTGTATTAGATATTATAAGTAGAATAGAGATAACTTAAAGTATATGGGGCAAAGCACATAGGTTATATGCACATACTATTCTATTTTATGTAAAAGACTTAACATCTGCACATTTTGCTATCTACTAGAGTTCCAGGATGACTGTACAGATTCTAGTTAATAATAATGTATCAACATCAGGCCATTAGTTGTGACAAATGTACCATAATAATATCTGATGTTAATAATAAGGGAAAATGGGTGGGGGTACATGGGAAATCTGCATCACCTTTGCAAATTTTTACTAAATATGAAACTGCTCTCAAAATTTTAAAAGTTTATCTAGAAAAGTCCAAATCCAATGTCCCACCTGGATTGTTCCCTCTCTGATGGGGAACAGTCCTGAGATGCATGTGCCCGGGATTCTGCTTCCACACAGGTCAGACAGTTCTTTGTTGCTATTGTCTCTGGCATGAAATGTTACAAAGCAGGAAATTCAGAAGGTACTAGGATTAGGCTCATTTCTTTCCATTCATTGCTGTTCCTGGATCCTGAATCCTCCTCTAAATTCCCCAAAGATCTGATTATTTATTCCTAACCTGCGGTCGGTTGGCTGGGTCGCCTCCAGTTTCCTCTCACCATGGTGGCCTCGGCTCCTGGCCTCTGCTTTGACCTCATTCCTGGCTCTCACAACCTGACTTATTTCTGCAAATGAATCAAAGCCTGTTAGTTCTGGAAGGTAACTTAGACCAGATAGTCAAATCCTTTTACTTTACAAGTAAGGAAAACGGAGGGTGAGCCCGAGGACTCACAGCTGGTTTTGACCTCGTCACCAATAGACCTTTATTTTAAAATCTTTTGGATTTTACTTTTGAAAAGTAAAGTAGTTGCCTAGTTCCTAAAGCTCCTATATTAGGCAGAAAAGATAGCCAATGTTCGATTCGTCAGTTAATGTAACAGAGTGTAAACAATGAAATGAGTTCTGACTGCTAAGCTGGAGTCTTTGTGTTTAGAAACAGAGGTCACATTATGCTTCCCAGGAAATGAACTTGAGAATGTTATGTATTTGAAAGATTTTATGACCACGTTCTCTCCTTTTAGACAATATGGTAAAAATATGTACAAGTGATTTCCAAAAAATCAGTCTAAATTTAGGGTTGTGCTTTGGGTAAGATGTTTCAGGCTCTCAAAATGATATCTCCTGGAGCTTCTGCAAACTGTCCTTAGTGATCCCCATAATAATAATAATAATAAATAAGAATATCTCTGAAGATATCCTACTGGTCCAAATGCATGGGATTCTGTCTCTTCTGACTGGTTGTACATTTGCAAACACCTCTGCTAGCAGATGTTGTTTTTTTCCTTTTTCAAAAACCCTTTTAGACCTCTTAGACACAAACAAAACTAAAAGAAGAAGGAAAAGAAGAAAGGAGGAGGAAAAGAAGAATAAGAAAGAGAAGTGAGATGTACTACCTCACAGAAACGATTTCATTAAACCTCAGGATACACTTAAGAAATGGACAAAAAAATTTGAGACTAGAACTGTCTTGTACAAAAAAGTTACGATAACTTTAAAAACATTAGTATTTCTCTATGCTCTTTGGTGCTCCAAGACGATCAGACTGGTGGTTAACTCAGACCCCACCAAAGCAGTAAAATAGGATTATGAATACTCAGATTTCAAAGAAAAACACACTTGCATCTTCCAACTCTATTTCTGTTGATTTTTAGCATCAGGGACAAGTTATTTTGAAAATTGTAACCATGTCCTAGAGTTTACCCGGAGCATCTTTCAATAAAGCCGTAGATAAGATGCTGTGTAACGACTGCCGTCCCCACAAAGCGCACCGTGGAAAAGTCTCACAAACCTAACCGTGGGTTGAGTGAGGCAGACACAGAACCTCCTGATTCCATCTGTAGGAAGTTAAAAAACAGGCAGAACTAACCCACCTATGAAATCAGGCCTCCGTTGGCTGCTGGGGGACGGGGAGAGCCGAGCCTGGTTCTCTTCCTATTGTACAGGAATTAATCCAGGTGCTGATTGCACAGGTATGTTCTTTTGGTGGAAATAAATTGAGCTGATGACACGATATGGGTGCTTGTCTCTATTTGCATTTAACATGCTTCAATAAAAAGTGCACTCAAGAAAACCACTCTGAAGTTCTTTACCTCTAGATGCATAACATTGAGCCTATGGCTCTTAGTGAAACCAACCTGCGTTCTATCAGAGGAGACTAAACCATGATTATGCGAATTCACTAAGCGGCTTGCCTGAATGTGGCCTAGGGCAGAGGACACTGCTCACCTCATGGTGGCCAGCAAGTAAAAAGAGAGTATGTCAGTTAACACTCTCTCTTTGTATCAGTGTGACAAATACCCGAGAAAAAATAACTTGGAGGAGGATAGACTTATTTTGGATCATGGTTCCAGAGGTTTCAGTGCCAATATCCCCACCCAAAAGCATGTCCAACAACCTAACTGTCTTGATCTAGGTCCCACTTCCCAACAGTGCCACAGGATGGAGGCCACGTCTTCAATACATGGCCTTTGGGGGACATTCAAGATCTGAACTACGACAATCACATTGCATCGTTTTGGGTGTCAGAATCATTTTAGATGAATCAAAGTCAGGGGCATTTTGCATGAAATGTGGAGAATTGAACCTCGATTACCTCGGACGGCTGGTATAGCTCAGGCATTATTCATTCCTAAATCCACAATTTCTTTACACAATGAAACTGCTTTATGGTACAGTACTTTCTTAAGAAAGGGAGTCTAACATATATAGCAAAAGAAGGTCAAAAGCATCCTACTGTTTTTTTACTCTGAGAGTTTCTTAGACCCTGCATGACACCTGTGATTAAATTCACCTTGGAAAGAAGTTACTGTTATCTAGGGGACACTGTATGTTTTCATTAGTCCAGTTTAGCCTTCCTCAAAGCCACCGGGTGCTGCACAAAACATGAAAGTTTTGACTTGACACGTTAGTGAATAAAACTGAAATTAGCACAAATGGTTATTTAGAACTAAAAATAGCTCAGACTCTATCATTTCAATTTTTAAAACAAAAGGCATTTAAAATTGATCCTGAAACATGGCATTTAGTATCATTACACCCTGAGCACGTTTCGGCAGGATTGAAAATACTGAGTGGATATCCTGGAAGCTCTTATCACACACAGTAGACCACAGCACATTCAAAAATCTGTCCATCATTCGGTCGTCGCTATAGCAACAACCTAATTCCAGCTGGAGAGAACAGGATCACTGTGCTGGCTCCCAGGAATGGAAGTAGAAGCTTGCTTTCTCCCATTGTCCAGCTCTAAGCCGCCATTTCTGGGGACTGGGTAGGGTGGGGTGGAGGGCGTAATATCCTACCAGAAAATAGGGTTCTGGAGGACGTGAGCAGAGGGTATGTCCTTTGTTATGCCTCTTGCTTATTTGCTTAGAAGTTATGTGATAGCATCTGAGCAGATCGATGCCTTGTGATTCCTTTGGCCACTGCATGTTTTGACCAAGATCCCGTAGTAGGGAGAGCCACTTTGCATGATCTACATCTAACATTCACTCTTTCTCTGCTTCTGAGAAAGCTGTGACTATCTCGGAGCTGTCATCAGACCCCCAAAGGCTCCTAAGGCAGTTCTGATGCTACCAGTAGAAATTCCTGCTAACGCTGTCCAGATGGGAAGGGCTGATGGTGGTTTCCAGGCCGGAAATCTGCTCTGAGTGTTAGGATAGAGGCCCCTGTTGGCATGCGGGGTTCTACCCTGCTGTCCTCCCTGGTCCCAACATGTGGATTCAATTCTATAAGTCAGGAGGCTAGGACTGTGCTGTCTAGCAACCTATGCAAGAGCTCAGCGTCATAGACCTGAACACACCCAGGAGACTTCACGAGTTTCTCAGTGGATGAAGTCTTCCCTTGAAATGTGTCGATTTAAAAATGTCCAATAAGAGGCACAGACAACAGAAATCATTTTTTTATGATGTGCCTATGGGTGGTGATTATTTTTCTTTTCAATTTTCTACAACCATAACATTTAACTTCATAATGGAAAATAATGTTGTATTATTTAAATGATCTTAATTTTTAAGCTCTTCAACTTGAAATAATTTTGAATTTACAAAAAGTTCACCAAACTAGAACTAACCTCATCAAAAGTTGACATTTTATGTGAAGCCCAGAATAGTTATTAAAAACTTGTTTAATTATTTGGAATTCTACAGTAAGAAGGAACTTTTATCCCCTTCATCCATCTATCCATTGATCTATCTATCTATCTATCTATCTATCTATCTATCTATCTATCTATCTATCTACCTACCTACCTACCTATGCCTTGATCAACCTGTCCATCTACTAATCTAATTGTCTATCATGTGTCAGTCACTCATCGTCTACGTACCAGTATGCACTGTGAGCTGCACATGTTTCATTCTATGGATTAAAATCATTTCTGTAAGTATTTTATTATTCTGATGTGGCCTCTGTGCTCTTCTTTGACCATATCCTTGCTCTCTGGCATGTTACAGAAAAGAACATCTGGGTGCAATCTCTTTATAAAATATTGGAGAAAACTTTTTTTTGCTTACCATTTTTCTTGTTTTTAGAAATCATGCTTCACCATTGCAACTTTTATTTAAAAGTTATATTTACAATATATCATGTTTTTTGAAAAAAAAGCTTGTTTATTTCTTTTCTGTTTTTAAAACTAGTGTGCACATTGTGGAAACATTTTAAAATCCAGAAAGATACAAATAATAAACTCCTCATTATCAAGTGCTGCTCATTGTAGCTCTCCCCCCCCCCACTTATCCATAATTTTTTCTTTGGATTTTATATATTAAAATAAAAAACCCAGATTTACATAATCATCTACTTTTTAAATTAATGTATTTTAAAATACTTATATTATTAAGATATTTATAAAAAATTACCTAAAATGCTCTTTTTTGATTTTTTTCTTTTCATATTTGATTGTCAGTGGACCTTTATTTAATTTATTTGTACACATTACTTACAATTGAACCCAGTTCCTCACAAATGCAAGGCAAGTGCTCTACCAATGAGCTACATTAAATGCCCCTACCCCACCTAAAATGCTCTTTAATGGGTTTGTAACGGTAGATTGTACAGACTCTATGTCTTAGAAATTTTTGATGTTTCCAGGTTTTAATTTTATGTGTACTTGACAAGTATCTTTATACATATATATATCAGCTCAATCTGTTTATTACAGTTCACATTAGAAAATTTAAAAAACATTATATCTTTATTTTTTAAAGATTTTTTTTAAAAGATGGACACAATATCTTTATTTATTTTATTGATTTATTTTTTATGTGGTGCTGAGGATTGAACCCAGGACCTCACAAGTACAAGGCAAGTGCTCTACCGCTGAGCTATAACCCCAGCCCCTATTAAATTTTTATTAGTTTGCTTATTAGTGGTTTGTTTCAGTATCTTTAAAATATGAAGAAGGAACTTTCCAGAATGCTAAATAAATAATGACTAATTCTCAGTAGGCTGTCAAACACAGAACGTAGTCATTTCTTTAGCATGTGTTTACCAGGATGCCTATATAAATGCATATTTTGTGCCAGAGTTTGGATTTTATTTTATTTATTTTGGGGTGCCAGGGATTGAACTCAGGGGTACTCGACCACTGAGCCACATCCCCAGCCCTATTTTGTATTTTACTTAGAGACAGGGTCTCAGTGAGTTGCTTACGGCCTCACTTTTTATCCTCCTGCCTCAGCCTCCCAAGCTGCTGAAATTACAGGTGTGTGCCACTGATTTTAAATGTCCCCAAAGGCTATGTGTTGAAGACTCGTTTCCCACAGTGGCACTGTGGGGAGTGGTGAGGTCTCTAGGAAGCCGGGGTCCAGTGGAAGGTGCTGAAGTCGCAGGATCATTCTTGAAAAGAATCATCTCTCCTTCGCCTCTTCCCTCTTGCCGGGAGGTGAGCAGTGTTGCTGTGCCATGCACTCTTGGCCTGATGTGCTGCCTTGCCACAGGTCACAGAGCCAAGTGATCTTGAACCTCCCCCACTGAGAGCCTAAATAAACCTCTTCTATTTACGGGTTGATTAGCTAAGGTACAGTTATGGACAGCTGATGGTCACAATCGTTTACTGAATCACACCAAAATAATAGTTTTATATAAAACAGTAATCTTACTTTGGCCAGTACTATTATTGTTCATAAAATGAATTGGTAGCCTTGTGAATCTTATTTGTCACCCTTTCTTTTTCTCTTTTGAACTCTTCTCCTTCCGGTCTTCCTCCCTTTTCTCCTTTCTTCTTTTCCAGTTTTTTTTTTTTTTTTTAAGGAAGAAATCAGAATTCAATGAAGTATTTAAATCAAGGTCTTATAATTTTCTACAAACACCAAAAGCAAAATCCCCAAATATCTTTATTCCATTTCAAAATTTCCCTAATAACTTAAAAAAAAAAACTTATGTGTCTTACAGGCTATTACAAAAACAAACAACAAACAAACCAAACTAGAATTAACACACATGCCAGGGTTTCACCTTTGATTGTAGATATAGCTCCTGTGTTGAGTTTTAAACAAAAGCATGTCATTCAGCATGCATCTAACCAGTGTTTCATGTAACATGGAATAAGAGCAACATTTAACGTGATTCGACTACTTTACCCTGACTATGCTTACTGCTCAGACACACCCTGTAACATAGCTTGAGAAAAGTGAGAATTGTTTATAGTGATAGTTATTCAGCTTCACCATTACATCCTAGATCTAGTTTGTTCTGTTAGAAAATACTGAGCCTCAAGTCTTTAAAACAATCCTGACTTCTACTTATAGAGTAAGCACAAATTGTCAGCTTATGTTGAAAAAAAAAATAGACTGAATTTTTTTTTCTTTTAAAAAGATGATGAATAGCCAGTGATGAAGATCACCTTCCCCATTCACCCCTGGTACTGGGCATACTAGACATAGCTCCCTTTCTTGTCCTGCCCATAGCTATTCTCCTTCAATGTTTATAGTAGCTGCTCATCCTTGCTCTTTGGCTATCCATGCCATGTTTGATTGGAAATCACTGGAGTTTGGCTGTAATACTTGGTTGTATCCACTCACGCCGCTCTGGCCATTATAGCTGCCCCCATAACCATCACTCAGCGGTTGGCTGCCCAGGCCACCATAATTGGACTGGTTTGGCAAACCCACCCATGCCACGATCATTTGGCTACCATACGCACCACTGCTTGCTGTATTGCACTTTGCTTTGTCTTTTGACATCTCTACAGAGCATGTTCATGAGTTGCAAACTTGACTTCTGCTTCACCTGTCTCTCTACCCTCAGGACCAACCTCAATTAGTGCTGTCATAGGTTTTGGCAGTGGGGGAGGGGAAGATACATGCCATTCTAAGTAACTCTAACAAAATCCCCACATATGGACAAAATGTTCCCTCGCTCTGAAAAAATAGTAATGGAAGCCCCTTTCAAATCTCTTAGTTGTAATTAAGCCATTATAATCACCGTAGCCTCCAGAGCCTCCACCATGAACACCAGGCCTCATTCTCTCAAAGCCAGCTCCTCTGTTGATGCTGTCATACCTCGGCCAGCCCCACGTTTGTCCTGCAGATCTGGCTGCTGAATGGAATGAGCTTCTGCAGTGGATCATGAGTTCTACCTTCAGCTCACTTGCTCTTAAAGATTTCACTAGCCACATGCCCTGCGCTTTTTCAACTATTTTCTGTGAAAATATTTAACTAGTTTCTGATGAAGCAAACTGCATGTAGCCCTGCCCCATATTCCTCCCTCGGAAGTGCACTGGCCATGTTATCCCATTTGGCAGGATTTTCAACCCTGAGGAGGACTGGTCACTCTCTGTCTTGCTACACCCAATCAGGAGTCCTCCACGCTGTACAAAGCCATCATTGGCCATGTTGGGACTACTTGGACCAATATATTTCAACACCCAGTCCACCTCAATATGATTTTACTTGAAACTCCAACTAATCTGTGTCCCACGATTTATCTTTCCTTTCAGACTATTTGATTTAATCTTCTAATTCAAGATCAACAAATGGTTAACCCCGCAGTCTGCCTTCTCTGGTGTAGATGAAACAGATACCTTGAGCCCCATTTTGAATTTAACTATCTGAAAAAAAGAATAGAAAAAAAAAACAAAAACAAATGAAAACCCCAAACTTTTGCGCTTGATCAGTGAAATAAGTTCTGGTAAGTCTTCACTATGAATTCATCCACTCCTTCGGTACCCAACATCATCATCTCTTCAAGGTCCTGGTATAGAAACAGACTACACATAGGACCTCAGTGTGGCCTAGAAGAAAACTCTTTATTCTTCTAGCACTGTGGATCCGAGGCGCTACCATTTACCCTATAGGCTTACGGTGCTGGTAGGGTGTTGGGGTTTTTAGCCCCCCCATCTCCCCCCATTTCTTCTTGAACTGCGGGAGAGTTGGGGAAAGCATGCCCCAATCAGGACCAGCCAAGAAAGGCAAAGGTCGACTGGTCACCTGCACCTAGCCCTCCCTTCTCGGAGGACGATCAGATGTGCCACGGAGACCAGTCAAAGCAGGAGTTCGTTTATTGAGGAAGTACACACAGCTAATATAATGCGCAGGAGCCAATCGGGATAAAGGTCAGAGGGGTGGAGCGAGTCCACGTGTACACCCATCCCGTAGTCTGTAAGGGAAGGCACGAGCTGTCCACGAGGGCGGGAGAGTCCTGGACCTATCCTGGAGGTGGTCGGCCTTTTCCGTCACCACCCACAGCACCGCCTCCTGGCTGATCCTCAGGTGCTATCTTAGCCTCGTGTGCTGCCCCAAGACCGGGAAGCGGGTAGCAAGTTAGCAAGTTAGGTTTCCTCCTTTCTGACGCAACATGCCCCTCATGTCACATCATGCCCTACAGTAGGGTTCTAATACCTCTCCTTTGAGGTGAAGAAGAATGTTAACAGACCCCAATATAAATAATATACACCCCCAAAACAAATGTTTGCTATTAAGATGTTTATAGTTTGGTCACAAGGTAAAGAAATGGTGAATTCAATTATTCTCTACAATGTAATCAGTAGGTTTATAAAAGGGTTTACAGTTTCTGATGGTGGACAAAGAGCCAGATTGAAGAGTAGGATGGTATGCTGAGGAGGTAGGAGGTGAGGATATAGAGTTATTATATCTTAGGAAGTGTGAAAGAGGAATCTAGAGAGGAAGATTTGTAGCAGGAGAGGAGAAAGGAAGTAATTTTGGGTAGACAAGTGGGAAGACAGTAAAGTACATAAAACAAAAACACATATACATTAAGAAAAAATTTAAAAAAGTTAAAATAGTAGAAATTGGTGGAAAAAAGAAAAAAATTAAAAGAGAAAAAACAAACAAACAAAGAATATGCAACACAACTGTAATATACTATTCAGATGTCCAGTCCTCAGAATCCTAATTCATGCTAAGTACTTGGTTTCACATATGTTGGGGATGTGAGGGTGGGAGAATAGAAAGAGAGAAGAAGGAAAAATAATCTTGAAGGAAGAAACAAGGCTTGTTTTGGTTGGAGATCAGTGTCTTTTCTGCTTCCATTCTCATGCAACAGGTGGGGTTGTCTGTTGTTAGCTGGTATCTCTGCCCTCAGGATGGTGAAGGTAACCAGGGTGTCACGGGTCGGGGTAGCCGCTGCTGGAGAGAGGGGAGAATTAGAAACTGGTAGCTGGCTAGCCAGAGTTCCACACTGGGAGTTGCCCCCACTGAAGATGGTTATGAAGGTGACCCACGATGGAGGCACCTGCTTTCAGTGACGGGCTGTTGGGTCTGGTAGGGGGGGCCAGGCGATGGTGTTGGATGATGGGTTCAGAGAGGAGTTCTGTGGCGTGCAGTGTGTGGCTGTGGGGTGACTTCAGAGCCCGGGTGAGGTTCTCAGGTGCAGGCAGGCTACTGCACACAGGGGACTATCTCTGTGGCTGCAGAGTCCCGATAAGGCTGCAACTGGGGGAGCCCCACATTGGTAGAGGGGTTCCACACAGCAATGGCAGCCAGAGTTCCTGCCTGTGGGAAGCTTCCAGGTGTCCTGTGTGGCAGTGGATCACATGATTTCGGCTTGGATGGGTGGCCCAAAGTTCCGCATGGTGCTGATGCTGATGGTCCCACTCGGGTACCCAGTAATCCTGGGTGGGCAAGAAGTTGGGAGACCTCCTCTGACCCTGAGGTCTGGAGCCCTGGACGGGCATGGTGGACGTGATTCCTGCGCTGGAGCAGGAATATGGCTCACAGAGAAGCACTGTTCTCACTACTTGAGTCCTGGTCAAGGAGCGACACAGAATGCTGCCTCCCTGTGGCCCGCCATCTTGGATTCTGCACCAAAAACTCTTCATTCTTGGTAGATTTCTCCATGGTCAGAAATTGTTTCATGGTTATTAAGATATTCCTGAAAATTCCATAGGTATTAAGTTCAGAGGATTAATGGACTTGTTCAGGAGCAGTAAATTTATGAAGAGTAAGTTCTAAAGCTGGGAGTTTGGTCTTTAGAAAATAGGCAAATGAGCTAGGCTTTGGTACCCATAGTTGAAACCAAGTTACATAAAATCTCGTGTTTAAAGGAGTGGAATGAAGTCTGACTATTATAACATTGTTTTTTGTTTGTTTGTTTGTTTTGGTTTGGTTTTTGGTACCAGGGGCACTATAACACTGAGCTACATCCCCAGCCTATTTATTTATTTATATATTTGGTTTCCAGGATTGAACTCAGGGGCATTCGACCTTTCAGCCACATCCCCAGCCCTTTTATTTTTTATTTTGAGGTGGGGTCTCACTAAGTTGCTTAGGGCCTTGTTAAATTACTGAGGCTGGCCTTGAACTTGCTAACTTTCTGCATCAACCTCCTAAGTCCCTGGGATTACAGGTTGTGCCACTATTCCCAGCTGAATACCATGAGAATTTTAAAGAAAGATAGAGTGATATATGGGTTGCGTATTTCTGGATGGCTTCCTGGAAGCAGTTGAACTTACACTATCCCTGAAAAACAACTCAACTCTTCACAGGCAACATTGTCACTAAAAGTAACAAAGTTGCCATTAAAAGTATAAAAGCAAGACTTAAAGAACATTACCCTCACTATTCCCTATAACAGAGATATCATGAATAGGGAATAGTGAGGGTAATGTTGAAGAGTTTCCTAAGTAATGAGCCTAGTAAAAATAATCTCCTATGACTTATTCTCTAAACAATCGTCCTTAGACATGAAGAACCATCTCATAAGATATATGAGCCAGAACCAAGTGTCAAGTCCTGAGTTCAAGTCAAAGTTTCCTTCCATTTTTATTCTAACAATGAAAAATCAATAAGACCTGAACTGGAGATGTAGCTCAGTGGTAGAGCATGTGCTTAGCATGTACTAGGTCTGAGTTCAATCCCCAGGACCAAACAGCAACAATAGATCAATAATACTGAATTATAAAGAGACTATAAGCCAGGCATGGTGGGCATGCCTGTAATCCTAGTAGGTTGGGAGGCTGAGGCAGGAGGATCACGAGTTCAAAGCCAGCCTTAGCAAAAGCAAGGTGCTAAGCAACTCAGTGAGATCCTGTTTCTAAATAAAATACAAAAAATAGGGCTGGGATGTGGCTCAGTGGTAAGTGCCCTTGAGTTCAATCCTGGGTACTGCCCCCATACACACAAAAAGAGAGACTAGGTATCAGATATTGTCATATGAATCTTAGAAATGTGATTGGTTACGTAGATACTGTTAATAGTGTATCATCATTCATTCCTGATGAATTAATGCTTATTTTCTCTACATTTTTACTTCTTAAAATGCATATTATTGGGAGGAAGCCACCTGTAAATTTTTTTTATAATAACACATCCTATGTTCTGAAAATGGACACATGAAACTGATAGTTTGTGAAACCCAATGATCATGCACCTAAATACGCTTACGGGCCATTGCTCTGACAAATATTGCTGAGGCAAAAATAGATGCAGGCTGAGGGCTGAGTGATGGAAGTCCTATGTCACACTCAAATGCTCTCACTCCCCCACAGAATGTGTCTTGGTGTTAACTTTATGCAGCCATACGGCAAAGTGGATGAAGATCCAATCTTCTTGCACGCCTCTGAGAAAGTCATGTATATCTAAAAGGAACAAATTTAAAAAAAAGAAAAAGCCAAGTCGCTTGTCTGCCAGGGAAAGGGCTGAAGATGCCACTCCTCTCTGGACCTCAGAATTCTTTCCCTGGGCACGAGGGTGGATGGGAAATTCAAAGTTGATGAATCCCGTAAGAGTGTGTAAAGAGTTTGTTAAGTTCAGTGGGTGTGGTGATGGGGAGGGGAACAAGTCTGATTCACCAAGTCGTGTACAGAGTCATGGTCTCTACGAACACATTCCCGAAGACAAGACTTTAAGTACAAGGTGTCACTCCTGTTTTCCCTGCTGTAAAGATGTTATCCTGTTTCTGAACTCTAAGTAGGAGCATCCACGGACACACGGTCTGACAAAACACTTTGCTTCAGTCTGTTTTCATTGTAGCTCTCTGATGAAGTCTTAGACAGAGGATGGACGTGGCATTCCTTGTCCTCCTTCCTCTCAGCCTGTGGTCCTCCCCAGCTCCTGGGCACAATTCCTGAGATAGTATGGTTAGTGTGGCTTCTGCCCTTCAGTTAGTTACAGCCAGGGATAAAGTTCATATGAACTCATCATTCCATTCAATGGTGCTTAGTGAACAGATGTGTGTGTGTGTGTGTGTGTGTGTGTGTGTGTGTGTGTGTGTGTGTGTAGCAAATTCTTAAAGGTCAAAAAGAATCTGTTAAAAGATGTTTCTTCCTTCGCACAGTTATGTCAGCTTTGATTTATATACATTTTTACTTACAGATGATTCATGAGAGTCAGACTTCAAATTTGAAACATTTGACATTTTTCTTTCTAGTATTTCTACTGATATCACTCCTTTTAGGATCATAAGTCCTGGAAATAAGGTGATTTTGAAGAGTCTACCATGAAGTTTCCAAGCCAGATATTTAGCAACCAGAGGACTCACCTGTGAGGTAGATCTGTTTGCTGAGGAGTTGACTAGGCCCTCCCATCAGACAGGCCTGGGGATAAGAGAGAGGTGCTGGACAGCCTTCAAGGTGAGTCCTGATTGGAATTACAGAAATACTAAATGAATGCAAGGTGATGGTTTGATGGACAGGTCACCCTAGGACTTGTCTGCAGAGATCTGGGTTAAGGCAACAGATCAGACACATTTCAGGACACTGTGGGGTCAGTCCTGATGGACTTGAAGACAGGCAGTGCTGGCTCTGCAGGCTGAGACGCTCCACAGAGCTGGTAGAAACTGACAAGTGCTAGAGAATTCCTATTTGTCATTCTGAGCAGAAACCAAAGAGAAGATGAGCCTTGGCACACCCCCAGAACCTTCTCCTCGTCTATAATCAGATCCTCCTGAGAAAAATCATATCAGAGGCAGATGACCCATCTCTTGGCCTGATTCCCACTGGCTTCTTGTAAAGATGCAGAAGGACAACTCCAAAGAGCACTTTTGTGTGTGTGTGAACAAATGGTGCTCCAGTAGAACAGAGATGGACAGTGAGGATTGTGGGTCCATTCACAGAATGTCTTAGGATATCACTTGACTCAATAACTGTTCTTAGTTCAAGTGTGTAGATAACTTTTTGAACTCAAGTTTGAACTTGAACACTTAAGCGCATGCCTGGAATCACAGGATTTCTGTTAATTTAAGGTCCTGGTTCTGTGAAAACATAGGATACTGTCGTGGAGATACTGTCGTGAGTGGATTCTGTGGTCAGCACTCAAGACCTGTGTGCTTATTCCTGAGTGCTGGATTCTGGTAGCTCACAGTTCAGTTCCTAGTGTGTTTTCTGTTGATGAAACAGAATGCTTGAGGCTGGAAAATTTATAAAGGAATGAGGTTTATTTTGGCTCATGGTTGGGAGGCTGGGAAGTCCAAGTTCATTGGGTAAGGGCTTTGGGCTACCTCAACGCATGATGGAAAGCAGAAGGGCAAGTGGCGCATGAGGGAAAGAAACAAAGGTGAGGGGTGGACTGACTTTTATAACACCCTATTCTCTTGATAAAGAATCTGGTTCCATGAGACTGAGAACTAATATCAGAAAGGCACTACTTCATGCAGGAGGGTACCTGCCCAAGCCCCAAATACCTCCCACTGAGTCCCTGAGTTTTGCGGGGGGACAGAGCACATTCAAACCATAGCAGTTCCTCTCTGGGAATTGACTCAGTGAAGAGATTCACTTCACTTGAAGGAGCCACAGTGATCAACTAGAGTGGGAGATGGCTGTCAGAGCTTTTGCTTAAGAGTTGTGGATGTTCCGTGTCAACTGTGCTGCAGCTCAGCCTCTTCTTTTGCCTGTTCTTGCTTGCCTACCTCACCACAGGAGTTGTTCCTGTAGTTAGGCCTCTATAAACCTCTTGCACACGGAACCAAAGTCTATTCTCAGGGACCCCCGCCTGCCACAGACGCTCTAAGATCCAACTGTGGAAAATAGGAGGCAGTCGTCCAATTGTAAGGCTGGTGGGCTCGGCTTTGTTGCAATACGAGGCTGTTCTGGCCTTCCAGGAATTGTCCAGGGGAGTGATTCTCAAGCAAGGGCAAATTTGTCCTCCAAGGGACATTTGGCAATGCCCGGAGATATTTTTCCTGCTCATAACTGATAGATGAGAGGGGAAAGTATTGACATTTAGTGCCTAGAAGCCGAGAATGCTGCTAAGTATCCCAAGATACAGGGCAGTTCTCTACAACCAAAAATATTATCAAAATGCCCATAGTGCCAAGATTAAGAAGCCTTGGTCCAAGGAATTCCAATGAAACGATTCGCAGCAGAATGTTTCTAGGTAAAAGAAGGTCAGAAGTCCTCAGAGATCGTGTGGCAGGACCTTCTGGGTCTCTTTCTAAGACACGTGTGGCTGGGCCCACCCCCAGAGTTTCTGATTCAGTAGGTCTAGGGACGATAAGCTGCAAGAGCAAGTCCCCGTTGGCGTTGGCATTGTTGTTCTGGGCACCCCACTTTGGGAACTGCGAAGGGAGGCAGTCTTATTCCTGAAGGGGTCCAACACTAGGCTTTGTTCTCTCTCATCAGATATTGTTTTATTGGGTTATTGTTTCCTAACTATAGTCCCAAGATAAAAGGGTGAGCCCAGTCATCTTGGATAGGAGCGGGGTGTCTGGAGAGCAGCCCGTGGGTTCCCTGGGTTGTCAGATTGTCTGCAACCGGGGAGACAGCAGCAGCCACAGTACCAAGACACCAAAGGGCATCCGTTTACCGTCCCAATAAAGAGAAAGAATGGGAGCAGCTCCAACAGGTGGTTTTTCTCCCAATACCTTTCCCCAGGGAGGGGTAAGTCTTGAGGAGATGGGGTGCCATCGGCCAAGTGACAGGTCACCGGTGAGTAGCATAATGGGGACTCCGATACCTGGTCCTGGTCTCAGGAGGCTGCATGCAAGTCGGGGGTGGAGACTCCTGGAGCCAGCACTGTCGGAGACGCCCTGGACCAGGCCTGTCCTCTGCCCTCCTGGAGCTCTGCCGTGCAGCTTGGGCTGCGGAACTGTGAGAAATGGGGGAGAAGCCAGGACAGGGTGCCTGTGGCCTGGAGATCTTCGCCTCTCCCAGGGGACACCAGAGCAAGGCTCGCTGAGGGGAGGACTTTGAGTCAAGACCTGAAGGAAGTGAGTCATCGTGCAGACCAATGAGAGAGCCAACTCTCTGGTCCAGCTAGCACAGAGAGAGGGGCCAGCGTGAGACAGGAGGACGGGAGAAGTCAGCACTGGCCATCATGGAGGCTTGGGGTCATGGTGGAGACCTCTGTTTCTGTTCTGAGTGAGGTGGAGATTGGCTGTAGGGGTTTTGGCCTGGTTCATATCGTAACTGAATCGCTCTGAGAATCAATGAAGGGATGGAGGGAGGAGACATGGGAGGAGGCTACTTGTGGCTTCCCCCTCCGTGGGGAGGGGCGGAACTGGCTCAGGGGGAGGCAGCAGTGCGGGTGTAGGAGCGCCGTGAAAGCCGTCTCACCTCCTAGTGTTCCCAGGGCCGACCTGTCCAAGTGGCCTGCTTTAGCCTTGGCGGACAAGTGAAAGGTCAGAGAGACTCCTTAGGCAGCCCGTGGTTTTAAGATCTATTACCTCGGCTTGGATTTTCCAGAGGCAGATCCCCGAGAGGAGGGTTCACGTGAAGGTGATTGATTGGGGAGTATTTCGGGAACTCCCAGCAGTGGAAGGTGGGGATTTTCCCATTCAGTCCAGGACTCAGAGGTTTCTGGAATGTGAGACGCTCAGTGTGAAAATCAGGACGGTCCTGGCAAGCGGTGGCTGGTCACCCAGCTGAGAGAAGGGCAGGAGAGCAACCAACATGTGCCACTAACAAGGTCTATGGGACGGTGGCTGGCTTGGCCCTGCGGGATGAAGAGGCTGCTTATTGATTTGTGTATCTGGGGTACCTGCCGGGAATCGAACCCAGGGGCACTCAACCTCTGAGGCACATCCCCAGTTCCTTTTATATCTCATTTAGAGACAGGGACTTGCTACGTTGCTTTGGGCCTCACTAAATTGCTGAGGCTGGCTTTGATCTCATGACCCTCCTGCCTCAGTCTCCACAGCGGCTGGGGTCAGGGTTGTGTGTCACCGAGCCCAACAAGAGGCTGGTTATTTATGCTTCTGGAACCCTCAGTCTTTCTGAGGAGCTGTTCTCCAAATTCCCAGGTTCTTTGACTTTCCCTCCAAGGGCAAAGTGAGTCTGGTGGCCCCTAAGGCAGCCGCTCCTGGGAGGACAGAGGCCAGCCGTGGAGGGAGAGGCAGGGGAAGGTAACACTAAAGGGACAGGCTGCTTCTGCTGCAAATCTCCATCGATTCTTCACACTGGAAACTCTAGGATGAAAACACAGAAGGCTTCTGAGCATTTCTCTCAGACTCTAAGAAACCCTATGATGCTGTTCTCTGCACTAAGTGCTGGATACAGCTGCCACCTGGGACTCTCATCAACAGACGAGAACAGGTAGCTGGTGGGATGTTGCTCAGAGCCTCTGCAGTGGGGAGCTCCTGCTGGCAGAGGGGAGGAGCACAGCCGGGTGGGATCTGTCGATAGCAAACAAGGAGTCCCAAGGATAGAAGTCTCGGGTAAACTTCCAGTTGAAACCCAGAGGGCACCATGTCATCGGAACCGATGCTCTTTACAAGGCCGTCAGGAGTCCTACTGGTGTTTCCAGCTATGACAGCCATTTATCATCAGCTAACCAGTTTTGCACCACGTGCGCCAAGATTCATTTGATGCCCCTAGGAGGAGTGAAATGATGTGTGTGGAAGGTAGATTAATTAATGCAATTTGCTCCTAGTGTCACAGTAATTCACAAATCTATCGCACCTCTCTTTCCGAGGGCAGTGATCAGCTAGCTACCTTCCTAACAAAGTATAATTTGCTTCCTTAATCGATAAAGGGCAATTATATGAATTTGAGTATAAACAACTGGAAAATGAGGATCATTATGGCCCTAGTATGTCTTTGTAAATCAAGACATTTACAGAAGGAAGGAAGAAAGGAAGAGTCATGGGCACAGCAAGGGAACCAATACCCACGGGAGATGTGATCTTGTGATGTGAACCAGATTGGTGATTGGCAGGTGTAGAAAGCTGATTAATACAGGTTACTATAAAAAAGAACCACATGCACTTTAAGCATTTCATTTTACATTAAAACATGGAGATGCACTTACCTTTGCCCATTTTTTTTAAAATAAAAGGCCAATGCCTTTTCTTGGTGACATATGGTTCCATGTTTTCCTTCTTGCATAAGATGCACCCTTAATGTGTCCTCCCAATTCTTGTTTCTCTTTCAAGTGGGGTGAGAAATTGAAGTTGCTTGGGAACAGTCTTCTTGAGAAAATTTCTAGGGATTTCCCTCCCCTCTCAATCTTCTCCTATGGTTTCATCCAAATTAGAGAGCCATAATTGAAAACTCACCTTTTTCATGTCTTTTCAAAGCATAGAATTTAGCTGTCACAGAAAACACATTTTTTTTGCCTGCACATTTTTCTGATGTATATAGTTTTTAATTAAATTATACTGCAGCAATGACAAGGAGCATTAGCATATCTGGAGATAATCACTAACACAATCGGGGAAGAGCAGTTCTGTGGACTTCCTGATGAGCAGGCAGCAAAGTCAGCAGGAACTACAGAGGGCTGGGAAGTGGCAGTTAATCCCCTGCAACAGTTAATCCAACCCATCAGCAAAATGAAGGAATTCAAGGCCTTTACAGTGAAATTCAATATGGTAGAACATAAAGTTCAGAGACGGTACAAATTGATGATAAAGAACAGGGTAGTCAGCAGGCGAATGACCTTGCCTGTTTAGATGTCTGAATTTTGTCCTGGCAGCTATTAAAAATAGATCTGGTTAGATTGCCCGGGAGTAGACTCATGAGAGGCAGGCATGGAGAACGTCTCTTGAGGGCTGCTTTAGAGGACCAGTATTTGTTGGGGATTGAAGGGAGAACTTAAACTGAAGCCACAGTTCATCTCAGAGGATCTATGGATCCAGGAGTCACACTTTAACACCAAACTCCTGACTTTTACACTGGCCAGTGGTTAGAGGATGCTGCCCTCAAGCAGGGGCAGTTATGTTGGGTGGTACGATGACTATTTCAGGTGTTTGTTCTTGTTTTCTGGCAAAGAGTTTCAAACTCTTGGAATTAGGAATCAATAGTGCATGTGTCAATGTCATCGAAACTGATTCTCTTTGCAACACCGTCAGGAATACTACTGGTGTTTCCAGCTATGACAGCAATTTATCATCAGCTAACCAGTTTTGCACAACGTGTGCCAAAATTTATTTGATGCCTCTAAAAAAGATAGGAATGATAGGAAAGTCTTGTTATGCTAATGAAGTGATTCTTGGTGGTCCCCCAGACAGCTTCAGGATGGGTGCTAGTCACCTGAAAATCCAGTTGTCTTAATCCATCTATCTTGTGTTGCTGTAATGAAATACTTGAGACTGGGAATTTGGTACAGAAAAAAAGTTTATTTAGTTGATAATGCTAGAATATCAAGAATATAATGCTGATATCAGCCCTGGTGAGAGTCTCATCTGAGGATAACATCCATATGGCCGATGTGCCATGTGGATGCCAGAGAGAGAGAGGAAGCAAGAGACCAAGAAGACCCCTGGCTCACGTTTTTTTTTTTTTTTTTTAAATTTTTTATAATTAGCTGCCCTTGGGTGCTCATCCACTCCTGGGAGAACTTCTGAGTGACCAGTATTAATCCCTCCAAAATGGTAGTGATGCTTTTATCACATCCTACTAGGTGCCACCTCCTAACGATCCCCACAACTTTCAGCATCTTTACACGGTTCTAGAGGCACCCAGCATTCAGCACATACACCATATCCACATCATAGCACCAACTGTGTGATTAGAGGCTTAGAACATGGGGCCAGCCCCATCTCCAGGGAGGAGAGAGGGACTGAGCTTGAACTCACACAAATGACAAACAATTCAGTCGATCACACCCACATGATAAACCCCAGCTTTCTGGTTCCCGAACACTTCAAGTGCTGAGAGAGTAGTACGCCCGTCCAAGAGGACAGGGCAGGAGAGCTCTGTGTTCTTGCTTGCCATTCATCTCGCCACATGTGATTTTTCTTTGGATTTCTTTGTCTTCCATCTTTTTTTTTTTTTTTCCCTTCTAGGCGCCAATAACCAGCCAAGCTCTCTGGCACCTCCTAGGTGTTTATGCACATTCTTACCTTAAGCTACTCTCTTTCCCCACAGAGCTATCCCTACGCTCTGGCCCTTGGGAGGGGTTTCCCTTACTTTCCCCTTCCAGAACCTCTCTCAGTGGAAACGGAGTCCTAGCGGTCAGTTTCTTACTCATTCTCACAGATGGAATGAATTCATCCATAAAACAAAACTGACCCTCTCCTGCTGTGTGAGTCATATGGAATATTCTATGTGGCCGTAACTTTGAGCTGGAGGATATGCATCAGTGCAACAGGGGTGGTCACACCGGGGTTGGGAACGCTTCTTCATGCAGATTATTTGTATCTTCTAGCCCCGCCTAGGCCTGAACCCACAAGTATCACTTTCATTTTACGAGGGTTCTTCTGCTGTGCCCTGATATGATGACTTTGGGAGTCTTACAGGACCCAGGTCATTTTGGAAAGTTTTCTATCTGCAGTGTCACTTGGTTCCCATGTTTGGGCACCTCTTTCCCTAACACCGTTACCTTTAAGGACCACTGCCCGTCTGGAAGATTATGGGGCAGGATTTCTTGCTCTTCAGTTTGGACTTCCTGCTTGGGCCCCTGTGAAAGCAGACAACATTTTTGTGTTACCATGTGTGATTGTGGTAATTTTATGGGTCCATGTGGCTGGGCCATGATGCCCAGATACTTGGTCAAAGGTAATTTTGAATGTCTATGAGCATTTTATTTTAGGATGAGAGTGAAGTGTTTCAAGCAGATCTCCTTACATAATATGGGTGGTCTCATCCAATCATGTGAAGGTTTACATAGAACAAAGACTGAACTGCCTCAGGCAAGAAGGAATTCTACCATTACAGTCTTCAGACTTGAACTGGAGCGTCAGGCTTTCTCTGGGTCTGGAGCCTGCATGCTTACCAGGCTCCATTATCACAGGAGCCAATTCCTTAAAACAACTCTCTCTTCACACACACACACACACACACACACACACACACACACGATTCTGTTTATCTGAAGAACCTTGACTGTACACCTGGTCAGTGAGTTGAACCCATGTATGGCCATTCTCAAGGCCTGAAGGGGCTCCCTAAGCATTGAGCTTCCTGTCTTCTGAGAAGAAGTATGAGATGCAGCAATTTCCATCTACCATGAGGGGCTCAGCATGTCCAGACAGACTATATTACTAAGGTGCTGAGCCCCTGAATCTTCATGAGATTTGTTTTCCATCCTTTGGAATGATATGATTCATCCACTCCAGGTCTCCAACGCGGTTGCCATCTTTTCCTTCTGCGATATGATCAATACAATGTCATCAGGAAGGTGGGAGGGATATCCAGATGGTCAGGTCTCCTCAGAACATGAGTTAATAGCCCTGGAGCCAGGCTGTATGTGTACGCTGTTGTATGCCACAGAAGAATGCAAACTGTCTCATTTTCCTTATGAAGAGGGAGGCAAACCATGCATTTGTTGGGTCAATAGTTGCCTAACATAGACTCACAAGAGTGTTGCCCTGCTCTAGCAAAGATGCCTCAGATGGCAATTGGGTGGCTGAGTTTGTGTATAGACAATGGCCATATTTGGTATGGCCATTTGGAGTTTGTGGGTTTAAGCTGGCAATTAATAGGGCCATAGTGAGGTCATCCCTGCTACATCTTATGTTTCTAAGGGTAGTACATGTCTCAAATTCTCCCAGAATGTTTTAGTCAGCTTTTTCACTGCTGTGACTGAAAGGCCCAACCAGAACGACTGTAGAGGAAGAAAGGTTTATTTACAGGCTCACGGATTCAGAGGTCTCCATTCATAAACAGCAGACTCCATTCTTCTGGGCTGGAGGCAAGGCTGCACATTGTGGGAGAAGAGAGTGGAGGAGGGAAGCAACTTACAGGATGATCTGGAAGGAGAGAGAGAGAGAGGGAGAGGGAGAGAGAGAGAGAGACAGACAGAGAGACAGAGAGAGGGAGGGAGAGAGGGAGAGAGAGAGATTGTCAAATGCAAATATATGCCCCCAAGCCAGGCGCCCAATGGCCCACTCCTCTAGCCACACCCCACCTACCTACATTCACGCTAAGTTAATTCACTGATTGGGTTAAGGTTCTCTGAACCCTCTCACATCGCTTCACACGTGAGCTTTTGGAGGACAACTCACATTCAAACCGTAACAGTGCAGAACGCTTTTGCTATTGGTGGCAGGAGAGTGAGTCAGAGGTTTTCATCTGGCCTTGTGCACTGTATTTCAAAGGCCAACGTGTGCCAGCTCTCATAAACATCCTCATGACTGCTGTTTGGGTCAGGGGTCCACTGGACCTCCTGGAGGTCAGCTCTGACCCAGAACCACGTTGATTACTTGGTCCTCATATACCCCCACTCTAACAGGGAGGCCTCCAGTCTCTCGGTCTCTTGACAACTTGGATAATGTGTATCATAGTCATGGAAATATTTTCCCACTGTACGATTCTCCAGTAAAGGCTGCTTTATACTTTGAGAAAAGCACTGGAGATAGCACCAGTGAACCTAGTGGCCATAGTGTTGCGGGGTTCTTCTTCCCGTGAACCTGAGCTTTCCTGCAGTCCTAAGTGTCTAAGTCTTCACGCTGAGGTCTAGGAACTGGAAAAGTAATTGTGATGTTTTGTTGGAACAGCTCTCCTCCTTCCTTTGGTCATCCAACTTTGATGCATGTTGGTTGTATAGAGTGAACATCACCTTGGTTGTCTAGCCATCTGCCTCATCCCCACAGCATGTTCTATTGCCTCTGGGGATTTTTGGCTACTGTAACCGTCCTGCATTTGTTATGAAAAGGAAACCCTATTGCTTCTGATATTTAAGTCCACCTCTCAACCTCTGCTATTTGGGATTTTATCATCCTATCGGCAGTCAGTGAGCCCACTTCTGTAGCAACATCTGCTTTCAGGCTGAGCTGCAGAACATGGTCATTTCTGAGATTCTCAGTAGGCCATGGCCCGTCTCACCTCTTCTGCTTTGGTAAATAGTATCCTCCATGCTGCTCACAGAACATGTAAGTGGGCTTCTGCCATTGTGAACATTCCCGTTCCCCTACCCATTTCCTGGGCCTTTGATCTCCGAATGCATTGTCTACCATGGTCCTTCTGTTATATTGGCTTCATGTACATGAGTCATTGTTTTCTTCAGTGTTCCTGGCTTCTGAGATCTTAGCGGGGGTGCTAAGTCCTGCGTCATGGGAGAGCACGTCCATATCGGTGAATATTCTCCTATACAACTTTTCTGCCTTCCTTGATCTCGTACCTTCTGGACACAGTCCGATAGATCAGCTCTTTCTGTGGGATAGCCCTGCAGCTTCTGTGAGGAATAGTTCTTTCTTCTCTTAGTCAGTGTAGTGCCTTCTTGGTAAGTTGACATTATGACTTCTCTCCTAGTTATTGGTCTATGTCAAAGAGGAGATGTGGGGACAGGCACTAGAGGAGGTACCTGTGTCGTGCCAGGCAGAGGCTTGCTCATTGTCTTTAAGAAAGGGGGAGGGCCTCTACAGGACAGCGAAAGCTATTTTGGCAGGCTCAGAAATTTCAGAGAGACCTCATTTTCTGGGATTTCCACTTAGATATTCCCATCCCATGACTCATGGCCCCACTCCTTCCCGAAGGCCCTGATTTTGGGATAGAAGACTTGCAGGGGTTGAGAATCCAACATTCTCCGAAGCTCTGCTACTTTAATAAACCTGTTCCTGGCTTGATTCTAGGCTTTTTAAGATTTTTTAATTTTTTTGTTTTGCTTTTTAGCTATGGAAGATGGGACTCACTCTATGTCATACAAAAGAAGACCTCTGCCTCTTAAACTAGTTAGTTGATCACTTTGAACATTTCACTGTTTTTCTTTAGTGCATTGATTGCATCCACATATCTCTGCGGCATCCCACAGTTTTGTGATCCCTGCTTTCCAACTCCTTGAGCACTGAGATGAATCTCACCCCAGGGTACTCCTGTCCCAGTTCCCCTCTGGGGAAAGTTTCCACAAGTTGGCCCACAGGGTGCCTGTGGCCATTCATGCCCTACTTGGTGGCAGTGACAAGGCTGTTTAGAGCCAGCTGGCTGGAATCATCCTTATCCAAACGTCAGCTTCCCCACACCACTCCTGGGACCAAGTCTTCACTGGGATTCTCCAGGAAGCAGACACAGAGACAGATTTATTACCTGCAGGCAGGTATTTATGAAGAAATATTTGTGGAGGTGACATGTGTTGAGAAATGAAATAAGTAGAAGTGGACAGAGGAACGGAATGACCTTCAGAGCAGATCCTACAGGGAGCTGTGAAGCCAGGATGGTCCTTCAGATTCGTTCTTACTAGAAACAAGGCCCTGGCTGTTCCAGGGAGAGGGTGTGGCCTTGGGTGAGGCCACTGTTTGGCCTGGGGCAACTCCTGGGGGTTCACTCTGTACAGAGCCATGAGCCCCCAACACTGCCAGCAGCTAGAGTTAGAAATGCTTAGTCTTGAAGTTCCTGGGGAGCACAGCACAGCATCCACTAAAAGAATCTCACACTAGGGAATTCACATGATTGCATTCTTTCTTTAGAAAAACCCACCTGTCAGGAGTGAGAGAAAAGGATTAGAAGAGTTGATGGCAGGTTTTATAATGGCATACTAACAATGTCTCTATCTTCATATGTTTGTACAGGAAGCACAGCATATTTCTACCACAGAGGAATTCTAAGGTAGCAATTACAAGAGATATAGAGAAACATGTAGAACTGACAGTAATTCTGCCCAGACATTTATATTTCTAGTCCTTATAAATCTTACTGTGATTCCATTACTAAGCAACTTTCCATTCACTGAAGCACTTTCACCCCAGGTCACTGCACATGCTAAAGCAGAAAGGCAAATCGATTCTTACTTAGTGATAACAGGTTAAACAAATTGAAATTCTTACATAATTTTCATAAGCCTCCAAATGTGGGTAAGATGATAATAGATGCAATAGTAATGAGAAACAGATGGAAAGCTAATGAATCAAAGAGGGTAAGAGACTTTGTGAACGCTTAGTCACTCTTCTCTCTCTCTCGCCCTGGTGGAAAATGAAGGTGGAAGTCAAAGCAAAGTGGAGATTAAAAGAAAAGTGGGATGCTAAACAAATTTGGCTTATTTTTGTTTTGCAAGGGTGATATATGAGTATACTCAGAAGTTTAGGAAATGTGGGAATTAAAAAATAAAAAAAAGTAAAAATGATTCCTAATACTATCACCTTTTAGCAAATAATTATTGTAAAGAGTCCCACTATTTCTTCTATGATAATATTCTGAATAAGTTGATTGTATTATATACTCCTAGCTTGTTTCACTTAACATGTTGCTTTATATATATTATAAAATTTTGTCATTAAAACTAGTTATTTGAAAACTCTGTAATTCTTGCTTGTAACGCAGTCTTCTGTCGTAAGAAAAATCTCCTTTTGTAAGAGACATCAAAAAGATTTTGGACTGAGCGTCAGGGCTCCTCAGTCCTGCAGGAGGTGCCTGTCAGGAGAGAGGGGAGAGGCAGGAGAGAGGAGAGCTGAGCGCGTACATACGGCTCTGGGACCCAGCTTCCTGCACCTCCGTCTCTGAGCTGCTTCCATTGCTCTTTGATTCCAGCCAGTTCCAGCAGCATCCTTTCGCCTTGCAGGGATCCCACAGCAGACAGCTTCAGGCACTGGCTCCGTGAGGAAGGGGAGGGACACTCGGTGTCACTGGGGGTGGGTGGAAGGCAGCAGGACTGAGGAAGACCAGGATACAGATGGCTCAAGCATCAAACGTGGGTGGCCCGTCCTCGGGGCTGCATATTCAGGGACTTGGGGGGATCTGGGATCGTGATTTTCATGTGTGTTTGAGGATTGAAGTCACAAGAAGGGAGAGGCAGGGCCAGCGAGCCCTTCTCAGGAGCCGTGTTAGACCAAACGCTGCAGAAGCAGAGAAGCCTTTTCAGTAAAACCACATGATTACCTTTCCTCTTTTATTTTGCAGTGATTAAGAGAGAATTAAAAAAAACCTCCCTGTTCTTTTATAAGTCCCTATTTAAACAGTATTGTGAAGGTCTGAAAATAACAACCCTAATCATGTAATAACATCTACCCACATAAAAGCATGCCAAAGATAAGTGTATAAAGAATCAGTTCCCATGTGTGTATACAGACATAATTGCTTACATCTACCCTGATTTCATTATAACGTAAATCTTCCCTTCTCTTTATCCTTTAATCATCTGCTTCCACCCATGATTTAAAAAATGTATGGGAGAAAGTCCTGGCCCTCAAATAAGTTAGAACCTTGGGGGGGGGTTGTTTTATTTTATGGGAGTTGGGAGAAGAGAAAGACAGGTAAATAAATAAATATGATATGGTGTTTTATGTCATAACAAAATATGCACCAAATGCAGGTAAATAGATAGCTAGCGTGCTGTGTTTTATGTGTCATAATAAAGATATATACAAAACCCAGTAAAGTCCAGAAGCAACTTTGCCTACATGTGTCTGGGTTTCTGGGAACTCTTCCGGGGAGGGTGAACTTGAGGTTGTTCGGTAAGGGTGACAGTCGAAATTTCAGGCAGTAAATAGGTGAAAATTGCTACAAAGAGCCTGATGGTAGAAGTCACAGCTCCTGATCAGAGCGCTGAGAAGAGATGCTGGAATTCGGAGGTGACGTGTGGAGAGGATGCAGTGGAATGCCAGGCTTCTCAGGATTTGGGATACTAGGGTTCCACACTCCTACTTGTGTGCCGTGGAATTACGGGCACTGGCTTTCACTGAGTTTCCAGTAATAACATTGCATGTTTCTTCAAAGGAAAGAAATAATCTCTTTCAGGTAAATAGGAAGAATGGTATTTAAATGACCACATCATCTGTGTCCTATGGTCAAGAAGACAGACCATGTGACATTGGGGGCTGGTGAGATACTTATTTACCTGCAAGACTTTCCAAACTAGAATATATCCAGGTGGTTTGAGAGCTACTCTGTTCTCTGAAGTGTTCTGCATCAAGGCCATTTGTGACTCAAAGTACATTTAATCCAAAAGGCAACAACAGGTCTCCTGGCTGTCCTTGTTGCACAAACATCATTAGCACCTGCCGGGACTTTCTGTGCGGTCGGGGACTTTGCCCTCAGCAACTGATGTCTTCTTCAGGCAGGACGTAAAGAGCCCTGCATGACAGACAATGGATTCTCAGGCTCCCTCTCCCAGCTGATGGTTTCTTCTACGACCTCATTATGACCTGGTGAGGCTGCAGGTTGTGAGAGCACACAGCCCTCGTGCTGGTAAAAACTCCACCTCCAAGTTTCAGGCATGCTTCATAGATTTCTACTCATTTTCTAAACTGCATGGGGCAAAGCTGAGTTTTCTGAAGGCATTAATACAACCCAAGTGCGTGCGTGTGGGCAAAATTGGTTTTTACTGCTATTTCCCTGTAAAAGTCTTAATATTTCAGCGATGACAGTGGTGATGGCATATGAGGAAGTCAACTATTGCTGGGCACTGGAAGACAGGCAGATGAGAGTAGGGAGAAATATTCCAAGGCAGATCTTCCTCAGTTTATGTTTTTCAGGGTAGAAAAATAAAGCTCAAAAAACAAGACTGGTAGGATTTAGACACTTAAGTTGAGGCCTATTAAAATACTGAGTCTCCTATTGTGTTGTAACAAGATATTAACTAGGTCTCTTTCGAGGATTAGAATCAAAGGCAAAGACAGGGAGAGAGTGTACCTAGGAGTTAAATTAATTAAAAAAATAAGAAATGATTACTTTTCTACATTCACATTCACCTTCTATAATGATACCCCTAGGTTGGAGAAAAGCAGCCTTTCAAAGAAGAAAACTTCTTCTTAGCCTCCTTCTGCCCTCCACCAGCTTCCTCCCTTGAGCATCATTCACCGTAGCAGAGACGCCAAATTGAGAGTCAGAGCAAGGTGCCGTACGCCAGTTCTGGCCCTGGACCTTGAGCCTGGGCACAGGCTCGTGTGGGGCATCAGTGTCCTCAGTCAAGGGGCGAGTCCTTGGGAACTGGCGAAATCAATGAAAACCTACTTTGGAGTGACTTTGGATGATGAGCACAAACTGGTTCGAGATGTCTACATAATAGAAAATGGGAAAGTGATTATGTTACCGTAGAAACTGCAGAAGCAGAGCGAAGAGGGGCCCTGCAAACTCAACGAAGATAAAGATTTAAAAATATTTGGAGAAAAAGGGATAGTCCCAGCACTCAGACGGAACAGGGCCCGAGAGGGACGACTGTGTGGCTCTCAGAATCAGGGTTCTCCCTGCACAATTCCAGATGAGGAGCAGAGAAGAAATGGGCAGAGAGGTGGCGGCTGAAGGAGAGAATATACAAAAGAAAGACAATGGGAGGGAAAGTAAAAATGACAAAAAATAAATATGAAGAAGACAAAGATTAAAAAATGAGCCTGGTTCAAGCGACTTCAAAGTACCATCTCCAGATGAGTGAAGAAATCCCACTAAAGTATGAAAATGATGAGTGAACTGTCTTTTGAGATGCAGGCCTGATGATATTATCCTCTCTTAAAATCCCATTCTCTGTAGGAATTATTCACACTGAGATTTAATTGGGACTCCTTCTTCAGCCTCCAGCTCTTACTCTGTACCTGAGATGTGTTCAGAGACGTGGTAGACCCTACGTGATTCTCAAGAAGCTGTTCTGGGGACTACTTGCCTTTAGATCCTTTTTTCATTCTGTATGATGCTATGTCAAGAAATCAAACATTACAGAAATTAATCAAATATAGAGACATCTGTTTATCTTCTCTACCTAGACAATTATTAACAATTTGTGGTCTATTTTATATTTATATGTGTATGCCAACGATTATTGTTATTGTATTTTAAAAATGACATTGTATACAGATGTGAGTTAGTTGCTTAAGGATGAAGGCACATTCTAAGAAATGCATCGTTAGAAAATTTATTCATTATATAAACATCATAGAATGTACTTATAAACTGAGATGATATACCCTATTTTACCTAAGCTGTGTGCTATAGCCTGTTGCTCCTAAACTGCAACACTGTATGGTATTTCCTGTATCAAAATTGTAGGCAGTTATAACAATGGCAAGTATCTGTGAATCTAAACGTAGAAAAGGTACACTACAATATAAGATGATGGGAATTTTTCAGCTCCATTACAACCTTATGGGACTGCCATCATACATGTTGTTTATTAAGGACTTAAACATTGCTATGTGGTATCTGGCTATATATATTCACGCGTGTGTGTGTGCGTGTGTGTGTGCGCAATTATATGTATATATCTTTACCATTTTATCCTAACTATGGGCATTTTTCCATATTAATTCATCAAGCTTATTTCCTTTATTTAACATAGCATAAAGTATATGCTGAAGGCCTTATTTAACCCATTACTCTTAAATGTTCTTTAAATGTTAGAATTTATTTCTGTTATAAAGAACACACTTGCATATACATTTTTTTTTATCAAATACAGGTTTATTTTCCTATTTATTTTTATACTTGTCATTCATGCAACAGCTGTATATTAAACAATTTTTATTTTTTAGAATGTCTTAAAACTCACCTGTACTGTGAAGCCTAAAATAGTCAGCTCTCTAAATCAGGGTAAAAGTATTGCTCTTTCTCGTCTTCCCCTGGGTACATTTCTATTTCTGTCTCTCCATCCTTCTGGACTGCTAGCATAGAAAGGCTCTTACCATTGTTCCAATCATCAAACTATACAATAAAGGCAAATCCTTAGCTTATAGATTAGAAAAGTGTTCCCCTAGAGGATGTCAAAGAAAGAGAGGAATCTTGTCAAGTTAGAGTGGATTATATAAGACTAGGCTCTGCCAGATTAATCACATTTTCTGTCTTAGAAAGTTTTCTATATGATGAATATAGATTAGGGTATGAATGCTGTCGATGGAGAATATCTTGATTTCAGTGAGACATTTAAAATTCTGAAACAGGATATGCTTGCAACTAGAGAGGAAAAAGTGTATTCAACAATAGGCAAATTTATAACTAGTTCAACAATTTTGCCTGTAGAGTAGAAGTTAATCAATCCACATCAGCTTACAGGAAATTTGAGCTGTGGCATAGGATTCTGGCTCTGTCCTACCTGGAGTTAAGTAGAAAATGTCTTCCTTATGGCTCTTACTGCAAGACAGCAGCAGAATGACTGTGTACAAATGCTGGTCCTGGCTTCTTGGATAACAGAGCTATCCTTTGCTGAGCCTGTGGTCTCTTGATCATACTGATACGACGTGACGTGACAGAAGCAACTAGTTATATAGCGACTCCATTTTAGGACAATTGTATTTTTTTTCCTGAATCATTTAAACAAAATTATTTTGTGATGATTTAGATATTTCAAAACTAAAAAAGGGAAAAAAGGTTATCTGTCAAAGTAGCCCTATATTGGTGTTTTCCCTTATGCTGTTTACATTGCTTTTTAAACTCTGATTGTTCATATCAGTGTAAATGTACATGCAATTGTAAGAGTAAGAAGTAAGACAGAGGGAACTTTTGTTTTAAGTATTTCTTTCTTTTTTATTTAATTGATTTTATTTTTTTAAATACATAACAGCAGAATGCATTACAATTATTACACATACAGAGCACAATTTTCCAGATCTTTGAATATAAAGTATGTTCACGCCAATTCATGTCTTTTTTTCCCTGTTTTGTCCAGTTATTATTTCTTCTTTTTTTATTAGTTGCTCAAAACATCACAATGATGTTGACATATCATATATCATACATTTGATTCAAATGGGGTATGAATTCTTATTTTTCCCACGTGTACAGAATGCAGGATCACATTGGTTATACAGCCCAATTCATGTATTTATACATGTACTGTTTTGCATTAAAATTCATATATATATATATATATAAATAAATTGTGGTATATAATGTATATACCACAATTTTTCATATCTCTGTATATAAAGTAGGTTGACACTAATTCATGTCTTCATACATGTAATTTGGATAATGATGTCCATCACATTCCACCATCCTTGCTAATCCCCTGCCTCCTTCCTTTCCCTCCCACCCCTCTTCCCTATCTAGAATTTCACTCACGTTCCAAACTCAGGTTCTCACAGTGGTGCAAAACCCAAATTCTGCACCTATCCCTCATCTCCTTTTGATAGTGTTCACACGATTTCCTCAATTGATAGATTTTATGTAATCATACTACAATGTCACAATCAGGGAACTGATATGGACACAGTTGATCAACTGCATTCAGATTTCACCAGCTTTACATGTACTCACTTGTTTACCTGTGTATTTAGTTCTATTGGAATTAACCACATCTATTCATTCATGAGATCACCACCACAGTCAACTTGCAGAACCGTTCCATGGCGAGGATCTCCTGTGTTACCATTCCAGGGTCCCTCCCCCCAATCTTAGCCATGACTAAGCTATGACTTAGCTCTCCCCTCCTCCTCCCTCACCTGACTCTTTGGCAACCACTAATCTGTTTTCCATCTGTATAATTTTTTCACTTCTAAAATGCTATATAAATAGAACCATACATCACATAACCTTTTGCAACTGGCTTTTTAAAATAACCTCAGCATGATTCTCTGGAGAGCCATCTACTATGTGTATCAATGGTTCATTCCTTTTTATTGCTAAATATTTCATGGTATGGATGTACCACAGCTTATTGAGACATTCACCCAAGGAGAGATATTTGAGTTGTTGCCAGTTTTGGACAATTACTAACAAAGCTGCTGTGAACAATGTGTTTGCGTTTTTGTGTGAACCTGAGTTTCCATTTCTTTGATGAAATGCCTAAGGGACCCATCACTGGGTCATATGGTAAGTACGGGTGATGATTTTTCTGACTTTCCTGGCTTCTGCTGACCTTGACAGTTTTGAGGAGAGCTGCTGAGACACTCTGTAGACTTTCCTTTAATTTTCATTTAATAATTTTTTTTCTCATTTGATTGGACTTACGGATTTTTAAGGAAATGACTACAGAGGTAAAGAGCCATTTTTACCACACTGTGACAAAAGTGTCTGCTTTTCAACATTTATTGACGATTGATGATGTTGACCCTGACCACCTGGCGAAAGTAGTATTTGCCAGTGTTTTTCACTGTAAAGACCCTTCTTCCCTGACCCCCCTAATCTGGTGATGCTATTGAGAGGTGGTGACCTCAAGAGGTAAGACCTTGTTGGAGGAAGTTGGTCACGGGGGATATGTCCTTCAAGGGTGTGTCTTGTTCCTGGCCTCCTTCTCCTGTCTCTGTTTCTGGCTGCCATGAAGTGGGCAGCTTTTCTCCTCTGTGCCCTCTTTTCCACAACGTTCTGCCTCACTTCAGGCCCAGAAACAACAGAGCCAAGTGGCCACGAACGGAAATTTCTAAAACTGTGAGCCAAAATAAATCCTTTCCCCCTTTTAAGTTGTTTTTCTCAAGTGTTTTGTTCCAGTGACAGAAAGCTGACTAACACACGAGGCATTCTTTGAAATGAGAGGAAAACATGTGGTTGATTCCTTTCCCACAATAGGTACTTTCTGAGCTTGTAAGACTTGTGTGGGAAGACTTGTCATTGGTCTTGAGTTTACTGTAGAGTACGCAACCTTGCTGTTCTACCAGGACTGAGAGGATTCCCATTGCAAGAGACTTTCCGTGAAAAACTGAGAATGATGTGACATTTCATTATGACGCTGGAAATTCTGCAGCCCGATTGAAACCGTGGAGGATGGTGCCTAATGGAAAAGAATAGTAACTAATGGCAGAGCTGAAGGAGGAAAGAAACTGGGTCTTTGATGACTTCAGTGAACCCATTCCTGAAATAGCCATTCATTTCTGTATTGTTTAAGTCACTTTTTTTTGCTTATAATCTAAGGCATTCTGACTGTCACTACAGATGTATATGTTGAATTAAAGCTCAATACAATATGTCCTTTGGCATTCAAAGCTCATGCATTATTGATATTAAAACTACGAGTATCAATAACTATGGTTCTAAATTATTTTTTTTGACACAACTTTTCTTTGAGAGAAAGTTCTTTGGATCAGTGTTTGTGAAAAGTTAGCTCATCGATCTCTTCTGCCTTCTATCTCTCCTCATTCATTTTTCATGAGTTCCTGAACGCAGGTGGTACGCTGAGTTCATCTTAGACTCTGGGGATCCCAGGGTGATACTGGACATCTCCTGCTCCTGTCCCCGGAGGCTCACAGTTCAAGGGAGTTGATAATGATATGTAAACAACCAAAGTAACATCTGTGACGGGGCACGGCAAAGTGACAGACTCTCAGAGGAAAATCACAAATGATTTGTGAGGATTTAGAAGGGGAAATTTCGTGAAGGGGTTATGAAAGAGGAAAAAATCCAACTCAGTTTTTCTCCCTCGGTTCTTACAATATATTCCTCCCTCCAGATGTGTAGGGATGTTCCCATCTAGGAAGCAAGCGATGGTGTGGCGGTGGACACGGCTGTCTGACACTGGCTACTTGGTGGTCACATCAGATTCCAGAGGTGAGGCCCTCAGCTCTACAAGGCTGCCCCCCACTGCCGATGCCTGTTGCAGGTCTCAGCCTTCAGCATTCTGACAGGCCAGGCGTAAATTGGGGTCCCACACTTCCTCCTGGGGTCTGACTAATTTACTAGCTCATGAAAGTCAGGGAACACATTTACTGTGTTATTAAAAGGGAATTACAAGGGAGACCACAAAAGAAACAGACGAAGAGATGCACACAGGAGGTCAGTGGGAAGGGGAGCAGGCTGCCTTGTCCTCTCCAAGATCTTCCCTGGGCTTCGCTGGGAATTCTCAGGGAATTCTCTGGGAATTCTCTCCCACTGGGTTCTTATGGAGGCTTCATGAAGCCATTGGCTATCGGTGATGATCTTCAACTCTTCTCCCCTTCCAGGAAGTTGGGGGAAATGGGGCTGAAAGTCTCCACCCTCTAGTCTCACAGTGGTCTTTCCGTGACCAGCCCCTATACTTTGGGCCACCAGTCAACTCCTGAGCATACCATATCACGTATAATATGAATTTCAAGTATTTTAGGAGCCATCTGCCAGGAACTGAGAACAAAGACCAAATACATATTACCTAACACTACAGATGGGAATTGGAAAAAGTTAAAAAAAAAAAAAAGAGGAAAAGAAGGCAGAAGAGATCCATGAGCTGACTTTTCACAAAAGCCTTCTACACTGAAGGAAATGCAGGGTGGAAATGAGAACAAAATCTTTTTGGAGAAATGCAAAATCACCAAGATGTAGCTGGACAATGGCGAAGGAGTTTCACAGTGAGACAGGGCGTTGGCGAGATCAGATACAATGGACGGTGGAGATCTTTGAATGCCAGGCGGTAGCAGAGCCCCTCCCCCACCAAAGAGTCTTAATTAAGCTTCCCCAGAGACCCTCGACACAATTCTTCTTATTGTCAGCAAAAGTTTCTACAAAGAACTCAATGTAGCTTGAGACTTCCTGTTTTTTTTTTTTTTTTGGTAAGGGCTGAGTTGCTCTGTCTTGCAAAAGCTGAATTTGCCTGCTAACTTGATGGTATATAAGAACCGTTACTTCTGCTTTCTGTGGTAAAGATGTGTGAAACCTCTATTTAGTCTAAAAAAATCGGAACAAAAAGCAATTTTCATGTAAAGCTTCAAACCCCTCTTCCCACTGTATAAAGTTCAATGAATTCCTGCACTCAGGGTCCAGATGTTCTTTTTTTAGGTGATAGCTGATCTGGACCACTGCGACTAATAAACCCACTTCCTGAAAATTCCATGTGTCCAGTCACATCTGTCCTTCATCAAGGCCAGGAATTTTGTATTTCAATCCTCTTTTTCAGGGGGCATGGGGTACCAGGGATTGAACTCAAGGGCACTCAGCCACCAAGTCACGTCCCCAGCCCTATTTTGTATTTTATTTAGAGACAGGGTCTCATGGAGTTGCTTAGAGCCTTGCTTTTTGCTGAGGCTGGCTTTGAACTCACCATCCTCCTCCTCAGCCTCCCGAGCAGGTAGGGTTACAGGCATATGCCACCATGTCTACTTATTTTAAGCCTTTTAACAGATAAAAATTATATAATTTTTCTAAGGTTTGTCTGTTCAAAAAGGTTTACCTCTGACTAGGTGAAGAAGATGGCGAGTGAGGTGCTCTTTACCCTCTTATTTTTCCTTGTCTTCCTCTTTTAAGCAGATCTGGATTTTGATTATTCATTTCATGTGGATTTTTTGTTTTAAAAATAATATTTCAAAAATGATATTTAACCTATTCTCATATAAGTACAAACAGATACAATCAGAGAATACATTCTCCCTATTAGGTAACAATTTGGAATCCCAAATCATAGCTGGTTTTATATAGTCATTGACACTTTAGATTTAAAATTCCGTTTCCTGCCTAAAACATATTTAGTGGTAGTATCATTGCCTTTAAAAAATTATCTATGAGATGATGTTAATGGCAGTGTTTTTCAAATAGAACATCTGGGGATACTGGCAAACCAGATGGAGGATGGATCCTCATAGATACGCCACCTAGGGCAAAACTTGAAAGCTTTCTAGAATCCGTTTTGTTTTATGAGTTTTAATGCCTTTTAATGCCATTGTTGGTTTAACTTCTTTTTTTATTGCATAATAAACACAAGGGGAAATGGTTCAGTGGGACTTTAAAAAAACCAACTCTGCTTTGACTAACATGGTAAGCAATTTATGGCATCTTTTTTGTATTTTGTGATTTAGGGATGTGCATATTATCTGAAAAGTATGCAAATGGTCTTGGAGAAAATAGGAGTTGAATAAATGTCAGTAACATACTGTACAGTGGTGTGTATGGCATTGTCCTAGTTTCTTTTTCCTCTCTGTGGCTCCTGTGGAAGAATGTGCTCTTTATCAGAGGCGTCTCAATCACTTTCTGTACTTGTCTCTGGTGTATGAAGCCCCTGCCATACACGCATCAATGTTAGTTACTGAGTGGGTATCAATTCCTTCCTGGTGGAAGGCACAGAGTTATAGCACTCTTGGACATACGCAGACCATGATTTGGATTTGAGAATTTTTGATGCAGGATATTTTAAATTTGGTTTCTCCAGAGCAATTCTTTACTCTCTGGCAGTTGGATTTAATTTCTCAAATTCAGATCAGACAAATACATTGTTAAAATGGGAATCCCAAGATTACCTTGGCCCTCTTTGTGTGAGCTGGGTGACTGCTCCCGTGATTGGTTTCTAGATCGTGCTTTGAAGATATTTCAGGGAATGGAAGTATGTAGCTTGGAGATCAGAGTTAATGCTTGTAATTGGGCTCAGATGCCAGCTGGAAGCCACATTCAACTGCAGAATATAAAAGGAATGACAACTTTGGGCAATACAATTAAAATCCAGGGCCAGAGAGAAAAGTTGACATCATTGAGTTTGGGGAAACTGTAACAAATACTAAATTTAGTAGAAAACCCAAGTTTAGTGAGCTAGTGGCAAATAAAGAGCTCAAACATTTTTCTTTTCTATATAAATTTCCATATTCAGGCAGAATATCCAGGTAACTTCCCCACAACCCTCATAAAAATGTAATACTAATCCACCCACCTCATTAGGCAGATGAGAAGAGTTAAGGAGGTTTTGACCAGAACCAAAGACATTTCTCTCCTAAATCACTTTAATTCTGAACCCTTCTGGAGGAATGGAAAAGGGTAATGATGGGGTTTGGAGGCAGACTGGGTTTCAATACTGGTTCTGCCATCTCGGCTGCAATCTCCTCTTTTATAAAAATTAGAATAGAGTACTTTGCTCTTTTTTTGTTAAAAATTATTGGGTGAAAATTAAATGAAGTCATTGTTGTGGAATGCCCGTCACAGGACAGAACCTAAAATAGGGCATAAGAAATAACCACAACAGTACTAAGTGTTGAGAGTCTGTGATCTCAAAACCTGTTAAACCTGAACTCTTGAGGCTGAGAGATCTCTGAAGTGTAAGGTTTTCTTGAGCCATTAGCGAGACTATCCAGAAAAAGACCAGGTCCTGGGACAAGTGCCTGCAGCTATCAGCAGCAGGGCCAGGTAGCCGTTGGAATCATGTCCACTGGACAGAGCTAAGAGTATTGGTCTATAATAAAAATTGCAGAAGGCATAAGATTGGACTGGAGTAAAGGAATAGGAAGGAATAATCTGTAACATGGCTTGGGGTACTAGGCAGGCAATAAGGAAAGGCAGGAAAACATATACCAGAGCTCAGGTGAGCAGCGGTGGTCACCTCTCTTCACCTCAAATACTCTTTTAAGACGAGGCAAGGAGTGGCTTTCTGGAAATCATTCATTTCTACCAGATGGAACTGGAAGGCAAGTAAAGTGGCACATCTCTTGTTTACCCCATCTCAGGTCATTAGGAGCAACTGGTTCTACCTGTCAGGATTCAGGTGGAAGGTGGTCAAAGATACCCCATGGATTTCAAAAGTACAGAAGGTTTGGCTGTCTCTCTGCTGGGATTCCATGGTGTCTGCTAATTCAAAGGGAAAGTTCTGCCTGCATTTCTAAAGAATTGCAAAGACAGTTTTGTGATTTTGACTTGCTCCCCCATCATTCCCATTTTTATTCACTGCTCCCATTTTAACTAGCGGAGTCTTGCTGAGAAAGATCTGCATAAGGAAGTTTGCTTTCACCTTCTCCACCACAGGGAATTTTAAATAAGAGCAGATTGCTGATTGAATCCTAGGCTCAAAGCCTTGCTCTTCCTATTCCTGGTATGAGCTCTTCTTCCTCCAATTTTAACATGTTGGCGTGTTAACCTAAGAGATCTGAACTATCTTTATAATAATCAGGGGTAAGTAGGAGAATTGTAGGATTTATCTTCAATTGAACTATACTGGACATGTAAGTTTTTGATTTATTGATCAAGGAGGTGAAAACAAAATTAAGTCACCCATTTTCCACTGGAGTTCAGGTCTTGTCCAGTTTTGCAAGGTGACAAGATTATTATCCGAAATACTTGAGCCCAGGAATGTGTGATTGGGAAATTCAGACAAAGCATACCGTCTTTTTCGTTTGGTTGCATGTCTTGTGTTTTGGAGGATTCAGTGAATTTGTACTGCAGGAAGTATGAACACCATCAGCATTTTTTCATTTAACACAAAGTAGCACGGGGTAGTCAGCTTTTCCACCAGTAAAGACCCAAGAGGAACAACATAGAGGAAAAGGTTATCTGGTCCTTGAGGTTTCAGAGGTCTCAGTGCACAGATGGCTGATGCACCCAAAATGAAGCAGAACCTCATGGCGGGAAGGAAAGCAGCAGCTCAGGACTTGACAATCAGGAAGGGGGGGTGGGGGGAGGGGAAAAGGGGGAGGGGAGAAACCTCTGCTTACATGGGGCAAAATATAAACCCCAAAGGCACACCCCCAGTGATCTACCTCCTCCAGCCACACCCTATCTTTCTTCTGCTACTGCCCAGTTAATTCACTTCAGGGGATTAATGCACTGATTGGGTTACGACTTTCATAATTCAATCATTGAATCCCTGAATGTTCTTGCATCGTCTCACAAGTGAGCTTTTGGGGAGACATCTCCTATGCAAACCATAACATGTGGTTTACTTCTATCTTAGTGTTCAAGAACCAAAGGCCAAGATGGCAAAGTCATTGGCTGCTTCTCCAAGACAGTAGCTATTATTATTAATTATGAATATTGGAGAAATCACTTCAAATGAAACATTCAGCTAAAAAGGATTCATTTCTTGCTATAAATCCATGAGTATGTCTCAAAAACTGCCATAAGAATCAGTAGCACGTTTTGAGTTTATAATAATCTCCAATCATAGTGATGTTCATTTCTTTGAATTGACATTACTTGACATTTATGCAACTGCTAATGTTAGCAAATTTGTAACTGTTTTCAATATTAAAAATAGATATTTAAAATCAGCAATTGTATTAAAGTGTAATACGTTACATTAAGTAAAACTTTTTTGAGGTTTCTTCTGAAATTACTTAAAACTTGACTCTTTGTAGGCACCCTCTTTTAATATTGAATAAGGCAATTTTAAAAATTATAAATAAAATTATTTTCCAGCTGTGGCCATGAACAGGATTGGTTCTGAGTGTCACAAATGGACTGAGAAATAATTCTTTTCAAAGTGGTAGTTGGAATAAGCACCACAGTAACTCAACTTTAACAGCCAGTCATCAACAAGATCCTGCCATATATAACAAGCTCTGGTGTCTCACAGCTCCATTAGTAAATCTTGTTAGAGGATTTAGAATACTCTGGCAGGCCTTATATTCCTGAACCCAAGTTCAGCATTCAATTTGCAACTTTTGTGTTAAATGTGCACACCTTCTCCGGAAGAAAGTAAACCATTCCCCTTGCCCCCAGAATAGCAATATTCTCTGAATTTTACATTGACCATCATATTGGCAGCTGATCTATGTGGTATCTCATTGCCTAAATGTTGTCAATTAACTTGTTGCAGACATTCAAGGTTAAGTTGCACTATTTCCATTAGGCTATTTGAAGTTATTGACTGAGTAAGAGTTTCCACTTTTTAGGTGTATAAAGTAATTTATAGGCTAATTAGGAAGTTGTACCCATTGTCACAGCATCAGCAATTGCCTATTATACTCTTCCTTTGTGACACTATTAGAGGCAAAACTAGTCCAGACACTGATCCTGTCTGCCAAATGGATGGCTAGACATCAGGTCAGATTGAATTAATTTACACAGTTTCCCATCTGGTGTCTGATTCATTCTGTGAAGCTGCTGGAAACAGAGGAGGTCTACAGATGACTGCTACTAAAACATGACCATAAGTATGTGTTTTCTATCAAAAGATGTCAATGGGAACTGTGACCTGCCCCTGGCTTTACGCCATGTTTGGAAGAGGACTAATATAAACATCTTTGGCCTAACACTTCCTCACAGCAAAGGTTGTCCAACCTGGCCCACGTTCATAAAAGAGATGATAGAATTATTTAAAGCTAACCAAACGTATTTACAGGAGGATTTATAAACTGTTCTGATTGGAAAGATTCTAGAACAAGCCAGAATGATCTAGAGATTTTAAAACTCTAGTTGTGAAAATTTTGAGATAGCAGGCATTTCCCCCTTTCTGAAATACCCCTGAGGGTGGAAACCCAGGAGCACACTGACAGTCTGGCCTGAATTGTGTGCCTGCAGTCTAGACACCCTCTGGACTTCTGCCAATTTTAGGACTCTGTTTTTGTTGATTAAAACCCATCCTTCTGGGCTGGGGATGTGGCTCAAGCGGTAGCGCGCTCTCACCTGGCATACGTGCGGCCTGGGTTCGATCACATATAAACAAAGATGTTGTGTCTGCCGATAATTAAAAAACAAATATTAAAATTCTCTCTCTTTAAAAAAAAAAACCATCCTTCTTACTCCAGGTGAATCTTCTATTGTATGACCCATTGAAAGTTAGTTATACCTATTTTATTAAATGCAAAAAAACCCACAAATGAGTAAGAAAAAAGTTTTTCTAATGAGAACTTTAATTTAACTAATAGGATAATTCTAGTAAAATGGCTTTGAGGTCAATAAAGGATGACAGAAAATGTTGATCATTAATCACTAGGGAAATGCAAATCTGAGCCATAATGAGATATCAACTCATGCCCATTGGAATGGTTATTATCAAACCCCAACAAAATAAAAATATAGAAAACCACAAGTATTGGCAAGGATGTGGAGAAATTGGAACTCTTGTGTATAGTACTGGTAGGAATGTAAAAGACTATACAGACTCTGCAAAATGAGTCACTGGAACTTTCAGTGAATTAAACACACAATTACCATATGATCTGGTAGTTTGGATTCTGGGTAGTTTATACAAAGGAACTGAAGCAGGTACTAGAAGTATTCATATAGTCATGTTAGTAGCAGAATTATTCACAGTTTCCAAAATGAGAAACAAGCCAAGTGACCACTGCTGGATGGATGGATAAGTAATGTGTGGCCTATACTTGCAACAAACCATTGTTCAGTCTGAAGAAGTCTGACATTGCACAGCATGGAGGGACCTTGAAACACTGTGTGGAATAAGCCAGAAAAAAGGGTAAATATTGTATGATTCCACTTGCAGGGCATCTCTAGAATAGTCAAATTTACATAGAGATTATATAGAGAAACTAGAATGGAGATGACCAGGAACAGAGGGTGGTGGAGAATGGGTAGGTGAAGAATGAGACAGATGTTGGTGATATTTGCTCAACATTATCAATAGGCTTAATGCCATTGAATTGTGCTTTAAAAATGGCTAAAATGGTAAAATTTATAAAGGTACCTTTGAGGCTTATTCAGAATCTTATAGAATGGATTTTTGTGTTACTGGATCTCGGTTTGACATTTAATTCTCTGCTTTGACTTTGATTGGTGCCCCTTTACTGGACAGGACACTTCTAAGGTTCTGGGAGAGGCTCTAGCAATGTGTTTACCATGTCATATGCTTTTAAAATTTTGCAAAATAACCTGTTTTCATCTCAGTCGATGAGGCTATTTTCGTCTTTTAATTTTCCCTCTGTTATACTTTCACTCAGATCAAATGACATTGGAGAGGCAGAAGGCAGTGTGGAGAGGCAGACAAGAAGTTGAATGAGGCATATGTTTAATTTAGTTTTAGAGGGATATGTTCATGTGCTTTTACAGTCAGTTTTGTGCTTATTGTTCAGCTGCTAACCATCCCCATATAGGACTGACTCTGAGGAGTGCTCTCTGGGATGACTCATGTCACAAGATACAAGTAACGGGAGGGGTAAGAACAGGATCAGTCAAAAAGAGTCTAGGGAGTCTGGCTTAGAAAATATGCAAAAGCAGAGCCAGAAGCACCAACCATGCACAGTTCAAAGAGAATCTAAGATTAATCACTGACTATGAAAACTCAAAAAACTTAAAAAAGTAACTTGATAAAAGTTTCCCTGAATTTGATGACTAGCTTCAAAACTTTACGTGACATTACCAATATTGAGTCATGAAGGTGAAAGAAATTTTCTAAAACCATCCATGATAAAAATAAATTTGATCGATCAAGCTGTGAAGAATATAGAGAACTATATTAAATTCTGTATTATTTTGAAAGAAAGAATTATGAAACTATGGTGATAGGAAGGGGAGGTCAAAGAAGATTCGGATAAAAATATTGGGGGAAAGCATTGCGAAAGTTGTCAGGAAAATGTGTCAGTTTACTGGATTTTAGGATGTTTTCATGTTTGCTTTTAAAAATTTGTAATTTTTCTAATTGTAAATAAATATTCACTGTCACATCTATGTATGCAGTTATGGTTTTATATTATGATTTTGTATCATATTATTATAATGCCTACACATTGTACAATCCTAGAAATTGGATCTACTCTAGCATGGGATTGAGAGTAATTCTTCTCTAGACTTGGTTTCTTAGGAGTTAAAGGTTGAGAACTGCACTGCATGAAAGGGTTATGATGAGGATAAAATAAGAAGTGTGAGATTCTTGCCCATAGTAGGGTTTCAATAATTGCTCATTTTCTTTTCTCTCATCAAATCTCTGTTGGTATAAATCTGTGATCTTAACTCTGACCTTTATATATTTTTTTTCTACTTGGTTAATCATCTTTTTATCTTCCCGGAGACATTCTGGGATCATTTACCCTCCTACTTGGTTTCTGCCTCTAGCGGAACCTGCCTCTTCTTCTTCTAATCCATCTCAGTTGGATGGCCGCAGTGAGTTTCTCAGAAAGTCAGTCCTGATCGGAGTTAAAAATCTGGTCTGTTTAAAAATCTTTAATGGCTCCCTTGGACCAGAGATCAAGTTGAAATGCTGCAGTCTGGCAGTTAAATGCCTGATTTAAGGTCAGGACTTGGCTGGGAGCAGGGTCAACCTCCTGAAGGTGGGGTTCTCATTGCACAGGACCCAGGAGTTATCCAGGCTGATGGGGCTGGGCTGGCCGTGCACAGGGCTCCCATGTGGTACAAAGGCTCAGGCCCCTTTGGGGAATGACAGGCAGTGGCTTTGGCCAGTGTGTGTATCCAACATGTGGAACTGGGAAATGTGTGGCTGGAGCATTCATCGGAGGAGCTTTCCAGTATTGACCTTGACTGCTACCATGGTTGGATGTGCTCCCCAAGAATTATATTCTGCAGGCTTGATGGTCAGAGATGGTAGAACCTTTATGAGATTGGTTAGAGCAAGACAATTAGATTGCTGGGGGTGTTGTCTTCTACTGTAGATGCTGTGGGACTGACTAGCTCCTTTAAGAAGAGATTGTTGTAAAAGTGGGAACTCTGAGGATCTCCCTTTCTGCCTGGCACATGTGATCCCTTCCTGTCACCTGTACTCTGACAATGACACCATCTTTGCAAAGAGGCCTTCATCACAACCTGAACTAAAGGGTTGCCTGACCTTGGATATTCTACCTCCAAAATTGTGAACTAAACAAATTTCTTTTCTTTATAAAGTTCCCAGCCTCAGGGATTTTATTATAGCAACAGAAAATAGGCAAAGACAACTGCTTTTTTCAAGGAATTTGGAGGTTCTTTGGATGACTAGAGGGATGGTGAAGGTACTTTTAAGTCCAGATTTCCCTTCTCTGACTTTGGAACTCTTATCTCTATCTTTGAAGTGTGTCAAAGATAGACACAATTTTGTGTGTCAACTTGGCTGGATCATCATGCCTGGTTATTTGTCCAAATTCTATTTTAGATGTTTCCATGAAGGCCTTTTATTTTTGGATGGAATTATCAGTGGACTTTGAATAAACAGATGATCCTTTATAATATGGATAAGCCTCATTCATTAGTTGAAGACTTTAAGAGAAAGAATGAAATATCCCTAGAAAGATGGAATTGTGTCAGAAGACTGGATTTAGAGTGTTACTCTTCCAGGGGATCCTAGTCTGGTAGCCTGAAGATTTGGGGTTTGCCAACCCCTAGAATGGAGTGAGCCAATTTCCTTATAATAGATCCCTCTCTTCTCGGAAGAATCCGAACTAATACACTAGCCATAGCCCAATTTAAATATTTTTCTCTTTGTAAAATGTCTCTTGTTGGAAGTTAGTCATTCTTTATCCAGCCACTCCTGAAACATTTTCTGCATAATACTGTTCAGGATTCTGCACATGATTCATATTCATTCACATCTGCATCTCCCACAAATCTGTGAGTAACTTGGGGACCAGATCTCATTCATCATCAGAGACCCTGTGACTTAACCAAAAACTGGTGCTTCAAAAGGATGCTCAATAAATATTTATTGAATGAATGGGAAAAAAAATAAGAGAAGGGATGAAGGGCCATGTGTAGTCATCATTTCCATAATGATAATGCACGACGTAGAGCAGGCAACCAATGAACATCCATGATAGTGATTCTTACGCCGTGGGTGAGCCAGACACTATTCTAGGCTCTGGAAATACAGTAGAGCTGCCAAGGGCTCACGCAGATTTATTTTTATTCAATTAAAGGGCTCCTCTGAAGATTTCTGGAGCTAGCTGTCCAGAGTGCCTTCTCCACTAGAAGACCACTCAACCACAGACCTTGGGTTTTCTTTAGTACCCACGCTCCTTGGGCTTGCAAAGGGAAGGCCCAGGTCAGTGGACGCAGAAAAAGGACCCAGAGGGGAGGGGGGCTGTTTATGGGGTTGTGACCGTCACTGAAGCAGCTTCTGTTTCTCAGATTCCTCCTCAGCTCCCAGAGGCCCTGAGGCTCCCCGGTGGAGCCCAGGGGTACCTAGGAACTGCTTCAACCCGAGGTACTTTGCAGTGATGCTGTGGGCTAATCCAGCCCCAAGCAGCTCTGGGGGGAGGCTCAAGGAGATATAATAGAGTGGGAGAGAAACAAGGCAATAAATCACACGTTTTTGACACTGCACAGTCGAGGGAGATGACTAGGAGCGAGTTTGTAATTTATTTCCCTCTTTAAAAAAGTCACTTCTTGCAGTGTGAACACAGGATCCTTAAAAATAAGTTACTAGCTTATTTGTCACTGCAGGTACGGGCACATCGACATCTGCAGGAAATTCGAGTCTCCTGGGGGGGGGGTGGCTTCAAATGGAAGACAATACAAGTCAGAACGAAGACAAATGGCTCTGCGCTGGGCCTTGGGATGAGCAGATCCAGAGAGACGACGTCAGGGGAAAGTCGTTTCCGGTCCTTCCTGAAGTCATTCTGGGTGTCCAGAGCCCACCTGTGGACCAGGCCTGTAGCGGGAAGCCTCAGGCTCCCGAGTAATCTCCCTCCTTGACTTCCTTCTCATATCCTTTGTCATATTTCTTTCTATCCAAAGTGATTTTTTTTTTTGGATACTGTTAGCTAATTGGAGATTAATAGGAAAGAGATGTTCCCTCAGGACACCCCAAACAGAAAGCCCTCACCTGGCCCTCGGGTGAGACTGACCGCCAGAAGATGCCCCTGGCAGGTGCCTGCAGAGAAGCCTTTGGAAGTGATTCTACTTGCTGGGGTGAACCACAATAGGCAAATATGTGGTGGTAGGATTTATGTTACAGAGCGATCCTGCCCATACCCGCCCCGCACCCCGCACCCTGCACCCCGCCCACCTCGACTCCTAATGAACTGCTCAGTAAGTAGGTAAGAAACTGGAAGAATGCAGAAATTGGAGCTGCTAAGCTACTCAGGCCACTGACAGGACACTGCTGCTGTTTTCACCTCTTCAGTGCCTGCCCAGATGCTCTGCAGCTGTCAGCAGAGTCACCAGCCCTGAAATATCTAGGGCACTTATTTTCGGAAACCTGCTCTATATCCGAAAGCACTCAGGATGGAGAGACGCGGCCAGATGGCAGAATCGTAGTCACCTGCCTCTGCAGAATCTCACTGTGCGAGGCAGTGGACTGGGTGCGATGGATCACTATAAAAGGGAGCTTTGCATCTTTCCTGTTCTCCCAGACACGTCCACCCCTTCCCTCACCTCCCCCGGGGTTCCAAAAACAAAGCTAGATGTTTTTCAAGGGATTTTTAAAAAATGATCAAAACAATTTTTTTTACTCATTTTCAATGGGAGGAAACATAACGGGATGAAACGCTTTGGTGCTCACTGGCCTTCTGTTAGGGTGAAGGTGCCCTGCCATGGGCTCTTCTCTTTGTCAACACCAGGTGAGCCAGCGACGGACCTTGGCTTTCTGTTCTCTGGTTCTATCATGGTGGGAGCCACTTCCTTCCTCCAAGAGCCATGATCCACAAGTCCCTAATTTCACCAGATGTTAAACAGCCATAGCAATAATGGCCTTGAAGACTTTTACAAATAATTGAGACAATATTACCGGAGTGGTCTGTTGTGAGTTGAAAACAACTGGAAAATGCATTTAACACACCTAACCTACTGACTGTGGCAGCTCAGCTTCGCCTACCTTACACAGGCTGAAAGCTCTTACACCAGCTTACAACGGGGCAAACCCATCTAACCCAAAGCCTGTCTTATAATTTGAAAATCCCATGTAATTTGTTGAATACTATACTGAAAATGAAAAACAGCATGGTGTATGGGCGAGCTTTTGCACCAACAAGAAGCCTAAATGTCACAAGTCAAGGACCATCTGTAGACAGTGGTATCTTACTGCAGAACAGATGCGGGTATTTAATTCAGTCTGGAGCTCAGTAGTCGATATATGTCATTACCTTTGAAGATTAGGGCTTGAAACACAGATACCCCAAGGAGAAGTTTGGTCTTAGAGTGTCATAAATTTAGCAAGTATTCCCTGCATCTTTATTATAGGCAGGTCCTATTCTCAGCAGCGTACACTGCTTGTCCTCAAGTAGCTTGCAGCCTAATAGAGGAGGCAGAATTCAAGCATGGAGTGAAGGTCAGGGTGGTAATAGTGCTGCGCCCAGGAGGTTGGGAACACAGCGAGGGGTGCTAACTCACTCTGAGGACTGGGCTGTGGAAATCTTCCAGAGGAAGAAGTATCTGCACAACCCATTATGTCCCATCATCCTATAGAGAACCGAAAGCGTGGAATGAGCCATGAGAGTCTCAAGTAAGCCTTCAAAAGAGGGAAGTAAACAACCGCATTCATATTTCAGAAAGGCAACTTGTGGCAGTGAATGGGGCCAAGGACTACAGGTGGCACTTCAGAGATTCACTGAATATCTAAATTGGCATCAGCCTTGGGGAGGGAGGAGATGGGAACTGATTTTGAAAGACTCCACGGAGCTGGCACCCCAGTGGTACGCTGGGTGGGAAGGGGGATGATTCCAGGTCGACTCCGGAGGCTGGGCTTAGCCTCCAGGAGAGAGAGAGAGAGCAGGTGGCTGAGAAGGGCACAGGGAGACCTCAGGCATGGAGTTTGAGATGCTGGCAGACTGAGGGACAGCATCCTGCATGAAATCGAAAACCCAGGACTAGAGCTTCAAGATGGGAATGATCCAAACACTAGTTATGTAAGTGATATTTAAATCCAGTGATGGCCTACAGAAGAAGTGCAGGGAAAGGGAGCCTGGGGGCCAGCGTGGATGATGTAGACCATCAATCATCAGAGGAAGCAGTGAGGTGCAGACGTAAACATGCAGTGGGAAGGGGTGAAAAAGAGGCACCCCAGAGGGGACTAAAAGGCACACCAGGGAAGGCTGGATGCCAAGACTCATTCAATTTCAACCTTTGCCGAGAACCAACCCTAATTTAAAAAAAAAAAAAAAAGTACCTGATAGCTTTCAATCTGTTCTCAAGTTAAATCTAGTCTAGTCCCTAATTCGAATTCTGAAGATAGGCCACCGGTTCTGGACTTCCCGAGGGTGCTTGTTCTCCTTCTCTCCTGCACTCTGGCTAGTGCACGTTCCCATCCGCCGGGGGCTCAAACCACTATTTCGTCAAAGCCGCTCACTCTTCTCAATGAGGCGACGAACTATGCAGCATAGTGACCTCATTTTACGGACTAGGAGACCGAGGAGGAGAGAGAGTCAGCAATTTCCCCAAGGTCACACAGCCTCTGAATACCGAGAGGTGAATGTCCATCTGGCTGTTTTACTAAGCTGCTCCGTGACCTTGACGAAATCTGAGTTACATCTCTTTGTCTTAAAATAAAAATGTAGCATGAAGAATTATTTTTCCCAACTGATGGCCTTTCTCAGTGTCACCTGAGATAGGTTTTGGAAAAATGTGATTTATTATGCATTTACCAAACTGTAAAGGTCTAGACCCCATGATTATCATATTCGTGGCTACCTGCAGAGGAGGAGAAGTTAGGATTTACAACTACTGGTCTTGGCCCGTCTCCAGATAGAACCTGTTCCATTCTACTTCTCTTAATTCATAGTCCAAGAGCTTAGAGCCTCTTGGAAGTGTTTTACGATGGAACGAGAAATCTGAATGACCCTCAAGATCACCCACCACCTTATGGACTCCCCTGTACCGTGCCCTCCTCTTGGGTGTGGGAGGACCTGCTAGTATCATCTTCAGCTGAATTAGTGGGCAGGCAAAAATTTTCCCTCTTCAAGGTTTGTTTTGTTTTTTTGGTTGAGCCCAAGAATTCACTGGGCATTAGGCAGATCAACAGGAGAAAAACATACACATCCAACACAGCTTCAAATGGCATGGGATACACATGAAGACGTGAAGAACCAAAAATGTAGTTGGAGATGAAAAATTACATCCTGGATTAGATAAAAAGTAATAAACTGGGAAAGCATGAGGAGGCAGAAGGACTTCAGCTGGGGTTGCTAACTGGGTGGAGAAATGGCTAGGAGGACCCGATTGTCTAATAGGGATTGCTTGTACTGATTTTCCTTCAGCTCAACTTCTCATCCTTGATGTTAAGAATGACACTTTCCTTCTGGCACAGGGGAAACAGCTTTTGCACCAAAATGCATTTTCTGCTTTTATGAAAGAAAAGGAAGATCAGAGTGATATTTTTTTTTTTGTACCTGCTGATTTTTAAATGCCTTTGACTCAAATGGCTAAAGTCTCAGAGTGGTGTGTTTCAGAGGAACATATTTTTAACTCCTTCCTTTCCATATATAGCAGACAAATTTTTCAATGTTATAGTAATTTGGAGTTAATCAAAGGGAGAGTATTCTCGATAGACCTCACCTAATTAGGCCCTTTATAAAATAGTCAATGAGCAGAAGTTTCTCTCCTGTTAGTCTTGAGAAAGCTGGTAGGGGTTCTATAGATGCCAGGAAACAAATTTGACCAAGAAAATTTGAACTTGAGATGGGACCACTGACACCTTATTTGTACCCTCTGAGCACAGGACGCAGCTAGGCTTTGCCTTGACAGTTAACACCTGAGAATGTGAGATAATAAATCTGGGCAATTATGTGCCCAAATAGGTGATGCACCATATAGACATGATCCAAATCTTCCCTGATCTGTTTTTTTTTTAAGGTTGAAGCATTTTAATGGAAACTATAGAAAGTGTTTTAGGAGGGGTGTACAGATATCTGACCTCGGTCTTTAAACAGCTTCTCAACACCTGAGAGTGGATGCCTGTGTTGACCACTCTCTTGTGGTATGGAAGAGCTGGTGGTAACTCAGAAATCACAGGGAGCCAGGGAGTGACAACACTAAATCACCCTGGATTATTTGGAAATGACAAGTGTACAACTGGAATATCTTTATAATAAAAATTAATATAAAGTCTTCATGGTGCACAGAAATCCAAAAAGTATGACTGTCCTGAACATCTTGATTATAAATGATGCACATTGCTGACCTGAGATCTGATGCAGGTGGGCACCCATGTTCGGAGAGTCCAAGAGCAGAAAGGACCAGAAACACAAACAGGTGAGAATTCACTGGCTTATCAGTTGGACACACTTCTCTTGTGAAGATGTTGGCACAATGTTCACTCTTTTTTCTGTGGGTCTGGAAGACAAGTTGAACACTTTGTGAATTTTGCCTTTGCTGTATTTTACCTGCACAAGCTGGGTATTGCATGATCTTGCAATGGCTGTGGGCTCCAGAAGCATCTCCTGGATCTGAGAGTTCCAACTCACATGAGGTTGGCGGCTGTGATTTCCTGCTTCTAAGAAGGAGGATTTAGTCAGTCTGAGCCAAGCCATCTGGGACATCTAATAACTCTTAAAGAGAAACCTTACATTTTGCTATTTTTAAGAGCCAATGAAACTGAAACATGAATATCAAATTCTGCTCAAGTGTGTGAAGGTCTGAGCATTGGGGTGGAAAAAAATCATCTGATAAAAGAAGTGTTTTGGAATCAGGAGATGACTGACTCTATGGTGCACCAAGACATAGCAGAGTGAAGAGAACAGTAATGAACCTTACTGTGGCTTGGACATGGTTTGTAGTCCCTGAAACTCATTTTGAAATTGAATCACCAGTATGATGGATGAAGAGGTGAAACCAGGTGGAGACTTTTAAGAGGTCATTAGGTCTTTCCCTTCATGAATTATTTAGCCCGTTAATGCGATTATTGTATTAGCGGGTTGATGGGTTATCTTGAGCATGGGTCTGCTCTGAAAGTCAGTTTAGTTAGGTCTCTACTACATGCTTCCTGCCTCTGGCCAGGTGGTGCCCTGAGCCTCCTGGGAACTCTACTGATTAGAGACCATCACCAGATACAGCCCCTCGACCTCGGAACAGAACCACAGATCATGAATTCTTTTCCATACCACCCCACTATCTGTGGTGCTGTGTTATTAGCGGTAGAAACGGGTCTAGGACCAGCCTGGTGAAACTTTCTTCAAGCTGCAATGGTCATCAACTCATGGTCAATGTTCCCTCATTCCATTTCCCTTCTGGTTTTTCTACCCTCACCTGGATTAGAGAATCCAGTTTTCCTATCCCTTCCACAGATTTTGATAATGGTCTCAAAGCATGAGCCGAAGCGCAGATTTGAGAAGAAGTCATACCTCTGGGTTTCAGAGGAAGAAGACAAACATCACTTTCTTCATGTGCACTTCCTGTCTTCTGAGTCACCACAGACACCCGTTCTAGAGGAGGAGGAGGGTGTTCTCAGCCGAGGTTAAATATATCCAGCAGGGACAGCATACGGGAAGCAGAGGAACAGTCTCATTTTCTTTCCCACAACAGCCTGCCTGTGTGCTCCTCACTGCATTTCCTCTCCACCCCTCCTGGGGAGGTGTCAGAACCATGTCTGGGACCAACCCAAAGAAAAGAACCCATCCCAGTCTTCATCCTAAAATCAGGGTCCAGCCTGTGCAGGAAGCGAGCTCCTACCCTGTCTCCCTGCCTTCAGGTCAGCTCTTGAGAACAGAAAGACTTCTCCCCGTGAAAGAAACCAACAGAGAGACGCTAGATCCTGTTTCAACATTTGTCACTCTCGGGAGATTCTGTCCCTTGGAGTCTGTCTCTCACTCTGCCTGGATCCCTAGTTTTGTTTCAATCTGGTTTTTATGTTTTAAGAGATAAGTCACATGCTTTGCTTGCCGAAGAGATTTTTATATCCTTAGTAAACATCCCACTCTGCATAGACTTTCACATGAACTCTCCTGGTCCTTATTAATGTAGGGATTGTCCGATTTATTAATTACTCAGTCGTCCCCATATATCCTCTGAGTCTTCTCCAACCTTCTACCTATCTCTTAAGGTGTCAAACTCTAAACTAAAATGCTCTAAAAGAAGAGAGACATAACAGAAAGCTTGTGCTCTTCCATTTATGACTCATATGGGTTATTACTGTCTATGAACATCAGACTGTTTTTTAAAAATTGGACAATGTAAATGTCATGCAAAAGAGGCAGAAGGTGGTATCTGTCAGGGTGTAGAGTATCTTGGTTACTGTGGAGAGCATTTTTTAAATGAGATTTTATGGAGTACCTTCACACACCCTCCCAATATTCAGAAGCATGAGTGAGGAAGGCTTAAGTAACTCAGTCGTAGAATTGTGTAGCACAGGAGCTGGACCCTCTTCAATCCAAGTTCAGGTTGTAAACACTGGAGGTTGTGAGGCTGTGTGTTCTCTGCAATAGTCCAATGAAACTTCACCGTGGACAGGACAATCTGAAGTTTTAAGATTTATGTGTCATGAAATTCAAGAAGATTGACAACTATTTGAGAATGTAAAAACTGCTTTTTTATCTTTCAGGCTACCTACAAAGGAAGGGGATTAGCTTGGACTGATCTGTGGGGTGTCATCTGTCCATTCCTGATCCAGAATCTTCTGATGAGCTCAAGCGGAAAGGGTGAGAACATTCGATAGGAAATATGTCACTTTCTTACTACAACATTTTTGTTTGTTTGTTTAAACTGATGCTGGAAATTCAACTGAGGGCCTTGTACAAGCTGAGCTTGCTCCTTAGCATGAGCTCCACCCCCAGCCTATTTACTGCAACAGGAATGGCAAACTGCTCTTTTTGTTTTGAGTAGATAACACCCCAAAAAGCCTATAGGAAGATGTTAGCAGGTGGGACCTTCCTACAGCACTTGTATTGAAGATGGGTTCCAACTCATGAGGTTGAGGGTCCTTTTATATCAATGCCGATCACATTTTTTAGGAACCCACGCTGAGACTTATAGTCTGATATAAATTTATTTTTCAGATTTATAAGTTTATTTACATGAAATGTCATAAAACTACGGACATTAAACAGCATTTAGTTACATAATTAATTATAATTGAACTTTTGTACCCATAGGTTCCACCATCTGAAGATTTAATTAACTGAGGGTCAAAAATATTTGAAAAAAAGGTGTGGTATCTTAGCCAGGCATGGCAGCACATGTGTGTAATCTCTGACTCAGGAGGTTGAGAAAGGAGGATTGCAAGTTTGAGGCCAGCCTCAACAACTTAGAAAGACCTTTTTGTCAATATAAAAAAAAAAATAGAAAGGGCTGGGATTGCTGGTAGATCCTGTGTCAATATATTAAAAAAAAAATAGAAAGGGCTGGGATTGCTGGTGTTAGATTACCCCTGAATCCAATCCCCAGTACCCACCCTCCTGAACATTTACAGATGGTTTATCTTGGCCTTATTCTCTAAATGATACACTATAATAACTATTTACATACTATTGTGTTTTGGATCTGGATTGTCCCCCAAAGGCTCATTTTTGAAGGCTTGGTCCCCAGTGCAGCAATGTCGAGAGGTAGGACTTTGGGAAGTGATTGGTCACAGGGGCTCTGATCTCATCAGTGGATTGACCCATGTTGGGGTCGTAATTGTGGGGTCTCTTGGGAGGCCATGGGAACTGTGGGAGGTGGGGCCTGGTTGGGGAAGCAGCTCCCTGAAGCAGTGCCTTGGAAAGGTTTACCCTGTGTTCAGCCCTTTTCCTCTGTTTCTTTGCTTCCCTACTTCCACGAGGTGAGCCACTTTGCTCTGACACACCCTTCCCCGATGATGTCCCCAGAATCAATGGAGCCACCTGACTCTGGACTGAAATCTCTGAAACTGTAAAATAAATCTCTTTTAAGTTGCTTTTCTCAGGCTTTTTGTCACAGTGATAAAAAGCTGACTAATACAGAGAGAATTTACTTATGATAGGTCCTATAGGTCATAGAGCTGATTTAAAGTATATGGGAGGTTGTGTGTGGGTTCTATGCAAAAACTCTGCCATTTTACATGAAGGACTTGCCCATCCATGGATTCTGGTATCAATATGGAATCCTGGAATTAATCTCCTGCAGATAGATACTGAGGGATACCTATATTTTCAGGAAAGGTGTTGGAACTTGCCTGAAAACTTTAGGACTTAGGATATTTATGAAGAGAATCAGTAGAGTGTTATTTCTGAAGTTATACTTTAGTGTCCTGGTATATGGAGTGGGCTGCCCCCTTGTTCCACTGTCCAACTGTCCCTGCCTGTCGTGGATGATCAGTTTGGAAGCTTGTTGGCACTTGCATACATCTTGAATACATTATTTCCTTCCTTGCTCTATGATGCTACACTGAGGGTCTTTCAGGACTTTAAGATGTAACTAAGAACAATAATACATAATATGCTTTAAATAAGCTTGTATCTTTTTTTTTTTTTTTGGTATTGGGGATTGAACTCAGGGGCACTCAACCACTGAGCCATATCCCCAGTCCTGTTTTGAATTTTATTTAGAGACAGGGTCTCACTGAGTTGCCTAGTGCCTCACCATTGCTGAGGTTGGCTTTCAACTTGCCATCCTCCTGCCTCAGCCTCTCGAGCCACTGGGTGTGTGCACCACCTAAATAAGCTTGTATCTTTTAATTTCTCAATTTGAAGTTTAGAACAAACCAGAAAGTCATTTTGTTCTTGGAAAAGTAATTGACTTTGCCTAAGTGGAACTAGCTGACACTGCACACTGATTTTCCAAATGTTGAGGTCGAATATTGAATTCCTAGATAGGTCTTTGAAAATAAATTGAACAGCAATAGGTACTTTTCTTGCAACTAATGATAGTCTCAGAACCATAAGCTTATCTTAAGCAAAATCCACAGACATTAATGCTATGGTAGTTGGTCAAAATGAATAATCTTTTAATTATGAGATAGAGTCTCACCATTTTGGGACTAGTAAGATATTATTTGACTCTGACATAGTACTTCTGGTTTCCAATGTTGAGAGAATTTATAATTGGAAAAAATAAAAGGTGTATCTACTGGAAAAGCCTTCCTCATTTGAAGGCTAAATCATGTAATGACACACAGAGGACTATTTTATCTGATTTATTATTTTATTTTATTATATTTTATTTTAGTGGTGCTAGAAACTGAAGCCCAGGTTGTCAAACGTGTTAGCAAAGTGCTCAACTCCTGAGCTACATCCCCAACTACAAAAGTTAATCTCATAAAAATAGATAATAAGATAGTGGTTACCAGGGGCTGGAAGAGTTAGAAGATGGAGATAGTTCAGCCAATGGCTACAAAGTTACAGTTAGGTAGGAAGAATAAGTTCTGATATTCTGTTGCACAGGAGAGCCACTATGGTCAGTAATACTTTGTGTATTTCAGAAAACTCAAGAGAGGATTTCAAATTTTTCACCACAAAGAAGTAGTAAGCATTTGAGGTGATGAATATACTAATTACCCTGATATAATCATTATAGTGTTTGCATGTGCTGAAACATCGTATTATACCCCACACATTTGTAAAATTACTGTTTCAATTTAAAATAAAACAACTAAAAACTTTTAAAACAACAAATACTTTTTTTTTTAAATGGCAGAATTCTGTAGAAGTTTACAGACAAAATTTGATGAGCACACAAGAGATAGTAATTAATGATGCCTGATGGGCTTAGCGAAGTTTTAACAGGGAAGACACCTGAACTTGACCTGGCAGGAGGAGGAGGATTTAGGTCAATGGTAGCTGTGTCTGGTAAGAGGACATGGCGGGAGGGGATAATCTCGACCAGTAAATTTCAATTTTTTTGGGTTCCAGGAATTCTTTATACTCATAAATATGATTGAGAACTCCAGAGAGCTTTTGATTTCATGTGTTTTATCAACGGATATTTACTGTATCCGAAGGTAGAACTGAGAACACTTGTGTTTTAAAAATATTTCTTAGTTCACTTAAACATAACAGACGCATTACCTGTGGTCATCAATAATATAGTATTTTGTGAAAAATAAACACACTTTCCAAAAACACAAAATTTAGGTGAGAAGAGTGGCCCCACTTTACATGATGACAAATCTCTTTAGTGTCTAACTTAAAAGCAGCCAACCAGTTACTCACATCTGTTTCTGTAACCGATCTATTGTGATAACACACATTATGAACTCTCCGGAAAACTCCATTGCATATTTATGAAAGAATTAGAGTGAAAAAGACAATGACGCCCTAGCATTAGGATGAAAATAAGTTTTCTTTTCTAAGCCACCTAAAAGGTTCTTACGGACCCTCAAAGGGATACTCAGAGTTCACTAAACTGTACTTTGAGAACAGCTGCCCTGGGTGGAGGACCAGTATAAGCAAAATATCAGATACGTTAATTTTTCAGAGCTTCTTCCCTTGATTCCCCTCTCTGAATTTTCTGGGGGAGCTGGCATACACCCATGCTCTTGTCTGGTTTTGGGGGTGTCCAATGCACGACCTCTCCCCAGCACCCTCACCCTATTGCCACTTCCATTAGGATGTCCATGGTTGCCCAGCGTGTCCCAGGCTGCTGACCTCCTCCACCAGATCTCATCTTCCCACGTCTTGTCCATCGGAAAACTAGTCTCCTTAATGTTCCCCTCCCTCTCTGCCTGTCTTCTGTCTCCTGGTCTTGAGTATTCTACCCTCTTAATCCTAGAGCATTTCTAAGGGTACTCTGGGTGTGTGTCTCTGCTCCACTCCCTAACCCTTACCACAGGATCTTGATAAGATTGTATGTGGCCATCCAGTTTCAAATGGACACTACGGTTACACGTGGCATGACAGACCACCTGGAGGATGGTGGTCCCACAAGATGTTCCATATCACCTACTGAGGTTGTAGCTGTCCTAGTTTAAGAACACTTTGTGACAATTTGCTGTTTTTTATCCCCCATATTGGGTCAAAAGATGCTCTTCCAGGGAGGGAAGAGACTCTATGTCATTGGCACAGTGACAAAATTGCCTAATGACACATTTCTTAGGACATCTGCCTATTGTGAAATGATGCATGACTGTAACTCTCCTGTACCCTCAAGATCAAATTTAAAAATCTGAGTATATCTTGAATAGTGTTAATCAAAATGCCATGAGTGACAGTGATGTGGGACACAAAACAAGTTTCGTGGGTTAAGACCAGCAACTTATAAAAACTACGACAAACTGAAATGGGAAATTGTAGAATGCATTCTAAGTAGGTCTAAGCAGACCTACCATCTCAGGAAATTTATGCTATGTTTTCTGTACATGTGGAAGCATGTACACAGACCCGGTTTTGACACAAAATACATCTCTTACTGTGGCTCACGGCCAAGTTTGAAAATGAGTTTCTCAGAAACCTCCTCCTTGCGTTTCTTTCTTCTCAAAGGCAGTTTCTCCTGGGACCCACTGGATCTCCAGCCAGGGCCAGTAACTTCCAGCCCTTTGTCAGCCTAAACATGATTTTTCTTCCATTGGAGCCTCAACCCATGTTTTCTACTTCTATGACAAACCTACTTTTTCCTCCTCTACTTGGTGAGGTCTCATCCTGTAAGAGGGTGGGCCTTCAGGGAAGTTTCTGTCTCCCCATCACGTAGGCCTATCTTGGCCCACCTGGAGTCATTCCAACTTCCCGCAGGGCCCAGGGAAGAATTCCAAGAATTCTGTAAGCTGATGTTCCATGGTTTGCCCTCTTCTGTTTTGGTTTGGATTTGGCATTCCCTCAGAGGCTCATGTGTTGAAGGCTTGGTCTCAGTTTCAGCGATGTCCACAGGTAGGGCTTTTGGGAGGGATGAGCTCATGAGGGCTCAATGGATTAATCCACTGGCAGCAGAATGGGTCATCGCGAGGTGGTGGTGAAAATCGTAGGTGGTGGGATAACAACGGAGGAAGTAGGTTGCTGGGGGCGGGCCCTGACAGGGGATTTCTTGTCACCAGTCCCTTTCTTTCTCTCTGTTTCTCTTTGCTCCCGACTGTCATGAGCTGAGTTGTGCCCTTCTGCCATGGTGTCCTGCCTCACCTCAGGCCCAGAGCAGTGCAGTCAGCTGACGTGGACGTAAACCTCTGAATAGTGGTCTGCATACATCTTTCCTCCTCTCGGTTGCTTTTCTCAGGTATTCATCACAGAAACACAAAACTTACTAACAGATCTTCCTTGACTCTTGGCTCTTGGAAAACCAGGAGGGTGTCTCTCTGTGGCCCTAGTGCAGTCCTGGAACAGGATAAAGGTCAGCACACGTTTGTTAAGAGACGTCATGAGTTGTGCCCGCATAGCTCTGGAGATCTGGAGTGCATTCTTGACAGCTTCCTGTTCCTCCTTCCCCATGGGGTCAAGTGACGCTCCTTCTGGGAAGGGGGAGCTATCTGTGCATACTCCTCGTGGTGGCTCCTGTGATTTTTGCTCGACACTGATGGATGGTTCATCAACATGGCATTTTAAAGGCTTGGATGGCAACACTGAGGAAGTTGGCCTGTGAGGCTCAGTGCAGCCAGCGTTCCCACCCGCCTCCCTCTGTCTAGTCCCCTTTCCCCGGGCTCCTTCCCCTTCCAGACCACTTCCTGGTCTGGATCAGATTTCTACCTCGCTGCTTCCTAGTGCTTTTGGCTTCCAACTTTCACCCTTGCAATTTTACATTTGTTTTTTTGTGTCTAACGTCTCAGGAGGATATGTGTTCCACGCAGTCAGGAATCCAATTTGTTTTTTCTCTAATGTGTCCACAATTAATGTTGAAAGAATGAGTGATGAGGTGAGATCCTGCATGTCGAAGACCTGCTGTTAGACCAGGCGAGAAATAGGGGCCAGTCTGAAAGGCACAGGTCCTAAAATGGTTAACCTTAGGTGTCAACTTGGCTGGGACATCGGAGCCAGATAGTTGGTCAAAAATTATTTTGAAGAGTGTTTTTTTTTTCCATGAGGGTGTATTTTTGTGAAGGAGATTAATATTTAAATTTGTTGACTTTGAATCAAGCAGACTGAGTTCCGTAATGTGGGTGGGCTTCATCTAATCAGTTTAAGGATTGAATAGAATAAAAAATTGACCTCCCCTGGGCAAGAGGTCAGCTCTGATAGCAGGCTTTGGAGGGAACAATATCATTAGCGCCCTTAGGCCTCCAGCCTGTCACCGGGTCCAGCAGATTTTGCCCCTGCTAGTCTCCAGATGGCGTGAGTCAATTCTTTAAAAGAAGTCTCTTTTTCTACAGATGTATACTTCCTATTGATCATTTTTCTCTGTAGAACTCCTACTAATAGAACTGTAGAGACTACTTGGTGTTCTGAGGCATTGGGTTTCATTCTACGCCCTGGGCTTTACCTCTGGAGGGGTTGGTTCCCGCTCAGGGGAGGAGAAGTTGCCCTGTCAACCTGACTCAGTGCCTGGAGCTGCACGTTTATTCAAGATGCTGGGGAGAAAACGACTCCTAGATTACAACATCCACTAGAACTCAGTGGTGTGTACTGGTGGACTTCAGAGGCAATTACAGATTGGTTCTCTGCCAAAGGATTCCCTTTGAGATCTCCTACCTTGAGTCTCAGAATTCCTTAGTACAGATCACCCCCCTCCATTTAAAGTGGCATCCTGTCCCCCCCCAAACCCATCTTCAGTTGAAAAGGCTGTTAAGTCAAAAACGCATTTGATACACCTGACCACACATCTTTCTCAGGAACACCACACACGGCAGAGTGCCCATTACTTCCCCTTGTGGTTTCGGGGCTAACCGGGAGCTGCCCAGCACCATGACAGAGGACTGGATCTCGTTAGCCTGGGAAAAGATCCAAGTTCAGAATTTCAAGTCCAGTTTCTTTTGAATGAATGTTGCTTTTGTACCAGTACAAAGTTGAAAAGTCCTAAATTGACCATTGTGTAAGCTGAGGACCATCAATCAGTGAGGAACTGCATGGGCCATAGGAAGAGAGAGGAAAGTTTATTGGTGCATTTCAACAATCCCACTGGAGGCTGGTGGAGAACAAGGAAAAGGGGTGATGACAGTGGACCAGGAGGGGTGGGGTGGGCTGAAGAGGAGGTGGAGAAAGTAGCCACACAACATTTCAGGGACAGCTCAGGAATTTTTTTCTGACTTCCCTGAAAGTGAGCTTTGCCACAGTCCTCTATGCTCCCAAACATCTGTCATCTGGAGGCACAATCGATTACAGGCTGGGCATCCTTAATCCAAAATTCAAAACACTCCCCAAACTAAAACTTCTTAAGCTCCGCAATTGGAAAATTCCACTCTGGTCTCCGGTGATGGGTCACAGCCGTAGTGAAACCAAGGGAAAGGACCAGTAAACGCTCCAGCTTCACTCCCTTTTAGTGTTTTTTTAAGCTGACTTTAAGAATCACTGATTCTGTAGGTCACACAATATATTATTGATCTCCTACTAACTCTGCTGTGGGTGACACCTGGTGATAAGGGTTGCCTAGATTACTTTTCAGAGACTTGAAGTTCATTTTGTAGAAACCACGGCCTCTTCACTTGAGCCCGCACAGTGTCCCGTGGTTGACCTTGTGATTTCAGGGGGGCAGAAAATTCCACCTGTGGATCATCCTAATGCCACCGTTTTCTGAACATGTGTCCCATGAAGAGCCATGAAGACTGACCATACGCTCAATTGACTACCTCACCTCCAACCACTTTCTCAGCTCGTTTCTTTATTTCATAACTATCTGTAAACCCCATCCTCAGGTAGGTGGATTTGTGGTCTAGCTTTCCCACCTCCACACTTGACCGCCTTGCCAAGAAAACTCTTGTCTTTTGCAAAACTTGTTTCAGAGATTGGCATGGTTGGTGGCAGGCAAAATAGGCCTGTTTTGGTAAAAATAAAGCAAGTGCACACTAAAAATATTGCGCAAAGTCACTGTCAGGTTACGTATATATGGTCTATGAAAGATAAATGAGTTTTATGTTTAGACTTGAGCTCCATTCCCAAGATATCTTATTATGCAAATATTCCAAAGTTTAAAAAAAATTACAAAACACTCGGATGCCAAGCATTTTGGAAAAGGATACAGAATCTGTGTGGCAATTTGTTCCAGAGCACACAGCACTAGACCTGGAGCCCTTTGAGCACACACTGTGGGTCTTATTGACCTTGGATTTTCTGTGGTGGGTCCTTGGCAAAAATTGTGACTTGAAAGACTAAAGGACTGGCATAAATGTCTGGCATTGCCACTGACGGAGAAAGCAAATGCAAGAGACGGACTACATTTGGAAAGAAAGATACGAAACTCAAACACATCCCACATCATTTTATTATTATTGCTACTTATTATTATTTGGCCTAGTAATTTCTCTTCAAAGGTCCAAAAAAAGTCAAAGTAGCTCAGTTCTATGCATTCTAAATTATACAATTTTGATTCAGGAAATTCTTAAGCGATGAGGATTTATTTTTCATTGAATTAGTTCTCATCTATTAGAACATACTATATTTCTAAAAAATATTGCTTCTCCAGAACATGATAAGTCAACGTGGTGGGTTTCTAATATATTATTTTAGAATAATCTCCTCATAGAGTTGTGGCTACTTAATGGAAGTGCTCAATTGCGTAATTTTTAATCTAAAGTCAATCCACAGAACTCAAGCAAAAGCATTATAAGCCGAGGCTTTTTGTCATATCAAAAGGAAGCTTTACCCTCCAGGTTCAAAGGAGAAGGACAGAATATGGCTCATTGCCATGTGCATAAGTTTCAGAGTTACCGTAGGCTCAGTGTTTTGGGGGGAACATTTCTTCCCCTGCATCTTTGCATCCTTATTTCATCGTTTGAGTCTTGGACGTTTAATCCATCCAGATTTTAAAATATGAATGGGAGAAGTCGTGCTTATCAAGTTTCCAGATATCACAAAAGTCACGAAGAGCATTGTCCAAGGGCAAGCAGCATTTTGATAACAATCCCCAGTGGTTCAGGTGTCCACACCCTCGCTGACTTAGTCATTCAAGTCTCCTGTTCCTGACCTCAGTACCTCCTTAATGGCAGGCGCTGATTGGGGGGAGTAGAAAAACGCACAGTACTGTTTACAAGGCTTTCTCGGATTTGAAAATTTCCAAACCACAGTCATAGAAATAGCGAATCCTGTTCTTTTGATATCCCGTTGCCAGGATGGCTTTTAAAATATAAAACGACTTTCCGCCCCCTCACTTTATGTGATAATTTGGTCCCCAAAGGCGAGCACTCCCCACGTCAGAATGAGGGCTCCCTGGGGAGCATTCTCTGTAAGGTCCCTTCGTCCTGAAACCCTTTCCTACAACAACAACGTTTCCCACTTACAGTGCTCTCATGGTGTCTCAGGAATAGTGCCCGTCTCTGATCTGCTGGTTTTCCACTATGAAGACTGTCACTTTGAGGTGCATGGTCATTTTAAAAAGGCAGAAACAAACCCCTTACATCCTTTGGTAATGGAGCTGTGCAGCATTTCGGGGGAAAGGAGATACTGTGTTTCTATCATTTGCTCATATTTGAGCTTTTCACATGGGTTCTAGACTACCCACTCCAATGCAGGCAGACACACTCATGTGCACACATGTACACACACACACACACACACACACACGTGTATCTTGGTTCATAAAAAAACTCCTTCAACTTTCTAGGTACACTTCCTGATCTAACTAGGTCATTCTCAGTATCACCTTTCATTGAAGCTCTAATTAAATAATGCCTTTCAGGGTTGCAATTTTATAAACATACATTTTTTTCTAATATCTGTTTCTCCCAATTTTAAGTTCTGCATATGCAAAAATCATCCCTTCTTTTCTTCCTCTCTCCATTTTTCTTCCCCACCTCATACTCTTTTCCTCTCTTCCCTCTTTGCCTGCATTCTTCTCTCCCTTTCCCCTCCCTCTTTTTCTCTCTCTTTGTTCTTTCCTCTCTCCTCCTTTTTTCTCTCCCTGTCTCTTCCCTCCCTTCCTTCATACATATCCCCCACAACTGGGTGCACCTTGCCCAAAGGTGTCATGGTGACACTCTCACATGCCGAATGGTGTAACTACATCAATAGTGGGATGCAGAGGGGTCCCTGCTCTGCCACAGCCTTGCAGGGGCACTGTACACTCACCTCCACACACTGGGGCTACCTACTTTAGGGAGAGCAGCTAGGATCTTTCTTATGACTGGGCTGCAAACACATGCCCAGCATCTCCCATCCATAAGCATCTGAGTCCTTGGCTTGGTGTGTCCCAACTAGCAGAGAAGACCAGGAGAAGTCCTAGTTATTCCTGGGTGCCAGGCAGCATGCACACAGGTGCGTATGGTAATAAGGAGGTGCCGGTGTGGACTTGATTCAGACCCGGAGGATACCTACAGGGTCTTGGGCATATGCATAGCCAAGGACAACCACACTAAAAACCACCTTCCCCCGAGTTTTACGATTGCTGTTGGCTGGTTTCACCAGGCTTTTGTGCTGAGCTTTCAGTTAGCAGAAGCCAGCTCTCATAAATCAAGCTGTGTGTGACAAGATAGGAAGGAAAGTGACAGGATTTGCATTATCTGCTGGGAGGGATTCTAGAAAGGAGTTTAATTAGAAATTGGGAGTGACAGGTAGAGGACACATGTTTTTTTGTTATTTTATTATGGTTGTGCCCAATATCCTTTTAGTTGTGGCAGAACAGAGGCACGGTGACTTCAAGTTGCACAAAGCCCTGCAATTGAGGCCTGCGTGGGGCTAAGGACGGGGAGACAGGGGCCAGGAGATCTCTTGTCTCTTTGGCAAATAATTGATGGGTGGTCTTATAAATCATATTTATGGTATCACTCAGACCTACAGACGGTGAAGAGGTCAGAATTTGTTTAAATGTTGACCTATCACCTTTTCCCCCACATGAATGAAGATGCAAACACATTCATCTCATAGACAATGGGATTTTCTTTATTTGAATGGGAAGGAGGAATAGCAAGTTTTCACTGTAGAAATGACCTTCAAAGGCCCCGATGGTTATAAAGATGGCTTCCAAATGGCACCATCAAGGAAAACTCACAAGTATTTGGATGTGATGGGCTTGTGGGGAATTATGAAGACCGGGTGAATTTATGGCTTGGGAGAGTTTGTTCCCAGGGCAGCCGTTGGGCAGTAACTCAAGCTGTTTCTGGGGAGTCAAATCCGCACACACACCTTGCTTGCAAGGTGCGTAGACGTGCCCAGTCACCGGTGATATTTCATAAAACAACACATGCGGAAATCAGCATACCGTTATACTTGCAACTTCAAAAACAGACTCAGCAACTGAGGACCTCCCAAATCTCTGTTGATAATAAATCAACACATGTTGACAAACTCACTAAAACAGGCAAAGAAAATAGCACTATTTTAAGGCAAAGAAAAACCTGCCCAGACTAGTCATTCTATTTTGAGACTCAAGGTTCAAGCTGGGAACTGTTGGCACAGCCCAGGAGACCTCCAGTTATCACAAACGTGGTCAGTCCTCCCCATTGTAGTGGTGGCTTTGAATTTCCAGGCTTTCAAACCTGATCCTCTTAAAAGCAAAGCGAGGGGCGAGGATGTGGTGGTGTGCCACTTTTGTCTGTTTGCTGTTTGCTGGGAGTGAAATATGCAACCACTTGCAATTTGAAACTAAAGGTGGATCATTCTGAGGTCCCAGTGGAAACATGTTGATGAATAGAGTGGATGGAATCCAAAGAGGCACAAAAACTAACCACAGTTCATTCAGACTGCGCTTGCCAAGCAAGGTCGGTGAGCTCCCCCATCAGCGGATGAGGGCGGCTGAAATTTCCATTCTTTCCACAGGCTGCCAAATATTTATACACACACACAATCTCATGCTATGTGGGTTTCTGTGTGCGTGTGTTCAGGCCAAGAGTAGAACCAGATGAATCAGAATCCGAAGGAGTGATGGGAACCGGAGACAGGACTCTTAGATAAGTGTGCTTGTATATGTTTTGTTTGGCCAGGTACAGCAAAGTAGAGTGACCACTGGACTTTCCGTCTCAGCATGGTCATTTCTAGACGTGCATGCATTGGTAAGTTATTTAATCGTTCTCATTTTTCTTTTCTTTCTCTGTAAATTGACTTAAAGTGAATGCCCACCTCACATGATTTTTAAGGACTGAACTACACCGTTGAATGTCTGGCCCGTAAAAAGCTTGTGTTCAAGTTCAGCTGCTGTCTTCAGTGATTTTGTCTGATAATAGGCAGATGTTTTAATATTCTGTCACTTTATAAAATTACTTATTGTTTTTTGTTATTGATAGTATTCAGAGAGAAGACATCAGAGGTTGCACAAAAGGCTTATTGGCTTATAGACAGAAAGTGTGATATCTTCCCCTTGAATTATTTTGCCTTTCTTCCTTTAATCTCAATGATGTGGTTACTTTTTTGTCCATTTAGTTGAGAAAAGTCCACACTGCTGAAGGCTGTTTATATTGCTTAACAATTTGGGGCAAGACAACCTCCATCCCAACATCTAGCCCTGGCTGAAGTTCAACCAGCCCCATTTAGTTAAAGGATAAACAAAAGAGTTTATAAAATTATTTTTCAGCATCTTCAAGGAGTTAGCTCTTCTAAATTGTTTTCATTTTGCTTACGTGATTTTTAAAAAATCGTGGTAAGGTAGACATGACATAACATTTGCCATTTTAACCATTTTTAAACTGGACAGTTCAGGGGCCCCAAGTACTTTCACCGTGTTGTGTGCCCATCACCTCTGTCCACTTCCAGGAAGCATTGATTCTTCCAAACATAAGCCCTTGCACTTATTAAACAACAATCCCCATTCCACCCTCTCTGCCCCGCCTGAAGCCTTTATTATACTCTCTGTCGATGAATTTGACTCTTCTAGGTATTTCATGTAAGTACAAGATCATGCAGTTTTGGTCTACCCTGGCTTATTTCATATAGCATAATGTTTCCCAGATCCATCCATGTTGTCGAGGTGTCAAGATTCCATTTCAGGTTGCGGCTGAATTCTATTCTGTTGTATGTATAGATCACATTTTTTTTTAGCCATTGGTCTGTTAATGGACATATGGGTTGCTGCTCTGTCTTTGGAATATTGTGAGCAGTGCTGCTATGTACATGAGAATCCACATGCAGTTTCATATTTCTGCTTCCAATTCCTTTGGGTGTATATTTACCCAGAAATGGAATTTCTGGAACCTATTATAATTCTGTTTAACTTTTTGAAAGAATACTTACCTGTTTTTCACAGTCTATGCTGTGTTGTACTCCCACTGGCAATGCCCGAGGGGTTTAATTCTTGCACATTCTCCCAAATACTTGTTATTTCTGTTTTTGATAACAGCCATCCTAATGGGTGTGAAGTGGTATCTCATAGTGGTTTTGATCTGCAGTTCCTTAAAGGCTAATGTTGCAAATCCTCCCTCTCTCTCTCTCTCTCTCTCTCTCTCTCTCTCTCTCTTTTTCTTTTACCAGGGATTGAACTCAGGGGCACTCGACCACTGAGCCACATCCCCAGCCCTATTTTGTATTTTATTTAGAGACAGGGTCTCACTGAGTTGCTTAGCATCTCGCTATTGCTGAGGCTGGCTTTGAACTTGGCAATCCTCCTGCCTCAGCTTCCCAAGATGCTAGAACTACAGGCATATGCCACCATGCCCTGCACAGATCCTCTTTTCATGTGTTTGTTGAGCATCCGTTTGTCTTTTTTGGAAAAGTGACTACTTGAGCTTGCTGCCCAGGTTAAAATTTTTGATTTGGCTTGTTTGTTACTGTTGTTATTGAATTATAGGAGTTCTTCATATATTCTTTATTAGTTCTTCATTGGATACATGTTTCGCAAACATTTCCTCCTTTCAGAGTTACCTTTTCACTGCTTTGACAAGTGTCCTTTGATGCATAAATGTTTGTGATTTTGATGAAGTCCAATTTATCTCTTATATCTTTTCTTTTTTAGAAAAAAATTATTTGTTTTAATTAGTTATACATGACAGTAGAATGCATCTATGCACTTTGATATATTATACATAGATAGGATATAATTTCTCATTTTTCTGAGTGTACACGTTGCAGAATCATATTGGTCATGCAGTCACAAATGTACAAACAGTAATAATGTCAATTTCATTCTACTATCTTTCCTATCTCCACTTCCTTTTCCTCCCCTCCATCACTTCCATCTACCTAATCTAAGGCAACACTATTTTCCCTAGTGTCCGCTGCCCTATTGTGAATTAACATCCACATATCAGAGAAAATGGCTTTTGGTTTTGTGGGATTGGCTTATTTCGCTTAGCATGATATTCTCCAATTCCAATCATTTACTGGCAAATGCCATAATCTCACTCTTCTTTAAAGCTGAATAATATTCTTTTGAGTATATATACCACATTTTCTTTATCCATTCATCTATTGAGAGACACCTAGGTTGGTTCCATAGTCTAGCTAGTGTGAATTGAGCTGTTGTAAACATTGATGTGTCTGAGTCACTATAGTATGCTGATTTTAAGTCCTTTGGGTTTAAATTAAGGAGTGGCATAGCTGGGTCAAATGGTGGTTCCATTCCCAGTTTTCAGAGGAATCTCCATACTGTTTTGCCTAATGGTTGCACCAATTTGCAGTCCCACTAGCAATATGAGTGTGCCTTTCTCACCACATCCTCGCCAACATTTATTGTTACCTCTATTCTTAATGATTGCTATTCTGACAGGAGTGAGATGAAATCTTAGAGAGTAGTTTTGATTTCTCTAATTGCTAGGGATGTTGAACACTTTTTCATATATTTGTTGACCAATTGTATTTCTTCTTCTGTGAAGTGTCTGTTCAGTTGCTTAGCCCATTTATTGATTGGGTTATTTAATTTTTTGGTGTTAAGTTTTTTGAGTTCTTTATATATCCTAGAGATTAATGCTTTATCAGAGGTGCATGTGATAAAGATTTTCTCCCAATCTCTAGACTCTCTCCTCACGTTATTAATTGTTTCCTTTGCTGAGAAGAAGCTTTTTAATTTGAATCCATCCCATATATTGATTCTTGATTTTATTTCTTGCATTTTAGGAGTCTTGTTAAGGAAGTCACATCCTGGGCTGACATGGTGAAGATTTGGGCCTATTTTTTCTTCTCTTAGGCACAGGGTCTCTGTTCTAGTACTTAAGTCTTTGATCCACTTTGAGTTGATTTTTATGCAGGGTAGAGGTTTAATTTCATTTTGCTACATATGGATTTCCAGTTTTGCCAGCACTATTTGTTGAGTAGGCTATCTTTTCTCCAGTGAATGATTTTGGCATATTTTTCTAGTATGAGACACCTGTATTTATGTGGATTTGTCTCCATGGCCTGTATTCTGTACCATTGGTCTACATGTCTGTTTTGGTACCAATAACATGCTGTTTTTGTTACTATAGCTCTGTAGTATAGTTTAAGGTCTGGTATTGTGATGCCTCCTGCTTCACTTTTCTTGCTAAGGATTGCTTTGGCTATTCTGGGTCTCTTATTTTTCCAAATAAATTTCATGATTGATTTTTCTATTTCTATGAAGAATGTCATTGGGATTTTAATAGGAATTGCATTAATCTGTGTAATGCTTTTGGAAGTATGGCCCTTTTGACAATATTAATTCTGCCTATCCAGGGGCATGGGAGATATCTCCATCTTCTGAGGTTTTCTTCAACTTCTTTCTTTAGTGTTCTGTAGTTTTCATTGTAGAGGTGAGGTCTTTCACCTGTTTTGTTAAATTTATTTCCAGTTTTTTTGGGGGAGGCTATTGTGAATAGAATAATTTTCCTAATTTCTCTTTCAGTGGATTCATCACTGATATATAGGAATGTATTTAGTTTATGGGTGTTGATTTTATATCCTGCTACTTTGCTGAATTCGTTTATTAGTTCTAGAAGTTTTCTGGTGAAATTTTTTGGCTCTTCTAGATATAGAATCATGTCATTAGCAAATAGTGACTGTTTGAGTTCTTCTTTATCTATTTGTTTCACTTTAATTTCTTTCTTTTGTCTAATTGCTCTGTCTAGAGTTTCATGGATGATGTTGACTAGAAGTGGTAAAAGAGGACATCCTTGTCTTATTCCAGTTTTTAGCAGGAATGCTTTCAATCTTTCTCCATTTAAAATGATGCTGGCTTTGGGTTTAGCGTGTATAGCTTTTATAATATTGAGATATGTTCCTACCATCCCTAGTTTTTCTAGTGTTGTGAACATGAAGGTGTGCTGTATTTTGTCAAAAGCTTCCTCTGCATCTATTGAGATAATCATATGATTCTTGTTTTTAAGTTTATTAATATGATGAATTACATTTATTGATTTCTGTATGTTGAACCAACCCTATACCCCTGGGATGAATCCCACTTGATCATGGTACAATATCATTTTAATGTTTTTTTTTTATGTGATTTGCCAGAATTTTATTGAGAATGTTTGCATCTATGTCTATCAGGGATATTGGTCTGAAGTTTTCTTTCCTTGATGTGTCTTTGTCTGGTTTTGGTATCAGGATGATATCAGTAATAACCTTGAATGTTAACAGCCTAAATTCATCAATCAAAAGACAGACTGGCGGATTGCATTAAAAGGCAAGACCCAATAATATAGTGTCTTCAAGAGACTCACCTCATGGGCAAAAACATCCTCAGGCTGAAGGTGAAAGGTGAAAGGATGGGAAAAAACTTATCACTTGTATGGGTTGCGTAAACAAGCAGGGTTTTCCATTCTCATTTCAGATAAAGTAGGCTTCAAACCAAAGATAATCAGAAGAGACAAAGTAGGACATTTCATACTTCTTAAGGGAAGTGTATATAAGCAGGACATAACAATTATAAATATTTATGCCCCAAACAAAGGAGCATCTATGTACATCAAACAAGCCCTTCTCAATTTCAAGAGTCAAATAGACCACAATACAATAACACTGGGTGACTTTAACACACCTGTCTCAGTACTGGACAGATCTTCCAAACAAAAACTAAGTAAGGAAACTATAGAATTAAATAATACAATCAATAACTTAGACTTAGCAGACATATATAGAATATTTTATCCATCAACGAGCAAATACACTTTCTTCTCAGCAGCACATGGCTCCTTCTCTAAAATAGACCATATCTTCTGCCACATAGCAACTCTTAGTAAAAACAAAAACAAAACAGAACAAAACAAAACAAAAGCAGAGATAATACCCTGCATTCTATCAGACCACAATGGAATGAAATTAGAAATTAATGATAAAATAAGAATATAAACTACTTTAACAAATATAGACTATATAATACACAATTGGGTGATGAATGGATAGTATAAGAAATCAAGGATAAAATTTAAAAAAATCTTAGAGGTAAATGAAAACACTGATACAACATATCAAACTCTCTGGGACACTATGAAGGCAGTACTAAGAGGAATGCATTCATTGAAAGGATAAAAAGTCAACAAATAAATGACTAACATTACATCTCAAAGCCCTAGAAAAAGAACAACAAATCAACACCAAAAGCAGAAGAAGACAGGAAATAATTAAAATCAGAGCTAAAATTAATGAAATCAAAACAACAACAAAAAAAAACAATTGAGAAAAGTGACAGAACAAAAAGTTGGTTCTTTGAAAAAAATAAATAAAATAGAACATAAACCCCTGGCTATGCTAACAAAGAGAAAAAGAGAGAAAACTCAAATTACTAAAATAAAAGATGAAGATGGAAATATCACAACGGGCACATCTGAAATATAGAAGGTAATTAGAAACTATTTTGAAAATTTATACTCTAATAAAATAGAAAATATTGAAGACATTGATAAATTTCTAGAGACATATGACCTATCCAAAGTGAATGAGGAGGTCATACCTGATTTAAACCAATCAGTTTCAAGAAATGAAATAGAAAACACCATCCAAAGCCTACTAACCAAGAAAAGCCCGGGACCAGATGGATTCTCAGTGGAGTTCTAGAAGCCTGATTTCAAAGAAGAACTAACACCCATACTCCTCAAATTAGCCCATGAAAGAGAAAAGGAGGGAACCCTTCCAAACTCATTCTGTAAGGTTAATATCTTTTATCTTTTGTGGCCAGTTCTGTTTAAGTGATTTATTATAAAACAGCATTTATTGTTTCTAATGTGCCCTTGAGGAGATAAATCCCCTTCCTCCATGCAAGGTTGATTTTAGAAACTCCAGAGTGCAGGGTGACCTTGCTGATCCTGCTACTCAGGGCACTCTGTGCCTGATCCTAGCTACACAAATAATGCTGCTGTTTCTTGGCATCTTCATTTGGATGCCAATCATCAATTGGGGAGTTTAGTTGAACAATAAAGACCACTGTTTTCATGCTGGCCTTTGTGTTTTTAGCAACCAAAACATCTTAGGAAAAATTTCCCAAAGATTCAGTAATTTCATTTAATAATATGTTTCATTTCATTCAAACAAAGTAAGTATAATTGCATAAGCAACAACATGTAGAAATATGCAGGCATGTGTTGATTATTACAAAGTTGTTTTTTCATCTAGTCATTTTTATTTAAACCCACACACTTCTTTTGATAAATTGTAAAATTTCTTAGCTATTCTGCAAGGTAGACGATCCAATATTAGCACACATTGTAATATTGTAACCTTTAATGTTCATTTGCTGTAACCTTTGATGTTCATTTGCTTTCGTGAGACAGGCAGCATTCACTTTGTTTTCATATACCATTGACTTATTTATGTGGTGTTAACCCTAACCCTCACATGTGCTAGGCAAGTGCTCTACCACTGAGCCACAACCCCAGTGCTTTGGCCTGGCACCAAGAACTGTCAAGGTGGCCTCTGGGAAGTAACTTACCCTCTCAGCGTTTACTACTTTTATTAAAAAATAAATATAAACACACACACACACACACACACACACACACGCACACACTGTGAAGAGTTCATGTCTGCTGTTAGTAAAGTCAAATCATATAATGAATACAAAAGCAATTTTAAAACTCTCATGTGAAATGTAAAGGTTGTTACTATCTTCATGTTAATAAATGTGAGTTATTGTGACATGTCAAAAAAAAAAAAAAGAAAAGAAAAGAAAAGAAAGGAAAAGAAAAAAGGGCCCACAATCTTGTATCCAGGCCCTCCACTGGCCAGTGACCTAGATTTGTAAGTCAGATGGTCTGGACTGGGGATGTGGTCAATCTGTCAAATGATTTTTTTTATACATGTGTCGTGCAAAGGAAGATGCACAGACTGAACCCAAATAGGTATAGCTCTTGCTTTGTCCATATCATGGGACAAATTATATTAGACATTGCATATTAGCATCATATATTTATAACATGTATACCCTCACATATAAATAGTATGGCATTTACAAAACAGGAAGATTTTCTCAATTAAATCTTGCTGGCTTGGAGTGTTTTTATTGTGTTTGCTTTTTTCAATCTGAAACGCATAAACTCGAAATCTTGGCAAAGTGAATTGACATGGAGTAGTTGCGATCTGTGTACATGTACATTCATTTTAATATATTGTTCCTGAGAAGTACGTTTTGGTTTGATTCTCCTTCAATTTTCAGAAGGTTTACTGCTTGTCTATTAGCTTATTTCTTACATTTTTCCTCCCAGTCTTCTATTACAAGGAGGTTTTCATCACGTGTAAGGCATTTGGAATGAAATGTTGGAGGCCTTGCTCTGTATCTATTGATGAGTGGGGTCTGCCTGACAATTAATCAGAACACAGTGATCTGTTTACGGCCCATGACAGTTAATCATGTGTGCTACAGTGTTCCAAGGAAGAGGAATTACTGTTCCCTCCATTTGTCTCTGCATTTTCTTCCTGGGCTCTTTTGCAGAGCTTGCCTGAGCCACACGTCTCAGCCTCCTTCCTGCACACTCTGCTGAAATTTACATCAGAGGTTTGTTTCAGTTACTACCTAAAATTGCAATGATGCTTTTATTGCCACATTAACTATCAATGACATTAGAGATTCAGTACCAGTGGATGGTTAAGATAGGTTTTGGCCTTGTGTCTGCCACTTTTTTTTGTTTTTTTTTTTTTGGTACTGGGGATTGAACTCGGGGGCACTTGACCCCTGAGCCACATCCCCGGCCCTATTTTGTATTTTATTTCACTTTTTTTTTTTTTTTTTTTTTTGCTGAGGCTGTCTTTGAACTTGTGATTCTCCTGTCTCAGCCTCCCAAGCTGCTGGGATTACAGGCATGCACCACTATGGCTGGCTGGCTACCACTTATTAGCTGCATGTTCTGAGCAAGTAACTTACATCTGCCTGGCAAAAATAGGTACTTATTTGTACAGATTCCGGCAGCCTTATAAACAAAGGTGTGTAATTTCCCCTTAGGCTCAGGATATTAATTAGGATAAGTGCTATATGCTGTAACAGGTAAACCCTCATATCTGAATGGAGTAACGTAGCAGAATTTACTTCCCACTCTTGAAAAACCCAGCTGCTAACTTAGGCCCTGCTCCATGTGACCATTCTGCATCCAGAATGGCAGAAAATATGCCATCTTCAAAGTATATTCCTCCTGGGCACCAACACCCAGTTGGGGGAGGGATGCACAGACTGAACAGGGGGACACAGAACTTTTATCATTTGGAACATCTTCATGGACAAGCTGAGAATGTTGTACTTGACTTCCACCCAGTTTTCCTTGACTGTCTAAGTAACAACCAGGAAGACTGCGAAGGAGAATGGGGAATGTAGTTTAGGGGTGTGTCCAAAGAGAAAGAGAAGTAGGTTTGCTGAACACCTCCTCAGTGTTTGTCACAGCGGGTGATACTAGAGAAACATATGACACTCAACCCAAGTTCTAATCTAGTGGAAGAGACCAGAGGAACACACAGGAAGCCATCCAAGAATAATGGTGTGGTAGATTTTACAGTACCAACTCAACACTAGGGGCAATGTCAGCAAAGAGGCGTGTGTGCTGAATTAAGTAGGAAATAGCTTTGTGGAGGAGATCTGGTGGACATCTGGTGTAAAACCTGAGTCTGTAAGGACAGACTAGTGAGATTGGATACAAGTAGTGGAGAGGAAGGGTATTTGGATGGACTTGCTAGGATAACATAAAATTTACCCTGAAAATTTTATTAAGTCTCATAGATGCATACCTCATACAGGTAAGGAAAGAAAAAACTAACAAAACTCTGGTGGGATAATTCTCGTAGACTGATCTAAGTTCTCAACTTTATGTACAGCCTAGCATTGCTTTGTGAATGTAGATCAATGTTTCCACAATATGCAGAGGCTTCGACACAACCTGTCCCATTCAAGATATGGTGGACGGGGTTCCACGAGTACCTCCCACCACTGACTTGAAATCTTCTCTTGGATGTCTGTACACAGCACGATTTTAACATGTTCAAAAACAGAACATTTGACTCACCCTGGCACCCAGATCTGTTCCCATCTCAGTAAACAGTTCCTCTAGGCAATCCTCTGCTCAGGTCAGAACCCCAGGACTTGCTCAGTGTTAGGGTCTGTCAACAAGTCAGGATGGCGCCTGGCATTTTGCAGAGGGAGTGGTTTGTGAAGTCACGCCAGCGAGCCATGAAGTGTGGAGATTCCTTATTGGTTGACTGCTGTATCTAGTTTATGTTAATTAGGTAAGCTGTGTGGAATGTATATATACCCCTCTTGTCCTACAATAAACGGCTCCCACTCCTGCTGTATCAATCTACACAAGTTGCTCGTCACCCCCTGGTTATTTTGCTGCAGCGGGATTGCGGCAGCTCAGGATGCCTCTCTTTTATGCTTTACAAGAAGTTCTTCATTAAGTTCTGCTGCTGTATCTTCAAGATATATTCTAGATCCAATTATATCTCGCCATCCTTCCAACTGAAACCCCCATCTGAAGCACCATGCTTTCTGTTTCTACTCTTGTGTCCTTCAAAGCCTTTCTCAGGAGCAGATAGCATGACCTTTAAAAACTTAAATTAGAACATTTTTTCCCCAGCTCATAATTCTTCAGTGATTTTCTATAATATTCAAAGTCCAATCCAAAATTCCTTCCTACACTGTGCTAATCTCCTGTCGATCTCTTCCCTGATCAATTTGGTCATTGCACACAGGAGCTCCTTAGGACTGTTGCATTTGTGGTTCTTTCTGAGGGGAACTATCTTCCATCAGAAGTTCACTTCTGCCCTCATGGCAGGCCATTCCAAGGTCAGCTTTGACAGAGATCTTGCCAAAGTTACGGTTTAGATACCAGGCAGTCCCCAAAAGCTCACGGGTGAGACAACACAAGAAGTTTCAGAGTTGAACTGAATGGGTTATGAGAACCCTAACCTAATTAGTCCATTAATCCACTTGAATGAATTAGCTGGGTGATTAATATAGACAGATAGTAAGTGGGTGAAGGAGGTGGGTCTTTGGGGGTGTACCTTTGAGGTATTTTGTCTGATCTGCAGTGTCTCTTTCTGCTCCCTGCTTTCCTCTGCCATGCCTTGTGCCATGTTGTTCTTCCTCACCTCTGACCCAGAGCAGTGGATCTGTCCATCTGTGGGTTGAGACCTCTGAAACCATGAGTGCCAAATAAGCACTTTTCCTCTTCCAAAACTGTTCTAGTCAGATCTTCTGGTTATAGCAGAAAAAAAAAAATCCTGACTACAACACTGAACCTTCTGTCCAAAGACTCTATCTTGGTTACCTTGATATACTCACCATGTTGATTTTTCTTCATGGAAATGACCACTATGTGAAATACATACTTTTTCTTTGTCTTTGTTTTGTTTGTTTTGTTTTCTCCAAAAATCCATGGGGACAGGGACCTTATCCATTGTGCACATCTCTTTGCTGTATTCATTGAGGACAGTGCCTGAACATGACAGATGCTCAATAAACATTCCATCAGTGAAAAAAATAAATAAGTAATGAGTTTTGGAAGAGATACTGAGGAATTTCAGTCTTTGAAGGCTATCTCATTACATCATTAATCTTTTGAAGACTATATCATTATATCATTAATCTTCCCCTAAACCTGGATTAAACATGAAACACCGATGGTCTCAGAAGAGTTTAAATGCATGCAAAGAGTACAGTGGTTTTTTCTTCCAGTCCTGGAGATAGTGCCAGGGGGGCCTTGTGCATGCAACACAAATGCTCTACCACTGAACTCTACCCACAGTTCTAGAAGTACAGTGATTTTAAATGTGTTAGACTATGTTCTGTGGAACTCTGGATTTTCCTCATGTGGGGACAGAGACACAGGACTGGTAGTCAGAAATCCTGTGTTTGGACCTTGCTTTGCCTCCAAATCCATCTTTTCTGCTTGAGCTGTGGCTTCTTCATACTTCAAATAAGAGGGTTGATCTACTTGACCTCTTTCTAGGGTTCCAACTCAGCCTAATGTGAAAGAAAATGCAGTGATTAAAGTTAAGACATTCTAAAGTGGAATCTGAAGATTGCATTCGTTGCTAAAAATCAGACTGCAGAATGTTTCAGTAGATTTGAATAAATACCTGCAGTCAGTGTCAGTTCACGGTCCCTGAGTATCTCTCAGCTGGCAGTAACCTAACTGACCAACCAACGAGACTAGCTCTCCCTTTAGCATTCCACCCACCAATGAACTGCCCCCAAAACAACTTTTTGTAGAAATCTATAAAAATATTTCCCCACACTTTCTTGATTTCGGGGATACCCTCATTTGGTGCACTGAGATCACAATTCTTTGTTCTCCAAATAAATCCTGAATTCTTTGACCTCCCTGTCAATCTCCTTTTTTAACTTAATTTAGTTAGCTTATCGTTTAGCCAATTTAGTTATTATTTTTTAAAAAAACGATATATATTTATATATATGTACATGTTTTGAGGTAGATAGATGCTTACCCTGATTTGAATATTATACAGTGTTTACAAGTATTTAAACATAAATGTGTTCAATTATTAGGTCAATTAAGAAACAAAAATAAGTTTTAAAAAGATAACATTCTATTCAAAAATTATTTAATGGCGAGTGTCTCATCAGCATGTTATTGCTTCTCGGATTTTTTGGGGTAAGATCAAGTGTATCATGAGCATTCATTATCAGAAGTGAAACCACTAATAGGTTTACATGTAAATATGTATATATATATATATGCTTTTTGACCCTAAGCAATGAAGGGAGCTGGTTAAGCACTCTCTCTGAGCCTTTGCTTTGTAACAAGTGCCATGCCTTGAAGTCCACAGGGCAGGCAGGTAGGGACAAGAAGGATATAATGCAGGGAAGAGCATGGACAAGCTGGAACCTCCAAGGATGTTCTGCACTCTGTCAGACCTTAATGTTTTGGTTCCTGTGGGAGAACATATATCTTTTGCCATGGAGCTAAGCCGTACAGCAGTCCCAGGAATGGGAACAACTGCAGGAGGATCAGGCGAGGTGACTTGGCTTCAACGCGTCTGCTGCCTCATGCCAGTGATGCCAGAGAGAGCCACCAAATGGCTGCTACTTCACATCTGCCACCAGGTCTTGCTCCTGAGGGTCTCTGTGACCCACTCGAACCAGAAACACAAAGGGAAGGGAGCTTTGAGAATCACCGTCCAGTCTAATGGAGTTACAGGTAACAATGCCTCTACAAAGCACATCAATGATTTCATGAAATGATAGTTTTTACATGGGCATAGGAGGGAATTATCGCTCCCTGTTCTGGATCTGTGAGCCCATTGATGTTGTAATAAAGAAACACGTGCAAGGGCTTGGAGAAGCAGGTGCAGCTCCACCTTCTCTCCATTGTTGGAACAGATACTGGAGGATCATAGCAGATGGATCCAGAAGGGGTTAGGAGGTCATCTGGTGCATCCACCATGCCTCACTGTTGGAAAATCTAAAGCCTTGGAGAGAGATGGGGTGAGAATGTGGCCTGGAGAAGAGGAGCCAGGATCACCTCTTTGTGTTCTCTGTACCAGAGAAACCCAAGGTGGACCTTGCCTGCTTGGGTAGCTCCTGCCTGCGTTTTGCCCCCAAACCTTAAGTTAAAACAGGGCTGAGGGTTTGCAGGGAATGAAGTCAGACAGGTATGAGGGAGAAGCACAATTAGACCTACTCTGTATAGGTCACATCAAGTCCAGACCTCTGGAGTAAATGGGTTCCTTATGGCTTCCATGGAAAAGTTCTCTCATATTAATTCACAAAGGAAATCTCCACTGGGTTAGTGATGATAATGTCATGGGCCAGGCTGTATGGGCAATGACCAAGCAGACTCCATGTTGCCCTGAGAGTCCATATCATGTAAGAAATGCTTCTCCCACGGAAAGCCCCAACTCTGTACCCATCGAAGGTTGCTTAGCATAGAATGTTTGGCAACACAAAATGACAATTCTTATACAATGTAAAAATGTTCTGTCTTTCCCACCAGTTTTTCTTGGACAACATACTCTGTCAGAGACTGATTGTCTAGATGTTAGTAACCATTCTTTAACTTGTACACAACAAGGGATGTTTTGACCCACTCCTTTTTCTGCTTATGATTTTAGATCTCATGACATTTTTTATGGTTCTGAATCATAGCAACAGCCACTATGCTTTTGTACGGTTTTGGACTATAAAAGATGTACTCAAACCCTGGGAGGGGATTGAAGGGCCTAGACTTGCAGCCTATCCCTTGGCCCACCAGCTGGTGGATCCAGAATGACAGCTGGTGAGTAAAGTTTCCATCTCCTGCTTTAAGACTGACTCAGTGATTTATTGCAATCTCTCCTTAACAATGATTGGTTTTTCCCAGCATGATATTTTAGTTTATTGGTATTTACCATGATTATTGACTTGACTTTTGTTAACTATTACCTTATGTCATTTTCTCAGTGAATAAGAACGTGAGCTAAAACATAAGCTGAAATTAATAGATTATAAAATGGCAGGGGATGGGCAGGAACTATTTGAGATAAGTCAAGGTTAGAGACAAGGTGACCCACCGCACTCTATAACTCAGAGGTCTATCCAAGGGAAGACAGATGGGACTCCTGCTTTATTTGTGTTGGGGGTATTATTGAGTCACACACAGAGTCACCAGGAGCTACAAGCTGGGTACATCTGCCATTTCAACCATCATAAGCACTTATAATAGATAGTATTCCTAAGGTAGGCCATAAAGTATGTGGTCAGTCAGGGGCACAGCAAATGCATTCTTCTTTATCAAGAAATTCCTTGACACAAATTAACCAGTTAAATGAATTAATGCAGAAATGAACACCTGTGTTTGATAAGGACAAGGCCCACATACAAATTATCTGTTCTGCACAAAGTCAGTTTCTGGAGCGGGATTGACTTGCAAACCAAACCAAATAGCCCTTTTTCACAACTCTGGACTGACTTTGGGTTCATTTACAGGCAAGATGTCAGGCATATAAGATGCAATATGTTGCAAATATTTGCACTCATTTATTTAGCTACACATATGACCAAGCGTATGCCAGGAAAGGTTTTGGTGAAGTTTTAGGCTATAATTGGTGGCCATAGATGATATATTTCCTCCAGCAAAATTAAGGGCTTCAAAGGATACCTGCTTAAGATCTGACATGTTGAAGAGAGAACCACTAAAGGAATGGAGAACTTAGCCAAATTTGGCAGAGTGAACACAGAATTGATCTTCACAAATTTAATAATTTAGGACCTGTGATGTAGCTTGGTGAAGGAGTGCATACATAGCATGAGTAAGGCTCTAGGCTCCGTCACCACAAAATAAGTAAATAAAGAGATAAGACAGATAAGTAAATAGTAGGTATCTACTACTCTAAAAAGGATTCAGTTGGATTGACAGCCTCAGGAAATAAAGTTAGGCCCAGGGTTTAGAAACTTCTGGAAGCCAGATGCCAGCGAGGTATGGTGGATTGCTCAAGAAACAAGTTTCCTGGAGGAATAATGAGTTACATCATAGGAAATGCTTTGTGCCAGGTACGGTTTTTAGGTTGCAGAAATAGTCTCCAAATAATTAAAAATGTGTGCCACACTGGTTGGAGTTCCAGTAGCCCACAAAGTGCGGGGAACACTGATGAAACAGGTCTCAAATGGGAAACCAGGGCCACTCTAAGAACCCAACTTGAAGAAATGAATGGGCCCTCTTTTCAGGGTGCCACCTTTGGGTCGACTCTGTTACTTGACTCCATTTAAGATTTTGATAAGTAGAAACATCTGATTGGCCTGGTTTGGGTCTCACACCCTCTCCTAGAGTGTGGTTCACTTTGACTATCTCTCCCAAGGGAAGAGAGAGTGATGGGTACAGTTGTGCAGGTTGTACATTGCACAGTCCTAGGGATTTCCATTTCCATGTGCTTACAGGTCTGGTTCTCAAAATCAAAATGAATACTGGGCTTGGGAGGGGGTTTAGAATTAACATATAGAAAGAGGGAAAGTCATTATTTGTCAGGAAGAGCGAAGAGGGCAGCCAACAAGCAGTGGTAGAGTGAGGCTGCCTTTCCATCCTGAAAATTTCTTCCAAGTGTTAGCTTCTTGGGTCTAAGGCTAGTGTTGAGTATGTCATGAATTAATAAACCTACATGTAGGTTTTTGCTGTTTTCAAATCACGTTGACGGTGGAAGCATAAATCTGTGTGTTGAGAACAATTCCGGTGTCCAGCACTTCTTTTATCCTACTTTCCCATGCAATCATCTTTCTAAATTCTTAACCTTCATTCATTTTGCTTCCGGAGGGGCTTTGCTTCTTTCCTATTGGTTTAGGGAGAGCAGTGTGAAGCTGCACTATTAAAGGACTAACTCTCCAGGCCATACTCAATTTACTGTTCTGACGATTTTTGTACAAATCTGCACAAATCTTTAAACACTGGAAATACCTAAAATCGTTTTTTTTTTTTTCTTCTGTGCGTTAAGCTGCATTGTGGAGAGCTAATGCAGTTGAGTCATTTTTCCATCATTAGACAGGTATTCTATTGTAGCCCTTGTAAATTACTGCTGAGTAGGACTTGGGAGAAGTAGCCGCTGACGTGGCAGAAACTCACATCCATCTCCAGTCCCACCCCCAGGCGCACTAGGATTCTCCAAGGTCACTTCTTCAAGGACACAATCAGACCCACTTTCCACTGCGAACTGTACCTCCACATACACTGTTCTGCTAAAACATGTGTGGGTTTTTGTTTCTTGGTTTCAGAGGTTGAAAACTGCCAGAAAAATAATATACTATAATAAATACAATATATTATGTATAATGTAATATTGATAATTGTGGCGTCGTATGTTGTCGAATGCAATTTGTTTCTCCTAATACCTTTATTGAGATGAAATTTGCAGACCAGAGAATTCATTGGGCCATTCAGTGTTCAATCATTTTTTGTGCATTTACAGTTAAGAAACAAACCATCATCACAATCCAAAACAAAACAAAACAAACAAGCAAACACCTCCCCCCTGAACACAAAAGAAAACCCCAAACTTAATCAAACAAAACCACAAAAATCCTGCTTCTAGATTCCTGCCGACTGGTTTGATTCTTGCCAATCAAACACGGGGAATATGTTCCTTTTGCCAAAGGAGAGCAGATAAATATTGAATCATGTTAAATTACTTAAGAGTCTTTTCTTCTTTTAAATTCTGTTCTAAGAATCAACTAATTTTTTTAATATAGTAATCTGCAAAGACTTGGCTTCCAGACCACTTGCAGATTAATCAGTAATTCTCTGGTCTTATATCTAATTCTTTTAAGTATGTTTAATTTTATTTATTGATTTTCTACCCTGGCTGGTTTGTCTCTGCTGGGCACATCTGTGGGGACTGGTAAACATCCTCAAACAATATTGTCTCTGAGCTGACACATGTGGAGCTCATCCAGGGCTCATTTTTAAGACCTTTGCCCAAGTACAGAGGTAACAGGATTGGCAGGGAGCCACACCGCTTAGCCTCTCCGTGCAGAGGAGGAAGGATGGCGCAGATTCCCAGACACTGGGGAGGGAAGGGAACCAATAAGGATCCCTCTACAACTGTCCGTCTCTGGGTAATTGCCACTTCCTCCTGGAAGTGCCTTGGCTTTTTAGAAAACCAGGTATATCCCCTCCCTAGGAACATGTAGGAAGACACGAACACTGTGACTCTACTTTGTGCACAACCAGAGAAAAGAAAAATGGTGCTGCATTTGTGTGCTATCAACTGAAATGCATTCCGCTGTCATGTATAACAGATTAGAACAAAAAATAAATGAATTTTAAAAATAGGTGAAGGAGCTAAGTATAGCTGAGCAGGTTCTCTTTGCTGCTCATGGTGTGGCATCCCCTGAGTCTTAGGGATTATCCAAACCCTGTGATCCTCAAAGACCTTCATCCAGACCAAACTAAAAACAGACTGTGGTGGCACATATCTGTAATGCTGGGTGCAGCGGCACACACCTATCATCCCAGAAGCTCAGGAGGCTGAGGCGGGAGGATCCAGAGTTCAAAGCCAGCCTCAGCAATTTTTATCCAGGCCCTAAGAAACTTGGTGGGATCCTGCCTCTAAATAAAATATCAAAAAGGTCTGGGACCTAAGCATGTTAGCAAGACTCTGTCCCCAAATAAAAATATTTTTAAATGAAAAGGGCTGGGGATGTGGCTCAGTGGTTAAGTACCCCTGATTTCAATCCCTAGTATACCCCCCCCAGACACAAACACACACACACACACACACACACACACACACAAACTGGGAAGCCTAAATCTTCCTTCACGTTCTGGTTGTTTGTACTGAAAAGTGTGTATGTGCTAATATATAAACAGACCGTTTCCAAAGAAGGAAAGGAGAGACAATTACAAAGTCAGAATTCAGCTCCCGATAACCAGAAGCATACAATGAGTTGTCACAGCAGTCATCTTAGTTCTTAAGATAAAGGGTTTTAAATGTTCATTTTCTTATAATGTGAATATATTATATATGTAATATAATGTCAATTATAGGGACTTGGTGTATGGTATCTATAATAATATCACATACATTATAATATGAATATATAATATTGACAACACAGATGTACCTCATATTCTAACTATATGATAAATATACATATATATGTGTGTATATATATAAAATCTGTATGTATACATGTGTGAACTGTTACATAAAGTGTTTTACAAAATAAATAATTCATAATCTGCTAGCATTTATCCAAGGAACGTGTGAAGGGTTTAACATTAGAAACTATTTATATATAAATCACTACATTATTTATTAAAAGATAAAAAATGATTATCTCAACTGATATCAGAGAAGTGATTAATCAAATGCTGCCATTTCTTGTAAAATACTTCCTGCCTGACAGGTGAAAATTCCCGTCCCAGCATACATGGTCCATCAGGAAATGGCAGGGAGCTTGGGATCGGATGGTGGAGTCCAAGAGTCAGTCCCAGTAGAGGCTGGAATAAGACAAGTTGCCTGTCATTGCCATTTTAGTGGAAGGTACAGTAAGAAAGAAGAACAAGTAAGGAAAAGTGCATTGGGAAAAAGAAAATTGGCATCATTTGCAGACAATTATGATCTACTTAGAGATTGGTAGAGAAAACAATGGAAATTTTCAACAAGTTGTTTGAATTTAAAATCAATACACAAAACTAATATCTTTCTATTTCCTGCCAGTAACCAATTTGAAATGTAATAGGAGATACATCCTTTTCACCTAGTAAGCATGAAAACCTATATAAAAACCCTGTTGAAAGATCAGAATAAAACAGATGAAATTTAGAGACATGGTATGTTTCAATATTTTTTTATTCAACAAATATCTATTAAATCCATACCCTGTGCAAAGAGCTCTTTTCCATATACTGAAGACAATGCAAGAAAAAAAAAGTGATTCTGCAATGAGAGAGCGACAGACATTAAAGAAGTATAAATAAATAGTATGTCCTACACTGGTGAGTGTTACAGAAGGACAGTAAGGTAGTGGAAATAGATCTGGAGGCTGGGTGATGGGTAAGGTCACTGGTTAAACAGCTGTTCATCAATAAGTCCTCATCAGGGAGGACTGTTTGGAGGAGCCTGTGCAGGTTGTGAGTCTCCAGCAGAGAGCCTATGAGCACTAGAGAGCAGGGCAGGGGAGGCGCTGTGGGCCAGGTGGTGCAGAGCCTGTGGCTGCTCTGAGCACCTGAGTTTGTGACGCGTGGGAAGGTACTCACTGATGGGTTATCAGGGGAAGAGTGAGATGCTCTTGAGAGGACCACACTGGCAACCACATCAACGAAAGACTGTGTAGATGAATCCTGGAAGAGGCCAACCTGGATAGGATCCAGGTTGGGATCAAACTTGCAGAGACAAGATCAGATTCTAGGTGTATTTTAAAGAGAGGGTCAAAAGCCAGAGAAACTGCTGATGATTTGGATTTGGGGAGTTAAAAAGAGGAGGAGGAGTCAGGGATGTATCGGAGGATGTTTATTCTTAGCAAATGGAAGGTGAACTTGCCATTTACTGAGGACAAGGTCAAAGCCAGGGTGGAAGCTTCACAACTGGTGGAGGGTACAGTCTCCCTGAAATCATCATTAACTACTATACCAGCCTCTGTTCCACAGTCTTCACAGAATTTGAAAAGCTGACACTCAAATTCATCTGAGAAACAAAGAAAGAAAAGAAAAAATTAGAACATTATCTCACACACATACAATCTGAGTAAATTAAAGAGATAGTTATAAAATTAAAAAGAATCAGATATAAAAACAATTTTATAATCTTTTTCTAGGGCCAACATTATTAAGGACAATAAGAAGATTAATAATATCAATGAAGATGAAAATTCAGTATGAGTTATGGGCCAGGCTGTATGGGCAATGACCAACAGACTGCATTTTGCCCTGAGACTGCATATCATGTAAGAAATGTTTCTTTCAGGGAAAGCCTCACCTCTATACCCATCTACAGTTGCTTAGCACAGCATGCTTGGCAACACAAAATGACAATTCTTATACAATGTAAAAGTTTTCTCTCTTTGGCACCAGTTTTGTTTTGTTTTTTTTTTTCATAGTCGGGCTATATTCTGTTTTGAATTACTTTCTATCCAGGAATTTTTTTTTCAAGTTAAAAAAGATTTATTGCCAATTCAGGCTTCAAATAAGCCTGGCATGTGGGGCTGTCCATGGTTCAGAAAGCTATCACAGCACAACAGGGTAGTGGACAAATCCAGGCAGCCTGACCTAGAATCCACCTTCTCTTCATCAGATCTCTGCTGCACAAGGCAGCTGCTGGAGTGGCCAATTCTTCAGCATCAGTCCCTCACCTGAAGGGACTCCAATGCTGGAGCAAGTAGCCTCAAGATCCTTGCAGGTCACTGCTGAGAGGCCACCTAGACCTCTTTCAGCACTGGCAGATCTCCCTGGGGCCAGGCACTATGGATTTGGTCCTATGGAGGGAGAAATGGTGCTAGTGGAGTCGTCTTGACAGTCTTATCTTAGAGGTTGCAAACTGGCCATCCATGGGCCAGATTTCCCCAGACAAGTACATTTGGCCCCTTTGACCCCAACAGTGTATAAAAAAGAACAAGTAGTTGCCAATACATAAAAATCGTAAAATTTCATATCTAAAAATCTGCATTTTTGGCCTCTCTAGGGGGAAAAAAATGTGACTATCTGGCGTTTCTGGACCCAGAACATTTTTATATGGCACTCATTGGCTAGAATGCAATTGCCCCTTATGGACTGAAGTACTTCCTCCACTGTATCATATCTCCAACTGCAGACTGGAACTCAGCTGCCTTGTATCAGTGTAGTTATTTATTTATTTATTTATTTTGTATAGTATGAGGAGTGCTTATTGTATCCATGGCATGTATTATCTTAATCCAAAGGTCACACCTGGAAGCAGCAGGTTTCTAGTGCTCCTTCTTGCTCACGGATGTCTCTTGCTTGGTCCTGAAGCCACCAGAATAGGTTTGACTGATTGTAAACAATTACAGCATTCCTAAAGTAACTCCTGCAAGGAAACCTCAACCACATACACCCTTCCTCTCCAGGATACACTGTGCCCCAGTGTCAGGCAAACCTAGAAAAGAATGCAAAATTAATTACAGAAGTTAATGGAGGAACAGATGGAGATCAACTACTTCGGCCCCTTTACTATAGGAGGGGCTTGGAGTAGGATGAAAAATGTTAATACCCTGAACTCTACTTATCAGTTAGTGACAAAAAGAAAGAGAAACTTAAAAAGGTACTTCTAGAGGCCAAGACTGGGTCAGTCCGAACTTAAAGTCCCCAAACATGTTGGTTTCCTTTCCTTGGAAATAAAAGAAGCTCTTAGAAAGTTATCTGGATGGGGAGGAGAATGATGTGGCTAGCCCACAGACATCCTAGGCTCTTGGGAACTGCCACACTCACCCTCCCTTAGTTCAGAGCTGCTTGTCCCAGCTTGAAGTGTAAGTGGCACATAAGGATATTCAGTGAGCTCAGCAGAATCATCACAGTAAAGGGCTTGAAGTCACGCAGAGAGTCAGAATTGGGCCTTGGCAAACAAGACGAAGGAAGACAAAGGCCTTCCTTCTATCCCTGCATTCTGCTGTGGCTGCTGCCACTTGATTTGCCCTTTAGAGATGCAGAGATCTTGACACAGCCCAGACGCTTCCCGCCACTGCTCAGGACGCTCTCGATGCGGTAGTTCCCGGTGCTGAGCCAGCTTGGAAGCTCCAGGTCAGGCACTGTGAAATCACTCTTGGGCAGCAAGTAGGTGCCTTCCTTGAAGGGACAGTGACAGGGAGGTCCATAGGTGTGCAGGGGCTCTGGGCAGGGTCCCCAGGGGGAAGTACGGTGTTAAGCACATCACAGAAGTCTCCATAGGTACAGCTGCCAAGCTGCTCCACACATGGAATCTTGACCCAGAAGCCAGCCACTTCCTTGTCCACCGTTAATTCTACCTTCTGAGGCGAAGTGAGGGGAACACTGGTCTTGCCCTCAACACTGACAGTCACATTCCCAGGAACGGCAATGGGGTCAGGTTCCAACATCAGGCTTCTGATCACAGCAGGGTCCTTCCCTTCATCACAGTTATCCCAGGAAAAGCTACCAAGCTGGGGGGGCGCGGTTTAGGACTGTGCGCGCCCAGGCCGCAGGGCCGGCAAGAAGCAAGCCCAGAAAGATCAGGAGCAGAGTACGCATCAAGGGATGCATTGCGAAGGGTGGATCCGCGCGGAGTTAACTACAAGGATTGAAGCACCAGCGGCGCCTTTAAATGCCTGTCTTCATTGAGTATGCAAAGCCCAGGAATTTTTTTTTTATTAGTTACACATGACAGTACAATGATCTTGACAATTCATACATTTGAGTCAAATGGGATCTAGTTTCTCATTTTTCTGATTGTACAGGTTGCAGAATCACGTTGGTCATACAGTCCCCTATATACGTACAGCAGTTTTTCCTGGACAATGTACCCGGTCAGAGGTGGATTGTCTAGCTGTTAGTAACCATTCTTTAACTTGTACACAACTAGGGACGTTTTGGCCCCCTCCCTTTTCTGCTTATAATTTTAGATCTCATGACATTTGTTTATGGTTCTGAATCACAGCAACAGCTACTTGTGCTTTAATATGGTTTTGGACTATAAAAGACGTACTCAGACCCTGGTAGGGGTTGAAGGGTGGAGACTTGCCGCCTACCCCTTGACTTGACAGGATCCAGACCACCAGCTGGTGAATAAAGGTTCTGTCTCCTGCTTTAAGATCAACTTGGGGGGAGGGGGGATAGTAGGGGATAGGAAAGGTAGCAGAATACAACAATTACTAATTGGGCATTATGTAAAATTGTGGATGTGTAACTGACGTGATTCTGCAATCTGCATTTGGGGTAAAATTGGGAGTTCATAACCCACTTCAATCTAATGTATGAAATATGATATGTCAAGAGCTTTGTAATGTTGTGAACAACCAATAAAAAAAATAAAAAATTAAAATAAAAAAAAAGAAAGAAAGAAAACAGAAAAAAAAACAAAAAAAGATCAACTTGGTGATTTATTGTAATCTCACCTTAACAATACAAGAAAGTGAAAGAAATTATTTGCAATACCTGTAAAAAGTAATGGATAAATATCCATAATATACAAATCATACTGAGGTACCAATAAAATAAGACCTTAGCCTCATATACAAATAGTCTAAGGATATAAAAAGTGATTCACCAAAGGAGAATTTCAAATAATAAAGAAACTTATGATAAGCTAGTTTTACTTTTAATGGAATTTAACTTGTAATGGAGAAACGCAAATAAAATAAAATACCATTATAATGGAGAAATACAACTCTTTAAGTTAAAACAGGTCTTTTATGTTATGGGAGAATGAGTGTTTACAATATACTTATCTTTGACCCACAGTTACATTTGTAGAAACCATATCCTTGAGAAATACTTGGGCACATTTATTCATATTAGGGTATAAACACGATCTCAGATGCACTTATTCTGATGAAAATCTGTAAATATCAAAGCGATAGTAACAGTTGCTTCTTGAAGGGGTCAGGGGCTCTGTAGGAATTTGAACCACTTTGTCTCTTTTTATTCTACTTCCTGCTGTTTTTGTTGATAGTGGTGGTGCTGATAATGGAAAATCACAATTATAATAAAAATTACTAATGGCTAAGGATATATGAGGATATTAATTGCTACATTAAAGTAAAACAATATCAAATCACATTTACACCCAGAAATAGTAGAATAATCAGGCACATCATGGCATAGTGCCATCATGTACTGATAGGAAACTAATTTTTAAAAGTGACATAACGATGAACTGGGGTTGTGGCTCAGTGGTAGAGCTCTTGCCTAGCATTTGTGAGGCACTGAGTTCAACTGTCAGCACCACATATAAACAAATAAATGTCCACCAACAACTAAAAAAAAAAAGTGACATAATGATATTTAGAAAGCTATTTGTGATGACTTATTAAGTGCAATCACAAATTAGGGAATTACATATGTCACACACTTTTTAAAATTTAAAATTTAGGGGAGTCATTAAAAACCAATTTAACTATTTACATTCAAATTCAAGAGTGCAGAAGTTCATTATGGCCACACTCTCTTCCCCTGCCTGGGGGATGAATGACTGGCAGAGCACGCATTTGCCAAACATATAGAATTTGCATAAAATAAGATGAAATGTTATTAAGATAATAGTGTTGGTATCTAGTCAATAACATAAACATCAAATTCCTAGTTTAACATATAAAGCAAGACTTCAAGAAGCAAAATCATGTAAATGTAAATAGTTAAGTTGGTTTTGAATGACTCGCATAGATTTTAAATTTTAAAAAGTATGTAACATATGTAATTCCCTAAAACGTGATTGCACTTAATAAGTCATCACAAATAACTTTCTAAGTATCATTATGTCACTTTTTTTTAGTTGTTGTTGGACCTTTATTTGATTTGTTTTTATGCAGTGCTGACAGTTGAACCCAGTGCCTCACAAATGTCCTACCAGACATATATCTGTCCTTTGTACATGAAAAGAAGTTAATACTGTGTTGCTTACTATTTTAGAAAAATTATACTACCAGTAGTACCTCTTGTGGCTGAAAATGGCAAATATAAACACAATATACACACTTACTATAGGAACAGGATCAGTCTATTTGATATTTTCTGGCACAGTTGTCTGGAAGAATGTATATTTTAAAATCCCAGTTACTCATCGTGAAAGGTTTCAAGGGCTGTGCTGCAGTCCTTCCTCCAGCCTCAGGGGTGTTTCAGAAAAATGTGGTCCTCAGCCAACCTTTCTTCAACATCGTGTCAACGAATGTATCCACTGGAGACCAGCAAGGGTCTTGCTGGGTTGCTAGTCACCCACTACTGATCTGAGAATGTCCCTAAACATGCCAAGCCTGGCTGTCGAGGTTGTGTGTTTTATCACCTGTAATTTACAGTCAACTGCATTAAATAATGGAAATTGGGCCTTCGCCTATCTAAGAGCTACACTTCTAGCAAGTATTTAAGCTGACAAACCGGGATCTGGGAGTTACCTGTGCTGATGTGATTTGCATGCGTGTCAGTACTCATGGCTCCAGATTAATCTGCCCACTCTGTTTTGGATGTTGCCGGTCATGTCTGGGTGTCTTGACACCTTCCTCAGACTTTCCTTGCAGCCTGACATGTCCCTAGTTCTGTGTTCTCCTCTAAAGCTTAGACCGCACTAGATAAGCCTATCACATCCTTTAACCTGAAATCTACTAGCACAGTCTTCTAGGGAATGAGATCAATTCTTTTTAAACTATGTAACATTCTCAGGATAGTCAAGTGTGCCTAACAAAATATTTGTCACCAGAAGGCAAATTGACTCTGGAAGATTGAGATTGATAGCTACAGGTCATTAGGTATTAATTTCTATGAAGCTTTTCTAAAACTCAATTAAATATTAAATTAAAAACTTATAGACATCATGAGTGCATGTTTAGTCTAAAAGCATAAAAAATGTTTAGGCCTAATTCTCAACGTAAGGATTTTGGTTCCCAGAGACTATTTTGTGTAGAGAGAGTTAAAGAATCAAATCAATATTTATACCCTCTGATTTTGAGTCTATTTATAGACCTCCCTTTAAGAAAATAAAATTTGAAGAGGAAAATGGGAATGCATGAAATTTATCTAGCCAGAAGAAGAATTTTAATTAAATAGAAATATAGGAAGTTACATGCAGGGATGTTACATGGGATTTTCTGAAAATCTTGATAAAAGAAAGAAATTCAAACATGTGTTCCTCTTTTCCTATCCCCAGCCCCCTCTAGTTAGTGGTGCTTGATGTCTGGACAGAGGATATGATATCTGGAGTGTTACTAAATATAGTGTTACCTTGAGATTGGGCACAGTATTCTGGGGTAATAGTAAATTTTTTTTGGGGGGGGTGGTATTGGAGATTGAACCCAGGGGTGCTTAACCACTGATCCACATCCCCATTTTTAAAAAAATTTTATTTTGAGACAGGGTCTTGTTAAGTTCCTTAGGTCCTCATTAAGTTGCTGAGGTTGGCTTTTAACTCTTGACCCTCCTCCCTCAGCCTCCTGAGCCACTGGGATTATAGGTATGTGCCACCACACCCAGCATAATAGTGATTTTGACATGAATGATATTTTAAGATATGCGTCTTCAGTGTCTCTGTGAAGTATGTTGATTACTATAGGTGTTGGTATAAAGTATTTGTTGATTTAAGGACTCTTTGTCCTACTCTTAACTGGTAAGATTTCTAGTTTTAAGTCACAGAGGTTTAATTTTCTCAGATCTTTCTATAGGCAATGTTTATGGTTCCCAGTCCCCACCAATGTACAACAACGACAGCATCATCCCTTTCACATTACCAGAGTTACTTATTTATATTATATTTGACAACTGAAATCACATTGTCATTGTTTGCTTTTAGTTGATTGCAAAATTTAAAAACAATGATCCTTAAAATATTTTGATTATAGAATAATATTCACTCCAGAAGCACATATTGTGGTTGGGTTGTAAAGTAAAGGAATGTAATATCGTGTCACGTCACTAAACTATTCCTGCTCAAATGTGAGGCTTCAAGATTTACATTAAAGTGTTTTTTGTTTTAGATTTTTTTTTTTTGTCCCAGAGATTGAACCCCGGGTACTTAACCACTGAGCCATACCCCCAGCCATTTTCATTTAAATTTTGTTTTTTTTTTTTTTTTAATTTTGGGACTTGGTTAGGGCCTCACTAAGTTGCTGATCCTGGCCTTGAACTTGTGATCCTCTTGTCTCAGCCTCCTGAGTGACTGGGATCACAAGTGTGTGCCACCTTGCCTGGCTAGATTTTTTCATTACTCATATCACTCCACCTTTTAAATTTCCCCATGTTTCAAGTGCTTTTTATTTTTGGTTTGCAATGTGTTTTATTTTCCAAATGCATTTTTTTTCTTTCTTTTTGAAGGATATGCAGTGCTCTTAATGAAGAGTAACATCTTCCACATTGTGAGTCTGTCATTGGGATGCCTGTTTTTCTCCTAACTTTTTCATTCCTACCACAAAAATGATAAGCATGTGAAGTAATATCACAGTGTGAGCATATTTTATAATATTCTGTCGCACACAATAAGCATATGCAATTTTATTTGCCAATCAAATAAGTAAATACTTTTCTGCATTTTTAAATTTTCCTTTTCCTCCCCTGAATTTCCCCTGCTTGCATCCTGATTTAGAAAGATCACTGTCTCTCACCACCTTTCAGTTGTCACTCTGGTGCACTTGATCTCAGCTTTCTGCTACTTGGCCTCCTCAACTCTCCTCCTCCTCAGATTACCTTTTAGTATTAATGGAATGTGTCTTAATGAAATCCACAAGGGAAACTTTCTTATTTCTTGCATGTCTGAAATTGTCTTTGTTTTGTCTTCACCATCTTGTTGACAATGTGATTGGGTTTAGATTTCTAGGTTCAAAATATTTTTCCCCCCAAAACTTTGGGGGCATTTCCCCCTGTTCACCAGAACTAAGAATTGCTCAAGAAAAGCCCGTGAACGTTCTTACAACCATTCTCTTGTGGACAGATTTCATGATATTTGGTGTTCACGTTCTTTTTATAACACAATATGATACTCAGACTAATATGAAACTCCACTGACATTATGTTAGGAAAATATCACTTGAGGTTTAGAGTTGAATGAAACAAGAGGTTGTTTGAATGTTAGTAATGTCAGGGCAAAGCTACCTAATGAAATACTAAAGATGTGTTTATAATATAGATCCTTAACAGGTACAGATTTAAGTGCTGTACAATGATTATTATAACTATGATTTATTTAATAATCATAATATATATTTATATTTGTACTTTTTAGGGACCTATGTAACTGTAACTTATTTAATAACCATTGTACAGTCCACACATATAAGAAATAACTCCTTTAATTCTCACAACAGCTGTGTTCACAGGTGATTATCTCCATTTCACAGATAGAGAAACTGAGGTTTAGAGAAATTCAGTAAATTCCTTGAGATCACATGGCCATAAATGGCGGAGTGAGGATCTGAAAACAGGTGTGTCCAGTCTGGAGCTCTTGCTTTGTGGGAACACACTACTCCACCTCATTGGAAGTTGATCATGACCAAGGTGGAGGCAAACACTGCAGATACTTACTCTTTTAGTTTTGCCTGGGGGAGGGGTCTTTCAAGAATCCTTATCATTCTTCATTTTGTCTTTCTTTGCTGAATGCTCAGAGTTTTCTATTACCTCTTAAATCCTTACTGCTATAGCAAAATGACCTGCCTCCCTTAGGTTTTTCAGGTTCTCTGTCTCTCTCTCTGTCTCTCTGTCTCTCTGTCTTTGTCTTTCTCACATACACACACACACACACACACACACACACACACACACACACACACGGCGTTCCATCTGTGTAAAAGCTGATTATCTTAATACTTTCAAAACAGATAATTTGCATTAAAACAGAAGGCACTTAAAAATGGAAAACCAGACCATTAGCTTATTCTTCATGCTACACTAACCCTCAAATTAGGTGACATGAAGCATAAAATACCATGGTGGACCAAGAAAAAATACTATATACATAGGCATTGGGTCTCTTTTCCAACACTGTAAGATCTGTAATTATTTCATACTTTCTGAAATGACAGTTGTATGTGTTTGGCTGGCTAAACTGTGTGTGTTTATCTGTAAGTCCTTTGAAATAGATCATTTATCTATTCTCTTGCAGAGTGCAGCAATAATTATGTTCACTATCAGATTCTCCCTGGGTCAGTAAGTGATGAGATACTTCAGCCTAGCACTCGGGGCAGATGCACTTACACCTTATCTCAGTGCTATGTGGCCTCGTAGAAGAAGCACTGGACAGGGGTCCAACACCTCTGACCTGAGGTCAGGGGTCACTGCACATGCAGGGTGGTAAGGTCCATCTCACTTAACATTTCTGGGACATGGTTTGTAAATAAGGAAGTGAGACTGGAATTGGTGGTCTTTAGCCTTTCTTGAGGGCTTACACCCTTGAAAATCCAGTGAAATCTCTAGTTTTTTTTTCCTTAGAAAATGCCAGATGTGCACACACAGAGATACCATGTAGTATTTCAGAAAATTATAAGACCCCTTGAAGCAATCCATGTACCTCCTGCACAGGGCGACCTGGTGCTAGGGTTTGGACATGGTTTGAGTGTGTTCCCTCAGACTCAATGTGTGGAAATTTCATCCCCATTTGTGAGATAATAAGATGGTCTGCACTTAACCCTACTGTGGCATTTAGAGGTGAAGCTTTGGAACATGATTAGGAGTAGATTAAGCCATGGGACCTCCATGATTGAATCCTGGTGGCTCTGTAAGAGGAGAGAGACAGACCAGACAGACACACTCTGACTCCCTGTTTCTCAACAGGTGAGGCCCAGTCCTACCTCAGGATTCTGCCATTAAGAAGAACATCGCCAGAGACAGGTCTTCAGAAATGGACTTTCGGAACCGTGGGCCAAAATAAGACTTTTTCTTTTGTAACTTACCCATTCTGTGGGATTGCATTATTAACAACTAATAATGGGTGAATACTTCTGGTTTACTAGATTCTAGGGAAGAAGTTCTGGTCAGATGCTGGACATTTACATTGTGCTTCCTGAGCTAGCAGCATCAGCATTCCTCAGAGCCTTGTGAAGAAACTGAGACCCAGGTCTTGTTCCAAACCTGATGAAACCAAAGTGCAGGGCTGTGGCCAGAGAATCCATGATTCTTGGGCTTGATGATGATTAAGAATCCCTACCCAAATGGTCCCCAGCAGTAGGGCAGACCCTAGATGGATACAGTTGGGCTTACTCCCTGATGCTTCTGGTGGGCTGTGTTTTCAATGTGTAGGGAAGGTCAGACACACTGATTCCACGGCGGTACTCAAGGTCATGATCATTTGTTGGTGAGCATGCGCCCACTGATGCAATCTGTTGGCAGTGTGCCTTCTCTGTCTGCCCTGCATATAAAAAAGCCTATGGAAAGACTCAGGGGCTAAATGGAAATGGCTGGGGGCTGGCCAGAGGCTGCTGCTACCTCTGACTAATACACACTGACTATCCTAACTGCATCTTGCATCTTCTTCCACCTGCTGGGATCCCAATTCTGTTTCCTGGGTCTGAGTCCCCCACATGACACCAATCCCTTTGGTTTTGAGAATTTTATAACGATCATGATATATGTGTAAGTAAACTCCCTGGTAGGTGCAAAAAAATGCACCACGCACTTCCTTCTCTTGTCTAACTTAAATTTTGAGGGGGAAAAACAGACCTAGAAGTTAAACATAACCGCACTGATAGATGGCAATAAACAAGTAGATACAGCAATTTAACTCTGAGTTTGCACTACTGTGTCTATGACAAGAGGAGGAAGTGGTGGCACTTGGAGCACTTGGAATTGCAGCCCAGTGTGAGGATGAGGAATGGTAAAGGGTGCCAGTGTGGAAAAGAAATGAGTCAGGAATGGGACAGAGGAGTGAGGAGCCCATAGGCCATGTCAGCATCAGAGCATCACCTCCCTGCAGGTGGATAGTGTCCATCCTGAGGAATAGGGCAAGGGACATAAAAAACCGTCACGGGTGCTGCAGCCAGACCCAGAGGAGTCTTGAATGTGGACAAGGCATATTTTTTGAGTGTCAATTTTTTTTTATTCCGTAACAGAATTATATATTCAACTGTGAATATATGTTTTTATTTTTTGTGTCTGGAATGTGCGGTTTATTGAAAGAAAAAATATTGCTTAAGACAGAAACATACTGACCCTGAAGGCAGCTGCCCTGCAGGCTGGTTCCTACAGGAAGGCAGGCGGCTCTGGAGGCTCGGGTAGGCGTTTCAGAACACGCAGAGAACCTTCAGGATGCCTCTGCCTCGGAAATCTTCTGAGGAGGAAAGAAATGAATTCTACAGCTTTGAGCCCGCCTTTGCCCTATTAGCCAGAAAGGATCCTGTTTGGATTGCACTGGGCTTTCCTTAAGTATTCTGTTTGTGCATCTCATCCTGTGATCTGTCTTCCACGGAGCCTCATGTTGGAAGTTGCCCCATGGCATTTCTGTACTCAGAATGGAAAGCCCGCAACCTCTTATGCTGCCAGAGCTCCTGTGGTCCTCCCACGCCCTTCCCCGTCCCCTCGTCCCTCCAGGATTCCTCCACTCAGGCTCCCTCCTCTTCCCCTTGACTGCCTGCCCCTCCCTCCCCACCACACTGCATCCCTGCATCTTAGCATGATAGGACCTGGCGCCAAGTAAAAACATTTGCAGAATAAATGATTTAAATGGGCTAAAAGATAAAGGAAGAAAATTGAAAACCACTGTTAGAGGCCACGAAGGTCCATTAAAATCTGGTGATCCTTTTTGGGGTGTGAGAAATCAGCTCTCCACATGTGCATCTGTTTGGGGTGTTATGGATTAAAGACAAAGCAGAATTCATTCCTTTATTTCTTTGGACCTCTGCTCCCATCCTGTTCTCATTTACTTACATTTTTAAACATTCAAATTTCATCAAATATTTTTTAAGGTGTGCAAAAGAGTTGAGGAAGCAGAAACAGAGGAGATTTGAAGGTGTGGAGGGGAGTAGCCACAGAGATGGGAAGAAGCTCTGCAGCCTAGCACAGTGCGCTGGGACAGAGGAGCATCCCCAGGGACACAGCACTGTGGGGACACCCAGATGTGCGGACACGGTAGGAGCAGTGCAGTTTCTAAAGAGCAAGGGCACTCTTTTTCCTCTTTAGAGAGATGCAGATATTACATAATTTACAGGAAAGCCCTCCTTCTTCACTGGATGGGAATTATATCTAACACAAACCATTTCAAGATGTTCGTCATTTTTTGATCCTGAGTCTTTTCTTCCTAATATCAACTCACCCTTTTTTTTTTTTCTTCCTCTGCTTCCCTCTGTGTGATACAAAAGTATCTTGGAAAACATTCTGCACATTTCTATAAAAATTACCTTTTGTTTTTGATGCTAAAGCCTTATTTTTTTAAAATTTTCTTTCTTTCTTTCTTTTTGTTTATTTTTGGTAAATCTTACCTTGTCATGGAAACTGCAGCAGGAGACAGATGGATGACCCTGTAGTAAACAGCTCCAGGAATTCAGATGGACTAAATCCTCCACTTCCACTTGTGCTTTGTGCCCCTCCCCCACCAAGACCTCTGTGGGCCAGATGCACTCATTTGCCTCTGTAGCTCTGCTTTCCAAATAAATGTTGGGATGTGCATGTCGCTGCCTGCATGCAAGCCCTGTTATCAGGAGGATCCAAAGTCACCGCACTCTTTTGTGACATCAGTCTCTGTTTCACTGCCACCTTTCTTTGCCATTTACTCACGCAGAGGGATTTGCAACCTGGGAGGATGGCGTGTGCATTGAGCGTGCTTAGTGAGTCCCTGCTCACTCCTTCCTGTGCAGCAAAGGAGGGGAGAGAATTTCCTTCTTACATCAAACGTCGATTATAAAACTACAAAACAACAACAACAACAAAAAACATGACATGGAAGTCCTGGAATGGGGAAGTTTGTCATCTTCATTATTTCTTACTGCCAAGAGGAGCTCAACTTAATAGCACCTCACTCTCAGGCACGGCCATAAACTATGTCTAGATGAAACATAAGAGCAAGTCAGAGGTAGGCACAGCTAATTGTATTTATGTCAGGTGTTGAGAACAATCCATATGCCCTTGTTTTATTATTTATGTCTGGCCCAGCAGATACACACCTAGCGCTCAATATTTTTCTTTGCTTGTTTTATTGCAAGAGCTCAGGAACTCTGTGGAAGTGCACTTGGAAAGAAGAGGGAGGATGCTCTAAATGATTGTGCTGTTAGCAACACCCAAGCTTGGAGGACAGCATGACCATCTTCTGCAGCCTGAGGTTCTTTTTCCTGTTTACCAGAATACTCCTCTGTTCCTGAGCCACAGTATCAGTTTGAGTTTGAGGTCAGGTTACCATTTTACACTGTGAGGTGAGTCATTCCATATTCCAAGATTCTTGGCCCTCTTAACATGCCACCTTTCTTAGCAGGGAACTTTGGCAAGAAGGATGTTAAAAGAGACAATCTCTTCTTATGGGCCCCCAAGGGTTTTGTGTTTGTGTTGTGTCAAGGGCGATGTCTCCGAGGGGGATCTTGGTGCTCAGGGATGACTCCCGTCCTTGGTGATGGCCCTGGCTCTGTTCCGTGATGCCCTCATTGGTTTCCTTGGCAAGGGGGCTCCCCGCAGTGAATCCTGCCACTCACCCCTCCCCATGGTGGTGTTTCCCACTGGACCTGGTACTATATACTGGTCTTTCTCTTTGGATTCTGGCTTTTTTTTGTGTCAGCCAACAGAACTTCTAGCATCTTCTCCCATCCATCCATGGATCCAATCTATTTAGCTGAACAACTCAGTGTTGTCCTCCTACGTCATGTTGGGGATCAAATGATGGAAAAGGCAAGGACTTTTCTCTGAGTTTCGCTATGGAGAATGGATAGAGGGTGTTGAACAATCCCCAGGTGGCAATGACCGATGGAGAATAGTAGATGTGGAGGAGGATCATTGGCTACTGCCTACTTATTGGGCTTTGCTTTCTGAACTGGATTTCTTTTTTTTTTTTTTTTTGTACCAAGGATTGAACTCAGGGGCACTCAACCACGGAGCCATATCCGCATCCCTATTGTATTTTATTTAGAGACAGGGGCTCACTGAATTGCTCAGTGCCTGGCTTTTGCTGAGGCTAACTTTTGAACTCAGCCTCCCGTGCAGCTGGGACTACAGGTGTGTACCACCATGTGCAGCCTGAACTAGATTTTGAAGTCACTCCCAGCAAGAAGTCTGTTGTGTTCCTAGTGTAACCTGTAGAGCTCAGCTTGGGGGACAGTGTCCTGCGCCATAGCCACAGCATGCCTTGTCTCCTGTTTCCTGGCTCAGTGAGACCTCATACTGCTGGTAGGGCTCCTGAGGGGTCACAACCTCTCCAAGTCACATCCCACTCCAGGGCACTGGATGTGAAAACTTGGGACGCCTTATCAATACTCCCACCTACTTTGCACCATTAAAACTCCAATCATCATTTGACTTTTCACCATTTCATTTTATATTCTTTGTTCCAGGCTGGTATTTATCAGCTTTAAATGCATTCCACTCTTTGCTAAGTTCAGTAGCTCTCATGAGGAATGACAGGGTTTAAATTTAATTTTTGTAGCATAAACAGTTATTGAAGATAATGACCGTAAAAGCTCTTTTTTACTGAGCATTTACTAAGTGACAGCTACTCTTCTAGACATATACTCTTGCATTTAATCCCCACAACAGCACTAGGAAGGAAATACTATGAGTATACTTGTTTTATCGTGAGGAAACTAAAGCCCAAAGAGGTTAAGCAACTTGCTCCAGGCCAGTCGGAGACAGTGGTACATGAGGGATTGGATACTGGGTAATCTGGCTCTAGCTCCTAAACCACTGCAGAAAAGGAACATATCAGGCTCAGAGGACCTAGGATTTAGTTTGCAGGGGAGTTTCTATAGTTCTGAACTTTTTATCTCAGTGTCTCTAGGCACTGCCCCACATGCAACGTGCCCCATCTGAAACCCAAGGGGAGGTGACCACACAGACACGGATTCTGCAGCATTTCTCGTGTGCCCCTGGTCACCGGCTCCTCTTTTCCTATCACAGAATATCAGCAGCTATTTATGGCATTTGTCGTGCCTTCTTCCTTATGGACATGTGGAAAACTAATTAGTGCAGGTTTTTACTTGTATAAATGGGCCAGCTCCTCTGTGGAGTTCTATCCTGTGGAACTGTATTTTTACATTTAAACTAGGAATTTTTAATACGCCAATGGCATTTCTGGACAGTTTACAGTTGATTCATAATTTTCCTTATTTTGTGGATCGCTTGTTTCTATTTTCCCTGTAAAAGCTATTATGTTGGTTCACTGAAGATGTTGTAAAAAATACTTGAACTGTTTCCTGTACTATGTGCAATCTCCAAAAAACACATATGCTATTAATAGTGTGCTGATAAGAATCCTTGTGTTAAATCTAAGTGGGTTGGTTTTTGTGACATTTAAATCAATTTTGGTATTTTAGAGTCCTTTTGACTTTGGACCGAAACTTAACATTTTAATAGAATTTTTAAAAATCTGGAATTGCAACAGAATTGCTTGTAAAGGTTTTAATCAGTTTCTACTAAGGCACAGATTGCTTGTACAATTGCGGTCTTCCCGTTACCTGTCCCACTTCTCCAACTGGTAAACAGTATGAAAAGCTGGATTTGGCTAATGTTTGTAATGCTAGAAGTTCAGTTTCCTTCCTAGCTGGTCGGAAGTGCTGGTGTGTGTATGTGTGTGTGTGCATGGGCGGGCACAGACACATGTGCCGTGTTAAGTCAGGGGACCCATACAGAAAAACAGAAGAGCCCACGTTTCTTGCACACTGACCTTGGTCAGGATCCAGCCCGTCTGGCATGTTTTAAATAACATTTAAGTTGGCAACTGCTCAGCTCGCACACAGAATTGATAATACAAAGGGCTACATAGCTATTTCTTGACATCGGTGCTGGTTACACAGGAGACCTCCCTTTGTCCCAATTCATCAATCATATCACTTATTCCCTTTGTCCCAATTCATCAATCATATCACTTATAATTTCTGTAATTTTCCATATGAATGTTATACAGATGGTCCCTGATTTACTACGGTTGGACTTGAGTTTTTTTTATTTTTTATTTTAGGATGAATGCAAAAATGATTTGTATTCAATGTAAGTGGAACTTGGAGTTGTGAATTTGGATCTTTTCCCAGGGTAGTGATGTGTGGTTCAATATTCTGACATGATATTGGGCAGTGGCAGTGGCCTGTAGCTCCTAGTTAGCTCCCAGTCAGTTCAAGAGGAGAGACAATTGTTGCTGTGTTGCCAGTGATTTTTTTTTGATACAAGTATTCAATAAATGACATGAGCTATTCAACATTTTATTATAAAAATAAAATGTGCTAGATGATTTGGCTCAGTGGTAGGCTAATGTGTTGTGAACGTGTTTAAGGGAGCCAGGGCTAAGCTAGCATGTTTGGTGGGATAGTGTGTTAAATACATTTTCCAGGGCCAGGAGGGTAGCTCAGTGATATAGCACCTGCTTAGCATATGCCAGACCCCGAGTTCCATCTGCAGCACTGCAAAAATACATAAATATGTAAATAAATAAATACAGTATTTTCTACAAGGTATTTTCAACTGAGGATGAGCTAAATCAGGATGTGATCACATCCTAAGTGCAGAGGTATCTACACTAGAATCAAGTGATTATTTATTTTTTAATTACATGAGAAAAACAGTGCCACCCAATGTCAGCTTTTCGCAGCCAGATGTGTTGCCTGGGGAATGTGAAAGAAGGTCAGGTTCTGCTCAGTAATGATGCTCAAAACATCTACTTATAGATCAGGGGATGAATTTTTTCCTCTTGCTGTTGATCTTCAACTCTGCAATTGCTCGATTTGCCTGAGGACCTGTCCTGCCACCTCCAAATTCTGAGCATAAATGAACCCCAAATCTCATCCATTCAAACACGATCAACTTTCAAGCTGGAACTTGAATTTGAAACCTTTTAAAGGTTGTCAGAGTTCCCGTGTGAATGTGTGCTTTTAAAGTCATAATCCTTTTTTTTTTTTTTTTTAGGAAACTTGTTCCAAAATCAAAGAATAGTGTCTAAACAAAACTTTGAGATTTCTATTGCTACTTGCAAGATAAAACGACAAAGTTAACTTAAGCTGAGCAGGTTACGTTCTTTCAAGTTTTGGCAAAGAAATGTTTCACTTTTAATGAAAGCCAATGCATGTGGGCAGAGAGTGGCTAGGTTTCTGAGTTATTATTAAAAGAGAAAGGAATAAAGGCAGAAACAAGTGCAGGGAGCTGCCCTCCCTGATCTTTGATAAAAAGTAATGTGGAAAAAAAAAAAGATATGAGACTTGCCATTCACAGAAATAAACATTGTAATCTCTACAGATCTGAGATAAGGAATAGGTATTTCTTTCTTGGCTTTGGGCAAAGTTAAGTTGCAAGGGGAAATCTGGAATGAAAATTGATTCTTTTGATCTTTTGTTCGCTTTTTGTCTTTTCTCTTTCTAGTTTCATTCTTTTTTTTTTATTATTTTTTTTTCTCTTTTCCCTTCTCTGCTTCTCCTTCTCTTTTCCCTTGGGGCAGGGGTCAGAAAAAGGCTATTGCAGTTTTGAAACTAGTAAGTTAATAACTTAGATGGATGGATGAGCTGTTCACTTGCTTTCCTCTACCTGCTGGGGTCTGATTTGCTTTGACAATAAGTTAGTGGGTATTTCCTGGAGCAGGGAAAATGAAAGATGCCTGGGAGCAGCGAGGGTATTGGAGCCCCATCCAATTCTCTGCTGGTCCACTGCCTTTTACTTATCTGTCTTGATTTCTGTATGAGTTTAAAGGGATTCCTTCCTACATATGACCTCTTCTACCCTCACCCTTGCATCAGAGCAGATTGTAAAAAAGCAAATCCTTTGCATGTTGATTCTAGTTCATGTGTTCAGAATCGAGCCTGCAATTTTACTCCTTGGGAAGATTTTCTACGTGAGTGGAAATTGGGAGTGGAGACCAGGGCAATCTTGACAGTGTCAGAAGAACACCACTTGTCTTCTTCCTGTCCCTCCTCAGATCACAATGGCTAGGGGCTGTGACAGTGAGCACTGGCCACACTGAGACCTTGGGATGTGGGATGAGCGCTCCAAGGCCCTCATGCTCAGCTGTACAAACAGGTACAATGATGAGTGTTTCTTCCGCAGGGTTGTTGTGACGTTTGCAGAGTACTTGCTGGACTGGCCACATTGTATGAGCCCATAAAAGTTTATTATGATCAGAAGGCCAAACCTCATGACCTTGACCTTGACCTTAGATCACAAATCCCTTTAAACCTAAGGAAAGAGCAACAGTTGAGTTAGTTATGCTACACATATCTAGTTTCTAAATAAATATACCTATTCTATTCATCTAAAACCTTTGCCATATGTGTGCCCCATCTCCTTCACTTCTCTGCCCAAATGTCACCTTCATAGTGAGGCCGACATTGACTATCTTATTTAAAATTCTGAGTCCTACTCCTTCATCCAGCCCTATTACAGTTCTTCTCTTGCCCCTTAGCCTGCTTCATTTTCCTGATGGTATTTACCATTTTTAAAGGACACGTATAACTATTGCTTGTCTTTGACATAACAACATGAGCTCTAGGCAAACCAGGCATATTTGTCTGTTTTTGTTTTTCTTTTAACTGCCCAGTCCCCTCAGTGCCCTAAAAAGAGTAGCTGACATGTGACATGAACTCAGTAACTATTTATGGACAGAATAAAAAAAAAAAAAAAAGAATATCTGTTGCTATGACAGTCTTATCAGGAAGTGAACCTAACACTTAGGAAATGATGGAAACATTTCCCTCCATCTTTTACTTCCTCTGGACACAATCTGGGTTTGAGAGAAAATCTGAGTTCCAATCCTGTTTTCTCTACCAACACTGTGACCTGGAGCGAGTTACGCAACCTGACTGAGCTCCTCTACTTATCTGTGTATTGGGGACAATGATACCCCGCTGCCATGGGCGCCAGGACTAGATGAGAAAACTGATTTGAAAATGCTTAGCAGAGCAGACCCACCAGAAAGTGTCAGATTCTTATTCTTTGCCCTCAAGACGTCAGTAGGGAAACACACACTGGTAGAGGCCCTAGGCCAAGTGACATTGTGAAAAATGTGAGCTGCCCCATTAATCAGGTCAGGTCTTTGGGGAATCAGAGGAAACGAAGACTGGAGTGGACTGAACGGTGTCCAAAGATGTCTTTGCCCAAATCTCTGGAAGCTGTCCCTAATACATGACGGTAAAGGGACTTTGCAGAAGTGATAAGGTACGGGCCTTAAAATAGGAAGATCACCTACATGGGCTCAGGGTCCTGACACGAGACCTTAAAAGCTGTGAACCTTCTTTGGCTGGAAGGGAAAGTTGGAGAGATTTAAAGTACAGGAAGGAGGGGACCCACTAGGGATGGAGGGGGCCACATGAAGAGCAGAGAAGGAACTAGGATGACCTCCGAGTGTGAAGACCAGCCCCCGGTCACCACTGGTAAGGAGGTAGGGGTCTCTGGCCTGAAAACCCGAGGAACTAAATTTGGCCAAACACTTGCATGACCTTTTAAGGAATTTTTGCCCAGAGCCTCTAGAAGAGAATGCTACCCTGCCGACACCCCAATTTCTGCCCGAGGAGAGCAGAGGAGATGGCTGGAGTGAGCCAGACTTCTGATCTATGGAGGCGGTCGGGTAATAAATCCAGGTTGTTTTAAGCTGGTAAGTTGATGGGCAGTTGTTAAGGCAGCAATAGCACTTTAATCCCAAAACCAACGGAGTTCACTTAAAATGAACGCGTTTTGTGGTATGTAGATCATTCCTCCATAAAGTTTTTTTTTTTTTTTAAAGTACAACTAAAATGTGAGCTGTTAGTAAATTGCAGCAGGTAGATAAGAATGTCATGATGGTGAAGGTGAAGGTGAAGGTGAACAGTTACAGACACCCAAAGAAGTGCTCCGTAGTTACGAAGATGGGCTGAGCTGGGTGTTTTCATGCCATCCCTGCCTTGGAGTTTCATGTGTTAAGCACACACACATTCCGTGTCCTGGGTGCATGCGTGCTCATTTACATACTGGGTAATACACAGAAACACAAAATTCAGTATGGAACAGCACCGTCCTTAATTTATGAGCCAGTGTTTTAAAACACAAGACAGCAGGGCTGAGTGTGGTCGGGTACACCTGTAATTCCAGGAACTCAAAAGGCTGAGGCAGGAGGATAGTGAGTTCAAAGCCAGCCTCAGCCACTTAGCCAGGCCCTGAGCAACTTAGCAGAAACCTGTCTCAAAATAAAAATCATAAATAAACAAATGAACAAAAGGAGGTGGGGATGTGGCTCAATGGTTCAATCCCTGGCACCAAAAACAAACAAAGCAACAACAACAGCAACAAAAACTTAAGGCTGTGGAAGGTTAAAAAAAGATTCAGAAAAATTCAACTGATTTTAGTAAGGAAAAAATCTATGCAAGTTCATGATCATCGAACTGGAACAAGAAATGCTGATCTGAGTATTCAGAGCTGGAGGCTGTGAGGGCCAGCAGCTCTCGCACCACCACGGTCTATAGGAGGGTCTTCCTGGTGCTGGTGCCCAGGGCCTCCTGCCTGTGCTGTTTAGAATGAAGACAAAATGCATGCTTGGACCTGAAAATATGGGCTTGTTCAGTGACAAACAGAAAGATCTACCCCCTTATGGTGGAGAGGGCAAGCTGCTCTTTCAGAGCCTTTAACTTTCAGGTTTTCATGGTCTTTATTTCAGAAGTGGCCAGCAGTACAGTTTGACTCTGTGTAATTATTCTAGTAAAGCTAAAGAGTCTTTTGTTTGTTTGTCTCAGCACAGTCTGTCCTGATTTTTCTCCCAGAGAATGATTAAAAGTATGTCATGAAGTTGTGTGTGTGTGTGTGTGTATGTGTGTGTGTGTGTGTGTGTGTGTGTTTGAAGGTTGGTTTCAATTCACAGTATGACTTCTTTATTTCCTTTCTTTTGCTGTATAGAAGTTCAAAACCCCTGGGCCTTTATCACTGAAATATAACCCCAGTCCTTTTTTTCCTTTTTGATTTTTAATTTTGAGATAGGATCTTGCTAAATTGCCCAGGCTGGACTTGAATTTGGCTCTTCTCTTGCCTCCACCTTCCTAAAGGCTGGGATTAAGGCCCGGACCACAGTACCAGAACTTCTTCCCTTTTATCCCCTCTGCCCCCGCCTTACTCCTCCTTCTGGCCTCTCCTTTCCTTTCATTCGTATGATTTTTAAAAGAGATAAAACATCATACTATTTGCCAAGGCTAGTCCCCAAACCCTGGACTCAAACATGTCAGGAAGTTTTGAATCTTCTTTGAACATTAAGGCCATTTCTACATCTGCAGGAAAACATCCGATTCTTGGACTCACTTGTAACCAATATTGACATTATCTAGTTGTTGAAAACTGGGAAGTCTACACTAGGAAATTTTCTACACAACTTTCCATCACTCCTTTCTTTACATTTGAACTTAGTTTGCTCTGATTTCTCCATTCTTCCATCTGAAAACACTGTCTTAATTTTCTGAATGTATGAAAATTCTTTTGCATTGAATTCTGCTTGGAAAAAGTCAGCTATCAGTTGGTTTTTGGAATATGCTTCTAAATACCTATTTTTTGAAAATAAAAAGTTCTTATTACAAATCTGTTTTTATTCAATCATGTCCATTAAAACTAAACAACTCATGAATGAACAAGATACCTTAAGCCATTTCTACACTGGCTGTGTTCTACCAGATGGAACAGAGGGACATGTTACCCTGGTAAAACGTATGCAAAGACCACAGGCTTTAGAGAAATACGGACATGGGTTAGATTTGTGGTTCTACCTATTAGTATCCGAACATTAATTGCCAAGATAATAGTTCCTCTAAGTCCAGTTTTCTTGATCTATACCATGGAGGAGATTCATGAGGATCAAGGGCTTGAAATGCATAGCCTTGCTGGGCACAGTGATGCACACCAGTAATCAGCTACTCTGGAGACTGTTGCAGGAAGACGGCAATTTCAGAACCAGACTGGACAATTTAGCAAGCCCTGTCTTCAAATAAGATGAGAAGGATTGGGGTAGAGCACTCCTGGGTTCAATCCCCAGTACCAGAAAAAAAAAAAAAAGTGAGCCTTTCTCAGCTTATCCCAGGCCATGACCATCATAATCTTGCCCTAAGTGAAAAAAAAACACTAGAAATTACTAATCATTAAGAAAATGCAAATCAAAATCACAGTAGGGTATCATCTCACACTAGTTAGAACGACAAAAAGACAAAAGCTAACATCTGGCAAGGATGTGGAGAGAAGAGAGTGCTTGAGCATGTTGGTGGGAATGTAAATCAGTACATCTGTTATGAAAGGCAGCGTGGAGGTTCCCGAAGCAGTTGAAATTAGAACTGCCGCAGGAATTCAAATCTATGTTGAAGAGACACCTGCGCGCCCACGTTTATGGCAGCATTATTCTCAGTAGTCAAGAGATGGAATCAACTGAAGTGTCCATCAACTTGCAAATGCATAAGGAAAATATAGGCGGTGGAATACTATTCAGCCATATATCCTGTTATTTGCTACAGAATGAATGAACCTAGATGATATTAAGTGAAGTGAAGTAAGTCAGGTTCAGAAAAGCAAATACTGCATGATCTCACTCATATGTGAGCTAAAAATAGGTGATCTTAAGATATAGGATAAGGGTCACCAGAGGCTGGGCATGGTTGTGGGGAACAGGGTGTGCAGAGAGGTTAGTCAACAGATATAAGGTTATATTTAGTTGGAGGAGTAAGTTCTAGTGTGCTGTTGCACAGCGAGGTGACTATAGTCAATAACATACTGTACATTTCAAAATAACTAGAAGAGAGGATTTTTAGTATTTCATCACAAAGATGACAGACATTTGAAGTGAGGGATACGCCAATTATTTTGACATGATCATTACAATATATATATATATATATATATATATATATATATATATATATATACATATTAGAATATCATATTATCCCTTGAAAATGTGTACAACTATAATTTCAATTAAAATAAAATAAAACTTAAAAATACATTTCAATTTAATCATTTGTCATACTCTTTTCCTTTGCTCTTGCATGTTTGCATTTATTTGTTTAAAATACCATACACTGTAAAATTTACTTGTGTGTGTGCTCCTATAGTTTTAACACGTGTAGAGATTTTTGTAGCCATAATTAGGAATTTTTTTCACCCAAACTCCGCTGTACTGACATTTTGTAGTCAAACCCTCCCATCCCCATCTGTCAACCATCCATCTGTTCTTGGTTCTTACAGTTTCGTCTTTTTGAGAATGTCCTATAAATGGCATCGTGTAGCTTGTAACCTTTTTAGATCGGCCTCCTTCACTCATCATAATTTCTTTGGGATTCATCCATGTCTTTGAGTATATCAACAGTTTGCTCCCTTTTATTCCTCATGACACAGGTAGATCAGAGTTCATTTTTCCATCTGTTGAAGGGCTCTTGGGTTGGAGCTTATGTCATGCTTCCTGAGTATACCCTTCCTTCTTCCCTGACAAGACCTTTCTCTGTAATAACTCCAAATCCAGGAACATACATCTTCCTGTTCTGCTTTTATTTCTCCCTTTTATTTGGCTTTCTTCCAAGGGCCTTGAACTTGGAATCACATAATCAAAAAAGGGAGATGGGACAATTGGCCCCTTTGTTGCAACTTCTATTGATCCTTTTCTGCACCCCTCCATTCAAAGTTGACCACTCTTCTTCCCCTACTGTGCTCTGACTTGACGACATAGGTGTACCTACTGCACCCAGCATGCTGGAAGTTCCTTGAGCTGCCTGTAAATCTAGCATCCAGGATAGAGGTGAGGTTTCCCTGCAAAGTGAATGAGTTTGACTATGACTGTGAGCAGCATTGAATCCATAAAAATTGTAAAGTAATCAGAGCTCCTTTTCAGCTCCCTCACCTGTCAATCGGCAATGGTTTCCTTGGCTTTTCTAGCACTGTCTAGTCTGAGCCACAAGTATCTATTCCCCTACTCAGTCTTGCTTACAGATAATTTGCACTGAGTTTCAAATGAATAGTGCCTAAAAGGTTACCCAGGAGTATTTATAATTTTAAAGAGACCAAAGTCCTCAGGTAGAAAGAGTAACACAGGCAACTGGATTTCATATATCACTCATCAGATATAAGACAATACATGAAAAGGTATATATGGAGAGGAGAGGGAACTCTGAGCATTGTTAAAGCCATACTGCATAAGAGTTTGCCTGTGTTTTCACACCCACAATGGTCCAGGCTTGCATGTGCATTAATTTTCATCTCAAACTAGACTTTATAATCATGGCAATGTCCTGCAAGTCCCTCTTGTGGCAAATTATTGCCGTTTTAGGAAAATGTGATGGTGTATCTGATATGATAGTATTGGTAGGCCTGACTTACCTAATCTGGGGACTGTCTTTACCTCAGGAATTATTGGTTAAATTTTGAGAGTGTTGGGTGGAAGGGCAGGAGGGATCTCTGTTCCACAGCTGAAGGTCAAGTTCTTAAGGTTCTCATATGCCTCCTGCTAAATATCGGGATCTCTGTTTAGGCTTCTTTGAGAGGGCTCAGGTAAAGTAAATAATGTTTGCAGATCACATGTATTCAGTAGAGCTACTTCTCAAATTTTCTAAGTCATTTTAGAAGCACATTGATATTCCAAATTGGCCTTGCTAGGTCAATAGCCTAACAATGGCAGATAAAAAGCATTTATCTACTGGGCTAGAATATCCTTCTGTTATCACCCACTCATACCTTCCTTCATTCAAATATACTCTGACTTGTTCCAAAAGAAAATGGGGCAGAAACTGCATGGTAGCTCAACATATCTTAGGGAACCAAAGAGTCTAAACATTCACCCTGCAGGTCACAGGACGCTTTATCAACTCTGATCTGGAAACTTTGCTTCTGATTCCAAATAACAACGGAACTGTAGACTGGTTACATTGACACAAAAAGGCTACAGAAATATTCTAAGTTTTTCCTGATTCATTCTGCTGTCCATTTCCTCCACCTCCTCAAACACGTGTTCTACAACCTTATAAATATCTTTTTTTTTTTAAACCAGTGTTTTGTGGTTATTTAGGCCTGCTTGCTTGTTCTACTTGAGGAAAACCTAACCTTCTGATTTTTTGTTTTCTGTGGTGCTTATGATGTTAGAAAACTCAGAGGGGTTGGAGTTTATGATGAAATCCACCAGCGTTTACTCAGCTCCCCGTAAGTGTCAGGCACTGAGCTGGAACGATCCTATCTGCTCTCTATTTGATGCTCATGATCAATCCTGCAAGAAAATATAAGTGCTTTTATTTTATTTGTTTACTTTTGTGGGATGGACTTATTGCTGACAATTGAACTTGGAGACCCTTTACCCCTGAGCCTCATCCTCAACCCTTTTTTTAGTTTGAGGCAGGATATCATTAAGTTGTGTAGGGCCTCTTTCAGTTGCTGAGGCTAGTTTTGAACTGAGGCTAGTCTTGCCTTGGCCTCCGTGAGTCTCTGGGAACACAGGTCTGTGCCAGCACTGCTGGCATGAGTTCCTTTTGTTTTTACAGATGAAGAATCAGGTGTTCAGAGAAGGCCATTCTCATTGTCCATATGTACAGCCTCAGGATTTGGGTCCAGATCTATGTGACTACAAAGTTGCCACCCAGGTTTTTTTTTTTTTTTTAAGCTTCTTGGCCTGTTTTGAAAAACATACTGGAAATAAAGAACATGTACACTGTCATCGAGAGCTGTCTCCTTTTTTGGAGGTCACAACCTATGTGAGATTGCTGTGTCTGGCAGGGAACCCACTCACCCACCTCTGCTTACCCTAGTCTTTGCTCTCTCTCTCTCTGTTCCCTGACTCAGCTCATTCTGAGTGGGGAAAAAGACCCAGGGAAAAAATGCCTCCCAATGGATATATTACCTGCATTCACAGCAACTTAAACTCTGTAAGCATTGCTGTGAAAGCCTGCAGACAAAGGGCCTTTCAGAGTCCAATGGAAATTCATTGTGAAAAGCCCAGTGTTGTTTACCTGAGAATCACAAAATGCATCCAGTAGCTTACGTACACTTTCCGCTTTGTTTTCATTTTAATGTAAAAGTTTACTTGAGGACTTTTATAGGTGGACTTGTGATTTCGGTCATCCTAATTATTTTTTTAATACATGCCCAATCAGACTTTCCAGTGGCAGATGTTTTTATCATCACTAGTTTTGAAAGACAGGAATTAGCACTATAATGTATCCTTTTCCTTAAACTCCCACTTTTCAGAAGAACCCATGGACTGTGGGGAAATAAGGTCCCAAAGTCTGTGATAGGGATGAAGAAGGGGGACCTGGCATGTGGCCCCGAGGTCCTCTCCCTCTAAGGCAAGGCTTGGACAAAGTTGAGGATGCAGTTTGTCAACATTTCACCTAGTCAGACCCAAACTTTTCTTTTTTTAACACCAGGGACATTTTATTGAATTATATTAATCGTGTGTACAAGTCTGAAAGAAAGATTTCGAGGTGAACTAGGGAATGAAGTCTCACGTGTATCGAACCCTCCTGATAGGAACATCTATTTCTTCTCATTGAAACTGAAATAAGAAAATAAAAGAAATGACTGATGGATGTTTTAAACTGAGCCGTGCATGATCATTTGGTACAGAAGAAAGGAACACACGCCGTGGAATAAATAAAGCCCATGTTCTTTCTAGGACCCTCCATTTAATGTTGGGCAATTAAGAGCTTTTATTTTTTAAATTGGATTGTGCATGCGCAAGTTATGGAGCAGAGTGAGATCAAGGTAAATCCCAGTAGCACCCTAACATCCACTCATACACAGGCGCAGGTGAAGCACACAGGGGCATGCACATGCAGGCACACCTGGGGGCCGTGCAATTCTTCCCGCTCACGTGCCCTGGGCCTGGGTCCTAGAGAAAAGGGTCAAGTGCAGCCTCAGAGCCCTTACTCAGAGTAAGGGCTGTGCAGAGGAGCAAAGTGAGAGAAGTGGCTGCAACACTTCTGTCCTCTTCTCCCTAACCCCTTTCCCCCCAGGTGTGAGAACATCAGCAGAGGCCGCTGCAGCCCGGAGGCAGGCAGTGTGGGGGCCCAAAGTATACTTCTGGCAATCGACCTTGGACATGACCTCTCACGGTCTTTACGTGGCCCCAGGGAAAACAAGTGTTTTATTTTTCTCTGTGGTTATATCCCTTTCTCCAGTCTCCAGGGCCTGTAGCCCAATCTGCCTTCATGCAGGCCTGAGACCTCATTCTATCATAGGTGCCTTGTTCCCCAGTTTGGCTGTAGAGTTTCCACTTAATCAACTCATGTGATGTCCCTTTGGGGGAGACTGATATTTTGAAAAGACTCTATTAATCTCATCTCTACTTGGTGAAAGTGTGTAGGAGTGGAATTTTGAACACTGAGCCTTCAGATGGTCTGACAAGAAATTTTTGTATATTTTAGTAAAAGCCTCAACCCACCTTTTAAAGACTTCCAGGAATTAAAGTACACATATGGAGATTAAAATTCTAAATATTAAGGTACAGGGAAGCTCTGCCTTGAGGAAGCAGATGGCCCAGAGAGGTATGTAGACACAGGACCTCTTCTCCAGTTCCTAAGTAATATTCCTCCATTCATCCATTCATCCATTCATTCATTCATTCACTTGCTGATTCAGAAACACTCTTCAGCTTTTGCAAGGTCTCGGATACTGGAGACTCAAAGAGAAAGAAGAATCTGACCTTGTCCTTGAGAAGCCCATAGTCTGGGAAGAGGGAGATAACGAACTCTATTTTTGTTGTAGCCCTTACACAATCGGGAGGAAAAGAGTTGCAGACGTTGCTCCTGATTTCCAGCAGCCAGAGGAGGGGAGAGTGTTTAGCAGTTTTAAGAGCTAAATGCCATGGTGTCTGAGGCTCTGACAAACGGTTGAGGGGCTGCCCCCAATCAGGAAGCTGTTCCTCCTGCAAAGAACACTCCCCAGCCTGCAGGAGAGCTGGGCATTGGAGCCACGCCAGGCAGAAGTGGGATCCTTAAAGGTGCGACGACCTATAGAACTCCTAGCACAAAGAGCAGAGCCAGCTCATCATCATCATCCTGATTGAGGCACAGAAGTATCTTCCTAGTTACTTTCTAGGGGGAATAAAAAAAATTGTTAATGGCCAACCCCAGCAGGTATCATCTACACTTTCTGATATATAGTTACCCTGAAGTCGACCGTATTTTGTATGGTAGAGCATGCTCTTTCCGTTAATCAATAATGACGTACATTAACTTCTGACTCAGAGTGGGCGGTTGTGATTTTCATAGGTCTCCAAATGAGGGGACCGTGCTGCTGTGAGATGTGCCTGAATCCTCTGGCAGCAGTCATTGGACTATTTCACTCAGTGCCGGAACAGTCTGATGGGGATCGGACTCATAGGCCTCTCGGTGGTCTTTGGCTTATTTCTGTTCGGGTGCTTGACAAGTTATGCCAGAGCAGAAGGTCTTTATAGCTATCTGGGGAAACAGCGGAGACAGAGTGACTGACTTTGCCTGGGAGAGTCCTGTAAAGGCTTGGGCAGGGCAAGGGCAGGACAGAGCTGGTGCCTTCCCCAGGGAAAAGGGAGCTGCTCAGAGTTGGAGGCACGGGTCTGCAGTCAGACAGAACGGGAATTGCAGTGCAGCTTGTCTCACTGTGTGATCTTTGAAGTCATTAATCCCCCAGAGCCTCACTTCCCTGTCCTGCCAAGGAGACAACTCTACTTGTAGACCTGTGACAGGAGGACCAGCCGGCCCTCAGGCGGGTGCCCATGAGTTTGGAATGGCTGGAAACGCCAGGTAGAGGGGAAATGTCATGAGTTACCACTGAGATGCGGGTTGGGACCACAGCATGGAAAAGTGCAGGTGCCACAATGAGGAGTTTACCTGTGGGGGGAGCCCAGGCAGGAACAGAGGACAGCAGATCTCCTGAGGCCGGGAACTGGAGAACGCCATGTACTTTAACGGCTTTAATCTGAGCCCAAACAAATACTCTGCTCAGCAGAATGCGATCTTACTTATTTGTTAAACAGGCCCAGTCAGACTGCCACTTGGCAGCATGTTATCCGGAGTTAGTCTGGAAGATTCCTTCTGTATTTAAAACCATAAGACTCACTTTTCTTTTAAGATACTTGGTAATTTGGGTTTTGTGTTAATTTCCCTCAATTAGATCTAATTAGTGTTTCTTCAGTGTGCCATATGTAATGTTTGCTTAGCCTGGCAAGGTGATAAATTGCTTTGGTTTACCATTTTGTCTCCAGGCTATTTGTAAAGGGGAAAACAAGTACCCTCTTAATGAATCAAGGTCCCCTAATAAGGGCAACGATCTAAACAAACCATTAAACACAGACATGTCAGCACAGGCATAATTGCCCACACTTTAATTTTTTTTGCTTTTAATGGACATTGGCTGATTTACAGTTTGTGATCTGGATATGAAATATATACCTATTAATCACATCTCTAATATGCATATGCATAGATACCTATCATATTCCATTATCTGAAACTAAGTGATCGTCTATAAAAGCACTGTGGCTGTCAGGATGAGGTTGGGGGCCCAGTCGTGGGAGGTGAAGGAAATGCATCCTCTCTCTCCTGCAGGGATTCATGTCCAAGAGAGACACGTACGCACATCACATGGTTTCGAGTACGCGCTGATTCTATGTTGTGCTTTAAGAGTACAGGCCATGTGCTGAAGGAATGCAAGAAAGTGGTGCTACATTTTGAAGCTGTGGACGGGGTGGGGGTGAGAGGCTGTGGTCAGGCCTGAGGAAGGTTTTCTGGGGGAGATCTGAAGTGAGTGGGCTCTGAAAGATGGATAGATTGGTACCCTGGGATTCATTATCGAGGGAAACATTGCTCCTTACTTTTTTACTGTTTTCTTATTTACCTGGAATTTCCTCTAACCATCTTTTTAAAAATAAGCAGCCATATGTCCTAAGTAGAAAAACTGGAAAGGATTTAAAAAGGAAGTAGGATAAAATGCCCCAGAGGCAATCACCATGTCCCCTTGGTATCTGTAGGGGAGTGGTTCCAGGGTCCCCATGAGTGATGACAAAACCCACAGAGGCTCACGTCTGTCACCCAGAATGTCATGGTGTTGGCGTATAGCCCGCAGACATCCTCTCATGTATCTGTAGTGCCTAACACATGTAAATGCTGCATGAATAGCTGCTCTGATCCGACTCTATCTAAATCTACGTACATACTTTTTTTGTGAGCGATTGTGGAGAGAAGGTCTTACTGCTCAGTATAGGCCCAGAACTAGGCCCAATTACACAGCACACACACAAGATGCCGGGTGAGCAGTGGCCAAGCTGGTGCTGGAGAGAGAATGCGGTCCTGTGGAGAGCTGGTCAGCTGTGGCAGGGTGAACTACCCTTCACTCCACCTGTCTGGAATCAGTGTCGTGCTCCACGCGTAGCAAATTCAAAATTCACTTATTGGAACTTTCTGGAATTTTCATTTTTGAAGGTTTACAAGATCCAAGCTTGGTTGAATCCACAGATGTGGAACCCGTGGATACAGACGGCTGATGGTATAAGCATTTTCTTTGCATAACCATCCCAAATAATAATGTGAGCAAAATATCCGTGTACTGTGTCTACGACTGCTTTTATTTTTCTAGGATTGGGCGTATTTTTCCTCTGAGTTACTGTTCTAAATATTATAATAGTAATCTTGTAGATAAAACATGTATGTACATCTGATGATTTCTGAGTAAAAATTTGGGAAGGTGAGATATTTGAATCAAAGGGTCTGACGGTATTGTAAGACCACCAGTTTACTTTCTGGAGACACTGTAGTCACCTACACCCCTGAAGTGTTGGACAACACATCCTCTTTTAAAAAATGCATAATATCCAGTTTTTGAAGTCATAGAATGGACAAAAGAAGCTCTCAGCCCTGCCTGGATACAGGAGGGATTAAAAATTGCAAATAAACAAGTCGGGGAAGAACTGGCTGGGTTGCCTTCAGGAGGGACTGAGGTGGGTTGGAACCTGCAGGGGTGTTTCCAAGGTGAGTCTTGAGTTTGGAGTGGGGGGGGAGGGATGAGATTTGTCTGCGAGTTGTATTCATGGAGTATCAGTTCTCCCCCAAGGTGTATGTAATAGGTGGGTAAGCATCACAATGTTTTCTAATGGTTTATTTATTCATACTTTCCCTGAGGTTTTTATCTATCTATCATTTTTGTGTGCAGTGGCGTGGGAGGGCACTACTTTACAAGTTTGGGGAGGAGAATTAAAGGCACTCTCGGCCCCTTTGGTCACCAATTGATATTGATGACCCTGGAGGTCTGTGGCAGATTATGGACAGTCACCAGAAGAAAAAAAAAAGAGACAGATGTGCCCATATGAAACACTTGTTTAAGAATAAGCAAGCACCAAGTGTGGTGGTGCATGTCTGTAATCCCAGCGGCTCCAGAGGCTGAGGCAGGAGGATCACGAGTTCAAAGCCAGCCTCAGCAAAAGCAAGGCACTAAGCAACTCAGTGAGACCCTGTTTCTAAATAAAATATAAAATAGGGCTGGGGATGGGGTTCAGTGGTTGAGGGTCTCTGAGGTCAATCCCTGGTTTAAAAAAAAAAAGGAATAAGCAAGCGATTATAAGAATGCAAAGTACAGAAAAGGAGGAGAAGGAGGAGAGCTGGATACTCTGGTTATGACAGCAGAAGGATTTGACTTGACTTTGAGGAGAGATCTTTCAGGAAATCATTCCCAAGCAGACACAACTAGGTGAAGTAAATAAGAGAAGAGAGTCCCAGTCTCAGGCAGAGGGTGTCATATGCAAGGTTCAAAGGACTGGGGATATCTTACCTGAAGTATTTAGGTGTAGAAAAAGATAAAAAATCAGCTTTAAGGATGGCAAGTGAATGTAAGATAATGAAAACAGTTAGATGGAATCAGACATAGGCACACATCTAGTGGCAAAATTCCTGTTTTGCAAGTAATTGGTTTCTTTTATTTTCCTTTCCATTAGTCATTCCACACACAGAAAAGAACACATAATTAATCTCAATTTTATAGAAAGGCCTTGGGAAGATTTGAGGAAGGAACATATTTGTAGGAATCAGGAACAGGCACAAAGCATGCCTTATCTTTGTTCGGTGACCTCACATCCCAGTAGTCTCAGAATATCACCTTCAAAGAAATCGAATATGCTAAAGCGAGACAAGCAAGAGTAATTGAGTCGAAAGCAAATATCCAAGTAAAATATAATTTGTCATGGTAGGTATAAATAAGACAGACTTAGTTTTTGTTTCAAACACTACTTTGGGCTGCAATTGTGTTTATATTCATTATTGAAAATGTCTCTAGTGCTTAAAATCCTGTAGTAGAGATTGTTGTGAAATCGAAGTGTAGACTTCTGATCCTATTAAGATGGAATGAGTGCCAGAGACTTGAAACGTGGAGATAGAAGGTATGCACTCAGAGATGTTCTTTTTTGGCAAGTCACACACACACTCGTGCACACAGACACACGTGCTTAAGTGTACAAAAGAAAACCCGAATCATATTCTTGAGTTTGAACCACTGTCAAGTCATTCATAAGGCAGAAAATGGCAATTTTTGCTAATCTTTCTCTACATCCTTGTAGTTGCTATGGAGAAACTTTGCCAAAATATTTCATAAGCAGAAAGGAGTAATTTAGCTAACAATGAGCTCCAGGATGGAGCCAACGGTACTCAGGAATGCTGAAGTGAATGGTCTAATCACTTGGTTTGAAGGATAGTTGAGATGTAAATAGACACGGTGACAAAACTGCTTTCTAAGTCTAAAATACAGATTTATATGTGGCTCCCGCATCACGAATGAAAAACGATTTTTTAAAATGGAGTTAAAATGCCAGTTGGAAAGTGTTGTTTAAAAAAAAATTGGATAAGAACATTAAACAAAAGTAATAAATTGATCATGCATATTAAAACATATGAATGATAAATATTTTTATACAGCATGAACCAGGTTGAATTACTGTTTAATCAAACTACAGTGGCTAGTGGGAAAGCAATACAAAAAGGTGAATCACCTAATGATATT